>NW_014013666.1:0-600000 GCF_000170995.1 Trichoderma virens Gv29-8
TTTTAATAATATAATTTTAATTCTTTTTAAGGTTTTATTAAGTATTTAACTAAGCTAAATTATAAAGCTAATTAAAAAAACTTAAGGTTCTCTAAGGTTATATAAAGCTATTTTAACTATAACTATAGTAAAAAAACGTTAATTTATATAATTTAAAAGTTATTTTATAAAACAGCTAATAATTTAAATTAAAACCCTTTGTTATAACTATAGTTATTAATCTTTTACTAAGTAAAATTATATAAGGCAGGTAGAATTCAAACCTACGATCTATTAAAGACTTTTAATAGCTATAATTAATTATACTATCCCCCCTTTTTAATTTCTTTTATTTTAGTTTATTTAATATTTATTATTTTTATATATTTTTTTAAAAATATTTATTTTTAATTTATAAAGTAAATTATTAACTTTAATATATTTATTTATAAATAATATAAAGTTATATTTAATTTAAAAAGAATTATATATTTTTTTTTAAAATTTAAATTTAAATTTATTATAAAATTATTTAATAAAAACTGTTTTTTTTTAATTAACTTTAATAAAAATATTTCTTTTTTTAACATATATTAATAAAATAGTTTTTAACTATATAGATTTTTTTAATATTTTTAAAAGCTTTTTTAAGTTTTTTTATATATTTTTTATAATTATTAAAGATTTTTTAAATTTTATTATTAATTACTTTAATATCTTTTTTTAAATAATTATTTAAAATAAGTTTAAATTATTATAATATTTATTTTTTAAATTAAAATATAATAAAGTAAATTTTTTTTAAAAAATATTAAAAGTATTTTTAAAATTTTAAAAATAAACTTTAAATTAAATTAAATATTTTTTAAATTCTTTAATATTTTTATTATATATAAATAATAATTATTATTTAATATAGATTTTAATATTTTTTTTATTTATTATAGTTTTTTTTTTATTAATTTTATTTATTAAAATTTTATTAAATTAATATATATTTTAAATAAATATAGAATTTTTTTTTTTTTTTTAATTTTATAAAGTTAAAAAGGTTATTTATAATAATATTTCCTTTTTAATTTTAAATAAATAATTTAAAATTAATTATTAAAATATTAATATTATTAAATAAAAATTTAAATATTATAGTTTTTTTTTATTTAAAAGATAGTTAGTATTTTTTTAAATAAAAAGTATTAATATATAATATTTTAATTTTATTTTTAATATAAAGTAAAGGTTTTTAAAATAATAAGCTTAAGTTATAAATTTATATTAATAAAAAACATAAAAAGTAGTTTTTAAATAGTTATAATTATAAATATATAAAAATAAAATAAAAAGTATAATTTATATTTAGTTTTAATATTTTATTAATAATTAACTATTTAAACTATTTAAATAAAAATAATAAATAAAATTTATATATTTAATTATTTTTTTAAAATTATATACAAATTATAGTGTTTTTAAATTATAATAAATTGTAGTAGTAATTTATTAAAGGTATTATATATAAATGATCCCTTTTTAATTAATTAATTAATTTAGGACTTATTCTAAGGTATATACCTTCCTGGTTTTATAAAAAGTTAAGTTATAATAATTTTAATATAAAAATTTAAAAATATAAATTTTCTTTTTAAAAAGGTTTAAATTAATAATTATTTTATATAATTTATATTAAAAATATAAATATTAAAAAGAACTGTTATATTGTAATTTACTTTTTTAAATAAAAAAAAACATATATTAAAATAAAATATAAATTAATTAATGAATTATAATAAACTATTTTATATAAGATTTTTAATAAATTACTATTATAATTTATTATTATATAGTTTATTATCATTTATAAACAATTTAAAAATACTAATTTAATATATAAATTTATTTTATTATATTTATTTAAATTATTTAAATAATTATTAATAAAATATTAAAACTAAATATAAATTATATTTTTTATTTTATTTTTATATATTTATAATTATAATTATTTAAAACTATTTTTATTTTTTTTACTAATATAAACTTATAATTTAAGTTTATTATTTTAAAAGCCTTTACGTCATATTAAAAATAAAAATTAAAACATTACATTATCCTAAAATATATAATTTCCTACCTTTATGTAAAGTTAAATTATATTAGTAATTAAAGGTTTACTTTATTATTAATTTATAATACTTTTATTCTTAACTTAAATATAAAGTAACTATTAGCTACTACCTTTATATAAATACCAGCTACTTAATATTCTACTAATACTATAAAATCTTATATATAGATTTAAGTACCATTTACTAACCGCCAGAAACAATAATAGTCAGGGTTTGTTTCAGCGGAGCAGGGAAGTTTGGACCCTTCTATAGCAGAGCAGCCTCCATCAGTATTACACAACCACATCCCACTTGACAGGTTGACGTAAATACAGTTAGCTCACCCCACAGCACTAACAGGGGAGCACAGTAACCTTTGGTTGAGTCGACACCACGTCTGAGGGCGGCCCTGACACAAACTATTGAACACCCCTCACTTCGTTCTATGGAGCAGTCATCTGGTCCCCCATTTCACCCACGACGACGGGCTCAGGCTCCCGTACACATGAAATAAAGGAAAACTCTTAGAAAACGAAATGAGACCAGACGAGTGTCAATTGATTATTGTACAGATCACATCTTCAAACCTCACATTTATGAGAGTTCGAGGCGTATACAAGGGGGAACGGGGTGCGGAGGGCGGGAGAGGCGCTGCTACCCACTTGAGCCAATCTTGGACCCAGGCAGGGGAGAGAATATATATATACACACATCCTCCCTCTGCAACCCAACCCACAACTTAAACTCTCTTACACCTACCCATACCATTGCGTCAGACGACTTTGAAGAATTAGTGAAGTAAAACCTTTGCTAATCCACAGACGTTACCAAGGCGCCTGGTCCCACGAACTGCTTAAATCAGTATCCAATTCGATTCTAGCTCGTCGATTGCGTTTGGAACATTGACCAATGTCGAACTCTATCGATACGAAAGATCCGGTCGACTCCCGCCCGAAGCAGTAACCCTTGAAACTCCCGTATCGACGCCATCCGCACATTACGCTGCGGTGTTAGAAGTTGAAGTGCCTGACAATGTTGACCTGTATCTCGCGGCTGAACCTGTTCCGCAGAGTGACACTTGTTTCTTGTCTGCTTATGCTGCCTCCCCATTGTCTATATGCAGTCATGATGCTATACAAGTCGACGCAAGTTTGGAAGATACTAAGTTATCTAACCGTTGCCGGACTCCTGATGGAAACAATTTGCTGCCATATCCATCCCCGTCGCCTACGCCTGGCCCTCCACGTAGACCCCGCAATCCCGATATCGAGGACGCCTAAATTTTATATCTTCTGCGTCCTTCCTGCACAGGCGTCCTTAAACTGGTAGTTAAATGTATAGATAGTTGCGTCTACACAGAGTATATACCACCCAAACAAGTATAGAAGCCTATACCTTGGTTGTAGGAATTCTGGCGGCCACGGTGGGCGTAAGGGACTGAACTGTCAAGCTCTTCATCCTCTGCTAAGCCTCTCTCTGGAAGAGTCTTTGGATTCATTACATAGGCTCATACTCATTAAGGCTGAACCTAGATCTATTTATAATATGATGCTGATCGGAGCCCATCATAGAGTGGCTGAGGGTTAGATCTTTCTCTCGTGGCGTGATGGTGGTAGTTTGCGCTAATCTGTAAATCATCTCTCATGGCACGCTGAACGACACAGCGATCAGTCAGTGCTGTTTAATGGGCGGATGTAACGACCGTGAATTATACTAAGAACACTTACTGCTTAGGTATCAACGGATTAGAGAAAGATGTCGCCGACTGGAAAGCAGCACCCACAAGAAGAAATATATACAGAACACGCAAAGCCATCATCACACCAGTATTTCTACAATAAAATAAAACAATTACAATGGCAAAGGCCTGCTTTAAAATGTCTCTGGAGAGGTAAGCATATAGAACTCTAGCTAATATTTGTAGCGATCTAAAGCGATCTAATATCGCACCGCCGACGGGACACTTATATATATATATATATATATATATATTATATTATATAACAAACGGCGGTTTCCGTTGCGTATTGTCCTTAGGAAAGTGATCAATATGAAGACGGCATAGCCGAGAGCCTTCCTCCATCGGTAACAATGATGCTACCATTCAGATAACCACCCGCGGCGCCCGCCATCCATAGTATAATTCCAGCGATATCTTCAGGAGCGCCGGACCTCGTGAGCGGAATAAATTCCTTCGGAAAGGAGCCCTCCGAGATACCTTTACCACCAATACCAGAGGCCTCATAGATGAAATTAGTCATCTCGGAGTGGTAAGGGCCTGGATAAATGCCGTTAACACGAATGTGATGTCCAAGTAGCGTAGTCGAGAGCATCTTGGTGAGCAATGTTGCCGCCGCCTTAGACCCGCCATACGCATAACCGGCAACGCTGACTTGGCGAATAAAGGCGGCATTGGAACTCATGATGATTATCCGGGGCCGAGGGGGCGAGAGAATCCCGCTTACTGGAGGTAAGTGTTTGGCATTTGCCGCGTCGAGCAAGGAGAGAAATGCAACGGAGGTATAAAAGGCTCCTGTGAAATTTGTGTCCGTGACCTGAGAAAATTCTTCGAGCGAAGGGGTCCAAAGAAACTCCTGGAGCTCCGCCACAGTAGCAGGGCTGCCATCTGATTTAGGGGGAGGAGCACCAGAGGGTCCCATGATCCCGCTGTTTACTACGAGAAGGTCGATATGAGTTGTCTGAGCCGCAACCTTCTCGACTGCAGCTTTCAACGATTCTTTCGATGTCACATCCCCCACGACGGGAATGATAGAACCCTTCAGGCCCAGTGAAGCTGTCTCTTGAAGTTTACTTTCTCTGCGACCGATAACAAACACCTTGGACGCACCATTAGCGTCGAGTGCTAGGGCCAAAGTTCTTCCGAGGCCTGTTATCTGTTCAGTGAGCGAAAGATCTAAATTTATAACTTGGCCGGGCGCTTGGCAAACCCATGAAAACCCAAAAGCGTTGACACTTACCACTCCCACCCCCTGTAATGACTGCCACCAGCCCGTTAACGGAGAAGAGATTGCGCGCTTCTAGGGACTCCATCTTAAGCAAACAGTAAGTCTAACTTGTTTTAGATTCTGATGAGATTCTCCCAAAAAGAATGGGATGTAATCTGGCCAAGCATTGAGCAATGACAAGGCGTATTTATAAGTTATACTAGCTTCACGACAGTTATACTACTTTCATACTTAACCCTCCACAGAAACATCACACACAGGTAAAGCTTGACGTTGGATTTGTCACGCGGCAAGTATCACGGCTTACAGATAGAGTAGTGGGTAAGCTCAAGTTATTCGGCTTGTTTAGAAATTCAACTTTCGCAAGGCGCTTCTTTCACTCGATTTACAATTCATGTCTATTTCACATAGGAATAAATGGAGTGTTTATTAATTACGTGGAGCAAACGCAGTTTGGACACTTTAGACACGTTATTAATAAACATAGGCAGGCCTCGCGGCTCTGTGGTAAGCTTGAATCTCCACGCCTAGGCTGCCCCACTGCATCGGGACCTTTATTAAGAGGCCCGAAAGTTGTCCCATTTCCATTTCTATTACTACTATGATATCCACAAGCTTTAGCGTAGATATTGAGTAGTCCCCAATGCTACTGCTCTAATGAGGCGAAATTTGCAACTGTTGTCCGATGGCGGCCGGGGGGCGCATCCCTCCTGCTCGGCCATTTAATAATCGTATAAAGCACGAAGTACAAGCTCTTACTAGGTCCATATTCCACATCTATAACTAAGTATATTAAGCCGTTGTACGTCGAAGAAATGCTCCTTCTGCAGCGCTCTACTTCGTTCTCTCCCAAAACAAAATGTCCAATCAGAAAGTAGTCCTCGTGCTTGGTGGTGCCGGAGCTCAGAACTCGGCAGTTGTGCGGGAGCTTGCGAAAAGCGGCAGCTTTTTGATCAAAGTCATGTCCCGCGATATAAAATCGGAAGAGTGTGTGGCCTTGTCTGCATTGCGTTTTGTTGAACTGCTTGAAGGGAATTGCTACGATGAAGCGGTTCTTGTTTCAGCATTTCGAGGGGTACACGCCTGCTTCGTCAATACTAATGGCTTCGCCATCGGCGAGAAGGCTGAACTTTACTGGGGCATCCGGATTTACGAAATTGCGTATTGGTCTGGAGTCGCCCATTTCGTGTATAGCTCATTGCCGTATGTGTCTAAGAGGTCCGGCTATGACCCGACGCATCGAGTCCCCTTCGTTGATGCTAAGGGAAAAGTCTGTGGTGAGTATAAAAGTGGCTACCAGAATCTTTAGGTGCCTGTTCTTATTAAATGCATAGAATATTTAAAAGGCCAGCCCACTGACAAGATGAAGTGGAGCATCCTGGAAACCGGACCATACCCCGAAGCTTTCCTCGCTGCTTGGGCGCCTACCAAGGATGCAGATGGAACGTACGTTTTTAGAATGCCAATCGGGTCCGAGGGTGCTGTTCCTTTTGTGGCTTTAGCGGATCTCGCCTGGTTTGCTCGGTATATTCTTGAGCACCCACTGGAGTTTGAGGGCGGTTTGCTTAGCATTGCTATTGCACACATAAGTGGCGACATGGTAGCATCGGCTTTTACAGCTGTCACTGGAGAGCCAGCACGCTTCGAGCCCTCAAGCCTGTCAGAAGTGGTTAAAACGTGGCCTGGGACTAAAATTGGCATGGCTGGGTCACCGGGGTTTGATGACCCAACGCTGATGACCATGGCAGGCCAGCTGGTACCCTGGTACACCATATGGCAGGAGAGCGGCGGTAACACAGGTATATGGACGAAAGACTACAACCGCCTGGACAGAATTCACTCCAACCGGATACGAAGCATCGAGCAGTGGATGCGGGCTAACGGTTATTCTACGCAGAAGCGTCCTCCCGTTCTTAAGACCGGAATTTTCGGGGATCCTATGTAGTGGGCAAATCGCTAGGGAATTTCTCGTTTTAAGTTGGTCAAAGTCTCCACAGAATGCTGCTGCATCAGCTTATTACAATTCCCGATAGCCATTGTGGTAGCGTATGTCGAGACTCGCATCCAGAAGCGACTAGATAGATAACATATGCTAGCCAAATCCATCCTTGCGGCGATTTGAAACGTTACCGCTGTCAATATAATCATGCTATGGATATAGACACAATTTCCACGCATCCATTTGAACGGGGCCACGTAGTGAATGACAACTATGCCTTACGATATTGAAGATTGCGTTTATGTGTATGCATAACGTGTATTGGCTAGATGTGAAGCTCTGAACTATTCCACTATCATCAGATACACTGCAATCTACAAATGCAATAGTCATCTGCATAGGACTTCAAAGTGTCATAGCACAAGAAATTACCCCACACTACATATCCAATTGAGCGAGCATTATAAATTCTCGAACTCGTTAGCACCATTACTTAAAGCCAATGTTGCTGGCGAACTTCACAATCCTCACGCAACTGTACTACGGACAGCTACGTTACAAATGTATCAGAACACAGCAAGGGGAAGCGGCCAAAATGGTAGCTTTATGATGATGATGAAAAGGTGCTGTCAGACCTCTCGGTCCTCCGTTATTAGCGGGTATAATGCCGCTTATAACGCAGAGCTCGTCACGAATGGCACGTCTCTGCTCTGGCTGCCTGAACAATCAACAGGATTGTGAAATAGACCGACCTCACCGTAGTTATATGCAAGGAAATGCGTAAAATGAAACTTGGTCTATTCAATCGAGAAATTGGAAGACAGCCGCCTCAATGAAGGAACTCTATGATAAAACGGAGAAATATAGAACATAAGGATATTCTCACTTTAATGGAAATTTTGCGGACGCAATTGTAAAACACACCCCCTCCCCTTGGACCTTCCCTCCATTTGCCTGCTTATTGCTAATATCAGCAGGGCCAATACCTCCACGGCGCGAGGCAGCTTCCCCCTCTTCAGCAATGGTGCAACCGAATGTCTGCAGAATGTGAATTCCAATCTTCCGATCCACACCCGTGCAACCCAGACCTGCATAGCGTGTTCCTGATGGATGTTTAGGATCGAACTGACTATCTTTCTTATGGCCCACCGATTTGATATCTGATTACATGACGTGGCACAAAACCCCCACAACCGGAATAATCAGCTGTATACACGGGGTCACAGCCATAGTCGGCGCAAGGATAAGAATAGAAGTGTCGGTGATATGTATCATGGGACTGCAGATCAACGCCTGCAAGATCGTTTGGCCGCCCATGGCATACCATGATAGCCAAGCTAATTAATGGCAGCGCTGTCCTGAGAAAACATTAATTCACTTGCAGCCGCAAGTTGCTCCACTTGCGGTTGACTGGTAGCTCTGTTAGCGACAATGAGCACGATCTGGACGAACGGAGCAAGTGATGAACTGATTGCCTATGAAGGATACTTCAACGTGTGTGTCCAGGGGGCTGAAAGTGAAAACAGCGCTATATTCCACTCACTATAGTGTAGTACGGTAGTTAAGAGTTCGGTAAGTACTGATAATCTGGGTTGCACTTATATGGCAGGTTGACTTGCTATCTATGCATTGGGAGATTATATTGATTAGTAGTTTGTGTGACGCGAACCTTATAAAAGGTTTACCTCTTGTAGTGTAATCCTCTTACTTATGTGAAATTTTAGTACAATTAGATAAAAAATTGAGTTCTTATGGTAGAGGATCCCATGTAGAGTACGGTACATACATACAGTTCAGTCAAGCCTAGCAATAATACAAGGCAACTTCAACTTTCACTCAATAGTTACACAATTTCCTCAATATGGGTACCCTCGTATTTCTGGTAGGAATTCTCCCTACACCAGTTGAGCACCGCTAAAAATTCGCACCGCCGTGGTTCATGTAAGGGCAGCCAGCGAAGTGCCATTACCGAAGGTAGATGATATCTTAATAGAACCTGTGTGGTTGCCAAAAAAAAAAAAAGATAGCCCAGAAAAGGCACACTCAGCTAAAGCAGTTCTTATAACGAAAGAACAATCTTGGTGAACATTGCGATGACATACATAATCACCAGTTCCTGACTCGGAAACAGGGGCAGCCAATACAGCGTGACAACCGCCACTCCTGACCAACCATTGGTTTCGAAATGAAGAAAGAAACCAAAGGAGCATAACCATTTAGTCAAAGTGCTGAAACGGATCGGTGGCTCCCAGTTCGACAGCTTCCAAAACCACTTCCATGGTCCATTAGGGTCCCAATCCGCCTGGTATGTTGCCATCCATGCTCGGTGTACGAAGGCATTCAGGGCCTTTTCCACCCATTCGCGTTGCTTGAAAATGTACAAGCCGTAAAAAATGTAGAAGAGCGTGCTCATGGAGTTCTCGTCGCCCCATATCGCTCTGATCAAGTAGCGCTGTCCCAGATTGATTGTGCTACAAATGATGTGACCGATGACTATTAGCCTGTCCGAATATTGTTCTGGATTTTGGGGACGCGAAATGGCCAAGTCTTGTGGCTCGTAACTGCGCTCAATGATGAATTCCCCGTCCAGACTGGCTGCAACATATTCGTGCTTTCGGTCCTGTTGAGCATCGCTAGGACTTTTCGAGTCATCATCGATCTCGGTTAGACGTAGAGGGCAGTCGAAGTGGAGGAAGTACTTGTTGCCCACAGTGCGATGGGCGACGAATCGTGCTCCTCGTTCAGGTGGTTTATTGTCGACTACAATATACCATTCACTTGTGGGTGCGGAAGGCTGCCTGTCCTTCGATCTCCGCAGTGCTTCAACGTTGTATCTGAGGCCTTTTGCGTCCTTCTGATCCGGTAGCAGGAGCAGGAAGCGATCCGATCGATGCGGTGGCAGCTGATAGAATTTGAGAGCTTGAGCGCCTTTTCTAGTCTCAAAGGTGAAACCCGATGAGCCAAGTTTGAGAGTGTGCTTGCCCTCAAATTTCTCGGGAGTTATCTCCTGTGGTATCCAAGCATCCATGGTGCATGTGCCAAGTCTGGCGCAATCAGAAAAGAGAAGTTCGGTCGGAAGTGATTCGAGGCCGTAGAATAGTTGCTTCATCCTTGCATCAATGGTTTTACTTTGTGATATAGCATTCGCATTCATGCATGACATATTCATCAAAATCAGTGGAACGTCTTCGGCCTGGGTTGTCGTTCTAGATTGGAGGAGAGAGTGAGCTTTGACAAATCTTGCTGCTCGGTCAGTCTGCCGGGTATTAGTCAAAAAGCACTACTTCTCTTAAGAATCGAACAGACAACTAACCGAAGTTCGCGCGTAATCCTTGTACTCTTCGACATTCAAAGACTTCTTCATATATGTCAAGAGTTCATGCCGCACTAGCTCACGGAATGGCTCAGACTCGTCTTGCAGTCGCCTGCTGACCGTGGTCTTGGATTTTCTCCTACGCGGAAGCAAATCGCGAGCTGATCGCCTTATGTCCTCCGGGATTCTGTTCACGAGGTGTTCCCAGAAGCCACCAAAGCCGTCATCGTAATGCGGCCATAGCAACTTGAGGTACGCCAACGATCCGTGGAGTGTGAAAACAATATGTCCTGACAGGATACCCTCCTGCAAAGTCCACGCTCTGCCCATCCAATTTGAAGCATATATACATGCCACAACATCCAGCAAGTTTTCGTCTTGAGGACTGTAGTAGGTCGGACGCCCACCATGCGCAAGGGAAGCCGGGCGTCGACCAGCGTCCACGGCCTGCAGCCCCTTATCAAAGACGATTGTGTGGGATGCCGCAGCATAAATGGGGTTCATTGACCCGATAGCTTTGCTTCGAAGGTCGGTGTGTTCGACAGCTTGAGGTATACAAAAGCTGTCCAACCAGAAGTATTCGTATACGGAACTCGGCGGTGCGATCTCGCCTGGCCGAGAAGACTGCCAATTTGCAACCCATTCACGCAATCCCCAATGATCCATGGAGGTGGGCAAATTCGAGAGCACTTCTTCAAGGTATCCGACTTGACATTTGGGTAAGCAGTTCTGAGCAGATCCGAATTGTTGATCAGCCCAGACGTGAGATATTGCGATAAATCTGGAGGATGGCGTATATGGAACCACCTCGAGCTCAATCTTGTTAAGCGGTGACCGTGTAATCCTGACCAAAGGAATCCCTCCGGCAGCCACGATGGTGTTCACCCTGTCGACCGGAACGAAGACATCTTCACAAAGACATTCGCCAGTGCGATGGAGAGGCCCAGACAACCTACTAGTAACAAGACATCTCTGGCTACTGCAGCTCGAGTGATCTTCTGCATTGATGCGAGGTGGCTTGAGAGACGATAGGAAGTAAAATGATGGGTAAGACATTGGAGATGCAGCCAGAAAGTTCAACCTCTTTTCGCACCACCCATTCTTGAGCATTCTGCGCTTGAGTAACTTTGTTGATGCTGAGCTAATGGTCGTCTGGGTGACCTTGAGCGTATTAGAATCGAGGACAAATGCCACAAGATATAACAGCATGTGCATTGAGAGGAGGATTTCTGTAAGCTTATCGTCGCCCAGACCATCTGCTAGAAAGTCCATTAAGATGACGAGATTCTGTGCGCTCTTGTAGATTTTTTTCAGTTGAGCCCTCTTGGCTTCGAACTCAGCAGCAGTGAGGCTGTCATTCAGTTCATCCCATCGAGCTTTAAGCTCCCGCCAGTACCATTCTGGCATGCGAAGATCAATGTAAAGATGAGGTCCACCAGGGTCAGCGCTTGCGAATTCCTCATGTCTGATGTTTCGACCTAGCGCTTCAGATGCTATACCGAAGAACAGCCATGACTGAATGCCTGAAGCCATCGAGTGGCTCAGAGACAATCTAGCGCTCTCCTGCGCATCAGATTCAGCAGCGTTGATCTTTTGCGTTTTTGCATCGAGCACCCTCTTGAACAAGTCCAGGAAATTGGGTTGTCCTGTTATTGAGTATTGGGTTTGTGCTATCAGAGGTACTCGAATTGATTCTACATCCGTATGTTGGGGATACGGGAAGCAAGACATTTTAAGAGATTATGAGTCCAATTGTGAACATAGCAAACAGATACGCGAATGGAAGACGAGGACTCCACGTCTCCCCTTTATATCGGATGCTGCGCCTACTTCGAGGCGGTGGCTGGTGTAAGCTACTGCAAGGGTATGGTGAGGCGCACTCACAAAGCGACATGGAGTAGTAACCAGGCTGGCGGCGATTCGTTGTCTCACTGCAAACTCTGAGGAGCCAACGTTTTCGGGGCGGCTTGATGTAACAGAAAACATTGAAGGGCTCTCCCATTGAGAGTGGTTACTCGGCAGTTATGGCTGCCTAAATAATCACCAATTGGTAAATAGCCAGGTGCCAAAACTTAAGGTTCCGCGGGAGGGGCCGTCGAAGCATACGTAAGTCGCAGGCAGCAAGGCTGAAACTTCTCTTTTCGCTTGTTCTTCCCGTTCCATGACACCGACCGAAATGTCAATGCAAAAGGAAGACGTATCTAACCAGATCAAACTTGTGGAATAGATTGTGGCGGAGGCACGCGCGATCAGGACGACGTATTTGGAGAGCAGCTCCCAAAAGAAAAGAAAAGTATCAACTGAGGACGTTTGCTTGATGTCCGACTATAAATGGAGGCACATTTGCAGTGAACTCGCACTTCTGTTGTCGGTTTGGCTACATGTAGTTTCCTACTTGCCCAAATCCGGGTGGAGCGGCATCGATAGCGACTTTAGGTGGCACGAATAGCAATACCCAGCAAGTTGCTAAAGAGGCAGCATGAAACACAAATTGCCACATTTAGTTTTTTTCTCTGCTTTCCTCTGTCTACATACAGATACCATCACCGTGCGTTTCTTTCGACAATCCTTTTCGCCCAATGTGTGCAGTGCTGGACTCAATGTAGAGGGCCCACCTGGTCGAGTGGCGGATACTCAGTCAGCGGCAATAAGGCGGAGAGCGTTCACCTGGCTGGCAAGTTTATCCGCTACAAACGCATCCAACAACTTGACCAGTTCTGGGCCAAGCTGAAAGAGGATGTAGACGTTAAGAAGACTGCCCCGGGTTGGGTTTCCTTCTTTAGTTCGTGGCCTGTGTGTCTGGTCGTTGGGATTATGGTCTGCGAGGACGTCGAGCTATCCCTAGACGGGGCACAGTCTCGCATACATGAGGGGAAGGCCGAATTGCCAATCGGGCAGATCGCTCTGACTGCTGGCATTCCCAACGGGGTTGGTGACTTACAGGGTACACTGGCCTCGAATCAGCAGACGGTGACTATTTTCAAAGCCAAGGTGGGAAAGAGCAATATTTTCGCTGTTGAACTGAGGAAAATCACGACGGGGTTGTTTAAGCAGACGTTGCTGCGGTTAATGGGCGACGGGCCTATGGTAGATGGTATTCGCTTGGCTAGCGATGAATTCGATGATGAAGAGGATATAGATAAACCTGTTGCTGCTGAGGACTTGATTCTTGACGAGTTTGGCCCTGAAGACTATGAAGATATGGTGGAACAAGGAATACTTTAGCAGATATTCTGTTAGGTACCAGATGGCTTTGCGGAATAAATCCAAATACTGTAGTATTTTGGCTTGAGAACCCTTACCCTATACTAGGAATAGGGATCAGGACGCTTTACTTTACTTACACACCTTGTTAATAGTAAAAGCATAGGCTATGTAAACATCTACAAAGTCAATGAATAATTGAACAAATCTCTGGGCACTGCAATATCTAAGTGATGCGAAATCATCATCTTCTCTGTATCCCCTCCAGCGACATCCCGAGGTTATCTGAAGTGGCTTTAACCGGGGTAAGCCAATTGCAGCTATATTGTCCGCTATGTCTGTCCTAACTTCTCTCAGCATCTCATATCCACGTGCTGGTGTCTATACCGCCAGCTCCGTGTCAGCTGTTGTGTCTGACCTTTAAACTGGACTCTGTATCTTTAATTCCTTGACCGCTTCCCCTTGGACCCTCCGGGCACTGACTGAACCCTTTGATGCTTGTCAGGCTAAGATCTGGTATTCGGTTGCCCTAATATATAGATCAAGTACTCCCTTTTGGATGTATTGGGCGCCGAAGGTAACTGGGGAGTAATAAGGATTATATCTATCTAGGTATATATAGACGAGTAGAATCCGAAGGCTACATACATATTACAAGGGATAGCACTAGGAGTAGTATAATTCATATTCATATGTAATTGGTGATTGTAATACAGACTATACCAGTTAACTAAATACAAAAACACACAGCGGATGCTATAAGTAATTTAGACCAAACCGGCTGCAGCACTGAGCGGGTCTCCGTAGGCATCGTCTGGGTTGTCACCGATGCAGTGATGGCACCAGAAATGGTCGCCCGGGTCGTGTGCTTTCTTAATGGCCAGCAGCTGTTCATACGATGCCTGGTCCCAATAGCGAGATGTCCAGTTATGCATGACATAGGAACTCTCAGAGAAGTAGCTGTTCGGGCCAATTCTATACAAAGTGTCCTTCGATTGTTGGGTGGTCAAGGTACGCGCATTCCACAACATCACAGCTGAGCGAAAGCCAGGTGAGATAGCCGTACCGTCTGGCTGTGGGCTCCCCAGATTGCCAGTCAACGAAGTGTAGAGGTAGTGAAAGCCACAGCGATACCCTGCTGGATCCGGCGAAGTTCGGTCAGGATTCTTCAAGGATGCGACGCAAATATCTAGCACCTCCATCATCGTGGGGGCGAATTTCGTTTCCATGGCTTGTCGCGAGACAAAGACCGAGTTTTGGGAGCCGGTAGCATTGTCAGAAGGCGGGTGTGGATCAGGGAGGGGGTTACCGACGGCGAGCAGAAATTTGTTGGGCGGCATAGTGAGCACGTAATCAAAGGCCGATTTGAAGTTCTGCTCCTCTACTTTCGTTACCTCCAGCACCTCCTGGAGACGGTCGCGGAATAGACGGTAATCTGGCTCTGTTTGGCCCCCCGCGTAGAAATATTCAAACTTGAATTCCCATGTGACTGCGCATAGACCACCCGTCTTATACTTGGAGGTGTTAATGAAGAATCCTGGCTGCGTGCTGACCTTGCTGTTCAGCATCAGCGTCCAAACGGAGAATCGACTCCACATGGCCCTCAGCCACTCATAGCCAAACGGACTCGAACCGGGACAGAAGGTGCCGCTTTGAGTCATATAGACGTGACTGAGGCCACCGCCAGGGACGGCGTGTGCCCGAATGGTCATGGAGAGAATCACACCCCACACACCTCCACCGCCGCCGCGCATGGCCCAGAAAAGCTTAGGGTTGTGCTGTCGGCTGGCCACCTTCTTGTGGATCACCGGTTGACCGTCCGCGCCCTGACCGATCTGCAGGACTTCGATCTCCAGCACGTTGTCCACACCGAGTCCCATGGTGGGGGCAAAGGGGCCGTGGCCGCCCCCGAGATGAAAGCCGACCATGCCGACAGTGGAGCACCAGCCCGACGCGATGACGCGGTTGTACTGCGCGGAGAAGTTGTGCATCTCGGCGAAGACTGCGCCTGCACCAAACTTGAATGCACCGCTCGGAGCAAGGACTGGGTCCTCCTCCCAGCTGGGGATGAAAGCTTTGTCTTTGAGCAGAATGGTGCGAATGAGGATTCCGCCGGTCGGGCAGGAGTTGCGGCTGTTGTACTCGTGACCTGAACCGGCAGTGGAGATGCACAACCGGTGACGGGCGGCGAAGCGCAAGGCGCTAGCAATATGTCGCTCGTTGAGAGGGAACACCACAATGAACGGATTCCAATCTCGGTACTCATTCTGGTGGAGAGCCGCCTTGCACATGTCTGACACGTTGTTCCATTCTGTGGAGTTGCTCGTTGGCTTGAAGCATGGGCGCTTCATCTCGTCCAAATCCTCGTAATAATACAAGGCTTTGAACCCCTTTGGCTTATTATCTCCCAGGCTGTAAAAGGGTTGGTCCTTGGTGGATCCGGCCGGCACCGGTGCCGGCTGTGGGTTGGGGTAGGTGGACCATTTGAGACCGAGCCGTGCTTCATCGGGATCTAACTCTTGCTCCAGCTCTTGGATCGCTGCCTTGGTGGGCCAGCAGCTGGAGTCGGCAGGCGTGCACCAATTGTGGCTTAGTATGGGCAGGCTTGTTATTACATCGCGTGGCTCTGAGGGGTGAGTGGATGGCTCCGAGCTGGCAGGGCTGCATGATCCGGCTCCGCAGTAGTCGTTCTCAGGGCCACAGGAGTAGCTACAGTGAGAGCTGCATGGGTTGCATCGACCCATGGCCCATTGCGTGTGCGGCCGCAGGAAGCTTTCCGCCAAGTCATCTGGCGCCAATCGATTTGTCGCACCGCAACCAAGCACAGCGTAGGAGTATACCGGATTGTATTGAATTTGGAAGCGGCAGGCGGTGATGCTGCCACTGGTGCTGGCGAGGAATATTTTATTGCGGCCACCTTCTGAATGGGTGACTGCGTAGCGCTGCACTCCGCGACTTGGGTAATTCGGCCATTCCAGCGAGGCCTGGCCGTCAGCAGTGAAGTTCCATCGAGCCAGACCCTCTTGATAGTGGTCGGATACTTGGAGCGAGCGCCATGAGCCCAGAAGCGACGGTGGTACTCCGGCGATGCCCGGTTGATAGGGGCTCAGAGAGCTGGGCTTATACGCCTTGCTGCCCGCTGGCGAGTGCTGCAGTGGAGCGGCGGCAGGAGTGACATCGGGAGAGAAGGCACAGCCCGGGAATGATGGCTTGCAGCGAAACATGAGGAAGTTGCCACAGTTAGGAGTGTCCATTGCAGCGTAGAAGTCGACAGGTGCCGGGGCACCGGTGTGGTTACAAGCTAGGAAGGCCACCTCGAGGCCACCGATGTCTGGCAGTCGCTGCACCAGGCACTCTTCCAAGTGATGATTTGCACCACAGTTCTTCAAGGCAATTTCTCGGTGGGATCGAAGCTCATACGCGCACGTTTGTGGGTAAGGGCTGTCGGTGGTGACTGTCAGGGTGTCCTCCGTGAAAGTCTGAGCGAATTCAAACTTTCCAGACCCGTGCTGTTCAGCTCCAAACGAACGCCATGTGCCTTGCCATGGCGAGATTATGTCACTTGACAGGGCTGGCATTCCAAACCCGACGAGAGGAATGCTGTAGTTGTGGTGTGGCGTGGGTGCGTTGGTGGGGTCAAGCAAGACAGTGCTGTCGAGATTGGCGGGAGGGCAGGTGGTCCAGGAGTCACCGCATGCGAAGCATTGATCGACACAATCGCCGGGCATCCTCGGGACGCTATTCACCGTGTTGTCCGTCCAGCCGATTGTGGCGAGATATGCACATTGCACGCAGCTGGCACTGACGAGCGGTTCCATATCCTGCAACCGTTCCTGCAGAGCCGAGTTGGCGTTATACTCATTGGCCAGCACGAAAGCTGTGCGGTAGTATGCCTCCTGTGGCAGGCGAAACGCACGTCCATCAGCACCAGGTATGACAGCGCACGTGCCGTGCTTCATCCACTCAGACAGGATGAAACAATTCATGGTGTTGTTGAACTTCGAGTCGGTTGGCCAAAAGTGTTTCAAAAGGGTTCCAAAGGTCGTGAGGTACGACTCGTCGAATTCTTCGCCATGCTGACAGCCATAGGGCTGATTCTTTTCTCCGTGCCCACCTTGGGAGCCAGGCCACAGTCCGTGCAGCGTGACGTTGGGTGAGCCCGGGGCAAAGTCGTTCTGCTGCAACGCCAGCGTGTAAGCGTCGGTAGCCAGCAGCCCCGAAGGTCTGTGCTTTGCATCGCACAGGGAAAAGGGAGGTGGTTTCTGCTGCAGGTTGTCGTACTTGTCCAAGATGGTGCATCCTTGCGTCCACTTCAAGTTGCAGGTCTCAACGTGGTAGTTGGCCGGATTGAAGCGCCTTAGGGGAATCGGGTTGGAAGGACAATCGTCCGACCGACCGGCACATGAGGCGGCAGCCCCAGCGACCAGATACGCCAATGCCACCAACACCAAGGCAAGACGTGCGTAACATGGCCATAGCGCTGGCTCTGCATCTAGACGTGGCCAACTCATATCTGCTCGAAACACACGACTGGGTGTGGCGTGTGTTATCGATGCTGTGTCAAGGCAGTGGTTCTCACGCCCTCCACGGCGAATGTACTTTGTTAAAGTTTGTTTATATATGTCTGTCCGGACGGAGCAGAGATTGAGCCCTTCAGTGAAGAGTTAGTAACAGTAGAACGCCCAGATCCTCCAACACCTGTAGTCTCACGCACCTTCTTCCAGTGGCTAACTATATGGGTGCTGCAGCAAATGGCTCTGATTCACGGACTTCAGAGTGATGATGGTAGTGGTGATTGTTGTGCTTGTTTTATTCAACACGACGGCAGAATTCAGGTCCTCGCTGAAAGGTCATTCATTGACAGCAGCGGCGGCCTCTGAGAGCCTGCATGATGTTTAGTGGGAGAGCTAGAGGAGTTGTGAAACAACAGGATTTCCTACGGTAACCATACGGACGGACATAATAAGCGTATATATATATACATCTCATATGTTCAACTCGGTGACTTGGACAGTGATTGGCAGCCAGTGCCACCATTTGCTGTCTTCGCCCAACCGAAGGCTCTCATCCCGCTTAGCTGCAATGATGTGTTCAAACTGAGCAATCCCCTCCTCCCAGAGGTGCAACAAGAGAGCTGAGAGACCGATAGTATGGAATTTCAGCTGCTGTAGCTGCTGCAGCTGTGACCGTAAACAGTGAGATCCACTATCGGATGCAGGAGGGCTGAGCGCGCTAAAGCTGCTAACGGGAGGGTAGAGAGTGACGGCAGATCTAATGGTTGCGCGCCACGGGATCTACCGCAGACTATTGCTAGCTGGACATCAAAGAGTGGCGGTGGCAGTGGTAGCGCTGCTCAGTGTGGGGAGCTGAGAGGGTTCAGACAGGAAGTGATTGGAGGGGAGCCAGCCGGGTGGAGGCACCAGTGCCACCGGCGCTTCGGTTCGAATGCATGAGGTGGAAAGGGAAGAGTTCAGTGCCGTGACCTAGTATGAGCGGCAATTGCAGGGTCGTGGAGCTCCCTGAGCACAACTACCGCCGAAATAAGCATCACCTCCATGCTTTCCAAGCGCGCCTCTCCAGGTCACCTCCAGGCCACCTCTATTATGCTCCGCCTCCAAAAGGGAACCAATGCCTTTGCAAACCGAAACCCCTGTCAGAGGGGTTCCCTCACCCCGCAACCGGTCTTTGCGCATTGGACCACTGACGCATTGCCGTGGATTTCTGTGAATCTCTTAGCCTAGAGCTTTTCTAGTGGATACTCGGTAGTATTATCGGGCATGAGCCTGTCGGCGTTCCAAAACTTGGCGCCAATGGCACACAGCCAGTTGGTTGACATGACAGGTATGCTGGGAGAGATAATTCAACCCGTTCGGTAACTCCAAAGTTGACTGTGAGGTGCCTCCAAAAGAACTACCAACACGAATATTCCCAGCTCAACACATTCATGCAGGTCTTGATTGAGTAACATGCACAGCATCATCCAGACGCTGGCAGGGATTGAATTCGTCACAGTGCTTTCAAACACAATCAGCTGGGGGTTCGAACAATAAGAAGGTTGGACTTATAGGGAAAGAAACCCTAACATGCTTGTCGCGACACCGCCCGCATAGAATCCTAGATCTTTAATTCTCTAGTACATGCGACGTATGTATTTAGTGCCCCATACAAAGTCAATATCCATGGCATCGATCACATCTCCGCCATTTCGCGAATTTAACGCGCAGGATAGTTGCCATCTCCATAAGGTATTGAGAATTGTTTTCCTTTCCGCATAGCTCGAAGGAAATATGCAAGCTGGAGGCTTCTTGCTGATGGCCGGAATTAATTTTATACAATGAACAAAGGTAAGACTCGAATATGCCCTCACTGTACGTAACCATTTTTTTCTGCTAGAAAGATTCCACTGGTCATATAATAATAGATATCATGCCTGAAGTCTTTGGTTTCATACCACGATGTTACGGCCAACCTTGAAGTAAATCGTTGAATTAGCGAGTTGAGATTGTCGCCTTGTAAATAAAGCATAATATCTTTGCGTTGACTCGTCAGAATCATCAGAGAGGGATGATTCAGGTACGTCCTCTAGTCTCTAATGGTAGAAGTTGTAGTATTTAAGAAGTGAAAATATTCCTAGGGTAAACCAAAAAGAGTTGACATAGCGCTGAAAACACTTGGGATTATGGCATCATTGTCAGTTGACCTGGGAGTTTCAGTTATAGAACTCCAAGTCCTGGAATTTATACTCAAAAGAATGGTTATAGAAATTTTCGGCGTTTAAGAGGAAGTGCAGAGTATGGCTAGCATACTGCAAGGGTTAGCGAGTTCTACTGGTTTGACACATGTCTGGCTACTGCCGGTTGTTCAATCTCCGAAACGCCATGAATTTAACCAATCGGCAAAGTACAAGGAATGAGAATATAAACACTAGTGGCAGGAAGTTCGTGCTACCGGGGACCGTGAACAAGGGTGCAAGGCAAGTTAGCAACATAATGTGCTTTGGCAACTGAAATGTCTGAGTAGGAAACCTGTATTGTACTCGAATTGTAATACAGACATTGGACTCCCTTACTGGTTTAGCGCGTATCTCATCGATATAGGCAGAAATGGGCTAGATTGCTGGGTAAGACAGTAAGTATATTTCTTTCTAATGGAAGAAGGCTTACTGAGAATATAAAAGGGTGCCATGGGAAATATTATCAACCAATATTGGAGCACGGGAGCTGGGCATTGAGACTTGGGCTCTGAACACTCTTTATCCAGGGTCATGGGACGTAATATAAGTAACTGGTGTTAATAGCCGGCTACCTAAGCTTTATAATAAATGTGATGGTTGAATCTTATATAACAGTCGCTATCTTTAGGCCGACAAAGGTCGGCAGTTGGCTTGTGTAAGCTTACTTCCTAAAAGGTAGTCTAGTGGGTTAGTAGGATTTAGAGGGTATCCTTTAATTAGTTCCACTACAAGCTTCTCTTTTTCAAAACGGCAATTAGATGATCTGCACACCCTAGATACTCCTCTCCAGTAGAGTACTTCTCGTACATTAAATCAGCCCAGGCTTGAAGAACCTGCGGCTGAGACTTGGATAATGTAGCATCAAGACTACCACCCAGGATACCTTCTTGAGATCTCAATTCTATGAGCTCCAGCGTATCGGCGAAGTTGTCGGCAAAAAAAGATTTGACATCGCCCACTTGCGTGTGAAAACTGTGGGCGTTCCCAACTCCAGGTTTAAATTTCTCGTATCGGCCGTCTTGAAGCTACGGCAGGTGAATAGAGGTCAGCAGAGCAAACTTAATAGTAGTAATGAAATAAGACATACATATTTGGCATAGAATTCCTTGTCTGCAATAAGTCTGCCTGGCTCTCTTATTGCAATATCTCTGAGATGCGCTGCAATGCTTACAAAAGCTACAAAAAGTACGCCATTAGGCTTCGCCAGCCGCACAGCATTGGCGACAGCATTTACTCGCTCTGACTTGTCTACCAAGTGATACAGGGGTCCCAAAAGCAGGACAGCGTCGTAGGTACCATGGTGCAGAATAGTCGGGTCTAGCGCGTTTCCAACTGAAAGGCTTTGAAGAAGATTTTCCTTTCCAGTAGCTTTACGCTTATCTTGTTCGGCTTGAGCGAGTTGGATTAGCCCAGGACTAAGGTCGACAAGATCGACTAAATGTCCTTGATCCGCAAGGGCAAATGCATATTTTCCGGGACCACCGCCAACGTCAGCAATCCGCTGAGGTGCTGGGGGAATGGCTTCGCTGATTGTGCGGAGGGTCACGAGAAGCTCTACAGGATGGGTGTCAAGGCGTGAGAGCTCATTACTGCCGAGGATGTTGTAGAGGTTGGCTATGTCTGTGGCGGGAGTTGGCATTATGAGAGAGCTGTTATCGGCGGAAGAATTAATAGCTAGGGGGAGTAATGCGAAATATTGCAAAATTGGAAGAGACAATTCAAAGCGACCAGGTTAATCGAGGGTTTGCCTTTAAATGAGAAATATTGCGAACAGTAATTGTATTATATAGTAAGAATATGAGGCATATTCTAAATGCTGCAACTTGCAACTATCCGTTGGTTCCACTTTTAGTGACTAACTCATCGGCGATTGGGCTAGGATACGTTTGGGTAATACTTTACTACTACAGCTGCCGATTAAAACTAGGATTGCTTATTAAATCTAAAGAGCAGTGCTTCATAATTTGAGGGAATATATTTATAGTAATAGTATTAAAATTTATAAACAAACAACCTGGGAGTAGGAATTATAGAGAAAGAATGTAAATAACCATAGTGCAAAGACATACTTCAGAAGAGCATCAATTGGTGCTTATATATATGGACACTTATTCTGTAACGATTATCATATGTACAATGAATGCGTTGCATCCCTGCTATATCTGTTCAACAACCACTCTAGCCTGCTACTTTTCTCTTCAGATAAAGACTCCTAGCATTAATTAATATCTCCTCGCCAGTAGTAAACCCAGAACGTATTACCATCGCCAGAGAATGGCTCAGTTCCGAACTGGTAACCTATTACAGATTAATATTCCGTTTATTTCACCAAGGTAAGTAATCGACTTACTAAGAAGATACTGGCTGCCAATAGGGTATCCTCTGTTTGAAGCTAACCAACTGTAGAATTGTTTGATATCTCCGTTCCAGTTTTGGATAGGGTTGTAAGCAACAAAGCTGTAGACCTGCATCTGGCCGTTCCATCCATAGTACAGCTGCCAATCTTGGCCGTTGATATTGACATTACCCTGGGATGAACCAATAGGGTAGATGTCACCATATCTACCAAGCCTGTTTAATCATATTAGCTGCGGAAATAAAACCAGCTCTCCATTCATCTTACCAGATCATAAGCTCAAAGTCTCCATAGTAAGTCGGGTGATTGGGGTCGTAAGCAGTGAACAAGTCGTAGGCAACATCAGCGCGCAGGTTGTTTCCAGTGTAATTCCATACAGCGCCGGTGGGCATGCTGTTGATAGTGCTGACTAGCTGCTTTGCTCCTATATTTCTTTGCACGTTTGGATATGATTTGACGTTGCTAGGATTGCCGGACCATTGCCAATCAGCGTGCCACGCTGTGGCATCAGTGATCCACTCCTTCGTGATACAACCGAATCCAGTTCCAGATGACTCGCCCCAGAGATTGTTACTGATAGTGAAACCGTTGGCCGAGATGGTTGAATATTGATCGCAGAGAGTTTGCGCAGCTACAGCTGGCAGTAATGCAGCCAAATATGAAAAGGCCTTCATTGTGATGTGAAATTGATGGTATTCAAAGGCGTCTACTCTATGTAGAATGAATATCCGGTGAATGAGCGTGACGATAAACTTTTCAATTTAGCGTTGGCATCATAACCTCTTATACCTAAAGGATCGAGAGATTAATGCCTTGCTGGTGCGAGTTTAGTTTCTTTGCATACTCATTCAATCAGCCAATACCAACCAACATGGCAGGTGCAATTGGTGACAAAAAGTCTAGACACTTCCAATCAATGACTTTCCTAAACTTGCTTGACAGATTAAGGCAAAATCCATTCGGCCGACGCCGAAGGTGCCACTCTATCTGGCTTAATCCGTATTTACAACCGGTCCCCCCTGGTTTAGTTGGCATTTAATTTGAGAACAGGGGTGGCACATCTGACAGCGATCCACTCTGCAATAGACATAAAACATCAAGTGTGTCAAAATAAAGTGTCGTATACATTATGCCTCAAGCATTATTTTGGTAAGTGTATTGTCGGAAGAGCTTTCATTGAGTTATTTACAAATAGGTAAGGTGGTACGCACAACTCAATACGCCGAGCAACTGCCTATTTGTATCGCATTAGTTCACTGCGGGGAGTTTATATACAAGCTTTGCAATACAGTACATGTGGCCTGCTGACTCGAAAACTATATCTATTCGGAAGCTGGACGTCTTGTCTAAACAAGCGTACCTTGGATATATCGAAACATCAGCTTACTTACAATTCAATAAAGAGAGTCTAACTACTTAGTTACTGAATATTTTATGACTGTGCCGCAGGATATATATCTTGAATTTAAGGACGTTCGGCAGGCTCTAAGACTCTTACGTTGACTTACTACAGTTATATTTTAGCTTTTAGAAAACTTAAAACTTACCTGGACGCCGATGTTAATACGGAGGTCTTCGATTATCATCCAGAATTCGGCAAGATAGTGTAATCTATCTAGCCCATACAGGCATCACTACTTTATCCAGGGTAGTATTACAACTTACAAGGGCGTTGCCTATAAGCAAAGGTAGTTACAACGGAAGAAAGAGGCTAACCTTGAAAGTAGTAGCAGCCGATTTTGGCAACTGTTTAAGGAGCTCTTATAATTCTTCCTATCCTAGGCCTATTATTCTACCAGCGGGAATAAATACCTCTTACATTACCCTATCAAAAATCCAGCTTACTAGGGGCTTTACCTATTAGTCGCTACATACTACCTAACAGTCGCCAAGCTATTGCAATTCCCCTTCAAGAGAAAAAACATGCAGGTGCACGCCATTGGTTATACGCTTAACACCCATGGGGCTAACTGCTCTGGTGACCGACTTTTCTTGTGCTTTGTATTTCCGTTATGCTGTGTAGGCCCGATAGTCCAGCTAACAAACCAATAAATGAAGGTTTGAATGCTATTTACTTCCCGGAAATCCCTTTGCTACGCAACCAACTCCTGGCGTGATTGACACTGGGTCCTGCACTATCATCTTCTAACCTGCCCCTCCGCCCTATTTATTAGTTAAGCAAAATGGTCTTAAACTAGCTCGTGGCGTCCCAAATTATAGAAAGTTCTTGCTACCATTGCCATTGGATAACATGTCAGAGGCTGAATCCGAGTTCTTATGAAGTCAGTGATGAGATTAATTGAGGATTTTGGCTTCGGGTGTTGTACAATTTACAAACCTTGTTTATGCTATTATATTTGTATCAGTCGATCCTCCCCCCCCCCCCCCCACAAAAAAAAAAAAAAAAAAAATTAAGGCCCTATCTCTTTCCAGTCCATTTATTCCTTCATCTTGCTTGTACTGGGGAAACAAAACCAAATTCCTAACGTAATTGCCAACAGCGCAAGCACTATCGGCTGCAAAACTTTTGGACCCTGCGCCTCTGCCAGAATCCCTGTCAAAAAGGGCAAAACAGCTGCGCCACAGCCTCCAAACGCCGCAGCAAAACCAATTACTACCACATGATGCTGGCGAGGTAGAAGTTTGCCTGCCACCAAAATTGCATTGGGAAATAAGGGCCCCATGAAGAAGCCCTGGAAGGAGACTGCAACTGCAGAAATGTAGAATTGTGGCACAAGCCAGAAAATGAGTTCCAGAGAGCCAGCAGCACCGATATATAGCTACAAAAGTTAGTAAGTGGTTTGTTTACCACAGCGTAGGCAAGTGACTCACGGCAGTAGCTAACTTGACACCGATTCGAGGTGTAGCAAAGCCAAGCACTGCACGACCAACGGTAATGCCGAGCCAGAAACTAACGGCCGACATACCACTAGCAAAGGGTTCACCGTGGCGAACGCGCAGCATGAAAACGACGATCCAACCGCCTAGAGCAACTTCTACACCAACATAGCATTAGAGGTAGAAAGCAGCAACCCATGATACACGAGCAAACGGCATGCGGAAAAGTGCTTCAGTGAGAGACACTTCCTTCTCCAGCTCGTTAGTCTTGTAGATACGCCGGTATTCTGCTCCAGAGGAGGACCGGAATGCAGATGCTAGTGCGATTGTTTCAGTGCTAGCTAGGCCAATCTATGCATGATTCGGAAACATTAGTTAACTTGTCGGCGGTATCACTCTAATATCGCTACATACCATAATGTAGTAAAACGCGTACCACTCCAAATTGGCCTTTGTAATAAGCGCCGTAACAATCAACGGACTCGCTACCCCTCCAACACCATAAAATGCATGCAGGAACCCTAACAACTCACTCGAGTTATAGAGGTTGCCAACCCAGGCATTCCATGCGGCGTCTGCTACGCCGTTGCCGAACCCGGCCAGGATAAAGGCAAGCACGAGCACAATATATGGCGGATGTAGTGCGATAATGATGTATGCCGCGGTGTGGCAGCTGCCACAAATAATGGCGATGACACGTTGGCCAAGTTTGTGGTGGAGATAATTATTTAATAAGGCAGACGAAACATAGCCAAGAAATGGAGAGAGGAAGACGAGTGATATGATAATATACGTGAGGTTGTAATATTTCTCGAGCTACTGTATATCAGTATGATGGTTTTCCTGGGATGACGCATGTAAAACTTACGTATGGAATGAGTGGCTACACACTTAGCACAGGGCATTCAGAAATTTTGAAAGACGACTTCCACCATAAGCAGTCATTTGCTCCCATGACCATAAAACAGAAAAACGACGCAACAAGTCGAAATGCATTCGTCCGCGATTCGTTCCAACGTTCGGTTACAGCAGGAGCAGAGGTAGCACACGGCTCGCTATTCCCATTCTCGTCAAGAAGAGATGGTGAGCCGGAGGATGCATTTAAGCGCATCGTGCGTTGGGATTCAGTCATATCGTGCTTAAAGAGAGCAGGTTTAACTCGCTTGGACGTTTGTTCCAGCTCGATCGTTGAATTTGCGGGAGTTGTGAGCATGCTAGCAGTCTGAATTGAGAGCGTGATTAATTTATGTAGATAGTTTTGACGTTGGTAGAGTGCTGTATTTAAACCATTTGATGGAACGGATGCAAACACACTCGTTTGTTAAATGCTATGTGACAAGCTTATAAAGATAAAAATGGGCT
This sequence comes from Trichoderma virens Gv29-8, assembly GCF_000170995.1. Taxonomy (NCBI): domain Eukaryota; kingdom Fungi; phylum Ascomycota; class Sordariomycetes; order Hypocreales; family Hypocreaceae; genus Trichoderma; species Trichoderma virens. The sequence continues at coordinate 26,796 of NW_014013666.1, forward strand.
GCTGGTTTGCAATAACGTGGATCAACGGCGTGGATAAAATAAAAGGAAGGGGCGGAGGGCAGAGGAAGAAGCGAATGGAAGTCATATTGGTAACTATGACTCGCGACTCGCGAGTGTAAGTATATCCATATGATTAACTAGCAGTTTGACACCATGTAAATTGTACGAGCGATGTACGAGCGGCTCTGAGGCCTGTGTCTATTTTTCTATTTGTCGACCAGCCTTTCCGCAAAGTTGTTTCTCCGCATCTGAAAGAAATCTTGAGAGATTACATGCTGTCCAGAGGAAGCAACGGGCCGGCGCCATAGCTATTGACTCCCTAAACTGGTATATGGCTCAGCACAGAATGTCTATCATTCCCTAGTGCACCGTCCATATCTAGGTAATGGCTCCACATTGGAGACGCCACATGTAATCTAGTTACTAACTCCTCCCTTGGGAGGTTGTTATAGCATCTCTAATAATATCTGATTCCAGCTTGCCGACAGCAGCAGGCAGGGTTGTGGATCCGTGCCAAATCTGTTCGCTTGAGAAGCCAAGATAGTACTGTTGGCTATGGCTACTTATCCTGTTGACATAGATCATATTGTGGCGAGTCTATCACTCACTGAGAAGGTATTGTCCTTTAGCTCTTGCTTCTATTCCACATGTTGTTCACAGTTGCCTATCGTCACTCCATCACAGCGTGTAATTTCTGCCAGGGGAGATTCTGGAACCATGAGTTAATCCATGCAGATTTCACTTTTGGCTGGAGGAAGTGAATGACAGACAGTTACGATTCTTTCCCTGCTGTCAAGGTTTCCGATGGTCCGAACGGCGCGCGCGGTGCCTCGTTCGTCGGGTCCACCACGGCGGCTTGTTTTCCTGCAGCCATCCATCTTGCAGCGACTTTTGACACCAATTCTGTAAAGAAAACTGGTGCGATGCTTGCAAAAGAGACACGATAAAGGTGTGCAAGGCGCCTGTTAGGACCGACTGTATGTATTCACCACTATCCTCTTGGTGATCGTAACTTTGAGTCCTATTGTGAGGACCCTTTTCTCCCGGGCAAGTCGGCACCTCAATAGATCAATGGAGCTCTACTTACAGGGCGTATCTGCTACCATTCAGCGCTTTGTGGCTAACGAGCAGGAAACCCAGCGGTTGACTTACAACGCGTGGGTAGGCGAGTGCTGCGGGAAATTTACCTTCGACCATTCGAATTGCGGTCAAAGAAGCCAGCCTTTCGACCATCGTGATATCTTATAATTTGCTAAACAGCGAACGTGCCGACTCCATCTACTAACTATTTCAGCGAGTACACCGCGGCGACTGCGGGCGGAATGGCTTCATTGTGAGCGACCGGGGCGGTATAAATTCTGTTACCGACGCACTCAATGCAGGGCTGGATCTTGAGATGCCTAGCCCACCAAGGTTGCGAATGCAGGAAGTTGTTCTGATAGCGGTGAGAGGCAAGTATTTTACTCAATACAGAATTGATCAATGAGTGAAGCAGCTTCTGGCTGTCTTGATACAGCTGTAATGCTTCGAGGATCCTCGCATTCCTGGTGAGCAGACTGTTAGCGGCCCGAGACATCAGTCTTTTATCCGCGAAGTTGGTGTGAGAAACCTCGTTCTCCTCGATAATGAGGGCTATACCTTACCTCTCAGGCCAGGAGAAGTCCGTGGAAAGATTATTGTAGTGCTCAGTCACAAAAGACGGCCCTGGCACATGGGGCTGGTAATACGTCGGCCGTTGCCCATTGTAATATTACTCCCAGGGATGGGTTGCACAATGCCATTCGCGACAAGGTCAAACTTGATACGCGAAAAGTAAGTAACTGAATATCCGAATAGGCAATGGCCGTCAAACAAGACAACTAATGTTACTGTTATGCAGGAGCTGGTACTCTCCGCCACCTCCCTCCCATCTCTCAAGGTATCATTGGTGTTGAACGAGGGAAGTGGCAAAGTTGCCGTTACACGGTACGGGATGCAAGCTAAATGCAAGACTAATAATTTATTGGGACAACAGGCTTGAGTTCTGCAGGGTACTCACCTCGATTGGTGGCGTCATGGTCGACATGCTTGAGGGGTAGCCATGGAAATGGGCGACGTGGCATTGTGTTGACATGTGGAAGGCTGCATCTGTAGAGAACTAGGTCTAGCACATATACGGCAAATAGCTGCGCTTGTGCGAGTAAATTTCATGCAAATTACCGGTGCAAGAAGGCTAAGAGACCGCGTTGTGAACTCTACGTTGTGTGGATAGGATTTCTGAATCTACCAATGCCATCGCGCTGAGTTAACTGCCAAATCAGGTAATACATTCCACCACTCTCACTTCCGCCGCTAGCAACCTAGCCGGCAGATTGTCATCTGCAGCGATGTTCTTCCTGTCCAATAAGGCATTCGGATCCAATCCCTTTTTGCCAATGAGTGAATGCCGAGATAGCTCACCAGACTGGCCCGCCAGCATTTGTGATCTTTCTACCTCATCACCAACATAGTACCAGCCTGTTTAATAATCCAATCCTTTCTTTTTCATCTTCGCAGCTTCTTCTGCTCTTGGTATTACCACCATTCCGTCAATGGCCCAATCTAAAGAATGGCAGAAAATGGTGCGAGGTGAGCTCTACTGGGCTGGGGATGAAGACCTCCAAGCCAACAGAACACGATGCAAAAAGGCTTGCGAAGCGTTCAACGCAGCAGCCCATGAACCAAGACGCCGCCAAGTCGAGCTTTGGAGAAGGTGTGTTTGACTCGCCTCCCGCCTAAAGGCTTCGGAACCTCGTCACACATGTTTTGTATCACTCGGCTCAACTAGCACCATCCAGCATCGTCGGAGACACTCGGTCGATGCCACCTGCCAGAAGCGATCCCAAGGAAGATGAAGCGCTCTTTTATGATACGGACCCTCACGTCGATCGGCCTATCTCAGTTGACCACGGGATCAACTTTAAGGTTGGCACTGGGACTTTTCTCAATTTCAACCTCGTTGTTCTTGATACCTGCTTGATTACGATCGGAAACAATGTCTTGTTCGGCCCCAACGTGTGCCTCTACGGCGCCATTCACCCACTCGACCCAACTCTCCGGAACGGAATCAAAGGTCCCGAGGCTGGCAAAGAAATCCATATTGAAGATGACGTTTGGATCGGTGGGAGTGTGCTCGTTCTGGCTGGAGTCAGAGTTGGCAAAGGCAGCACTGTTGGGGCCGGGTCGGTTGTAACCAAGGCAAGTTTCCGTAGCTCCCGACGTTTACGCCTTGGGTATGTTGTCTCTGACAATCAACAGGACGTGCCACCGTATCATTTTGTAGCGGGAAATCCGGCCAGGGTTATCCGTCCCATTGAAACCAATTTCGCATCCAAATGAAGCCGCCCTGGATTTGTAGAATAATTAGGGTAGTATAAGGAGTAGGTAGAGTCTGTTTATATACATTCTTTGAGTTTCTAGGTACAACATGAATGAAGGATACGTCTACTTTCCGCAGAGGATTCATTTAGATGTCTTTGTATAGGTGCAGCGTGAAATAATGAATTGACGCTGCCGCCAGGCGTACGTTTCGAACACTCATTTCGTTCTAATTTCACAGAATTAAATAGTCATGAAGTCGCTCACAAGCTGGGTTCTTCGTCTTTTTTTTCTGCTGTCAATAACCATCTAGAGCATGCGCAGGACTGTAGACTTACATATATCATCCAGGGGACGTTTGTCCGGTCGTGTTTCGGCCTCTTGGAACGCGCTTCCCACACACGATGGAGAAGGTCTCGTGGAGATTGAATGGACATCTCCCCACGAGCCTTTATCTCAACAAAGCGCAATAAGACGTAGTGGCGTGAATGGGGGCTTAAGGAGTCTGCCCCAGCCATGAACAGGGGCATTATCAACAGCTCGATAAGAGCATTATCACCTGGTATTGCCGAAGCTGCATCTAAGATGGCTGTGACCGACTCTTGGATCTCTGGGTCCTCAGCTGGCTGTGTGTCATCTAGCAGGCGCAGAGACCGTAGGATACAGGCATGTCGGAAGGTTTCGGCCACATTTAACCAAAGAGGATCGTTGGTTGGATAAGCAACTCGCGAACTGTTCCAGGAGTAGAGTTTCCGGATGATAGCCCGTATGGCTTGAGAATATTCCATATGACCGATCTTCCATTCGGCGTACGCCTTGGCTCGATCTAGGGCCTCGCCCATCAGAAGCATTATTTCCCTCGGACACCCATTGACCATCTCCAATTTGTTGTCACTGAGTTCAATGATGAATTCTCGGACATCGGTGGGGAAGCACAATCGCTCTGGATGAGCAAAGGCGCGGATGATATCAAGCCTGTCAGCGTTAGCACTGGTTAGCCACAAGAGAGTAAGAGATGGAGCCAACCAAACGAGATTTCCAAGGAAGAATATGGACCGTGAGTCGTTTTGTTTCGACAATCCGTGCTCTGCTATTGCTCGACAACAAATAGATACGGCACCAGAGATATGAATACCATGTTCCGATATACCTGACTCGCTTATCTGCGACCCATTCTGTAAGCAGAGTACACCAAGACAGTGGAATTAGCTCATTGAACCCACGTCATGCAAGAGTAGCATCTGAATCATCGCAAAGATGGAGTCTCTCTCGCTCGGGCCCAGCTTGCCCAAGATTCCCTTACTAATGGCGTCTGACAGGGCTTTAAGAGCCCTTGACCTGTATTCGACGGCAACAGTGTCAAGAAGATACTTGTCGGAGTTGAGATGACCAAGGTGGTTGGCGGCAAGACCCAAAACGGCGTACAACAGCCCAAATTGTTCGTAGGCTAGAGGCAGAATGAATGCTCGGTAAGGATTCGTCGCGTCGTTAGGGAACTGCTGTATCTGATGTGGACAGATAACAGAGTCGTCTTCAACAGTAATGATTAGCATGCAGGGAGATTCTTGACTCGAACTAAAGGCAGAGCTCACAGTGGCTAAGCAATATATTTATTTGGTCCCGGACCAAGGCATCGTCTCTGGCTGTTCCGGTACTTTCCGGTAGCGCCTTAGTCAGTAGAAATTCATGAGTGTGCTGGGTGAGCAGCGCCTCCAAGGCAGTATGGTCGATAGTTGAAACGCTGCTTGAAGCAGAAACAGATGCCATGCCAACAGATATTGGACTGTTGCTAAGCCGAGTCCCTGGGATGGAGACTTGAGGCGAATGCCGCTCCACGGGTAGCCATCGAGACCGCAATAGCTCGTTGGTGGATTGATGGTGGGATGAAAGTGTTGAAGGATGCTCAGTGCATACTATTAGCTCCGGGCCATGACGGTCCAGGCCGAGCTCAGCCTTATCGGACTCCATGTCATCCGTCTCAAGGGAAATGGGGATGTTGTCCCCCGCCCGTTGGGAACGTCCCTTTGCCTTTACATGCGATGTCTTGGGGGTATCGCCCACAATCGGTGCTTGTCGGTTTTTCCATTTGCCCCGGCTGGCGAGCCCACAGAAGCGGTATTTCTCGGGGTAGCCGCCGCATTCCAAGTTCTTAGACACGCAACGACCGCATGCAGGCCTGGCGCGGTCGCATCGCCGCGATTTTGCACGGCAAGTCGCACAGGCCGGGCCTGATTTCACGAGGTCGAGTCAGTACTAAGTTGCATGTTCAGGATGGGCATGGTCAAAAAGAGCTCGAAGCCGGGAACCCCCCAGGCCCCAGCGCTCACGTACCAGGGAGTTTTGTCCGGGACATCTAGCAGCGAGCAATGGGTTTGGCAGTTGATTCGACGTTTTCTTAAGTGCTGGATGCTAGTGCGTAACAACGGGAAGTAGTAGCGGGCTTACCAATTCAACAGCTTAGGCAGAAGCACCGTTGATGATACATGGACATATGTGCAGTTTGACGTTTCGAGGACGATGCTCACCAAATGAATGGGGGCAAACATTAGATTACTGTTAGGTGGATGGAGAGTGAGACTATGGCGCTAGTTCGTCAGGCTAATCCTTACCGCGGAACTACTGGGACCAGATCCGACGCGACCTAGGGTCAACCACCATAAAATCTCCATCATTGGAGATGACTGTGCTGTATAGGGTACAGTTTTACTACAGGCACTAGGTAGCACCTAATGCTATTGATTCCATAATAATTTTCTTTCTTCGCATACACCGCAAACATAAATAAACACTAATACCTTGTCAATTTGAGTTTATTATCCGGTGAGCTGCTAACTTATCTAGTTTAGCTTACCCTAGAGACTATATATATCTGTAAATAGCATAATGGTGTAGCGTCAGCTCTAGAACTTTGAATGTAGGGGTCAGTAAGATTAGCAGTTTAAACCTTTTGTTTCTCTTGGTGTTGAATCCTCAGGAAGACGTTACAAATATATGTTGTGCTATATATATACAAGTTCAAGTATAGACAATAGAAGTGCAAGATATATACATCAATAGTCTAGGGAGTCAACCCTATGAGCTCATAGCACATCTCCGTTATTTTACGCCAGAGTTTCTTCTTCTTCTTCTTCTTCTTTGGCGTTACTTTCGGCATTACTGGCAGGATGCCCACCAGGTGCTGCTAACAACGCACTTGTAAGGCGATTGACATTGGGTAGGACCGGTGTACCCTTCACCTCCACACTGGCCCCATTGCGGCACAGTACCGCCGCCACCGCCAGTTGGGCCGGTAGAACCGCCACTTGTAGATGTAGGTTTGGAACCGCCAGTAGAAGTAGTAGCCGGAGGGCTTGAACCAGGGGCGGCGAGATCACTGACAACCTGGTCCAGGAAACCGGAATTTTCGTACAACTGGGACATATCCCACATCATGATACCCGCGAAGCTTGAGTATTGCTTGGTGAATGAGATGACTGCAGAAAGTTGAGTTCCGGACACGTATCCACTGGCAGCACCGGTGTTGGCAGCGATACCGAGTAGAATCTTCACGTTTGGGTTCTTGCTGACAGTGTGTGCCCAGTTGTCCCAGACGTCAAAGTTGTAGTTCCACTGGATCGTTGCTCCTGGGACATAGCTGCTGACCCCGCATCCGTTGTTGTAATACTGGATCATGATGAAGTCAAAGGAAACCACACCATTTAGAGCCGGGTTGTCAGCGTAATCGGGATAGACGCATTGTGGCGCAGCAGACAAGTAGAACTTCCTGTTCGCAGAAGATGCAGAAGCATCCATCAAACTCCGTAACTCAGTGGCAAAAGTGGCCAAGTTATTGACACCAGACTCAAAATCAAAGTCGACGCCATCCACCACCGCGGAGCCGAATGGGCGGTCTACGGTGCTGTTTGGATTGACAGGGCCAAACATGTTCCAAACAGTCTGGGCCGCGGATGTGGCAGCACTAGCGGACGAGAAGCCGCCCTGTGAATAAGATCCGCCTCCCAGTGAAATCAAGATTGTCTTGCCATATGTTTTTTGGCATGTAATGATGTCCTCCCTAACGAAGATCTAAGCATCGAACATTGGAAGAATTATTACGAGTTTGGGCACTACTTACTCAATTTGGGGGCAATCAAGTGCGTTGGCGTTGTCAGGGAAGGCCGTGCAGTTGTTACCTGCATTGGCAAAGTTGGTAATAACTGGGCTGATGCCATTCATGAACCCAATCGGGATGATCTGTGATAGGTTAGCTAGGCTACTGAGTGAGATCCAAGTCTTTGGTTTTACCCACATCTATCTCGGCGTCTAGAAGTAATCGTTAGCTGTCGTAAATTGATCAGAGTCGATGTTGGACTTACTAGCACAGTAGGTAGACAGGCGTTGCTGAGAGTTTGCTTGATTTGCCGAGTTTTGACCTAGACGCAATGTATTAATTGGAAGTTCAAGTCTAGAAAGAATCGATCCAGCTCACCCCAGTACACGGCAATATTTTGCGTCGAGCTAGCGTTGAAACCAGCTCGTGCCGAGGGCAGCGCGGCCAGCAAGGCTCCTACATAAGCCAGTGACCGAACCATTTTGACAGAATTGACCTATGCAATTTGTAGAGCAGCAAATAACTTGTTGATCGTGCCCCAAAGATGGAATTGCTTATCGATGTCAAGCTATAGATTGCTACTTCCATGAGACTTATATATAATCAGCCCATAGAATAATAGTCCAAAGACTGCGTGGTGGTATTGAGGAGCCGTAACTGCTCCAAGCTTTACTTCACAAGGATAGGCAGGACAGCAAAGTACCACGTTTCAAAACAGCAACCAACGATATCAGCACAACGTTGTATCTGGGGAAGACGGCGATAGCTATGGTAAAGGCTCCCGGCAAGCAGGAATCAAAAGCTAGTTTATACTAAACGCTATCATAATCATGTGCCAGTATGTTGCATACCAGACGACTTATGTGGTCAAGTGATGCGGGCCAGAGGATGGCGGGAGAGAGGGCGAGGGGAATGAGACCCAGCCACAAATTCAGAAATGTGCACCATAAAATTCCACAGGTACAATAACAGCTTGCTGATTGGTGTGCTGGAGAGAAAAAAAGCTCCGAGGCATAATGCTCGCAGATATGGTCGCATCCGTTATCAGGTACAGTTCAGGGGCGGTAGATTTGGGTGGTAGACGGTCTCGCTGGGTTACAATCTGCTGCTCGATTGTGATATTGTAACGTAGGAGCTTTGAGTCACGTTTAGGCTATGTCGCTTCCGAATAAATCCGTTTTTTTAAAATGATTTGTATCTGCGAGTTCCCTGGCCTTTACACCAAATCGCGGCGCCAGGCATTTACTAACTGCCTATATTGGCAACCCTCGGCAACACGGAGGTAAATGGTCCGCCGAATGACCAATTACGTCGAGCGGTACCTGCGCTATCACTTTGTAATTGCCTATTTTGTACTCGTACTATTAACACGGGACACAAAGCTCTCGGCCCTAGTGGTGTTTTATTGTGGCATCTCTGGCCATGGTAAATATGTTGGGCGCTTATTCTGACTGCTGCAAGTGTATGCAACGATCCAACTGGAACAGAGCGGTGCAGCTTGTATCAGGGATATTGGAACACATAGTATCATAGTAGCTGGCTATTCATCCGAGCCCTACATTGATGGCTCTCAAAATTCGCTTTAGTAGGCGTTGGGATGCAGGGGTAGGCTTCGTATACAGCAAGGTACATGTAGAAAACTGCGCTTGGTCGAAGCTGCCCATCTATGGTCTTATTGGTATCTTCCCGTTCTCTTCGTTTAGCTTTAAGTTAAAGCGGTACTGCTGGCGTTATCACAATGCAATACTAGGTAGCCGAGAAGTGGTGCTACGTGTATGGAAACCTTGGGTACATACATGTAGTTAGGTCAGCAAAAGGTATAGTTCCGCCCCCAGTGCCGACGCTCTTCTACATACTAGGCAGTACGCGTAAACGTTATGAAACAAATGCTATGACGATTTTACTGTGCTGCTAACTGCTAGCTAAGTAAGAACAATGCACTTTAAATGTCTTTCCTTAGTTTCTTGCTCTACAAGCATTGAGAGTAATATGCATTCAGGTATGTGCATGTTGAACCAGGAGGACATGCAGTCGGTCCAGTCCAACCTTGGCCTCCGCACTGGCCGTATTTACTATTAGAGGGCATTAGTATGCTATTTCACTTCCTATCTTGAAAGAAAACTTACGTCTGAGTAGCACTTGTAGAGCTTGTCGTCTTTGAAGTTGATGGCGGAATGGTGGTGGTTGGTTTTGTAGTGGTGGTTGGTTTGGAAGTCGTTGGCCCCGAGGCGGTGCTATGCACAGTAGTACTCCCAGATGCTGCGGGGCCGCCACATCCTATGCGGCTCGTCTCAATCGCGATGTCGTCGAACCAAACAGTGTTGATATCTCCGCTGTAGGCCTCCCAGCCAAAGTAGACACCAGTGATGTCAGGAACATAAGATTTTCTAGTCCAGCCGGCGTCGTTCGCATTGTCGGCATTCGGCCCCGCGGTCATGCCCGAGATGAGATTGCCATTCAGCCAGGTCTGCATCGTTCCGTCAGTGCCCAGGTAGTATTCGAAGCACTGAAACGAGCCGGTGGGCAGATTGACCGAGGAGGCAATGCCTTGTGGAGATAGGTCCGGAAGTGTAGCATCGTCGGATTCGCGGTTGTAGTCGAGGACTTGGCTTTGGCCACCAATGCGGAGGTCATCACCACCTTGTGCGTTGTCTGGCATAATAATGAATGTGACATGGTCGTTGTTGAGAGCAGTTTTAAGCTGACTAGAAATGCCCACTCAGTATGCATGGGATTATGTCCTCGGTGAAATACTTACAGCCAAACTCTAACATACACATCGCCGGATGGCACCTTGGTGGTGCCAAAGAAGATGTGTCCGCAAAAGCCATTAGGGCCACCAACGACCTTCATAGAGTTGCTGCCACTATGGGCAACTGTTGTGTCGAGACTGACGGTCCCTCCCTGGTTGCAACTTGGTGCGTAGGTGGGCCACGTGGTCTGGTCCCAGCCTCCCTCAAAATTGTCTGAGATTTGCGCCATAGAGATGGATGAGAGGGCCACAAGGGCCAGTAGAGCAGTCCGGCGGACCATGGTTGCATAAAAGGACTAGTTAAGGTGCTATTGATTTAGTTATTGTCAATTGAATATGACCTGAATCTCTTAAAAGCGTGTCTTAAGAGGACTTAGAGCATAGGGCAAGACTTATTTATATTGCAATGCCTTTCTGTTGTGCCTAGTGTTCTTGATTTGCTCCAGACTTGCTTACGATTTTGTTCAAGCAGCACTTTGTAAAATTTACAACCCAAGTATAGTAGTATTAAACCGCTTTGCCTATATAGATTGGCACTTAACCTCATACATATTTGCGGCTAAAATACAAAATGTGAAATGTTTTTGCCTAATATAGCTAATATACAGCATTATTCAAGCTCTCATCTTGATTTTAAACTTAACCTGTATATAGCTGCAATTATATCAAAATGGATTTCCGAGGGTAAAACCTTGTCTAGGGTCCTTTAGTTTATATTGGCGGACAGGTTAGAGGCTTCGGACAATTAATACTATCATGTAACTAGTAAGAAAAAATCGTAATTCCAATCTAATTGCTATGTTAGCAATGGCTATCTAAACTATCTGAATGAGTGGTATAAAGCAGAGGTATAACTGAGTTGGCCGAGCTGGATCATTAACTTTCTTCAAAATCCTGTCGTGGATCACTGGATCATCTCGATAATCCAATGATCTACCCTGTCGGATGGTCCGACAATTTTTTGGGAGTGCCCACCATAAAGGCTTGTTGCTAGTATAAGAATATCACTATAAATATAGACTTCTCCAGTAATTCGAGGAGTCTACAATGCCAAAATCCAGCAGGGTAAAAGACCGTTCCTCCTTTTGCTAGATAACTGAGGGGTTTGGCTCACCAGCCAGCGTGTGTATATGGATGTTTCAAAGATCCGCATAAATGTACCGGCCGTTATGATTATCTGGTAAGACACTGGGCATAGTAGGGATTCAAGGTAGAGCAAACGGCTGGCGAGGCGCAGATGGTCGGGCCAGAGTATCCGCTGCCACCGCACTGGCCATATAAAGTCTGGCTGGGGCCAGCGGGCGCCGAGGTTGTGATAGCGGAGGAAGAGCTGCGTCTGGTTGTGGCCGATGACGTCGATCTCGGCACCGTTGTAGTTTTACTGCTCGTCCCTCCAGTGCTGACACTGCCGGGAACTGTTGCGATGCTGGTGGCCGTCGCGGTGGAGCTCCTCTGTGTGACGCTTGAAGGGAGGCCTGATACAACGGTAGGGCCAGGAATTGTATACGTCAGTGGGCTGGTGTAAATGTTGAAGAGAATGCCAGGGTCCGACTCTTGGTAAAGTTTGGTTCCTAGGACGCCGGTTGGCTGCAGGGATCCGGTGCCTGTGACGGCGAGATTGAAGCACTGAGGGTAGTTCTGGGCGCCGTCTACTGACCCTGCGCTGTGTAAGGCAATGAGTTCGTGGCGTAGCACGTAGTTGCCTGTCTCGAGATCCGCGGGGATCTGCACAACCCAGGTACCATTGTTGCCGATCAGCACGTCTGAGGCCCATCTGCCCGGATTTCCGCCACTGATGAGACCAATACCATCAATCTTGAAAAATTCAAGCGTTGTCTTATCTACAGTCTCGCAATCACCATTGCAGTTGGCCAAGTAGTCGAGGACGGGGCCTGGGTGTGGCCACGGAATCGGTACCCACTGGATGAGTACAGAGGATCCGGCCATGACAGACGCGTGTCCTCGAGCATTGGTGGCATTCCTATGGCAGATGATGTCGGGTGATTGATATGCATCGGGCGCGACGAAGCCTGCCGAGTAGTATAAATATAACGGACTGGGAAGAGTTTACAGATCAGGATGAGAGGCATTTACCGTTGTCAGTATCACTAGCCGTCCAGCCCACTACAATGGGCGGGTTTGGTTCATATGGAAACAGTGTTGGATCGTAGCCTTGATAGTATGCCCCGTTGATGACTATGTTGTTGACATGTCCGTGTCCGATAACGCCGGTGGCCACCGTCAATGCGGTGACAAGGAGGCTAGTGAGCTTCTGGGTCATGTTTGTAAGTAGTACGGAGTAAATCCTGTTTCTTTGTACGCCCGAAATAATTATTCGACATATATCCAATGCAAGATTATCATGTCTGTATTTATGCGCGATGGCTGCCCTTAGGTACCGTACACAGCCCATCCAACTGGCTCCCTACTGCAGAAATCCAGTTTCCTCTTAGAGTGCCACATTACCCGTCAATTTAAAAGCGAAGACAATATACTATCGCGGCTAAATAATTTACCCCAGAAGTAGAACAATGGAAGGTCTTGTCCCGATATACAGCATCAATTTTGCGGAGAAGGTTACAGCGGCTAGAAAGGATTGGCACTCGCGTGCTCACAGCCGCTCGTTAAGCTAGCACATGAAAACATTGATTACTTCAGACAGTTTATAGAGTTTATACCCTAACTTCTTAGCTAGGATGTAACCAGACTTCTTTTTTATGATAGAGGTATTTATACCAGCTACCGGAAACAAAGAGTAAAACAGTGGATTCAGAAAGTGTTTACTCGTACTATGAGTGAACACCAAGTGAGCACTGCATTTCATGTACTTTTCTTGGTTAGATAACGAGTTAATAGTCAAAACACGTAGATTATATCTACATCTTACTACTATTTACAGGTTGTACAGTAAAAGATATTGCCTGAACCGCGTAAATTATCCGCCAATGCAACCCTAAACTACAATTTATCCCTCGGGAATATATATCTTTATCAACCTTTATATGCACAGTTCGTTATAATAAGGTTATTATTACTTCCTTGCCGTAAATTTTTGGATAATTATTACCCAGTTGGTACTACTGAGCTAGTTTAGCTAATACATTGCGTTGAAGTAAATGTCCAGTTATTTCCCTGCCTAGTTGTAGAGGTTCATCCACCAGTATATATTGAGACTATAAATTAAATTATTTATCAAATGAACTTACGTTATAATTTGCATTATGCCTTGTATTACAGCCCAAGAATCTATCACGCGCACTGTGCCTCTTTCAACACAGGGCAAACATTGCCCGGATACATCTGCGCTTTGCGAATATTTGTAAGATACGTAATCAGTGCAGAATACCAGTATACCGCCTAACAGTAACGGCAACACCCGCTTCCCATAGTTTTTGCGCATACGCCTAGCTCTTGTCCCACACCAAATCGAATTTAGCGGTTGCAACAAAGGTCTTGCAGACACCCCGAAGGTCGCCATCAATAGGGCTCGCAAAAAAGCGAAGATGGTTTTCTATACCTCTTTGTTGAGCGTCATACTTAGGCACAATATTATCTATGAAAAATTTCATGCATTGCCAATCTAAACATAGGGAAAACTCGTTCTTCACAAACGAAGGGTACGTTGAGTCTACGGCCTTATTCAAATCAAGATGCAACGTTATCGCTGATATCACATGAATAGCTTATACACTGGTCAGTATAGTGTAGCAATAAATAGCGCAAGTATACACATACCAAGCTTAAGCAGAAGACGTGTGTCTCGCACAAGCTGATGGCATACTTCGCTTGTGTGGCCGCCGGCCGAGATGCCTCCGATGGATATAGAGCCTGATAGCGTGTTCAATTCAAGATTGTGGCTGTACATCTACAAAGCGTTAGTAACATGTTTTATCTGTAAGAGGTATTATATACGTACCCATTTAATCACAGACCAGGCGTCATCGTAGCCTTGTAAGGAAACATTCTCTATACCCGAGACTTGGCATATTTAGCTTGAGTTTATGTACAGCATTATACCTACCGCAGACGGTAGTCTACATCAATGACCAGGATGCCAACTCGATTGCGAATCAGTATACACAGCTCTGTATCTGTTGGAATATAAACCTCAATAGCCTTCTGAAAAATAATTCCCTTTTTTCATTTCAACAGTATCGACGGTCAAATGCCCAAGGGTGTAGCCACCTCCTTTGAATACAGTAAGAAAAGCTTTCCAAAGAGCGATCGGCAAGTAAAACTACTTACATGGAAGTTGGTATACACGGGATATAGCCCAAGGCCAAACGGAGACGTTTGTGCATCTGAGCTGTACTCTCAAGCCATAATGTGGTGCCCGTCATCGGAAGGTATCTTGATGTCATTGATAAAGGGTTCCAATGCACGGCACCAATGCTGGCTGTACCGTTTTGGCGCCGCACAAATATCTGCAATTTTGGCCGTGTACCCAGGCGGTTTATGTGCAAAGGACAAATTATAATACTCCTTGAAGTCTTCATCTAACGACTGAAGAAAGGATGCATGGATTGAATTCTGACCAAGACCACCTGCCAATGTGGCGGGAGGTTTTATCGTGAAAGGTGTATTAACAAATAAATCCTGCCCCGCCCTGTTACCTTTCACCAAGCTGAACAATGTCAAAAAGAGGCGCAGGTTTGGGGACCCCGGAATTGGTTCTTACATTCTTATTCATCTCCATTTGGCGGCATCATAAGCAAGCTGAGCCCCATATTCGTGCGTGATGACAAGATCTCCCGGCTTTGCGCTTCAAGCCACGCCGCGTGTCAATTTTAACCCTTAGCTGCAGCTACCCTGTTCCCAACAGCTCTAGTGTTAAAATTGACACGACCGCTTGAAGATCTCCCTATATGCTTATATGTTATACTGTCGGGGCATGAAGGCTTTCAACCATGAGTGAGACATCTCATGATCGCTGCTTCCACGGTTTAATTCTTTCGCGAGCTCCGGTGTTGTGACTTTGTTAAACAGCAGGCGGCTACGGTAGTTTAATTAAGGGTCGCATGACGCAGGGACGAACCGAAATCTTGATGGCGGCATAGGTCTCCTGTAGATCTCTATATAAACTTGGAGTATTTTTTTTTTGTTGGGGGGAAAACATAATGACTATATATTTATATTTAAAATTTAGTTAATCGTAGTTTTCAAGTTGTGAATAGTGTAATCTTTTAGGGCTTTTCAAAAGTTAAGTTGTAGGTAATGCTAAACTAATGTGTTGGTTTTTACATTGCTAAGTAAGCTTTGTCGTTAAAACACGGACGCCTTGAGATGGATTTCGAGGGTATCCGAAAATCCTATCCTTAATAACTTCTACATCCGCTTCTGTCGTCTCATGTAGTTCTAGACAGAATCGTCTAACTATGACAGCAACTGTCATGAACATTTCTGCATATGCCAAACTAAAGTTATAAAAGCACGGGAACATATTAGTAGGGACCCAACGAAAGCAGAAGTAATTGAGCAGGCCTTGGATGCTGTAAATACGTACTTCATGCCTAGACAGTGCCTTGTTCCTTTGCCGAACGTAACAATATACTTTTGCAGACGCTCTCCATTCTCTTCAGCAGTAATCCAACGCTGTGGAAGGTACTTTGCAGGGTTTGGGAAAAGAACAGGGTCCATATGAAGAAAGTAATTACACTCGCTTATTCCAGTCTAATGGTTGTTAATCATAGTTTCACCCCTTCCACAGAGTCATCGTTTGAGAAAGGGTACGTACACCTGGTGGGATAGCACGGCCCTGGTAAATAAGTGGTTCAGTAGGGGCAACCCGGGGGAGTCTAGTCAATGGTCCAATGGACAAGCGAAGACCTTCATAGATGACGCCCCTCTACCAAGTATTAGATCGGAAAGTACGGGCTAATTCAACGGACTTACCAGGTATGGCAGGGTTTCCAGGTCTTTCCATGTTAAACGTTCCATACCCTCTGGAAAGGTCTTTATAAGTTCCTGTTGGAGTACACTGTAGTAAGCTCCGTTGTCTTTAAGTAAATGAAACATAATGAAAGCCAGTGTCTTTCCTGTTGTAGTTCCTGCATTCATGAAAACAAAGCCCTCATCATTGAGCCTCTCCAGACTTCTCTCCGATTCTGGGATGCTTGGGTTATTGAGTACTTGTATTAACATTGCATCGCTGGTCTTTCCTTGCTTCATTGTATGAAGTTCTTCAATTGTAATAGCGTTGATTAGTTTCCGAAGGCCTAGCACCTTACTTAACATGGGATTTAGAGACTGAACCACTCGAAACGGCAAGACTTTTGCTCCCTTCATAACGATGGGGAAGAATCTGACAATGTGAAACAAAGTAAGACTCGCAAGTAAGCTCTCTCGAATGTCATTCTTGAAATCTTTGTCTTCCAGGTAGCCGAAGCACCGACCGTATGCGTACTGTGAAGTGATATCTGCTGTTAGAGCTGAGAAGGCAGAGTCCAGCTTGATAACGGTTTTATTCAGATAAGCTGTTTCGAATCTCTGTGAGAGCATATTGACTTTTTCTAAAATCAGTGGCTCGATAGCCACAATTGATCGTTTGGAAAAAGCGCTCATCAGCGGCTGGCGGCGGGAGTTATGCAGCTTGTGGTCGTGTGTCTCAAATGCAGACTGTGTAGCACCAGTGAAGTGGTAGAATGGCGCATATTTGTCTTTTGGGTTCTTGTGACCGGAGTAAATCTCGCTATGGAATTCGGGGTCGCTAAAGTGAAGCTCATTTGGGGTGATGCGGACAACTGGGCCTAATACATTTTATCAGTAATCGATGGGCAGGAGGATAGGGCAAGAACCTTGCACTTGCCATATTGTTCGTGCAACTCTATGAGCTTCCAAAGGAACATGCCATCTTTGATGACACTATAGTAAAACTCGTAGCCAGTTGTCACAGCTGCAAACTTAGGCCCGGGGAAACCGGCTAATGGATGAAACCAGAGCCGGTAAGAAGCTTTCAGAATAGTGTAAATAATGAAAAAAAAAAACACTCCAACAGCCACATTAGGGTCACAAAGAGCATCAGATAAACTGCTCGAGGAAAACAAAATGTTTGCCAACATTATTCCTTGATCTTGTGCTTTATGTTGTTTCAATAGTTTAGACGTCAGTTGTATGTTTTCTGAGGATCTTATCAGAGATCAGTGGTTTATAGACCACCCAGTGGTTCGAAAAGATACTCTTCAATAGAATGATACACTGTCATGCGGTTCTTATTAATTGAGCCGCCCACCGGTCGAGTTTGTCTGCCAATGATGTGCCGGTAAATTATTATAGGTTGCTCTATACGCTATTACAACAAAGCAAAGTTGAATGACGCTGGATTGTCCGGCAATGCTTATCACATCTCCTCTCAGTATGTCGGCAGGCTTTCTAAACATGCCAAGCGGAGGGTCAGACTGTTGGTTGAATGTGACTCACGGCCCCATCTCTCCCCACTTACCTCCCGCTTTTCCCTTACCTTTCTGGAGACAGGAACCACTTCCCGCTTTATCGTTACAAATATTACCCATCCTGCATATTAGAGTCCCAGGGATATTTGACAAAGGTTCTTCCATTCATACCAAGCCGTGCACCATAACAAGGGTACAGAGCCAACAGAACGCGTATTGGCATTTTTAGAGTCGTATTCCGAGACAAGGTCCTTGCAATGTCTTTCGGCAGGCTTGGTGAAGGATGAACTGCAGCCGTGAACCAATCACGCTTCCCCTGTAGCAGATATCCGACAGCAATATCCGTATCTTTCATGGTGGGGGGACGGATACGAGTATGGCTTGGTCACCTATAAAATGGGCTGACTCGGGTTTCTTAGGCTTAATGACATTAGATCGCATAGCTAGTGTGTTAGTAAATACAAGAGAGAATAGAAGACGAAAGTATTGAATTCTATCGAGGCTTGGTCACAATGGCTGGTATACTCAAGAAGTATATCAAAGGTGAACTCGATCAGAGGTTCCCATTTGTCTTGTTTCTGTTCGCCATATAACAAAATTATCAACTGCTATCTTGTCTAATTAATAATACATCCGGATATACATCCTTTGACATCCTTCCCGCAATGCGATTATAAATTACATGGCAGGGACTGCGGAACGAAACCCGTGCCCCACACACATGCATATAAAGGGTGGGATTGTTATGAAAGAATTTTCTGTTGACATGGCACAGCCTTGATTTGTGGGCTTTCGTTGGTTGTTTGCTTGGAACCAACAGTCTGTTGCATCGTAGGAGCACTTACATATGTAGTGGAGAAGGTTGCAAAAATTATCACGCCATGTACTCCGTAAGATATTATAAAGTCCCCGTAAAAAAGCAAACTCTAAACCTCACTCGTGAATAAATTCAGGAGTAGAGTGCATCATAATATGTCACATGGAGAGTTATTTAAGAGCGTTTTCTAAGTGTAAGAATATATGCATATTCATGCGTTGAGGCTACCTGTCAGAGATCTGGATGCTTTCTTGCGACAAAGAAGCAATAAAAATTGAACTAGGTATTTTGGCTTAAGGGAACGCTATAAAACAAGAGCTTTCTCTCTTTGTTGAACGAAATCAGAGATAAATACAATCCATATTGCCACGTAGCCGCGGCATCTGTGCGAGTTCGCTTTGTTCCAACTTTTGATCTTCATCACTCTTGTCTTTGTGCCTTGGCTCCTGACACTATCACTATCAACTACATTGTAAATATAGATCATTCTATTGCAAGCGTATGATGTAAATGGCTCAAACTTATCAATATTGTAGAATTCACCGATTGACGTTGTGTAGATCTTTCCTGAATGGATGTCTTCAGCATTGGCGATCCCTCCCTTTCAGGGGTATAGTAATTGCAGGCAGGGCATAATGGGTCCAGCTTGCGTCAGAGGTTCATCCATTCTATGAATAATCAACAAGTCTACATGATTTATAACTCTTTGTTAGCTTACGGTGTACCGCCTCTTGGCTGCTATTCAGGAATTACTCGATATTTATGCAGAATGGAGGACTAACATCAAGTAACATCCAGTGGGACTCAGTTGCATTTAGAAGGAGCGCAGGATCAAAGGAACAAGGCAATGTTCAAGCAGGACACGAGGCAAGGAACAAAGATGTCTTGGCCCAAAGATAGCTGACTTGACATACAGTTCAAGATGGATACGAAGGCCGAAGCGAGGCTGTCAAGGTCCATAGTAAGCAGATATTACACCACAAAACCACTGTGTACGATAGAGGGCCAACATCTAGTAACATCTAGTGGAACTCAGTTGTATTTGGAAGGCGCGTAGGATCAGACAAATACGATACGGTTCAAGAGGAATACATTGCAAGAAACGAAGCTGTCATGGTTCAAAGTGAATAAGCATAACAACACAGAAATATAAAATTGACAACAATGCTTGAGAATCCAGACTAAGGCATTCAAACAGCATCATTCAGCACTTTATTTTATGCCTACTTGGCAACTAGAATCATATATCTGTTTTCTATCTTCCGAAGCCATTCAATATGAATGAAGAAAAGAAATTACGATCTGATTCGTTTGTGGGAACACCCTCTGCGGTACTCCGCGAACTGGATGTAACCGTTCGACTATTAAAATCGAATGCAATTGGTTTTCTTTTCATTTTCATGGGTGGGCTGCTATCCAGAGTCGTCCAAACACCCTTATCGCTGGCAAAAACAATCCCATTGCTCACAGAGACGGCCATTCTATGGATTCTTTGCAACTATGTCTTTGATATCGCCAACCAAACTTCGTCTCCAGATGAAGACTATATAAACAAGCCACATCGTCCTATTCCCGCTGGTCTCATCACCATCAAACAAGCTAAGACACGCTGGGTGTTGGCGTGGACGTTGGGGCCTGTCGCTCTCTATCGTCTCTTTGGCGTCTGGCCCATGCTGCATCTTTTGCACTGGGAGGTTTTGATTACAGTATGTTATGTATGGCCCAAGTGGTTTAGTTGGTTTATGCGCAACTACTTCGCCTCCTTTTCATACTGCATCCTCGGGCGGCTCTTAAACTCGGTTCTGGCAAGAAATGTGGAAGCTTGGAACATCAGCTTTGCTATCGACTGTAGCATTTTTGTCTGGTTCATGGCAACCATTCACATTCAAGAATTTCACGATCTTGAGGGTGACCGAAAAAGCAAAAGGAAAACTCTTCCTATGTTGCTTTCTGACCGAGGCATAAATGCTCTTCGAACAGGAACCTCCCTTTTCGTTCTCACCTTTGGGACATGCCTGTGCTATATTGGATATAAAGTAATGGATAAAGATATAAAGATTGCACCCATGTGTGTTCTGCAGCTGTTCTTATCCTGTATCCTCGCCTACAGAATTTCCACATCTGATGGGCCTGCAATGGACAAAAAGACATATCACGTCTATTATTACAGTGTAGTACTGGCAATCCTCTTATGTTTGTGTTTAATACAGAAACAGCTAGCCTAATGAGCCGCTATTACTACGTTGCGTGTCAACACCCGAGCGATGTGACTCTGAGTCACGATGCTGAGGGTAAACAAATTATTGATACTCTGTGTAATCTGTTCTTCGGGGTTGTAGTATAGCAAACTGCGTCTATTGAATGATGGCCGGGCTTGATAGTCTAGAACTCAATGAACCAATTAGATCATACTGGCACTATGATACCTTGCTACACGGATATATGATAGACTCCAATTAGAAGAAATAATAAAGACCTGCCTACTTGGTGCGATCTAAGTTATGAATGCGATTGATAAAGGTAGAAATAGGCATCCGCTGCCTTATGTTCACAGATAGGGGAAATAAAGTACCACATGTTAATGGAAGGATATAGAATCATAAACCGGATAGGACGCTAAGATGGATTGCTTACCCTGGCGGTGTCGTTAAGTCTCTCCATCGCCAACGCTCAAAGCTGCCCTTTGTGCATCGAGATGAGCCCATCATCACACATAAAAAAATATATGAACGAGACTTATCCTACAGTTGCTCTTGTCTACGACTAATCACTTTGTCATCCTGCACATTTATTTGCGTCGAAGCAATCTCCAAGTAATCTTTTAGCAACAGCTACTTGCACTTTTCATCATTCCATGAAGATTCGTATATCGGTATTATTTACCCCCCTCAACCCTGCTTACAGCTTCTGCATAGCAACAACATCGGTAGACTGAACGTAATCCTCAAACTCCTGAATCTCTTCCTGAAGCTCATCAGTAGAGACTTTGTCGTCCTCAACAACCAGATTGATTTGCAGCTTCTTGATACCGAAACCAATAGCGACCAGCTTAGATTGACCCCAGACCAGGCCATCCTTTTCGATGCCACGAACAGCCGCCTCGAGGGCAATCATGTCTGTCTCGTCATCTTCAACTCCAGTTAGCTCGTTTATCATTAATAGCCTTCAACTTAAACCATCACGCATTCAGGATAGGCAAGCTGGAGCTTAAGACAGAACAATATTTCAACTTACCCCAGGGCTTCACGTCCAGAGTAACAACAGATTTGGCAGCGGGTTTTGCCTTGCCCTCCTTCTTTTTACGGTACTCTGCCAAACGCTCCTCACGGATACGGACGGCCTCAGCGTCCTCTTCCTCATCGTCACTGCCGAACAGGTCGACATCATCATCATTCTCTTCGGCGGCGGGGACCTTAGTGGCGTTCAAGGTGACTTCAGCGAAGTCAGGGCCATAGGCAGTATAGGGCTTGGTAGTATCTCCGCTAAGGGTGGAAAACTCGTCCTCGAAGGTGGCAATGTGCTTGTACCATCGAGCAGCGTGAGGGTATTTGGCAGAATCGGGGGAACCCTGAAGGGCCTTGAAACAAGCGACGTCGGCCTGGGTAGGAGCGTAGCTATTTGAAGGGATCAGAATTTAGCGAAAATAAGGTCAGTAGTAGGTGATATATTGTGATTGGGAGGGACAAAGAGGGCACTGGCACAGAACGTATTTTTAGACAAAGCAAGTCTACTGCGATTTTGTCTTAAAACAGTTGAAAGCGCCGTGGGCGTAATTGTTGTATCAAATGATATAAGTAGGTATTGAGAATATTTCGTTAAAGGGAGTCAACTATACCCAGTGACATAGGAGCGAGTCAATAGCCAGTTATTGAGCACTACAATATTGTCAGCAGAGTAGTTTCGTGGCAGGTGTATACAGCTTTTGCGATGGCTCACCGGCAAGGCCAGTGTCGGCAAGGAGGTCGGTGAAACCCATGATAACAAAAGGTGGTAAATAGCAGTAATGGAAAGAATATCTTAAACGTATATGTAGACGGAGAAAAGTTAGCGAAGGGATGGATAAAAGAGGATATTTTGCAAGGTAAGGGAGGTGGCAGGATGTAGGTGCCTATTAAAAAGAATTCCTAGAGATCCATAGACGGCACCTACCACCCAACTTCCTCCCGCCTGCGACATTACTACCACTAAACCCCTGTCGATACGACCCAACCAATGCTACGGCCCACAGTTCTAGTGCGAGATTTACCACACACATCATCAGTAGTTTTAGACAGCAATGCAGCTACATTAGCAGCGTGGATCCTGGAGCGAAGCCTGGCTTAATCAGTACAGTGGGGTACGACCAAGGCAGTTGTGAGTCAAAAGTAAAGCTGCTCCTCTACCAGAGTTAATATTTTCTATAACATTTCTGCGAGACTTCCTCCAGCCAGGCAAGAAATAATAACTCCCGTTAATATATTTCTAGGAAATGTGGTTTTTGAGTCAATTTGGACAGTAGTCTATCGTTACGTCTTGAGCATAGACCGATTGCAGGAGCCTGTAGGGTGGTCACAAGCAACAGCTAGTTCTTTTCCCAAGTTTCAGCAGCTCTGCTTGTCCTTATCCTCGGGATTAGAGCCGGTGGCGGTGGCATCGACTTCCATGCCATTAAGTGTGCATCACCTTACTACACCTTATTTAACATATGTCCGTAGTCTATCACAGCTAAGTGTGGCAAGGTTTCGTAGCTCTGAACACACTCTATCATATTTTCATGTATGCGTATTTTAGCGGAGATGAATACCTTCGATCTGCGTTGTTTATCATAGACACGATCTAGTTGCTTATAAGATAAGCAGATAAATCGTAGATTATATAGACAAAGAGGATGGAAGGCAATCAGCCTTTGCGGCCACATAAATTTATTTCTGCCTTGGAATTTCGTATTTTCTGTACTAGATTCCAAAATTATGGCTTTGTTCTTTTTCGACCAGAGCTGCTGTCTGTAAATGTCTGTAAAGAAGGGTTATATTGATTTCGGAGCCAATTCGCGTTTGAGAGCCAATTGCGGGTCAGAAGGGGAGTGATTTACAAGAAAGCCTAATATAATTCAGCTTACAACCGAACAGCAGGCCAGAATCAAACTCCCTAGGTCACCAACTACAATTACAATTACCGTATAACGATCCGTCATACCGCTAAGTCAACAGGGCAAAAGATTAGGCCAACAATCATCATTGTAGTCAGTATTATAACGGAACCAGTTGTTTAAAAAGAATTGGCGTTACGAGGGACTAGGTTGCAAAAGTATTCGTTAAACTGCTGCATACTATATACTAACAATAAGCCTTGATATGGAATTTGTAGTTTCTTAGTGTATTGGTATACTGCCCATGTCTTTTACGATGCCAGCTATATTTTGGTTCCAACTCATGACTTACAAAAACATGATTTATCGGCCAATCTATAAGTGGTCCAAGGTTGCCATTCACAATATCTCTGATAGCGATGCAAACATGTTCCGCCCATC
Source organism: Trichoderma virens Gv29-8 (assembly GCF_000170995.1). NCBI lineage: Eukaryota > Fungi > Ascomycota > Sordariomycetes > Hypocreales > Hypocreaceae > Trichoderma > Trichoderma virens. The sequence goes on from NW_014013666.1 coordinate 50,688, forward strand.
CCTTCAACCACCATTCCTCTACCGTCTTAAGCAGAACTGCAAAATAAGTCAGAATTGCCAGTGCGGCCGAATCCTCGGACCGAATTGCCTGTATGTACTCTCCATACAGTCGATACAACCAGCCTAACACGTACTGGTAATCTTGCGAGACTCCGCAGTTACCGCTCTCGTCACCGTATATACCTTCAAACAACTTAACAAGTTCAGCAATGGGGTGAAGACAGAGTTTGGCATACGTTCCCTCCTGTAGGATTACAAAGCGCTTCAAGTCTGCCAACGCCGAGTGCCATTGTAATTGAGCCTGGCCGAGCTTTTTGCAAAGAGGCATCTGGGGAGCCTTTTTTGCTGGACTACCTGGCAAAGGACTCAACGGTGACATCAGCCCTGCGAAAAGTGCACTCGGCGTAAAGGCTTCGCGGATAAGACGAAGACCACTGACCAAATTTATCCACCGAATATTTTGCTTATTTCCCAAATAGCAGATCATTAAGTCTTCTGGCCCACCTGGCCCTGCTGCAAAATTGCAATAGCACATAAGTGTTGCTCCAAGATAGGCAGCGCCGCAGTTATTGTCGTCCAGGTGACTGGTTGTACTTGCCAAACCCGCTGTGCCACGAGCTAAATGCTTAGATGCCAAAGTCTTGTAGTGCAGCTTTCGCTCTTCATCAGAACACTGCACCGCAATATGATATGCAGTGAGGGCATATATAAGATGAAGCACAAATGGATACGATAGTCCAATAAGAGGAGCATTTGTGGTCCAAAACTTAGTAATTCTGTCATCGGGCGACAAGCCACCAGAGAGTGACTGTGCTGTTGACTGAACAAAATGCAAAAGTAGCTCAGTATCTTCCAAGTTGAGACCATCCGCGTGGGTCCCTGTATCAGTCATATTCAAAGTTGCCACTGCAGAATTTGCGTTGGACTCGTTCCACGCATCTGATGGCAGTATTCTCCAATCGTTTCTAGGCCGACCTCTACGTCTTCGGCATGACGCTGCGCGTGGTAACAACTCATCAGCATATACAATTGCTCTTTTTGGCGCTTTCGGCGATTGTTGATCCAAGGTTGGCCAGGAACACACTATGCCAAAGCTTAAACAGGAAGAGCATCTTGGCTTCGTCTCATCGCACTAGGAACAGCCGGTCAGCGATTGTTTTGAGTGTCTATAGGCCACCTTCCAACGGTTACTTACATAGCCTTACCTTGATTTTGCGCCTTTTACAGTTGATACACCCAGCCCTAGACTTTTTGTGTGGTCGTCTGCTATGTTTGGCCATATTTACCTCGGTGGATGAAAGAAGTGTGATTGCTGCAATGGGATCTCATAATACTCCACGCGCGCCAGTTATAACGTGCTTCAAAGCTGCAGTCCTTCGGACCAAAGCCCATGTATTATAGTAGGTGGCGATAACAATTGGCTTTTTTAATAATTTTTTTTTTTTTTTTTTAAATGATGCAGAGGGCAACGAGCTTGCAAAGTACGTATATGTATTCTGAGGCATGGAAAAGTGCAAATGTGGAGAAGCCCACGCGTCATGTGGGTCGAAACTCAACGGACCAAAACGGATCATTAAAAGTATTCGATGGGTATTGGTTGCATTTTTCGTATTTGCATACGAAAAATATCCGCATGATACAACATTCATAGTATTCTTAGTTTTGTTACAAGTGAAAGACAAAAATGAACAGTCTTTTAATTAAAAGGATCTTCTATAAATACCATAAGGTGATACGCAGTATTAGAACTACAGATACCATACGGCCTTCTATTTCTCTTGACCATCAAATCGTTCTCTGTCTGCCTCACATTCTCCCTCTCCTTAATCCACTCTTCCAAAATGGACAATCTTGATGAGAACGAGATGGGCGATGGGCCATTCGGCCCAGTTTTAAATGGCACAATGGTCATTGTGTTTTACGACTATCGGCCGAATCAAATAGCTGGATACCTATTCATGGCTTTATTTGGCCTGGCATCTTTGGCACATTTGGTATATATTGTGAGATTCAAAGCTTGGATGTTTATACCCTTTATTATTGGGGGAATGAGTAAGCCATCACAAAATGTATCGAAAAGGAAACCAAATCTCACGAAGCCGTTGCAATAGGTGAGACTTTTGGCTATTACGGTCGAGCTCTATCCTACCATCACCCAGCACGACTTGGTCCTTGGATTCAGCAAAACCTGCTGATCCTCGTAGCCGCTCCGCTTCTAACGGCCACAATTTACATCAGTCTGGGGAAAGTTATCAATGCCCTACAAGCGAATAGCCAATCTTTAATAAGCCCCAGATGGATGACGAAAATATACATCCTCATTGATCTGGTATGCTTGTTGAGCCAGCTTGCTGGTACGGTTATGCCTGCCTCCGGGGACACGCGCGTTATTGAGCTAAGTCGCAAGGTCATTTTCGGGGGCTTACTTGTCCAACTGGCTGCCCTCTTATTATTCTGCTATATGACTTGGTATACCAGTCGGGAAATAAGTTGCGCGGAGGCCAAGATATTTGCTGCAGATGCAGGTGTCCATTGGAAGAACCACTTTCGAACCATACTTCTGGCTGCAAGCCTAGTTTTGATAAGAAGTCTCGTACGGGCCATCGAGTATGGGCAAGGCGAAGATGGGTTCATCATATCACATGAGTTGTTCATATACTTGTTCGATGCAGCGCCCATGTGGTTCATTATGTTTGCGTTCCTGCTGGTTCATCCTAGTCGACTTTTGCGAGATGCATACCTGTTGCTAGACCGACATGCGCTGCTCGCATTGCATCACCCACAATAATGACGGGAGTATACACGGGAGAACTTACTAGCCGTGGTACCAAATCACGATTACAAAGCTCAATTTGAGAAGCAAATGTACACAATCCAGTGAAGTAATAGGAAGAGACGCTGCTAGGGTTCTTTTTCATCTCATTCAGGATCGTGATAACCTCTATCTTATCAATGGGGATCTAAGGAAACGGTTAGTTAGTTAGACACATATATGTTTACTTGTTTTATTTATTTGCCGCTCAATACACAATTGAAACAGCTATTGAGTTCTGAGTCTGGATTGTCTATAGTTTTAGAAGAATATTGCGTATCAACACCTTGTGAATAAAGAACGCGCCGTGGTGATGTCTTGAATAAAAATCCCCGTTTTGGCGCACGATGCACAGTGGCCAAAATGAAGCCCGGTTTTTTCGCCTCCGTATATCTTTTTTGTTATTAGAGTCCTTGAAGCCTGAACTACGGAAAAAGAATACCCGGGTAGTCTTGATACTTTTGAGTGAAATTGCGCATTTTCTAAGTAACTCACTGAAGAGATCTTTGAGGTTTGCATTTGTGATATCGGATATGCTGGCCATGCATTTGTCGAGGTTGCATTCGCTCTCAATGGGTACACATGTGAACCAGATGCTCCTGTGCTGGCGGACCATTTAGGAAACATATCCTCCTCAATGTGGGATATATTTTTTGGAGTATCCGTACTACGACCTCTTTTTGGGCTGAGGGAATTTCTAACATCCTCCACAATGGCGGCTTTTCCCGCTTATTAAGAATGACAATTGACAATGGCTGGATGCTGTTAGAATCAATGAGCTCTGCTACTGCCTGAGATGCACGAATTGCTGTGAGATCAGAATTCCCTTCTTGTAAGCACTAGTCCGGCTACAAAGTGCCGTAGGTTGCATGCTGTGCATTAAAGGATTCCAAACTCAGGGCATGATTTGTCACTATGAAATCCCCTGCTATTGACAGGCAAGTATATCGAGCATGCAAAATTCAGCACCTGTGAAAATAGATATAAAGACAGTCACAGCTGAGGTCTAGTATAGATCCTTGATCGAAAATAACTAGCTCTATTGTTTTTATTTTCAGGAGCCCATTCTTTTTCAAATTTAACTATCCACTCTTGCCAGCTCTCTCTCAACAAGTTATTATCTTTTACACAAAGATTCACAATGAAGGGTTTCACTATATCTCTTTACCTTCTTGCGCTTAACATGCGTCTCTCAAGTGCTGTTCCCAGGCCTCAATACCCGGATGGGGCTGAGCTATATTTTCTCGAAGATAACCCGGAAGGTTCATCTGTTGTCTCAATTAGCATTGGCCGAGATGGCAAGTTGTCCCAACCGCACCACACGGCTACCGGCGGCAAGGGCTTCGGCATTCAAGGTTCAAATGGCGAACTTATCTCTGGTGAGTAGTATAATTGAAGCTGATATCAATAGTATTATGTGGTGAAAAAGAACCGATACACTGACCACCGATATCAGCTGGATTGCATTCTCAAGATGCTCTTGTGGTAGATGGCCCATGGTTACTTACATTAAACTCTGGTTCCAATACAGTATCTCTATTCCAAATTCCCGAACATGATCCCGCGCGGCCTGTATTAACAGGGAAGCCTATATCGACTGGGGGCGAGTATCCCAACACAGTGGCACTCTCAGCTAGACATAGACTTGCTTGCGTGGTGAATAGCGGTGCTATTCCCGGTTTACAATGTTATTCTATTTCGAAAACTGGTAGTCTCGAGCCTTTGGGTAAGTTGAAGCCGTTACAGGTTAACGAGCCGACGCCGCCACCAGGAGCCCCTGGGACTGTCTCTGACATCGTCTTCAACCCCTCTCAGACTGCCATCTTTATCACAGTCAAAGGGGATGGCAGTAATAACAACACAACTCCAGGCTACATTTATGCCTTTCCATTAATTAACGGAGTGCCTAGCGACAAGCCCGTTATATCACGACCACCACAGTTGCATGCTGATTTTGCTTTAACCTTTATCTCGGACAGACGCGCGGCAATTGCAGATACAAGCTTTGGCGCTGCATTACTGGACATTTCATCTGACTTTAAAGTCAGCGTGAGCCGTACTATTGAGGTTATTGGCCAAAAGGCCACCTGCTGGATCAAATATGTGCCTGAATACGATGTTGTGTTCCTCGGCGATGGTGGAGTTTCTAATATCACCGCACTGGATGCTAGGAGTGGAGATATCAAATATGTTGTCCCGTTTCTGGCTGAGGCAGGTGGTTCCTTTGATTTCGCCTTTTTGGGTAATTTTCTTTATACCCGTAGGGGAAACTCTGCTGTCTCAGTCATCGACCTGCAGGACAGTAATAAAAAGGGCGACCAACAACTTCCCAAAATTGTTGAGTTATATAACACAAGTTCACTCGGGGCTGCAGCGAACTTTAACGGCATGGCAATATTCAGTTACTAGGGTAGCTTAGAATTTTGTTATCACAACAAATTGTCACAATAGGTTTGGTTGAGGAACTTTATACTACTACTTGGCATATAAGAAATTGGTTATTTATGGGCTGGCTTCAAGGAAATAGTAGTGTGTAGTAAGATATATAAGGATAGCGAGAGCCTTTTTTGGCACTAATATTTCCGTCTATTGTGTTGGGATAGATTTAAAGTGGCTGAGTGCCATTGGCCTGGCCATAGCTGTAAATATCTAATCTGTTAGAACCGCCACAAGTTTCAGCAGCGTTACCGGCGCAATTCATGTTGCATTGAGCATTTCCGTCCGGAGCAATGGTAGCACCATTCGCGAGGCTGTTGCCACAGTCTGAAAATCATTAGAGGCGAGGCCAAAAGGTTACGAGCTGGAGTTGGACTTACAGCATTCATCAGCAAACTCAAGGCCGGCAAGAACGTATCCCAAGCCTTTGCATACAGTTTGACATGCCTCAACAGTCATTGACGTTGGGCCGCCGGGAACAGACTCGGCAATCAAAGCTCGAGCGTCGACGCTGTCTGTATAGCATCCTCTGAAATTCCAGCCGGTGGCCACTGGCGGTGGGGCGCTCCCAGTCGAGGTTGCCAAGCTGTAGACATCGAGGCGGTTCGGTCCTCCACAGGTTTGCTGCGGAGCACCGCTGCAAGTCATAGTACATTGAGCATTTCCGTCAGGGGCAGGACCACCTCCATTTTGGACTTTGTTGTCGCACCCTAGGTATCGTTAGATATATTGGAGTATCGCTATCTTGTGACACTTACAGCATTCTCCCGAGTATTCAACGCCTGCAATAGTATATCCAGCAGATTTGCAAGCTGCTTCGCACGCATCTATCGACATGGCAGATGCACCTCCTGGGACTTGCACCTGGTTGCCCAGAGTTCGGCCGTTAACGTTATCGGAGTAACATCCTAGGAAATTCCATCCAGTTTGCTTCGGTGGCGATGAGCTGGTAGTTATGGTAGACATTGTTGTAGGGCCTGTTGTGGATTTTGTTGTTGAAGAAGAAGGAGGAGGAGGAGTCACGCCTCCGCTCCCCGAAGCAAGCCGGAAAAGAGCCACGATATCAGCGAAAGCATTGACATTGGCGGAAGCAATCGCCAGCACATTTCCATTCTCCACGACTTGGTTGACAACGCCCACAGTTCCCAAGTTGTAAATGCCAATGTTGCTGAGTGTGCCTTCGAGATCGACGATGTTGTTTTGGCAATTTTCGGGGCCCAGAGCTGCGTCACAACCTTTCAACTGTTAGCTTACTAATGGAAAAGTAGCAAAAAATAGCTTACCTGAATTTCCATCGTTATTCTCAAAGAAAGAATATAAGCCGGCGGCGTAGATGAGGACGTTCTTGGAGCTAAGGATCCTCAGACCCCAAGCGTCGGCGCATCGGCCAGATTTACCGGCGCACGAGGTGGCAAAGTCAGGGTCATTTAGAGCAGTATTGACAGCGAAAGGTGTCGGAGCATTGGGATTTGGTTGGTAGTAACTGTGCAGAGTTTCTTTTTTTAGCAGTGATTATCATGTGAGAGCAAGTATTATACTTACGGTGTCTCTGTCTGAATCACTCCCGCATATATGTTTTGTGTGTTGGCAAATTGATACTGGTACAGAGTATGGTGCTCAACAGCCGTTCCGACACTGTTATCGGGTGTCAGTAAGTCACTCAAAATAGGAGAGAATAAATTTGAAGGAACGTCGGATGGAAGGAAGAACATACAGCCAGAATGTTCCTGCAGTACTCTCAATGTACAAGCCTCTGCCATTGAATATCGTGATTTGGGTGTTGCTTGAGTCGTCAATATCGTGGTCCGCGGTCCAGAACCAGTTCTTTATACATTAGCTTATGATGAAATCTGGGTACTGGTCGACTCACATTCTCCATGTAAAGGTTGCTTGCGCCAGCGGTTACATGCATGGACATGTAAGCACCAATACAAGCCGTGTTCACAGCCGAACTACTCGCAGTCACAGGGCATTGCGCAACTTGGAGGTTTGATCCCTTGAAGCCACCAATTCTCGTGTGGACATCCCACATACCACTTGGGGTTCCAGAAGTATTCAAGTTCCACTCGATGAGAACAGCTCCAGCTTGTGTGCCTTGCGTAGCCACAATCATATCTGACCACTCCACCTGCCCAGATTGGCCGGGTGTACCAACTTGAACCACAGGTTTCGGATTGTTTTGGTCATTAAAGAAACTTCCAGACGACATGATAATGGGATATTCCTCTCCTACCAGCTTCGCGCCAGGAGGGATACTCAGCGTTTTGGTGATACGATAGATACCAGCATCGAAATACACTACTTGGCCCGCAGCAGTTGCACTGTTGATGACGTTTTGGAGAGCGGCGGTGTCATCCGTGACCGCATTGCCTAGATTCCATGCGTCAGGTAAAACTCAAACTTTCACAGGCTACGGGTAACTATGCTCACCAGTGGCACCGGCAGATCGGACGCTCCTGAATGAAGAAACAGGCAAAGTTTCATATTGAGGCTTTGAGCGCGTGTAATATTTGGATCCGCTCAAAAGCGACGCGGGACGGGAATTTGGCGTGATGCTGCCTTGAAATGTCGTCGGCCCACCGGGAACATACTGGTGTCCCTGACCCCACGCAGCGATTGTCGTCGTTCCTCCAGCCAGAAGGGTAGCACCACTCGCCGATTGGATGGCCACTGGAACATTGTTGAGAGAAAGGTTCTCAACGATGAGACTGTTGGCCGTAGGGGGCGACTGGTTGGCGCTGAAGCTGGTTTTGATTCCGACTGGCGTCCCAGTGATAGAACTGTCAATCAACGTAATGGACTCAGCGGCCGTTATGTCAATTCCCAGTTGGCAGTTGTTGATGCTAATACCCTGGTAAACCCACTCCCACGTGAAACCACTGACAATGGCTGTCCCGCAGTTATTGAATACCAAGTTGCGCATTGTGTACTGTTGATTGCCCACGCTTGCACCAATCAGGCCACCGTTGAAGGTCATGTCAGTGAGGAATCCAGCGGAACCTATGGAGCTATTAGCGAGAAGCGGGCGGAAGAGTGTCACGATAGTTCTACAGGACGTACCATTCTCGACGAAAAGACCGACTTGTTGATTTCCAGACGCTGTACTCATCGTGACCTGAATGTTCTGCAAGCTTGTCGCTTGGGCCGTCGGCCAATGGATACCATAAATCCTGGGTGCAGAAGCCGGGATAGACGTCATATCAAGCTTAAAGTTGCGCACTTGTCGGTAGAAGACATTGGTAGAAATCCAGTTGGGGTCGTTCGGATTGTTGTCGCCATAATAGGTATCACCATCGATGAGGGCAATACCATTAAAACCTGCGGTCGCTTTTATGGTGGGAAGGTTGGTCGGATCTCCAACGATGTTGGTTAAGTATTGATCAATGATGGGAGTCGATATCAAGTATGTTCCTGCGGGAAAGTATACTATTGCCGGAGTCAATGTGCTGGATGTGCAGAGTCGACCACATCGACCTCCCGATAAAATGGCATTGTTAATTGCTGCCGTGTCATCGGTAACACCATCGCCTTGAATATTCTTTTGTTAGCAATTGTAGATAGAATGAGGGAGGTCAAAGTACCCTTTGCGCCGAAGTCCTTTACATTGCGATATACAGTGTAGCCACTGGGTGCGAATGGTGCAACACCTTGATGGGCAATGTTTTCATACCAATACGTCGAAGCACGCTTTTCCACAGTGGATTCAGCCTTAGCTCCAGGAGTATTGACCCCCTGACATGTTGCAGCAAGCGCAAGGACCGCAAGCACGGCGGAGCGTATGAAGCCCATGATGACGGAAGCTATCTGCGAAGCTTCGCATTGAAGGTTGAAGTACTAGGTCGATAGGAGAGATATCGCAGGAAGCTCCATCTCTTTAAATCATTTTTGAAATAGAATACTGGAACACGGCAAGTGGAGATACCAAAATTACGCATAAAGAGGTTTGAGGATAAAGAAACGGGCCTTTTGGCTTACCGCGAGGAAACTGTCGATGAGCGAAAGGTAGCGAACGTCCGAGAAAGCCATCGTGATCTTCTCACAATTGAATTATGGTAGTAACGGCTCGGCACGTTATCCGGTAACCTTGCTCGTAGATGGGCAAATATAAGCCCCAATAAAGAATAGGCCCGAGTTGATGCCAGCTATCCATACTAGTGAAGCGTTCTTTCTGTGCATCTTCTGTGGCAGAAAGTCCGGGGTAAGCTGTGGGTTTCGGCGATGGTTTATGGTTACACCGACATGAAGCCTAGTCATCTATCTAGAACACACAAGCATAGAGCGTGTGCGGAGCGCTGTGGGAAAGGGACCGGAGAAGCGCCCAAACCAGGCCGGGCTCTAGTCACAATGCTCTTTCCCAGACCAGCCTCTACATTTTTCTTTGGTCTCACGATATATACGGTCTTTTCCCTTTTGAGCGTGGCAGGCTTTGGCGCCAGCCTAACGGACGGCAGGAGAGCAAAGCACAAGGTCATGCCATCGCGGAATCTCGGACTCCAGCGCCAGTCCAGACCAGCCCCATGTCATTGCGAGTATCTCCGAACTGCGGCAGTCTAGCATTAATGCCATTAAGGCAGGCTTTTGAATCTTCCCCGCACAACCCTTGTACGCAGCGCGGTACCCTATATATCATCGTGACTCAGGTCATGACAAGCTCAATTTTTTTACTAATTATCATAGAATGCGCTTTGTTGACTAAGTTCAGCAAACCTGTTGAGTAGCTCCGCAGTTATGGCGGCTGAAAATTTCATATTTTATGTGTATAATTAGCTGAGGCATCTAGTAAATCTCGAGAGCATCTTATCTATCTCGATAAATATATGAAAACAAAGAGGAACTTTGCACAGATAGTACGTCGTGATTTATTTCGTAAGGGATATATCTTCGTTATCTTCTCTTGTGATTAGTTTACTTCCCTTTTATTAGAGGCAATATAAAATATTGCTTCGACGCGCCCTTGATAAAATAGGACCGAAATCTGCCGTAGAACTATAGCTTCGTTCCATATTATATGCGGGGTGATAGGAAGTCTGGGGTTCAAACTCCAGATTTCCCCTTGTTTATAAAGTAAAAGAGCGGAGGTTGCGGCTTGAGGTGCAATTGGCGCGGACCTCGGCAAATTAAAAGGTTCAAAACCCGCCGGGGACCACCTACTACATCTAGGTACATGTACTCCGTACCTAGGTACCTACTTATGTAGGGACACCAGCGCGCTGTGGCTTAGTGAGACTGTACCGACTAAGGTGTCTATGTACCTATGCATCATCGTCAAGACAATCTAACCGCAAGTCGACCTGGATTGATTGTACTTCGTATACATTGTTTCAACTAAGATCTATCTGCAAGTGGTATATTACCCAAAGATTAACGCCATGATTTATTGTGTATAGATAAATATATTTGAGAAAATGCTTTACCCCTACCACCTATTTGAAGATACAATTGCTGGCAGTGCATGTACCAGATCAATAGTCACGTGAACGATAAGGGTCATTCCTATCTTAGAGGGTAATAGTCTACAGAGTAAACATGCATGTATTACTCCATTTGTATGCTCATTTATACATGATGCTCTAAATCTTCATAGTGGCCTAACCAATTTCTCTACTATTCTTTCCGGGCTAAGCGATGAATAATGATGCCTCCAGGTGGGCATTCAAACTCTGACTCAATTCGAAGCTCGCAATTCCCTCGCTTCAGGGACCTTCCCACCGAATCAAGGCTCGAAATATGGCGCGCCGCTCTCCGTCAGGCGACCGTTGAGCGAACCATTCACGTGGAGATTCATGCCCAGCTATAGGTAACCCTGCACTCCTGTTTTGCCACTACAGGGATATTTTGTGGCCTCCACGGCAGCTGTCCGAGATTCCGATACGGCAATAGCCTGGGAAACTGGCCATCCAATTGCATGGCCGATGGTTATTTCGCGTCCACGGACCTGGTTTCCAGCCCCGAGGACTTAAACTCCGCTTCTGAAATGGCCAGTCTTAGCCTTGCCTGCCGTGAGTCTCGCATGATAGTCCTTGAGCTGTACTCCAAGGTCATCAGAGTGTATCAAGGTCCATGGCACCAAGGCATCAAAAGTCGGCTGGTCCGTTGCCGCCCAGAGACTGATATTCTGGTCATCTATGCGGTACCAGATCTTAGCTTGGGTCACCAAGTGTTGGAAGGGTTAACTACTGAACATTATTGGCAGCTCCAAAAGGAAGCTGTGATGAAACAGTTTCCCTGCAGTAACGGATTGTTTGCAATATTTAAAGAAATGATTTCTCGCTTCCAGAACATCGCAATTTTCTCTCTCCTGGGCCGCGAGCGTAAAAGTCAGTCGCGAGACTTACCAGAAAGTGGCGCTGAGGGAAGTGTTGGCGTTGATCTCGCTGATAGTACAGATATGAGAGCATTGCTTTATTTCTTTACATCACTGAAGCAATTATATCTTTGGCCGGATCCAGCTCCTTGGCCCGATTTGTGGGACAATGCGGCTCGAATAGATAATGTCCAGGACATAAAAACTTCCGACGAGGTTGGCGCTACCTATCTTGCGAGCCGCACTCTGCAAGACAGGCAGTGTATAGTTAGAAACTTGCAAGACCGGTCCGGAGATCTTCTCCAATCTTACAATGAAGGTGTGGAAATTCAGAATAGTCACTTTGTGAGTGATAAAATACATTGGGTCTCGCAGTCCAAGCCGCTGGAACCAATTGGATGCTATTGTCCTGCTTCTTGGTTACGATAACGAGAATATCCCATGGCCCCAAGTGGACCATGGTGTCTGCTAGTGCTCAACTCGCATGTCGTTCATGAAAATGGGAGAGCCCCTCTTTCCGGATTGGCCCTGTCTCGATGCACTCCGTGTGTCTTCTCACAAGCCAGCTGGCGATTTCGACTTTTGACACTTAAACTGCTGTAGTAAATTTGGCCCACTCTACCAGTCAAATGATCAGATGCCTCAAAATGCAAAGTTTCTTCTCTCATCTTATTAGCAAACCTAACTTCGCTTGATCTCTTTTGGTACTACACCGCTCAAAATTTACTATGCTCGAAGTTTTAGCCAACAGACTTATTGCACGCAGCTCTTCCAATAATCCAGGCTTGTCAAGAAGTTATCGAAATGTTTACATTAGGAGTACCGGCAAACAAGTCATCCTTCCGGAGCTCGTGCCGTAGTGAATATTCTCATGGCTACACACTGGCCCATGGGATACAGTCGACTCGGTCCTTAACGTGATTTCTTTACATCCAACGTTGGGGTATGTCGCGCAACCCAACCGGCGATTGCAATTAATGCTTTTATGAATACTGATATTTACGTGGCCGTGATGCATATAATAAGAAGCCTATTTCTCTCTAGAGCCTAGGCCTTTTACGATGCGGTAAAGGTAGAGCGCATGCGTAGCATACATGCGTTATTGGTTCTGTTCGTTAACCTCTCATCCTCCACCACATCCGACATTTTCTCTTTCACCATATTGAGCAAAGAGGAGTATATTCGACCGGCGCGCGAGATACAAGCCTGGCGTCAACGGGAAGTGCGGCTCTATACAGTGCCACACTTCGGTTCTGCTGTCGATGGCATGTTCTAGAGTCGGATCCTCTAAGAAGGAGAATCTCAGAAGGAAAAGGGGCAAAAGTCTACAAACACTAATCCTCAACATCCTCAAGTTCCCACTAACGCCCAGCATCCACATCGCCCTATAAGCTGTTGTATCAGCGCTCTCACTTGCTACTCTGTTAGTGAGAACTAAGGCTAAGGGTCCCTCTACTCGGCATCTCATGCTTAATTGACAAGAATGACCCTGCCACCGAACAGTCATTGCTAGTGGTTTCGGTCGAGGAAAAGAAAATATCGTGGGTGAAGAGTAAAAAATATTCCGAGATGAGAATGTGGAAATTGTTTCAGATGGAATGCACCATACTGGTAATTTTAATTCATTTTCCTTTTCAAGCAGCCACTCCAAGAATTTTAGTTCAGTACTCCTATTCCCCGTATTCTTATCTAATGGTTAGTGTTGGATTCCTTTTAGAGAAATCGCGAGATACACCTTAGTATTATTAATGGATTATTGAAGTGAGTACGGAGCAGAAAACGGGCGAAAACGTGTCTCCCGGACCCCGGGGGGGGGGGGGGGGGTGGGTTGTCCAACGAGCCACTAGCCCAACTTACAGTAGGTCGACAAAAGTGTCGATGCGCTCCACAGTGCACCACTGTTTACCTAACAAAATCTATACGTAACACTCGTTTATATCTCACAACATATTTAAAAAAAATTAAATAAAAATAATAATATAAAATAACTATTAAGTAAATTTTATTTATTTATGTTTAAACAGTTTTATTTTTTACGTAGTGCTGTTAAATATCTTATTAAAATTATAATAAGGATATTTACAGTGATATCCTCACTGTATATCCACTATAACTCTAACTATAAGCCCTTTATAAATTAAAACAGATACACTATATAAATTTAAAGCTAAATAATAAAATAAATGAAATTTATTATAAAAAGATAACACTAATATATTAAAATGTTAGTATTAAAATATATTATATAAAATCTTTATATTTTTAAATTATTTATATATAGGCTTTTTTAGTAATATAAAATACTGTGTTTTACGGGTAATTATAGGGTGCATCGACACTTTTGTCACCCCACTGTAGCATATAAACTGTTAGTGTCTTCATCTAGTTTGAGCAAGCGACACAGGCCAATATCGCTAGTGGGCAATTAGTATCTGGAGGTCTTTATGAGTTCTAACATTACTGTATTAGGTGGTAAGTGGTGAGCTTACAACTAGCTATCTAAAGTTCTCTAATAATCGCAGAAACATAATTTTTATATCCCCAGTCAATCAGTTTGATTATGCCGACTACAGATGACTTTGATCGTCGTGAGTTGTATCAGTAGTGCATGACTGCTCTAATCGGCCAGGTTGTCTGCAGTCGACATGGGAGGATGTCTACCTAGGAGGTCAATTGCCAAAACCATGAAGTTTGAGTCGTGACATACCAGCAAGTGGAAATCCGAACCTATATTTACGTTTAGAACATTGTTGTAAGGCTCATTTGCCTTAAATTGTGAACGATAGGCAAACACATATTCTCACGGTTCAGAGATTTAATCTTGATGCTCTTTATATACCTACCTATGCAAAATACAGGAATTTCTGGCTTGGACAATAGGTGGCTAGGCATGCGCTGTTGAAATGGGTCAATTCTAGATAGGCTGACTAAAGACGCTCAATTCTATTAGATGGCGGTAGAGTTACAACAGCTAGAGGTTGGTTCAAAATATGAGCCCCTGGAATAAATTTCTTGGTGTTCCACGAAAAAGATGATACACAAGATAGAGTAGAACCTTCGCCAGCTCAAGATGAACATAGACCACATCATCGAGATTCAGAAAATGGTGCACCATCGGTTTGACTGCTACAAATGGTAGAATCAATTTTTTGGTCGCCGATTACGCTCGTGGATTTGTAGGTGGGCACCGTAATATCGCATCAGCAAGGCAGACAAAGCCTCGCCAAGACTCGGTGACCGTTGTCGAATCATATTCGACCCCGTGGAGGTTGTTGAGGCCTAAATTTATATTTGAGCACCCACCTGTGATCCTTCGTGTAACTTCTCCATTTTGAGCTGTTCCACTGCATCGGCGACGCAATACCCGCAAATCCAATCGGCGTTCAGACTGCCTATCTTTGTTGAGCACATTTATTTACCTGTACAAAAATGGCCATGCTCCCAGATAAACAAGCTGCGTTGCGGCACACAATTTCCATCTCTTTTATCTGTCTTTCTACGCAGGAGAGTTCCGCTTCACAGATTCGGCTGCGCGGTCGGTTCGGTTCTCGCTATCGATCATACAACCGGGCCCTTAAGCATATTGAAGCATGCTAAGTCCAGCTGACGTCCAGGCCGTCGTGCCAGTGAAATTACCAAAACCAAATACCAGCATGACGGTAGATGACATAATGGGAACGACAGCAGCAGTTGCCGACGCCGAGATGAATTATGTGGGAAATGCACATCTTATCAACGACACTATAAACTCCTTCGCCTGGACCAACCTTCAAGTGGTTGTGAAAGATCGGAAAACAAAAGCGCCTCTGACTATTCTCTCCGATGCAACAGGAATTGTCAATGCTGGGGAGATGCTCGCCATTCTGGGGCCTAGCGGCTCCGGTAAGACTACTCTCTTGAATGCGCTCGCACACAAGGCAGCAGCTACAAATGCAGTCACTACTGGAAATATTTTAGTCAATGGTCACAAGATATCTCTTCAGCAGATTCGTCATCTATCTACCTATGTTGAGCAGGAGGATGCCCTTATTGGCAGCCTTACAATTAAGGAAACTATGGTGTTTGCTGCACGACTATCCCTTCCAAGGTTCGTGAACCCCAAATCTTGGTCTATTTAATGTTGATTATGACATTTTAACAAATTGGATTTCTAGTACAATAAGCAAGAAAGAGGCTTTCAAACGCGTCGATGATCTTATAGCCGCCTTTGGCCTACAGACTCAAGCACATACTATCGTTGGCACACCGATTAAAAAAGGTCTTAGTGGCGGTCAAAAGAAGCGGCTTGGTATTGCTAGTCGGCTAGTGACAAACCCAAGAATCATTTTTTTAGACGAACCAACAAGTGGACTAGATTCCGCCCTCAGCCTCGAAGTGTGCGCCTATATCAAAGACATCGGGGTTAAGAACAATGTAAGCATTGCGTCGCAATCAACAATTATGTGCATTTTCTAACATCGGGTGATCCCACAGCTTATTACAATAGCATCGATTCACCAGCCATCTTCTGCAACATTTCAACAGTTTGATAAATTATATCTGCTGTCTGGCGGACGAACTTGCTACTTTGGCCCAGTATCGGAAGCGACCGCATATTTCGCCAAGATTGGCTACACAATCCCACCTGAGACCAACTCAGCAGATTTTTTCCTCGATCTTATCAACACTGATCTTGATAAGAATGGTGACATTCATCGTCGAACAGATCATGTCTGTCAGGCTTGGAAAACGTCTTCCGATTGCAAGGACCTTGACGTTGCCATTCAAACGTCCATAGAAGGAACATCATTATATTCAGATGTCAAGATTCAACCCTCGGAATCATGGAAAACCCCTGGAATACTTATTCACCGCTCGTGGATCAAGTCTTACAGAGATGTGCTGGCCTACGGTATTCGCATCGCCATGTATCTTGGGTTAGCCATTCTTATGGGCACCGTCTTCCTGCGCTTTAAAACAGAGCAATCATACATACAGCCTCTCATTAACGCCATTTTCTTCGGTGGTGCCTTCATGTCATTCATGGCTGTCGCCTATGTCCCAGCTTTTCTTGAAGATTTGGGCACTTTCCGACAGGAACGTGCGAATGGGCTAGTCAGCCCCCTTTCCTTTACGGTGGCCAACTTTATCATTGGTCTTCCATTTCTCTTTGCGATTACTTTTCTATTCTCCGTCGTCACATACTGGCTCTCCAATTTCCGTCCCGATGGATCTGCATTCTTTGCATGGATCCTCTGGCTTTTCCTTGATCTTGTTGCAGCCGAGTCTTTGGTTGTATTAATGTCTTCAATCTTTGACATATTTGTGGTTGCATTGGCGACAACAGCCTTTGCTAATGGACTTTGGATGTGTGTAAACGGTTTCCTAGTCCCTATGAACATACTGAATCCATTTTGGAAGTATGTTTTTCACTACATTGACTACCAAGCATATGTCTTCCAAGGCATGATGGTTAATGAGTTCGGACACCGTGACTATCAATGTGATGAGATATCCAAAGGTAAATATCAATGCAATTATCCAAGCGACTTGAACTCCATCGGGAAGATTCGTGGGACCGACATCTTGCGCCAATTCAGCATCAAGACGGGCCAAGAGGGTACATGGATAGGCATTATGATCGGTATCATTGCTGGTTACCGATTGCTTGCTTATATTGTATTGGTTTTGAAAAGTAGAACGTGAGCATTGAAATAGGAATTGGGCTGAAAATGAGTGCTGGTAGAATTCTGCAATTTGGTCCTAGTATTTGATTCTGGTGTAATTACCATTATTACTAAAGTTTCACAATACCCCTCATATATCTCTTGATCAATTATTGTTATTAATTAGGCTAAAGTGATACCTATATAACGGATGGCAAAGTACCCGAGCAACCGCCACATATTTCGGATCCTCGGTGCTGATTTTTCGTCACAGTGCATAATCGTAGGATTTCAATGTGACAGCATCCCACAAAATATTTCTCCCCATGACACCACTTATTTGTACAAATACGGGATTAAGTAGATAATGATGAGTTTATTCTTTGTTCTCTATTCGATTGAGGCAACTGAATAATCCCACCAATATAGACGATTTGCGGACAAGACCAGAATTTCATCGATGGTATAGTCGCCAACCAGTGAGCAATAGCCATAATGGAATATTTTGAGGATTTATATAGGATTCGCGACTGGTACTTTGCATAAGGAGCAGGTGGATTTCTTAGACACGAAGGATCATTTATGATGCAAGGATTTGCGCCTATGGATTCAATACGACGTTCGAGCAAATTGATTATGCCGCTAATGTATTCACAGTAGTATTTTCGCAGAATGTGATGTTATATCAAACCACTATAAAAACCCAGCAATCGCTAATCTTTCTGAATTTTTTTCTTTTCACAATCAACGTTTCAAAAGTAACATACACTACTTCCAATATTGTTGAGTTTCCAAAACAAGTTTTACAAGCAGTTGTCTTGTCAGTCTCTCTAATATGCAGCTTTCTGGGATCACACTTCTCTGCTACCTAGCGACTGCTACATTCGCAACACACAGTCCGGGACAACCATGCAGCGGCTCTGGGTACGACTGTAGTGACGACTTTCGTAGTATCGTGGTTTGCAATGGCGCTCAGTGGCTGATTGCTGCTACCTGTCCCTCGTCATGCTGTGCATGGCCTGCTGGCGCTCTTGCACCGTTCTGCAGCTGCTAAGTATAGGTAGGGAAATTCTGTTGTTTGGGGGATTATTAGCTGAAATACTAATAGTTTGACTAGCAACAATCAATTTTTTCCCTAGGTTGAAATTTAGCAAAGACTAAAGACGGTCACATATGTAAAGTTTTGTTGAGGGTGCAAATTTTTCTTGTCATTTACTCGAAGGATTGGGACAAAAGTTTTGGCAAGAAACAAAGGCAAGCCTGGCATGACCAAGTAACATAACCCTGAGAACTATTATTGAAACATATTTGTCTGCTGTCTAATTTTATACTTCATTTTCTTCCAGTGAATTTCTTGCCGCTATTCTGTTCACTATTGTAGTCAATGTTGACATTATGCATGGACTCCATGGCTAGCGTAGGATTCTACCACAGCTAGGTATTTGCCTGCAAGCGGGCTGTGTATCCATGTTTGCCAACGCCCAGCCACACTAGTCACGTCAGTGAATTTGACTGGCCTTGGAGGCTCAGTCGGCTCACTGTAGTTAGCGCTGATTCCTCTTCAGGAGTATTACGAACCACCAACGCGTCCTGCAGCGTTCCGAAGGTTCAAGCATGGACAATGAATGACTCCGTATTTGGAACTCAGGATTGATCAGTACAGTCAATATGGATATATAAATCATAGGCCACGCCTCAAACCCAGGCTTATATTACCATCATAGATCTTCACAATTATCACAGTATCCCCGCCTTATCTTGACCATAAACATTCGATATGAAAAATTTCCTCGTCGTTTTGGCAGCTACAGCTGTGTATCCTTTTCTCATATCTGCCGCAGCGCAAACATATCCCCCTCTTGGTATTGTGCTTCCACCAGCACAAGCACCAAGCAACAACCCAGCGGTTATATCAGCCACTAAGAAACTAACGGCAACTATCGATTCGAAATTCAGTTCGCAACTAAATTCCAGTGGCATATCGCTAGTCGTCAAATCGATCCATGAAGATGTACCACTTTTCAGTTACCACTTCACACCGCAAGTCCTATCAGGAATTGGTACAGCGGCCATCAATGAGAATACCATCTTCAGGGTTGGGAGCTTGTCAAAATTGTTCCCTGCGCTAGCAGCTCTGCAAATTAGCTCCATTCATATGGATGATCTTGTGCTCAAGTATATTCCCGAAATCAAGGATGCAATTGTAGCTGGGTCTGTCGAGTCAATTCCTTGGGATGATATTACTGTCGACTCATTGATGACGCACCTTTCCGGTCTTCCTACAGATAGTAAGAGCTCCTTTCTTTTTCCAACATGTGAGTTGTATTGTTAATCTGAACAAAGCGGCCATGGATTTGGGCATCTTTCCCGTAAGCCTATGGCAGGAAATTGGTTTACCAGCAATTCCTGACGGGACCGGGCCAAATTGCTCTGGACTCCCAGGTACTGTTCCATGCACAAAACAAGACCTTATCAACGAATTGAAGCAGAGGGATCCTATATACCTTCCCTACACAACTCCTTCATATTCCAATGTTGGCTTTGCCATTCTCGGAATGGTCATCGATGCTGCAATTAATGACACCTACATCAATGCCATTCAACATGACATATTTGACGTTATGGGCATGAACAGTTCCTCATTCAATGGATTCGTGGACTCCTTTCCAGAAAACGGCTTCGTCCCTGTTGGAGAAACAACATGGAATGCGACCTTGGGTGTCTTCGAAAGGTGAATAACAAGACTTTCCAATCATGTATTGGCTTCCAATAAATATCAGAGATAATAACATATATCTAGTGCTGGTGGAATGTTTTCCACCACTTCCGATCTAATCGCTTTCACTGATGGTATCCTCACGAATCGCTTTCTTAGCTCGCGACGCACTCGCGAATGGATGAAACCGCGTAGTCATACTTCTTCCTGGGGATATTCGGTTGGTGCACCTTGGGAAATTCTTCGCAGCGACCAGATCACAGCCGACGGCCGTATTGTTGATTTGTATACCAAAAGTGGCGACCTGGGTCTATATCATGCTTTGCTTGGATTAGTTCCAGATTACGATATATCTGTTGTCCTTTTCGCAGCTGGTGCTGAGGTAAGTCCAGACACAACCGCTGAAATATTCAGCGCCGTCATCGAAGGATTACTTCCTGCAATTGACGAGGCAGGGCGGAGTGAAGTAGCGACTATACCTGAGGCTCTCATTGGCACATACATAGATAAGACAACGAACTCCAGCCTCATCTTAAGCATTAACTCCGAAGATGCTATTAAGATTGAGAAATTTGTTGTTAGGAGCTTCGATGTCCTCCATCACTCGAGTCTGTATAGCCTCGATGCTCTTTCCATGGATGATGGGTCGCTTCCTGAAGATTCTTACGTTGATGCTCGATTGTATCCGACAAATCTCGTGGGCCAAACAAAGGATGTTTTCAAACAAATGTCATGGCGAGCAGTCTATGACACCAGAACTGCGAAAGAAAAATCTGCAGAAGATGCAAAGTTGGTGTTCAAAAATGGTAGCTGTCAGTCGTGGACCCAACTGGATCGAGCAGCCTATAATTTTCTCAGTCTAGGAGATTTCCTGTTCACTTATGGACCGAAGAATGAAGTAACTCTCATTAAGAATGCAGCGTTCAATATTACACTCACGAAAGCTTGCTAGCTGAGGTTGTTTATTTCCCTTATCATTTGCTAGGAATTGCCTAGTCACTCGTTTTTTTTTCACACTTTCCAAATAGCTAGTTATATGTATTTACTTCATAACACTCACTTAAATAGTTAGAGAATCACATATTGATATAACAATTCTTACAGGTTTATATCAGCCTTACCATGAGAATTCAACAAACACATTCTTTTCCGTGCTAACAGAACAATACTTGCGTTTTTCCCCGAGAATCAAACCTCCCTCTATTCCGAGGACAGATGTTCGGTCAATATAAAAAATTCAACGCCAATTCCATTATTAGCCAATGCTATGTATATCTTTTTCAATGAATATACTCCACACAAATAGTAGAAAAAGACTATGCATTCGACCTGGTTCTTGACTATGCAGTAATATTAAAAAAAGTTGCATTATGAAGAACCCCAAAATAGCTTTGGTACGTTGAAACACATTTGCCAACCATATGCTAATACTATGTTTTTTTTTTAAAAAAAAATGTATTGTTCCGGGTTTCAGCGGGACGCCATGTTGTAGAGTGCCGCGGTGCTATAAGAGGAGACAGCCATTAGTTTTCCGATCCGTATATTCTAGCTGGTTTCTCGACGGTCCGGGATATTATTTTGAGATGAAGATTATAAATTGTTCCGTTAATCTCGGTCTATTGCTCGAAGGAAAATGTTTTCCTTCTGTGCTTTAATTAATACATATACATAGTCTACAGTCCCCATTTTGATCCAATCTTAGATATTTCTCTTGAGTTGATACATAATAGTGGGTATTCCCACGCAATCCGGTCGTTAATGTGGCAGACCAGCCACAATGCCAAAAGATCCCTTGTTTTGATGACCGACACATTATCTCGCCTCTACAAAGAGCTAGCCCATTCAATGAAGTCCTGTTACAAGGAAAAATACCATTTGAAGTAATAAAAGTTCTTTTGAGATTTGAATAAGAGTAATACTTCAAGTAAAGAAACCTTGGAAACCTTGCGTCTGCAGCTTTTGGACCCAGCACTATTACGGTAGCTCCGAGGAGAAAGCTTCTCCTGGGTGGTGTCCGCCGGATTTAGATCCGTTCTATCAACGCCACTTGCCCGCCGGTCACCAAAATGCCGATACCTGATTCCATTCATCGGTTTTAAACAACTGCACAGAAAGCCGAGGCTTGCAGCATGATGTTTGTGGTTGCTGATGTTCTATAGGATATAAATACCAAATGATAAGGCTGTGTAGGCGTAAGGGTTTGAGATTGTAAAAAGACTACAATTTAGCTCCTGCTCTCTTCATGTTATCCTCCACTAGATAGCAGCCTGAATTCTTCTGATGGACATTTTTTAGTAGAAAGATCTGCATAGACCTCTGCATTCTCCATATCTCTCTACGCTTCTTTTTCCTCTCTGTTTTTTTTTTTTCCCATTGGGGAGCGTAACAGTGGCCTCCAAAATGTTCGCCATTGTTGGTGCGGCCGGAAAAGTTGGCTTTGCCACATCATCAACGTTGCGTGACGCTGGCATGCTGGTCAAAGCTATTCTACGTGATGTGTCAAAGGCGGATCGGCTGCGTGAAATTGGCTGCGAGATTGTTATAGCTAATCTGCTGGATTCTAAGGCTCTTGTTAAGGCGATTGGCGATGCTGACACGGTTCAAATCATCCTTCCACCGTCCCCAGAAGTCAGGGGCCCTGAAGAAGAGATGCGGAGAGGAATTGAAAGCCTTGCCAATGCACTTGAGGGGGCGTGTCCGAAGCGCATACTGGCAATTTCCGACTATGGTGCTCACATCACTCATGATATTGGGATGCCCACGCTGTGCCGAACATTCGAAGAGCGGTTGAGCAAACTTAATTGTCACAAGGTGTTCTTACGATCAGCAGAGTATATGCAAGGATGGGGACGTGCTATCCCGACAGCCATTGAGTCAGGCACTCTACCGAGTTTCCATGACCCTCTCGATATGAGGTTTCCGACAATTTCGGCTCCAGATCTCGGAGTGATTGCCGCTGACATCTTGCTGCAGCCAGCAAGCGAGAAAGCGGTGGAAATTGTCCACGCCGAGGGACCACGCAGATATGGCGACGGTTCTGAGTCAGCTACTAGGCCGGATAATTAATGCAGAGGTTGTGCCGCGCCATCAGCGGAAGGGGGCGTTTGAAAGTGTCATGAGTCCAAGCCTTGCTGAACTTCTCATCAAAGCCAATGATGCTCAAAATGAGGGGGGTCTGGTCGACGTTGAGTCACGTACCAGCGAAGTTCGCTATGGGACTACAGAATTGCTTAATACACTACGGCCATTAGTTCCGCCCCAATACATCGAACTCAAGATTTGAGTAGCACGGAGAAGTATTCCAATGGCACCCCGTAGTGTACCGTCGAACCAAGAATACCGAAGACAAGCACAGAGCTAAACAACGAAATCCGATTTATCAAATTATTTACATGGAATGTGGCTTACCAAATATTCTCCAAGATAGAACATCGATATTATCCTTCTTCTCAAATGCACTATTCTATAATGCATATTTTTGTAATTGCCTGACATACTTGCGCGTCCAACCATTCTAATCCTGCGTGTGTGAAACCATACTTACAATCCGTGAATTGCAACTTCGAGAGCATTTAAAAAAATATTTAATTGTGGCGCAATGTGTTTAGAAAAATGAAACAATGCCTCACAAAATTCACGAATGCTCAAGGAACATTTTTGAAACAGCTCTAATCCCATATGTGAAGGGAAGCATTCTGTGGATAAAGAATTGCTGGTACTAGGCTGGACTGGTCGAACAGCTAACAACAATGAAACGGAATTACCAAGTTGGCGGACCAATTTAACTACTAGGTACCATTAATATGATATGAGTTTGGTAAATCTTCCAGCCACACTACAGCATTAACACCTAGGTTAAAAAACAAGGAATGTGCTCTTGGGGGAAGACAAAAGCCTAATTCTGATGACTTTTAGGCAATCGTAGCCAAGGAAAACAACATCATTGGATATAAACAGTATGAATTCTCACGGCCAGTTGAGTCAAGAACGCATCTGGTATACTTGCAACTCCTACTGCGGGGCAACTTCATTTAAAGTACTTCATGAGCCTATAACTCCGCTGTCTTCAGACCAACATCCAGTAACGGAATTTAACTGCTCCATTTGTGTCAAGAGTGGCTATCTATTGAAATATGGGTTGAGAGAAGATGTCCAGTTCCTTAGCAGCTGGGAAGATTTGAATACTATCAGGTAACATTCCAAATGCGAGATCACAAGTTTTGCGGTGTCTGCGGAACAAGCATTGGCATCGATTTTCCCGGAAAATAATAAGTTAATGTGCTAGGTATAAATGCTTGTAGCTATCGAGTTATGGAGGAATTTATACCTATAACGAGCTCAGCTGACACATGTGTAGACACGTCTTGTTGAGAGAATTGGTATTAAGCAGTCGAAGAAGCCTCAGGGAAGCGGCTGTCAGTACCAAGCAAACCATATCAGTCAATAGGTATAGAGGAGTTAACAATTACCGGATTATCACAGCCTTTGCCAATCTTCTGGAACCGATGTGATTGTAGATTGTTAGGTAAGTCTACGTATAACTTGATGGTATAGAACCGCAACTCTATGTAGGGTTAAAGCACAAATAAGCGCGAGTTGATAATTTTATTGTTCACTATAGACAGGTATGGTTTATAAGTTGCGTGCTAGAGCAACGAATAATTACAAATCGTGTTTATAACCCCCAGAATGATATAAGGGCGGACTTATATGGTCGCGAGGTTATTTAACTCCGTGTGATCTACACCATAATTGTTATTCAGCATGTCTACTTTATATATGAGTGATATTTAGCCTGCAATTGTTCATAGTATAAGAGTCGAGCGGGCTTGAGCGGACCATGAGCGGGTTGTAAGAAGTTCAGAGCGGAATGTGGGCTAGTACAGTACACACAGGGGTCTAACAAACACACTAAAGTGCTCTGCAGTGGAAGTATGACCCGTAAGCCTTTTTTTTCATGTACGGAGTAGAGAAGCGTCAGTTGCTCTAGATATGGGCCGGTTCCCTAGTAGTATGTGGTATGGCTTCGTAGGTTGGAGCAACGCTTGCGGTCTCCCAGCCAATCCCGGTATTGGCTCCAGTAATTAGGATAATCTCTTTCGACATCATGAAAGGGTTAGTAAGTATTGATCAGAGAGTAGATTCTTCAGAACAACCATTCTTCCGTTCAAGAGTGGCTGGACCGTTTTTTTTATAGTGGTTTCAGCTTAATTTGCTTTTCTGCTAGAGTTCTCTTCCCTCTTTTTTCGACTCCATATGAGCCTACGTTGCTGCATTTCTGTAGATCGCGCAATGTGAAAAAGCCTACAGCCAACACATTGGGCTCAAAATTCAAAATGCCGTTACTTCCGAGGTCAAAATTTGTAGAAATCCGGAATATTTTTGGCAGACGGAATGAAGCCGAGGAGCAATCATATCCCCCCAGTCTCGATCCAGAACTTGCTGGGATCAAGGCATACGGAGTTAAAGTACTTCGTATGTCCATGGAGCTTGGCAGCAACTTCGTATACTTGTGAAAAGGTTGCTAATGGTTTGGTAAGCGGGTTAAATCACGCTTGATAATGATGCACATGCATATCTGTGAAAAGACTATATCTCATAGACACCCAAATTATAGATATATATATGGCATTTCATGGCTGGAGATGAGTTCGATGTTCAATGAAAACAGCTATATATTTAAAAAGGATCTATTTTAAAGGTATACTATTTGAGTCTTGCTGTTATTCAATGAGGCGGAACGCTAATATGTTTTCTTCAATACTTCATAGTTCATTTATGTATAACTCTCCAATGACTTCACAAAGCGAGTATCAGAGTTTTAGCCCAGCAACTGGGAAGCATCTGATGACGTTTTCCGAGACAACAGACGAGGAAATACGTTCTGCTCTCTCAGTGGCGCATAATTGCTTTACCAATCATTGGCGCTCAACTGCAGTTACTGAGCGAGCTAGATTGATGCATGGTGTGGCAAAACTGTCCAAGAGCGTAGGGAAGAACTTGCGCAGCTCATAACACTGGAGGTTGGAAAGCTCATTGCTGAATCCCGATTTGAGGTCAAATTTTGCATCCACACGTTCGAATATTTTGCTGTCAATGCAGAAAGATTCTTGCAGCCCACAACAGTCACCTCCAACCCGGGCTGTGAGGTATGGACTGAGCCGCTAGGAGTCATCCTTGCCATTGAACCTTGGAACTTTCCTCTACTCCAATTAGCTCGAGTTGCCGCGCCACATATAATGGCCGGGAATGTTTTGATCGCATTATTCCGCGACGCTGGCGTCCCAGATGGAGTGTACACAAACGTTTTTGCCACTGTCCCTCAACTTCATAACTTGGTAGAGGATTTTCGCATTCGAGGCATCACTTTGACAGGGAGTGAGCGAGCCGGCGCTGCGGTCGCGGAGAATGCCGGCCGTCATCTAAAAAAGATTGTTCTAGAGTTGGGGGGATCAGACCCATTGATCATCCTCCCTGATGCTCCCATTGCTGATGCGATCAAACAAGCTGTAGCTGGTCGTATGTTCAATACTGGCCAGGGATGTGCAGCATCAAAGCGAATAATTGTTATTGGGAAAGATCGCGAACAGGAGGTTCTCAACGGTATGAAGGACGCCCTGGCAGATTTGAAGCCGGGTGATCCTTTGAATCCAAAGACTAACCTGGGTGCTATCTTCTCCGAACGTGGACTTCTTGGGTTGTTGTCCCAAATTGAATCGGCTAAGGCAGCTGGGGCTAATGTCATTCTCGGCGGGAAACGCAGCGAGCATCCAGGATTTTACCTCGAGCCAACGATTCTTACAAACATCGCCCCTGAAAACCCTATTGCACAACAGGAGACCTTTGGTCCAATTGCTGCTATATATGGCATTGATACAGAAGAACAAGCCATTAAACTGGCCAATAGCACAGATTATGGCCTGGGTGCGAGCATCATTGGAGCTGACCCTCTCCACGCGAAGAAGGTAGCAGCACAGATTGAGGCGGGTATGGTCTTTATTGATAGTCCTGCGTACTCAAGTCCAGACTTGCCATTTGGAGGCATTAAAAACTCTGGTTTTGGAAAGGAGCTGTCAGATATTGGTTTCGGTGAGTTTACGAATAAGAAGCTAGTTAGAGTAAGTTACACATAATTCCCCACCACCTAATACACACACAGAGAAGAAGAAGAGAGAAGAAGAAGAAGGAAAAGAAGGGGAGGGGCGGGTGGGGGTCTTTATGATTGGGATATTGCCATTAAGTGGAAGAAGAAAAGGAGGGGTGGATGGAGAGTAGGACAGGCTACAATGTTTAGTTAAAGTATTCCATAAGCGACGTAAATAATGAACTTGTCAACGATATCTCCGACTCTTTCAAGGTCATATGAGGCATTCTATCGTCCTTGAATAAACACGTAGTTGCATATCCCCCTCGTGTTGCAACAAACTTGCTCCTTCGTCTTAAGGTTGCTCCATAGAAGTAGAGCACGAATATTCCAATCACACCTCCATAGCTTAACTCTGCTAGCAAACTTATTCTTTTACCAACGCCTAAATGCTATGAATAATAGCCGTGAAAAATGAATAGCGCCACATCGTATACTACTTTGAATAAAACCATTTGCCGCGAATAAGCTAGCGCTGTATATCGGATAGCTAATTGCAATATAAATGAAATAACTTGAAATATGATGAAGATGCTAATCACAAATATAATAATACATATAGTACGAACGATCCAAGGGATCTTCGGACTGGAATGTCTGGTCTAACCAAAAATAATAAGACTGATTGGAAATACGAAGCTCGCAGCAAGGCTATAGATAAGGCGTCGCTTAGGCTTACTAAGACCTTAATTCTGAATCTCGCGCTCGAAGACGAACTTGAGATATGTAACGTAGTAACTAATAGAGATAGAGACATCTACACTGATGGATAGGAATATTAGACCAACTTGACTAGCGTGTATCCCATAACCGTCTGCTGGGGAGGTATGGGTAGGGAGGCCTGTTGCATATATAAAAGGAAAACTTCGAAGAAAGAACAGTTCCGTATATAATAACAGTGTATGAACTAGTGAAAAGCGTGGATGGATTAAACATATTAATATGCAGAGATCTTTAGAGACTATGTACGACGACTTCATTAACTGCAAGCTTAGTTCGGTTGATTTTTGATTGAGACTGTAAATTATTCTCTATGGTGAGCCTGCGGAGACGCTGGGTGCATTGTAGTAGAATAGTTGGCATAGATGTCTCTGGCAGGAAAAAGAATATAAAAACAAAGATAGGGCTAGTAGGCCAGATAATTTCTCACAGTGACTAATGCTAATTTGTGGCTGGAACTGAGAAGCTAGATAAAATCGGCCTAATAGCTGGGCCAGCAGTTGTAAACGTAGCCCAGCCTGTAAGCGCGTATGGTAGCTTTACGAGGTTGTATATATCGCTAAAAGATGCGCCTCCAGTCGCCAAATATGGAGAGTCGAAAAGTCTTTGTAGAAAGAGTAAGACTATTAGGGCCGGAAAGTTGGTGATGATCGCAGTTCTGGCTGAAATCGCTATGGTGATGCTGAATGTAATAATATACGGTGTATTACGTCTGATGGCCGGAATCTTGGAGAGGGGCGAAAACCCTAGAGGTTTGATGCTATAGCTAAGAACATAGAGAGAGAGTCCCATTGATGCGACTTCTGGTTTTACGCCGAATTGAGCTTTAATAAAAGGCTGAGAAGGTGTTATGATGGCAGATCCGATGTAGATAGAGAGGGTGTAGAGATATTTGAATGACCACAAAGAATTCTTTTTGACCACTTTGTGGGTATTCTCTATCGTTTGTTGAATACCAGTCAACCAAAGTGACATTATTATTCTTCTTTGGGTAAATTATAGAATGCTGCGACATTACGTTAGCCTGGACTATTACTGCAGTATATGTTTGTTGTAGGCTGTCTAACTGATCCAATTCGTGACATCTGAGGTGTCGAAACAATTTTGGAGAGAGTTTGGTCATCATGATCGCCTTCCCTTGGCAATTATGAGCAGGTATCTGTAGATGGTGGCGCGACTGGAGGACTCCATTCATTATTTCTGAGGTGTCCTTCAAAATGACTGTTGGCACCAATATTAGATTACACTGTTGTGTCTGCCGGACCAGCGTTTATATATAAGTTCGGACAATTAAACGATGGTAGCTCTTCGGGATACTTGAGATAATTGCGTTTGGTTGTCCAAAAAACTATTGCCCCAAATGTCGTACCACGAAGGAGGGCAGCCATGGCTTAGAATAGTGGAATCATAGATTTTCTGGGTGGCTAACTTGGTGCTGTTAATCGGCATTGAAGGACGCCCATTTTATAAGCGTGAGGTCACCAAACTGCCATCAACTGCAACCGGCTAGTTAGACTTTACTTTATTTTCTTTCTCTAAGATCAGGTGGCAGTGAATACTCCAGTCTCGACTAGCGACAGATGGCAATGCACATTAGCCCATTATAATCCTGATGTCTGTTATCCCACAAGCGTACTTGCTAAGCCTGAATATGGTGTCATAAGACATAATCAGCTGTTTTTTTTTTAATTACCAGATGATGTCCAAAGTTGCATGAGATATGTCGGATGGAATGCAATTGTTAGTCATAGACTGAATCCCCATGCGGGACTATAAAAAACGTAGCCTTTCCATGAAAGTAGGAAGTTGCTGGGAGTCCTTATAAGAAGCGAGAATTAATGAGCATAGATTGTTTATTCATTATGCCTTGTTTCATAATGTGATTGTACAGCCAACTGCCAAGTAGTGTAGATTTGAAACACGAATACTATGCGCACTCTGCACATGTGTTTAAGTATACCTATATCAGTATCTATCCAACCTATCCAATACACCTCTAATGATAAGAGTAAACGTGAGTAGAAATCTGCTGTCCCTTTTCGTCGTATCGTTTTGGAATGACATTCAGTACGCCATTGATATCTCTTGGCTCGTAATCAAGTAGCATGGCTGCCTGGATAAGAATATCTTGGCCGTAATTCTCCTTTATCCAGTGTGCAAACATATCCATACCCGCGATCGCGCCAGATCCTGTCCAGATATTTCCATCAACAACCCACTTCTTCTCTCTCGTCCATTTAACATTAGGATATATCTTTTTTGCATGTTCAAATTCGACGTTATTAACTGTTGCATTCTTTCCATCAAGGACACCTGTCTCTGCAACCACAGAAGCGCCGGTGCAGTTGGTAAACAACAATTTCCCTGCAGCAACATGGCGACGGATGAACTCGGCAAATTTTGGGTGCAGTTTGAAAGTGAGTGGGTTCGGCCCACCGACTAACAAAATGTCCAGCTCAGGACACTCATCAACAGTGGTAGTGGGCACAATGCTCATTGAGCTTGTAAGGGTTACAGGATCACGAGTGATGCCAATATGATGAAAGTCGAATTGGGGTGCTCGATCAATGATGCTTTGATCAATAGGACCAAGGGTTTGCATGCCTTCCAAGAACTCTTTAGTGAGACTGCCGAGAAGGTCGGTTGGACAGGCCACGTCAACGACTTGATAGTCGAAAGAAAGAATGCCAAATTGAATACGAGCCATTTTTAACTGTGCGTAGCTGAAACTTGAGAGTAGAAGAGATGTGTGGATGGTTGTGTATGGTGAAATGTTCAAAATGGAGGTGATTCTTCAGGCGGTATATATATTTGCGCTCCTCCCCCCTCATAGGAAACTGTTGTCGGTTGTCGCATTCCTACTCATATCCGATCAATTTCGGGTTTGACCATGGAACTGAGTTTTGTCATTATGCGGAAGCAGCTTAAACACTATACCTTTTTTTTTATGCATATGACATTATTCAATGGGTTTTTTGTGTTGTTTTGCAAATTCGCATGTAACGTCTTTTATCCAAGAGTTTTCGGCATTTCATCGTAGAGCTGTAGCGAGACTAAGTCTTTTTACGTCAATTGACATGGAATTTCTGCAAACGGGCAAATGGAACTTCATACTATTGAGAATATTAAAACACTGTATGATATTATGATGCAATATTAAGAATATGAGAGGCAAATATGAAAACATGCGAATATGTTGTTTCCTAAAGGCAGAACGGCTGGCCGTTCCGTCGGCAAGCGTCTTTTGTTTTGAGAACGTAGATAATAAGCGTTTAACCAAAATTGGACGTCCTCTTGTGACAGGTTGCATCAACGGCATCACATCCATCCGTTTATCCGACTTTCATCGGCTCTCGAACCATCCCCACCAGCGAAAAGCGGGGTTGGATCTTGGCAAGCAAATGCATTTATGAGTGGCTTGGTCCAGTAGCTGGACTTCGAGAGAATTATGAAAATAGTACGGCACATGGTCATACTAATCAATTTTAGAAATACTCTGGAAAAGAGGACATCTGAGATTAAATTAAGGGGAGAAATGTATGAGGAACCAATACCAGCAGAAATATATATACAGAAGCCGTTCCATCGGCATGACTTTTGTCAAGGTGTAATGCACGCCGACTTGGAAACCATATCAACGCCAGCGCAAAAGTAATGCTCAAAGCTGATACACATCCTAGAACAAACGTTGAGGCATACACTTGACCCCAATAGTATTCCGATGGCTGTGGTGATGTGCTGGCAACCATGGATACCCTAAAAAATAAACCGAACTCTACCACTCTGGTAACGCATCCCCATTTGCCCACCCTGCCGTCGTCGCCCAGAGATCCTGAAGTATCATGTCGTCGTCAGCACTAAATGCAGTTGCTATGTCCCCACCAGGCAGCGCTGTGGTAGGTATTTCCGCGTCTACTACCGACTGCCAGAGTTGAAACTGCTTATCCATGCTCCCATCGAGCATGGGGCATCCGAGGCTCAATTTTGGAGCTGTCATTCCATGTCCATGTTCCAGGATGAAAAGTCGTTGGGTATACTTGTCTTTGACAATTCTCATGACTGTTCGCATTGCGGAGAGGACATCGATCTTTTTTCCCGCACTTGTTGTGGGATCCGTCTCTTTACAAATTCTTTCCAAAATCTCATCGAACCGCAGATGGGAGCGCACCCAGGATGTATCGAAATCGGGGCATTCGGGTATCGCGAGTGACAACCGAATAGCAAGAATTATACCGGAGATGAATCTGCACCAGTCAGCCGTGGAGAATCTGGCCATAGTTGCTTCATCAAGACTCAGAATATAGTTGAGCAACTTCTGTATCGTATCTACGCTGGCATATAATTGAGACGCTTCAGGGGGTAGTGGTGGCCGTCCTTTGATCAAGTGTGGAGAAAGACGCGGCAACCTTAGAAGAGCGCCATCCTGCATGGACAGATGAACAAATAAATTCTGCATATAGACCACGGCTTTTAGAGTATCAGTTCCATGGGAATGAGGCATGTGAGGTATTTAAATTGGGGCGGATATGTCAAAACATACGCGTTGAAGCAATGTGCGGTGGTATGAGTGACTCTATATCCCGAAGCTGTGCTTCGAGGCCTAATAATACCAGTCGGCTCTGCTGATGGGTGTGGCTATTATCATCATTGATGGCGCGAAGTGCCTCTGTAGCCGTACTGGATAGTCGAACAAGAGATGCAAGCACAATGTCGTTGTCAACGTTGCTGCGTTCAAGGATCTTGCAGCAACTTTCTGTCCAATTAGTAAAGACTGGTGGTTTGTTGCCGCGGCTCTGCCATTCTGCGGGAATTCTGAGGATATATTAGAAGAAAGATAAGGATCTACCAGAAATACCAGGTTGATAACTCACGTAGAAGCAAGATAGAAATAGCCCAAGTATGCGCGGATACTATGAAGTTGCTGGGACGTTAGTCGTGCGTCGGTATATTGCAGATCAACCCGTGTCTCTTGGTCTAATTCCAGTTCGTGAATAATCTCAGCTGCCATGCGAATATAGCGAAATGGTTGTTTACTCCGTGGCCGTAGATGAAAGGGATACCTGATGTCATCGCGTCAACATTTCTCATATCAGCATTCTGGTTTCAGAACGAAACCGTCATAATATGCGTACCAGGCGCAGTAGATAAGGATTCCTTGGAGTATTTCCACCGTTCTCTCCCCACAGGCAACGAACTTCAACCCCAAGATTTTCCTAAATTCTTCGTCATATAGACTATTACTCTGTATAATTCGCGACCCAGACGCTGCAGCAAGGATGGCCAGTAGAACAAAGGGCTGTGTTGACGCAAGTAAGGAGACCGAGATATCCGGGCTTAATACAATGCAAGGGAAGTGACACAACATAGTGTGAAATGACGTCAAAAGGGACTCGGCAGAGGCAAGATTAAAGGATGGTTTGGCGTGGAGGTCCGGAATAGGTTCAGCATCTGTAGTAGATGTCGGAGTAGAGTATACGCTATGCATGCTGGTGTTGTGTTCGGACAGACCAGATCCGTCGCCAGGAAAGACGAGGCTGTCAAAGAAGTTGGCGTGAGCGTCTCGAAGAGATTGGAAACTATCTTCCACCTCTACCTTCAATGGTATTGCAAAGTCAATACTAAAACTCTTTGATGGCCCAGTAGCAGGCTGCGGAATTGCCTCGGGAACCAAATTTTGCTCTATGCTGGAAATTGGTCAGCTTCGTTGTGAACGCCGATGAGATTCAAGAAAAGAACACTACAATAAAACCATACTCACACCATCCGCCGAACCCTAGGCTTCGTCCTCACAATACATTCCCGTTTAGAGGCCAGGCATCTAGGCCGAAGCTTGTCAGTGTCATATCTCCAATATGGAGGGCGGGGTTGTCAGAGAGCGATAATGACTCGCAGAGGGTATATACTTGCGGCAGACGCCAGGCTTCTCACTGGGCCGGCATCGAATCTTGTTATCCCGACAAGCTTCACACGCCGCCAAAATTCTCTTCCTAGGCAAGCCGTCACCGCTTCCTTCAGGCTCGGCATCGCCCATTGTGAAAGTTTTCGCGAGTAGGCACCGACTGCAAGTATAGATAGTGCAGCTCGACCAGACAGCAACTAGAGCGGCGATGGATTGAAGGGGACGATCAGAGCAGAGATGCCAAAGCCATCACCATGCTAGTATGGGGCATGCTTTGGCGTCTGGCAGTAGTTCGGCAAATATTTCTGCTCGAAAGCTCGGAGGTTTTTGAAGCTCAGGGTGGGGGTTTAGTGCCAGCGCGGTACGTACTCCTGCTAAGTTAGTAGGCCTAAACTACATAATAGATACGAGTACTACGGGGTTCTCCGTATATAACGTGTAGTTCTGATACTGTGTGCAGAGCCCCGCCTCCTTAGAGCTCTATACTAGTAAGAGTGCGGGGGATGAAGAAGTTCATGAGCGTCAGTAAGACAGTGAGCCTGGGGAACATCCGCGCTGTGTATAAGATTGAGGTGAGCAGGCGGGCTTATTAACCCGTCCTCCACTAGATGCCAGAGGCTAGCAGCTCTGGTGTCAAAGCTTCCAAAGCCAGCAGCAGCCCGCTCTTCCAGTTTAGCAAGGTTTAAGTATAGGGTATTTCTTGGTGGCTAAGTGCTGCCATAATGTATATTGATAAAGCAATATTTTCAGTCTACCTATTAGCAAAACCTAGACGAATATCTTTTACTAATATTTCCGGCCTCTCAAAAGCTCCAAAGTGTTTTCCTTTGTTGACTTTGTGAAAGTGAATCATATTTGTGTAACCCTGCTCGGCCCATTTTTTGGGGTGCTTGAATATATCCTTTTCAAAGACAAGCACAGCAACAGGCATTTCAACAGGCTCAAAGTCAAAATTGAAATGTCGATCCTCCCAAAATATTCTTGATATGGAACCAGCACTCCGTGAAAACCAATGGACACTAATGTTATCCAACATTTCATCCAGTGTAAGTGCGTCTTCTGGATCACCAGCGTTGTCAGTCCAGTCTTGGTACTTGTCATAGATCCACATTGCTTGACCAATTGCTGAGTCAGAGAGAAGGTACGCAATTGTCTGTGGCCTTGTGCTCGAAATCCATTTCCATCCGCACATCTCATTTTGCGTAATATGGAATGCTTCCAATGCTCTGCTCTCCTCGTCGGTTGGATTCTCAAGGGTCTTTGGAATGGTTAACAGAAGATTCAAGTGAATGGCAACAAGGCCCATGGGTCGCATTTGTGCCATCAATGTCGTTATCGCGGCCCCGTAGTCGCCACCTTGAGCAAACCACTTCTCATAACAGAGCCGTTGTTCCATTAAGGTAATGAGAGCCTTGGCTGTATGCTCCATATTCCAACCAGTTTCTTTTGGGGGCTCTGTAAAGCCCCAGCCAGGTAAGCTGGGGATAATGACGTGGAAAGCGTCGTCAGGGCGACCGCCATTTGAAACAGGATCGACTAGCAGAGGGATGCATTTCAGAAACTCGACAAATGATCCTGGCCAGCCATGCGTGAGGAGAATTGCTTTTGCATTGGACTCATTTGAGCGGACATGGAAAAAGTGTATGTTCAAATTGTCAATCTTTGTTGTAAACTGAGGGTATTGGTTGACTTCTTGTTCAAATCGCCGCCAGTCGTATTCGTCTTTCCAGTATCTCGCCACCTCCCGAGCCTTATCCAGAGATGTACCCTGAAATGACCCATCAGTTACTTCTTTATCTGCCCATCTTGTTCTGGCAATGCGCTGTTTCAAATCATCAATCTCTCCTTGTGGGATGTGGAGAGTGAATGGTTCTATCGTCGCATCTCCAGTGTTAGTTTGATCGTCCATCGTGATGAAAATTTGTTATACTTGTAGCTCATTGACTTTGACAAGCCCCTTGTGTTCAGCCAGGCTCTTGCACTGATTTATAGTTTTCTCTACTGTCCTGATAATATGTACCCGCTATATTGCTCATTGCTACGCTATTTTAAATTCTCTTCATGTATCGGCCGCTGCATTAGCTTTTCTCGGAGCAAATGTTGAATAATCTTCTCAACATTACGGAGTATTCTGGACAAGTTTGATTTGGCAAGTTTATTGTAATCCGCACCAACAATATGACAGGGTACCGGCGGCTGCATACTTAGCGCGCATTACGTAGCGATATGTCAGTGAGCTTATGCCTCGGAACGGTTGGAGACGGTTGTTATAATTACTTGCAAATAAGGAGAGTAGAAAAAGTCGTAGTTCTGTTCAGGTTTGGTTTTTTTTTTTGAATGCGATCTTTTTCTTTCCTTTTCTCCATTCCCTCCCCTCGTTTTTCTCAGCTTTTGCTCATCACGTACACTAAGGCCCATGTAATGCACAGATGTCTACGTTTTCCAAATCTGTTTTTAAATAGGCACCTGCCAAGATAATTTACGTGTCCCACTGTCCCATCGCAAGGCGCGGTGTATATAAAAATACAAAAACTCTGTTTGATTTGAAAGAAAATCTGTGTATGTCTACATATTTTGAACGTGATCTTGAATATTTGATATATATTAACATTGGAAACAGACCTCAAGTCACGGTTTTGTATTTCTTCTGGACGAGTGGTAGAATTTGAAACGCGGTCATCGCGTCCGATGTCGAGACCCTAGAATATTCATTCGTGGCGACTGTTTGTACTACAGTATACCCAGTTGGATAATAAGAATTCCCATAAAGCAATCGACAAGGTCTTGTCTTTTGCAGAGGAGAATTGATGTTTGATACTCTGGATCTATGATTTGCACCATATAGCGGTGAGATGTGTCCTCTATTGAGTTAAGAACGCACGGCTGTCGCATTATGTTTTGTAGAAATGACAGTTTGAACACTTCTCAAAAGACTTCCTGTAAAACCGAATTTAGCTAAAATGCAAGTGCATTTCCGTGAGACCAACTTGCCTCCTAGAGTCCATCTTTGGAAAAAGTTATTCATCGTGAAGAGCATATCCTCGATTTCATCATGAGGAACGTAATTGTTAGGGGTATTAATAGCGGTATAAACAGCCCGCAGTTGACAGAATATCCCAATAAATGAAACCTGAGATGAATCGACGTTTTTTATGGCACAGAAAGAAATTTTAGCAGTGTCCCATATCATTTGACAGGAAGTTTGCAGTGTCAGATCATCCAATGAGCCGGGCATAATTGTGGCTTGTTTTGCGTGACTGTGTCGAAGTACGATGAGGGAACAAAGAGCAAGAGAAATAATGTCACACAAATACATGGAATGACTGTCCTTCGCTGTCATTAGCGCTACCACCAATGTTTGCATGCAATTTTCCACAGACGTATAGCTCTCATCAACGTCATATCCTTGATTTGAGCAGTAAACGTGATGCAGAACTCGCCCAGATGCCAGCACAACTTGGGTCATAGTATAGAGCTGCTGGGAAGGAGAGGCCCCAATGGATGCAGACTCTGCAACAAAATGGCGTCGAATATAATACTCAATAGCCTTGACAAAGGGACTATTCGGGATACAGAGTGATGGGATAGAGTTATCTGCACTCGATAGCATTATTATTCTATGGCAGGTGAGAAACATGGTCTTTGAATCGTTGAAGAAGGAGGCCGCACCGATCCAAGATGAGAAGCGACACTTTAGTCTGCAATGGAATCTCTGTCTCATGTGTATAAGACTCTGATAATGTCACCATAGTAAAGATGGAATTGAGTGTAAGCTGTGCTTGGTATACCATTCCTCGGCTACATTCATATAATCCAAGAAGAGCCTGAACTTCAATTAGGCGCGAGTTCGACTTCTCACGCAAAGAAAGTAGAGCTGTCATTAACTTCTTTGAAGCAGTATATAGCTTTTTCGGTCCTAAAGAAGCATTAAGATCGCAGGGCTGGAGGAAGTCAAACAGTAGTAATGCTAGAATAAGCAACGGCGTCGCTGTATCTCCCTCGCGCGGATCTCGAAGGGTTCGCGCATCTTTACGCAGCCGTTCAATGTCAATAACGGGGAACCAGCGGTGGATAGAGGATGAAAATCTGTCAATAAGGCCAGATATTTCTGTTTTACTTTCTTGTAGAATATCGCTCGTCAGCTGTGAAAAATAGTGGAAAGTTGTATCAGTAATTCTTGCACAATTGGATATCAATCGCAAAAATTCATTCTCGCCACGAGAAGAAAGATCAAAAAAGCCACGGGGTTCGCAGATAACCAATGGCTCGATTCCGCGCACATCTTGCATTAGGCCATGGGCGCTGCTTGAAAAGAGAGTATAGTCGCAGTGCCGTAGCTTTCTATCGGGACCCAAGTTAGATTAGTGTGCTGTATAACGAATAATCGCGCATAAGGAAGCTCACGAAGCACATCGGGAGCATCTAGGCAGAGCCCGATCGCATCTCTGCTTATGGAGCCGACACCTGGAGCAGACATTTGCTGCTGTACTAACCACCTGAATACTGGTAGCCATGTATCGATTTAACTCAAAGGAGCGAGAAAGAAATGGATAAATTGTATCATACTATTTTTGCGTCCCCTAGTACGATCAGATAGAGTTAAAAAGTGCGTAAAAGGTTCCAGAAGGTTTTTGGTGTTTTAGTGGATGATGTCCCCTCTGCTCCAGTAGGCGCACCGAAATTACATACATGTAGGTACCCCATGTGTCCAGCTGATTAATTATAGCTGCCTACCTGGAGTAACATTACTCCGAAGATAGACTGACCAATGGCATTTTCGTATAACTAGAGATAATGCTGTCAAAACAATTGCCAAGGACCGCAAGCACTAATGACCAAGCACACTTATGTCTAGCCGCACTATCCTTGTTTGCTCTCTCATCCTTACGTAGTCCTCCATAATTCCGAGGGTTTTAATTTGGCCAGAGTTGATCTCGTTTATTTCTGTCGGCAAGTCTGCAATCCTTGGGAACTGACGTGCTTCTTGCTCATCAACTCTGCTTGCGAGAATGCCAAGCAGCACGGCGATATGAGCACCTTGGCCTCTAACAATGTTAATAAATGCATGAAAGCTTTCCAGATTCGTATTGTCCAAGCTTAGGTAATTTGAGTAGGCCCCATTAGATACAATAAAGACGTACACATACGCTGTTCTGTCCCTCGAGGGTTTCCGTTTCCAAGGGGCCCCCCGTGCTTAAAAAACAA
Source organism: Trichoderma virens Gv29-8 (assembly GCF_000170995.1). NCBI lineage: Eukaryota > Fungi > Ascomycota > Sordariomycetes > Hypocreales > Hypocreaceae > Trichoderma > Trichoderma virens. The sequence continues at coordinate 89,569 of NW_014013666.1, forward strand.
AAAAATAAAAAATAAAATAAAAACAGCGCAATCTGGTATTTCACTGCTATTCCATGACTATTGCTTCACCAACCAAAATTTCTGTCACAGCATGGTGCATAAAATCATCACGATCTTGTGAAGGGCGAGTAGGATAAATTCCTCACAGCCTATGCATTGCTCTATCAGCAAATACTCATTCTTAACAATGTCGAGTAATAGTAATTCGAGCGTAAAGTGGTATGATGGGGCCCAATTTAGACAATGAGGGTAACGCCATTCTAAGCGTAGGCTTGTATGAGACACTTCAAAGTCAACCAATTTGTTGCTGTATTCTCAATCGTGGTGTCCCTCGCCAGCTTCTCGATTTCACAACTTCCGACCTTTAGCTTTGTTTCAACATCTATTGTGATTGCTGCGTAAGACAGTATCTACCGCAAGATATCTTCATGCAGCGCAGTTGAGTGATACAGCTGCTTTATAACATTCTCTAGGAGCATCTAAGTTGATATCAAGAGGTAGAAATAAGACTTTAGTGTATTGCATTGGGATATAGAAGGGCGAATGTCACTCCAAGAATGAGTAGTGAACCACATTGGGCCAGATTGGTCCTGATCGCGAGAGCAAATTCGCCATTCATTAGATATTTTGAGTTTTCTAATGTATCCCCAAACTCTAATGGTCATGAATAGTAACGATCATCAACGACCTAGTGTATTTTGATAGTGTTCATGCGCGAAGCGCTATTGTGGACCAGGCACCATATCCACAAGTGTCGCAGCGGATCTCCTCAGACCTACGCCCCAAAAAACCATTACACCCACTCACTGCCTTCGTATGCACCAGAAAATTGATAGAAGTGAGTATTGAGTCATAGACATGGCCGTATACAAAATTAGCCTACAGCTAGGGTTAAAAAAAGAAACATACGAGAATGACATTAATCGATCGCTGCACAGGTTTTCACACATATATTGCACAAGAAACAAGGCTACTGAGACTCGTCAAATCACTCCGTAAACTCCGACTGGGTCCCAATTTTGAGACTGTCTCATTCGACCACTTTGAAACACTTCTTTATTTGACCACAGCCCATATCCAGACCAATGCATCCTTACGTTAGCACAAAGTTGTCAAATTAGCTCCATTTCTTTACATTTCTTCTTAGCTTGGAGGAGATAACTCCAACATCCAGACTTACTGGGACCCGCATCCCCGAAGAAAGATTTATACAAGTTGCTTAAATGATTTGATACATAGACACGTCTAGTATAGAAGAGGATATTTTGCGTCGAACTAAATATATATGAATTCGTAATTAAATTTGTCTAACTACCTATACACGACCTTTGCTTCGAGTGTTAACGCCATGGGTTTATAACATTTTCATACCTGTAGCCTCAATATGTCTTTGAGGTGAACTACATCAACAAACTTCGGGAGCACCTTCGACATTAAGAAATTGTGAACCTCTGGGTCGTCGTCAATGATGCCTTCTTCCACACAGATAATGTGAAAATCCAAGTCCGCGCCTGCTCGTGCTGACCCCAGGATGCTTCCCATAGTTGTCAGGCCTACCAACACAACATGGCGAATACCACGTGCACGTAAATACGACTGCAGATCAGATGATCCAAAGCAGCTTGGTTGCAACTTCCCCAAGACGATTTCATCTTTACCACCCCAACCACCTGATGGTACAATATCATCTGGAATACCGTAGTATGGATGATGAGGGTCGGATGGCGCGTTTGCAAAATAACCTGCATCTTCGAGTTGTTTCACCCATTTGCCGAGTTTATTGTAAGGCGACACAAACGCATTTGAGTTGAGGTTGAAGGGTAAAGTGTGATGGACAATGAGAGGCACACCATCGTAAGGCGCACTTCTGATTGTGGTATCCTGATTGGAACGACACTTAGAAATCTCGGCTCTGAAGAAGCCGAGAAGAATTTTGATCTTGTCAAGATAATCCTTTTGGATTTCGGTAGGAAAACGCTTCAGAATTTGTGTCTGCACATCTGAAAGAAGGAGAGCTGTGTGTGAGAGCTCCACAGGGATGAAGAAAGGTGATGTCATGGTTACTTGTATTGTGATTTGAAGTGTATGTTTGCTGTGAACGCCGCTGCTTGCTACTCTTGGGTGACTATTGTTGAGGCAAAGAATGATTGTATAGGTAGGCGTTTATATATGTATCAGCCGTCCTTAGGTTCAAAGGTTTTGCTATTCCACCGCAGTAGGGAATTCACCGAATTTACCGAATTCACCGGGCTACTAGTTGCAGGGAACATAATGCAGCTGTGTCTTGGACCAATCGGTTTCTGACAACGCCATTGCCATGTAGATTAGCATACTAATAACCGTTATCAATTAGAATCAGTATTACCTCCGATCCTACGACAACTATATCGAGGGAAACAGCTAGTTGACAACTTCTAAAAGGAGGCAACATATTAGAGCAGGAACAAATTTAGGCATCCTATCTATGGCTACGTCAATAGGGTATTAGCGATTGTTGGGGGTGGTATTACCGGCCGCCCCCAAGAAGCAGCATTGTTCAATTGGCTGGTAATAGTACCACTGTGGCAAGCACAGAATAGAACTCTCATGCGTGTCTGATGGTTTTGGTGTGTACAATGTTATAAGGTAGCGAATTTACTATCTAGGTTTCGTAGATATATTAACAATTTAACTAAATGTACATTTCAAGAGCATATATACATTATTTATAATATAAGGAAGACTGAATGTTGTAGTTAATAACATCGAACTGCATGCTTAATCGTTAAAATATGAACACAATTTAGAAGTAGGTAGCTGTCATATTAATCCATATCCGACATCCAAACTATTTTATCGTAAGCATGCTTACACAAAATTTCGCTTTATCATTGTCATAGAACAAAAGGGTTTTCATAAGCAATACCTCCCTCAGATAATCTCATCCAGGGATATACAAATCAATACCACCACTGTGGGTGATCCTATGAATAATTTCCTAGAAGATAGGAAATGGTGTCAATAGTTAATATATGGGCGCCCGTCGACCACGAGTAATAATTTTACTCTAAAATGCGTTCAACTTCATCCTTTGAGTAACCAATTGGTTGTAGAGGCTCCCAAGCTACTATTATCGGTAATAATGCTTCTGGAAATGGCGAACATCTCGCCCTGACCAGCAGTCATTTGAATAATATTCAAACCCTTGATTAGTTATTCTAAATCATAGGTAGTAGTATTCACATCAAAGCTGTTTCACAATCGATGAGTTACTGTGCCTGCTAGATTGAGACCCTTGGAAGGCACGTAGCATGGTGGTTTATAGCCGAGAAAAATATATCGAGTGCACCAACCTTCATGGCCAACCTGAAGAAGCCTCAGAGACACTCAGAACCGGCTTGAACTTATCCGATAACACGTCTACCTAATAGGTACAACGTTGCAGATGGCACAAAATACCGTGGACAACAGGAAGGCCTCCGTGCTATTCGAGGAGGGGGATACTGAACAAAGCGATAATAGTGGGGTCCAAAGGAGCAGCAAGGGAGAAGTACTGGAACGAAACCCAATGGCTATGTATTTAATGATGAGCTGACTTGAAAGAATATGGCTTTGCTTGTGGAGAAGCTGAGCATGTTTAGCAATTATAGTTACACCAAACATACTTGCCCTTACCACTTGGGGGTAGATGGCGCAGTGAGGTGTCACTGGCTCGCCCAGCTGAAGTGAAGCACCTATTAGATGTTTTTAATGGTCTGGGTGGCTTGAACTCTAAGCATAAAAGGCTATCACCGATGACAGCCACATGTTAGCTGGAGGCGTTGAGGGGCTGTCCTGTCTCTGGTATCCGAATTATAAAATACGATGCACACCTTGGTTACTGCCCGCATCATCCCACCGTATCTTATTTTCATCCCTAGTGCATTTCCCAAATCTACAGTCACCATAATGTTCAATCGTCGACGGAGACCAGTTCTCGGCGCTGCCGTACTTGTTGGCGCATCTAGGGCAGCCGCTAGGCACGAAGTACAGAGACAGGCAGTTGCGGAATCTCAACGTGAGATGGACATACAACGTGAGGTCGAGGTACGGAGGCTCCGAGAGGTAGAAATGGAACAAAGAACACAACGCGCCGTCGACGAAGCGATGAAGAAAGCAGCTTTGGAGAACCCAGCTCCGCAACAGAGCCCTGCTGTGATGATGGTGCAACCGCCTCCACAGCAATTTTACAATAACCAACAACCGATACCAATTCAATCGCCAGGACAGTCCTACACAGTGGGTACAAACATGATGCCTGGCCTACAGCCGGAGCAGATTATGCGCGCTCCATCTCCGCAACCTCCAGCATACTCATCAGAGTCCCTATCACAGGATAGGCCAAAGAGTGCGCAAGGCATTGGCTCTGCGTCACCAGCTCTAGAGTCGAGCGTTCGGTATTGTTCCCAATGTGGCTTCAGTTGTCAAATCGGGGATAAATTCTGCAGCCGATGTGGCTCAAAGCAAGTTCCCTAAGAGTGCAGGTTGGAAGAAGTGGCTTATAATAATTGATTGTTGCTTGCTTTAATATCACAAGTGGGAGTCTTGATTTGCGGTTACTGTTTGCTATTTAAGGGAGGTGGATTGTTTGTTCGCAGCGATCTTGACATGTTTGCATAGGTTCATTATGGACAGCCAGCATCAATATGAGCGCATTATAATTATTACGCACCTTAATCCCTAACTTCCACACGGGATTATCCATCGTATTTCCGTTCGGCGGATTGAGATTTTGTATTTCCGCTCCGCAGATTATACTACTGATTTCCATATGTCCTCTTTTCTCATATATTTCCGTCCGCAGATTGCAGCAAGGGTATTAGGAATACGTCCATACCCTACCGCTCGGCATGTGTTCCTATTCGTCCGCAAGCCCCTGTTATATCTGCCATACCAATGCTGTCATGAAGTATCACAAGTTAAATGTCGTTGAGATATTTTATGTAGCATTGAAATCAACACTTCATTACCTGTCTAAATTCCATATTGCTTTGTCCCTTAACCTACAGGGTTGCATTTGCTTATGCCCTCAATTGTACTAGACAAGGCACGAGGCAAATTCTCTTGCTATACCATAGTCCTTCCTTTATGAACTTGGATTTTGCTGAGATTGTCAGTTATATTATTGCTACTTGCTTGCCAGACAAATAATCTGCTCCATCTCCACTAGTGACTATGCAAATGTATTACCAGGAGATGACGTAGTCCGAGATCTTACTTCCGTCAGCCCATTTTTAGTTCATCTTTTGCCCACTGCGGACCCCGTAATAATCTTTTCTGATAGCCATGCGACGATCTTCTGTGAAATTCTTCTCATCAGGTTGTAATTTTGCAGGTAATTCTGGATATGAAAAGGTTGCTTCTAAGGCGTCCATATCAGGAAAAATTGTAGTAACCACAGCATCGCAGTCAATACTCGCGTTAGTGTTGTGAAAAAGAGTCCGAGTATTTTCATTATTTTTGTGAGTTATGAATTGCTAATGCCCATTTAATGATCTAGTTTCTTCAGCCACCGGAATCTCAAAGTTTTTTACAACAGAATATTGAAGAACGTTGTCTCGAGTGAGAATCTCTGCAACTATAGGGATATGGATTTTGGTATAACGTCACTCAAAGTCTTCATCTGTCATGCCCTTTTTCTTTGTGACCAAAAATATGGCCTTAATGCCTGCCTGCTTCGAAACCAGTAGTCATACTTGCATCTCAGTGATGATTCTGATATTTGTTCCTCAGTTTCACTAAAGTTTACAGTATTAATTGAAAATGTCCCGCTGGTGTCGGGCGTATATTGGGCTTTTTATACTTATTGCGGAAAGCAACATATGATAATATATATATTTGTCAGCTAATTATGCTGATGTCTAATTGACTTGGCTAACTCTTCCAGTCAATCAGAAAGAGGCGTGCCTTAAACCATTTTTACTATGTTTCACCTGCAAGCTCTTTCAATTCTTGCTGGTCTCACAAAGTGGCTTTCCATGATGGCACGACAGTCTTGTTAGTATATTGGCCAGAAAACTGTACCTTGATAGTCAAATTCAAAACACGATAAAAGGTAGACATCGTTCATTATAGAGGAATAGCCCCCTCAACTTTGTCTTTTATAATTAAGGAATCTATGTGTGCTTTGATTTGCCCCAGATGAGAAAGATGGGTATGTCGTGTCAGCATGTTCAGGCCTATAGCATATAGTGACCTCACAGCTAATTAAAACAATCCATATTAGTACATAGTAAATATCCAATTAAAGCGGCTAGGTAAGTTGCTTCAGTACTTTCCTTTGACAAACCTACATGTAGCATAACATAAATTCAGCGCTATCTAGTTCTCAGATTTTAAGTGCGCGCTTCAGTTTATACTCTATAACTATGATTACGTATTTTATCTCCGAGCTAAGCTCTACTCGTATCATCGATCCATTGTGCTAAAAAAAAAGGGGGGGGGTTAAGGGCCTAAAACTGGAACCTCGTATTAGCCTGAAAAAAATACTATATCCTCAGCTCATTTTGGTACCTTGACTCATGCAAAACCAAGATAATTGGCGCTAAAGAGCTGCGAAAGACTCTGAAACTCGTATTAGCAACCTTGAGCGCTATATAGTCAACCAAATGTGGTATCTTTATTCAAGCACCACTCAAGGCATGATAGCATCTCCGGCATTATAGCATCTCCGGCATTGTAGCATCTCCGGCATTGTAGCATCTCCGGCGTTATTCTCGTGTTTGCGCGAGTCGCTTCAAGACTTTGGAGCACTGGAACCCACTCGAGTAAGCGCTATTAAAGGGCTCGCCGAAAGACAGCTTCGTATTTAGCAACCTCGAAAATGCAATTACGAACACTTGATAATATTAAGAAAACTGAAGTGAAGTCATAAACCTTTCTATTTGTGATATAAGAGGCAAGGGCTGTCCAACATTTCACTTTTATTATCTCTACCGGCCTCTCAAACCAAACTTGATACATCCAGACACTCGAATAGGATTCCATCCTCTCAACTCTTTCCTGAAATGCAATTTTATTACTTGGCCTCTGCGGCCATAGCTGCGCAAGCTTTAGCTGCGCAAGCTTTCGCTGCTCCATCACCGAAGCACAACACTTCCTCGACTCTAGAACATTGGCTATATAGCAGCGATATTGATGAGATCTCTCTAAGTCTCTTGGATAGATCAGATATTGTTGGCATTCAATCTCTGTATAGCTGGAAGTCCCTTGAGCCGGCGGAGGGTGATTATGATTTCTCCAGCCTTAGAGAGGATTATGAAAAGGTACTTGCGAAGGGCAAAAAGTTCTGGATTCAGCTTCAAGACAGGAGTTTCAACGCTAGCGTCGACCCAGTTCCCAAGTACCTGAATACACCATATTATAACAATGGAAGCGCTCCAGCTTGCGATGGAACCGCATGCGACACCAATTTTACAATCAGCGGCTGGGTTGCGCAGCAATGGAATCCACGAGTGCGTCATCGTTATCACGCCCTCCTCAGCGCAATAGCAGGAGAATTTGATGGCAAGATTACCGGCATCAATTTACCGGAAACATCCATCTCCGTTAATGAGAATACAAATAACTACACCGATGAAGGTTACTTCCTGGGCGAATTAGAAAATGCAGGCTACGCAGCCAAAGCCTTCAAGAAGAGCTATACCGTACAATATGTCAACTTCTGGCCTGACGGGTGGAACAACACCAACAACCGGTTCACAGATTCCTTCGACTTTTACGCGAAGCATGGCGTGGGCGTTGGTGGGCCTGATTTAATTCCAAATAAACCGGGACAGGAAGCAAATTCTTATGTATACATCCCGATGTATCATGATAAGGTACCTATTACTGTGGTGGCTGTTCAGGAACCAGATTTGGAAGAGATAAACAAGAGTACTGGAATGCCGTTCACGAAAGACGAGTTTGTTGATTTTGCTGTCAATGAGCTGCATGTTCGCATTATATTCTGGACAGTTGAGGCACCCTGGCTGCAGTCCAGCTAATATAGCTTGTACAGCTGTGACGAATGGTTGAGTTTTTCTCATAAAGATAGAATGAAATGAAAAATCCACTTTCTCAACCAATTTCTTTAGTAGCATGTTATCACGGCATTCAGAGGTGTGTTTATGGTATGTATCTGGCGGAATGGGTATTGATAATGATCTCAGCACACTGAGCCCAATCTTGTCTCAGCTTCAATTTACTTCACCTAGGATGCCGAATAGACGAATTAAGAAGACAAAGCTTGTTTGAATCGAAATATACCTAATGGTACTTACTAATGAGTTATTAGTAGCGCTTAGTCGCCCCTAGAGCTCATCGTGTGCGCTATTCTCCTCATCAGCCCGAATCTTGTTATAGCTTCCTACTGGCAGTTTATAGCCACCCCGCCAAAGTATATCAAACATTCCTGCCGGGTCATATGCCTTCTTCACCTCTATCCTCTTATTCATGTCATCAGGCGTGATAGAGCGTTCATATACACGCTGTTTCCCATCCGCATAGTTCAGGTATATAAAATCATTCAGTATGCCTCGTTTACGAGCCTCAGCTTCGGCCAATGTACCAAGTTCATAAGCTGCTTCCTCTAACGCAGCGTCATCATCAGGGGTTTCCCACTCCATTCGAATGTGGATATCTAAACTATTGAGTCAAAGGGGGGAAATTTGGACTATGAGCAACTAGTAATCACTAAGTCGTCTTTCCCTTACCCTAAGGCATTGAAGATCGGACTTTCTTTTGTTGCATTAATAAAACTCTTCTGAAAATGTTGAACTGCTATGCTCCAGAGGATATTTTCGCGGTTATCATGACGCTTCATAATATCTTCGCACTTCTCGAATATATCTATGAAATATTCCGTGTCAATCTTCGTCGTAATTGTGTGCCATCTTGTTCGCGTCGTGGCTGTGATTGCAGTGTCAACTACCTCACGCACCACTCTATAAGCGCTTCCTACGGTCTCCAAATGCATTATAGGCACAATCAATGTGAGGAGATCTTGGGCGATACCATTTTCATTGACTTGAACCGTCAAGGCTGCACTCATGCCCTTGTTTCGCATCATACCAATGGATACCATGTTGGCTTTCCTAGTATTTTTGTGCCCCCACTTTTCAGATTGTGCGTAGATTTCAGATGCAAGAGTTGGCGTGAAGGGATATATATTCACGGCTGCCCATATCTCAGAAGATTGATAGGTACGCATGTCAAATCGAGTAACAATCCCATAGTTTGTAGAGGGTAGTTTCATCGCCCTGAATAGGTCTTCATTCTCTTCCTCATTTGCGTTGACAATTGTGTCATTAGAGAGGACAACCTCGTAGTTGATCACACTGTTTGCGCCAAACCCCTTGTCAACGGATGCAAAAGCGATGCCGCCTAACAATGAATATTAGTAGTATAGCAAGATGCTCGGGGGTTACAACAACTTACCGCCCAAAAGGAACCCACCGACACCAACTCCACTGATTCGGCCTCCAGCTGTGGAAATATTATATGGTTCCATGGCAGCATAAACATTTATCCAGTGGCCTTGGACGATATTAATTTTATTCAACGCCCTCAGATCAATAAGGGAACCGCCATCAATGTTTGATGTGCCTTTCCAGCACATGTGCCCTCCGGATGCAACAGCAAATGGACATTGTAGCGATTTTGAGACCTACAGAATACGAGAGACGTCATCTGCGCTCTTTGTTCTGAGTATACATGCAGGATGGAGTTCCTGTTGTTGCCTGGAGTAATGTTGGGCATTCCGAGATTCATATTCCGACGATGATGGGTAGTGAACGAGAGACGGTAGTTCTTTGTGTAATTCATTGCACTTCCTGGATGTTAATCGAGACACACGCGTTTAAAACAATATTTGGCTTACACATATCCTACTCAAGTCTGAATCCGTAATTAACGTGGCATCGCTGGCTACATAACCCAGGCGATTCGCGGAAGCTAGCAGAAGTAAAACTGTGAGAGAGCGCATATTATAAGCAAGGGACTCTTTGCTTTGTATAGTACAAGTAATGGAATGGAGGAATGCAACTACCCATTTTGCTTGGTGCGGTGGCCTCAGCGGGGCTTTGTACAAGGAGCAACGCGGACGGACTTCTTTGTAAGGCGAAGGCCGAGGAGCTCGTAACTGAAGTCTGAAGCCCCGCCGGGTATCAAACCCAGCATGAAGTTCTACCAAATGTACTTTGCAATACGCTGATTTTGTTAGTGCTGGTGTGATACAACATTGGACTGTTGAGATGTGTTGACGGAGCCCAACGGTTGCCAGGTCTTGAGTCATGACTGCCTAATTATATCTGGGAACAGTCTTACTGTGACTTTCAAGATTTAAAGAACAGAAGTCCATAAATCTGTATGTTATGGGGAATCTTACAACAATCACTAACTTAAGTTAAACATATATTCTAGTCTCTGAACAAAAAAAATAAACATAACCCTAGATTTTCAATAAGAGCAGCACCGCAGCGTGATGGAGTGATGATAATCAATGGCAGAATGCTACATCGCAGGTATTAAATGCCAAGAATAACAACTAGCATGGCAACAATTATGTAGGTGGGGTAATAAATAGAACATTACTAGATGAAATGATATGATTTGGGCTCACAGGACATAGACTGGCGATCTAAAAGCATGATGAGATAGCATGTTTCCTTGCGATGTTAGTTTATTGAGTAACGTCGCTGCTGTTGCATTCGTTTAAACAGTAACTAAGTCTAAATATTTGATAATATTACAATTCCGAAAAGCCCACTATCCAACTCATATCCAGAATATTAAACGTCGTATTCTCTTGCGTTACTTCCTCTGTGGGTACATTCTCCAAGATTCTTACAAACGACATGTCGTCATCTCCACTTGCGGAGCATGCACCAAGACAATGAGCCTGGTCGCCGGAGTATTGAGAATTCCAATTCAAGCAATATTTGAAGAATTGCATCATTTTCCAGAAGTAGTCACGTCTATCTTGCTCATTATCTGTCATTGTTCCCATGGCCACCATTTTATCGCGGAGAGCAGTAAGGTAAGAAGAAATGTCTGCAAGTTCTCGCAATTGGCTAGGCTCTCCTATAGTAATGCTCCCAAGTGTCGCTGCAGCCAGTACAAGAATGGCATAAAGAAGTTCTGCCTCTTGAAACAGAACAGTATAGCGAAGGCGTTGCGGAGGTAAGAACACATACTCCTCAATATATTTCTGCGCCGCTTGCACGCAAGAAGTAGCGATATGAAGTCGTGGTAATGACGAACACCAGTTGCAGCAGATTTCAGTGATGAAGTCACCAGTATTCTTATGCTGTGACGGAGAATGAAGGCCAATCTCTTGTATGTATATCTGAATGTAACGGCATTTTCTTTGAATCAAGCCTATGGCAGTGAGAATTTGACAGGTTCCAGGAAGAGAACAAATTGATAGACACCTACTGTTTGCTTTTGTTTCGGGTGGAAAATTTTTAAGCAGTTGATCAAGTTTTCCCATGAAACTATCCATCATCACTTGTATCTGCATATGATCAACGACTTCCAATAGCTGAACGTTATTATACCGAAAAAGCTGATCGACTTCTTCAGCAAGTCCTTGCAGCTGCACAAAGCACGATAAAACTTCATTGGGTACAGTAGGCGAGATAAAGGGTAGCAATATACAACAATCTGCGATATTACCACAGTATTTGAATCGAGTAGGTTTTCTCATTGCCAAAGAAATGCTTATAATGGGATGTCAGCTCAGTAATTTAAGAAGCATTCTTCGGATACTTACCATGAATCAACGTAATAGCAGGCCACAAATGTTCGCATCTTCTCGGTAATAGAATGATAGAGTTCGTTATTGTCAAAGATCCCTTGTCGTTGAATTAGAATATCCTTCAAGGAGTCGTCTGGGGGGCTGAGCTTAAGTTCTACTGCCATTGTGGTCGCCATTTGAGACAATTGGTATATCTGTTCCCTAGCAGAGTTGAAATAGAGGTGATTCCTGTTAGGTAAGCATCAGTATGTACCTCTCAAATGAAAGGTATGATGAGTAATACCAAGTGATGAATACCAGCAATCCTTGTAACAGATCTAGATTCTTCTCACCATTGATAATTACTTTCTCCGCTAGCATCTTGCGGAACTCCATCTCTAATCTTGTTTGAAGGTGATCTTGCGCACAAGTGGTAAGAATTGCAAGGAGAAGACAGGGTCGCTCCAACCGCAATTGGTCTAAGCTAGCTTGAAAAGGAAGCAGTACAAGCGGGAATTCAGCTGAAGCAGCAGCGAAATCGATTAGAAACTTCTTTGCTTCATCTGTGGCTAGGAAACCCTTGGCAATTACATCCTGGTGAATGCTTGGCCATAGTTGTGTATATTCTTGTGCACTGCTTTGCGCTAGAGTCGTAGCTGAATCTATACTCGTAGGATACTGAACTTCTCTCGGGTTTGCCTTTTCAGATATTGACGATATGAGGGTAACTAGGCCATCAAGCTTCTCCTCAACTGCTCTTCTTCTCGATTTACTACCGTGTGTAAGTCAATTTACCAAACTGAGCAATAAGGAAAGGACACACGGTGCCGATTTGGTTCGTCGAGGTCGAGCAATGGCGCGCTCGAAGATGCATGCTGTCCCATTGATGCTACATCTAAATCAATTGTTAATGATTTGCTCGCCGCTAAATATTAAGCACAATATCGGTTTTGGGATCACCTTTCGCACAATGGAGATGCATTAGCATTCTCTACCATAGGAACGCAGCGGACCTTTGAACTTCGACATGTCTCGCAGGACCGACGAAGATGGCCTGTCCTCCGTCTTGGCTCAATGTCTACTCCGCCGCGAGTAAGCCGTGAACCCGCAGTCTTCTCCATTGGCACGTGTTGAAAAGCCCAGAGTCCGAGATATGATACGGCTGCTGCCAAAACTCATTTGCGCCGCTTTAGTTGCACGATTCTATCTGCCTACTGCCAGACGTCGTCTAGGGGAAGAGTTAGTAACGGTCAAGAGGATCAGATCGGAATCTCGGAACGATATGCATCCACCGAAATTCCGAGTTGTAGCACTACTGCAACTAAACCCGGTGGCTGAGCACTTGGTACAAGACCCACAATAAGAATTTGATTGTATGCAAGTCCGCTAGGCACGGGTTGTGCTGGTACATTTGAACATGTGAAAGTAAATAGTAGGTGTTATTGGTATTTAAAAATTAAAATAATCTTCCCATCTAATCTCGCGCGAATTGGCCATCTATGCTGTTGGTTTCGGCCTATAGCTTGACTGTCTAAAGAGGCTACCTAGAATATTACTACATAGTTAATTAGTAATAATCTCGGACAATTTGCTCACACAGATCCCAAAGCCTCTTGCCAGAATCCCTCTCCGCGATTCCAGCCTCGACATTTGGAGAAGTTGTACCGACACGACCAAAAGGAACGATGAAACATCCATTTCTCATGGCAACTTCATCTGAAAATCCAGCATAAAGCTCCGTCAGGGCACCGAATCGTACTGGGTGAGACATAAAATTGTGGAAGACTTGCAGGAACCACGGTGCGTGACGGGCGATATCCGTCTTGATAGCTCCCGGGTTAAATGCGCAGCTGATGATGTCCGGATGGAGCTTCGCCATCTCGGCTGCGAGTATTGCGTTTGCAGCCTTGCTTTGCATGTATCTACTGGTACGACCTTTGAAGCCGCCAAATTCAGTAGAGCTTAGCTTCCAATCATCCCACAAAATACCATCTTCTCCTGGTGGTGGTACGCTTTCGCCAGACCCGGCCCAACAAACTCGAACAGAATTTTTCGCTGTACCAGGATTTAGGGTTGTTTTGAGCATGATTGGAGTCAGAAAGCGCTGTAATAAAAAGGGGCCGAAAACATTAGTTGCAAAGGTTAACTCGTGACCCTGCTTGCTAACGCTGCCCTCTGGGGCAAGCATAACGGCTGCATTATGCCATATGATATCAAGGCGTGACTCAACCTTTAGGAATGATTCTGCTGCTGCCTTGATGCTGGAGAAATCTCCGAGATCGAGCGCAATGAAGCGAATGGTGTCTTCTTGTCCGGCAGAACGTGGTTTCATTCCAGGAGGAGGCTCCGATGTCTTGACCAGCGCGATTGCTGCATCACCAGACTGCGAAGATCGAGAAAGAAGATAAATTCGGGTTGCATTGGCGTGATATAAGATCTTGGCTAATTCAAGACCTATACCTCCCGTACCTCCGGTAATGATAAAAACCTTTTATTGAAATGTGTCAGCAATCAGCAGTCATATAAACGAATACTGCAGTATTAATCTCACTTTATCTCTCAAATCAGCCACATCTTTTTCTAGGAGTAATGGTTTAGCAGGGAAGTAGCTTCGTATAAAGGCCATAGTTGCTTAATAGCAGAGAAAGTTTAATTGCTGGTTAAGGCGCAGTATTCTCATGCGACACCTTTATAGTGGTGTCTCGGACTGTAAAATCGGAATTTCGGGTCTGAGAGTATAACTAATTACCGAAGTATCTAACATGAACACAGGGCCGAGTATCGGAACTTCCGAGCAAACATCACCACCGCCCAGTTGGGGTAACTAAAACACTCATCTTCTTCTCTTAGTACCTGAAGTTCGCACTACGCTGAAGATATATTTTACGCTATCATAAGTATAGCATCTCTTTTATGTGGGAAAATATTGAATAAAACACTTATATCTGTGTATGCATAGTCCACTGCAACTCAACTAGTTGTAATGCTAGGGCTATGAAGGCAATTTTACTAGAATTCTACTCTGACTACCAACAAAACGCATGCAATGGGTAAAAGGTGAATAGAGCTTAAATATAATAGAGCTTATGCACTTCCCTTCTGAACGCGAAACACAAATTCTATTCAGTCCACGGCATTGCAGTGGTATCTCCAACAGTGGCCCCGTTATCATCGGGGGCAATTCCATAGCTATATTGGGACCCTATGTGTATCCACTATCTGCTACAGCATATTTTTACTTCGAAATATCACACTCGACATTAGAGACCCTTTGTAATCTATTATACCCTACCAAGTTTGGCCAATTCAATTTCATCAAGACCCAATTCAAGACTATCTAGGTTAAATTATCATAGAAGAGAATGCTACTAGTAGATGTCTAATTATGCAAGGTATCAGTTCATTCCATTAGCCTTAAACAACGAATTTCGAGCGCCTTTCCATGGTTTCCGCTTTCCTTCATCGAACAGTCTGTAGACCTGTGGCACAAATTTCCCGTCCAAAAGTGCCCCGTACAGATGATAGTCTGTCAACCATAGCCACCATGATTTCCATCCATTACCAAGCCTGTCCTGTATTCCCAGACCTGCCGCCCTGTCGGCCCACATATTCCACTCTGTTGGATTCACAGTGGCTGGATCATAAATCTCGCCGTCCTGGGCCAGAGATATTGCCATCTGGTTCTGTTTGTCTGCGTTGTCCGCCATCTCACTAGCGGGAGGCAATTTTGAGTTTCCAAGCCACACTTGGGCCAATGCCATTGATGCCAGATCCCCGTTAATCGAAGCGGAAAGGGTGCAACCCACATTCTCCAAGTAAGCAAGAGAGTCTGGGAAATCCAACGAAAATATTCCTTGGAAAAGCCTTGGAAGAGGTCGTCCTATAGATCCTCGAGCATCTTTCCATGCTTGCGGCATATGTCTGGAAGGATCGTAAGGACCCAGCAGTGAATACGACTTATTGTAGCCAATTGCAAATATGATGACATCAACTTCTAGTTTGTTTCCGTCTGTCAGCTCTACATGGGACTCAAGGACTCTCTTTATCCCAGAAACCAAGGTGACAGCTTCGGAGGCGAGAAGGTCATAAAACTCGTCCCCAATGATTGGCAGTTTGTGAGGCATGGCAGGGGCGTTAGCAAGACCCCACTCTGGCTTCAGGTTAAATGCTTCATCTTGCATGTCGATAAATGCTTTATGAAGAATTCGACCTTGTTCAAAGGCTGGCCTTTTCGCGTTTTCCCGCTGCTTGCGCAGAGAGGGAAAGCATATGTCATTTGCTTTGCCATAGGGCAACTTTATATCATATCAGCAGCTGCTTCTATTAGGCGGGGAAGTCTTTTTACCATCAGGCATCCATTTCGGTGAGATATGAAAACGTGATTTGCCCTGCCTACAAGACCTCTGGCAATGTCTGTTGCCGTTGCACCAAGACCAACAATTAATACCCGCTTCCCGTCGAGATTCTTTGGGCTAGGAGGCTTCCAATTAGACATTGTGCAACATGGCTATCACACTGCGTAATGCTAGCCGCTTACCTTTTGTAAGTATGGGTATTTAGTATGTTGCCCTTGAATTGGTCTAGCCCTTCAACACGAGGCTCCTTGGGGGTTTGAAACAGTCCAGTGCATATGATCAGTCTGTCGAACATCTGTTCTTCATTTCTACCTCCTGAATTGGTAAGAAGCAAGCGCCACTTGTCCCCAATCCGGCTGACGGCTATCACTTTTGTATTGAGGCGAAGCCGAGGTACAATATCGAAATGCTGAGCATACGATTCCAGAAATGCTTGGATTTCTGTTGGATAAAGTGGAACATCAGACGCGCCTAGGAGCTTTATGTGAGTGCTAACGTTTGTTGAGTCACATATACAACGGAAATTCTCAACTGACGTACCACCAGCATAGGGAAAGTCAGAAAACCCGAACTGTATACTTAGCCACATGCTTTTCTTCACGACTGCCAGCTCACTTACCGTACTTCTCCGAACTAACGCTCTTGTATCTATCGAATAAACTTATTGTGAGATAAAAGTGATCATTGGGGGATAACACCGCTCACTAGATAAGCAGCTTGTCCTTTGATCTTCGCTATAGTGCCAGAGGCCCCCAATGGCATCAGAAGCCTCGAATCCAGTTACGTCGAACCCAACTTCAGTCAAGTTCTTCACGGCCGAGATTCCTGCAATTCCTTTCCGTGTGTCAGGTTAGTAACGCAGTGATGATAGGTGTCTCTATATTCGAGAAAGGCCACGCAACAATCCAGCTGAAGCAGACTTCAATACTCACCCAGTCCACAGACTGCCACTTTATTTCTCATGATATGATTTTGAGCCATAGCTATAATGATTGTATCATATGTCTCTGGCGAATATGTGTGCAAAATGTTCAAATATGGATGGAAGAGCTTAACCCGTAAATTCTATGCATAAGTTGGGACAAGAAAATGCCACAGTATCCGTGATAAATCTTGGTATACAAAGCTTATTATATATTAGTAGATGCTCTCTCTATTCATTTTGTCACATGATAGAACCTCTTTAAAGTTTGCTCTTCCTTGCTTTAGTATAAAACCTTTGCCTTTTTGTTGAAGTGCGTGAGCTCTTATGTTGGCTACATGTATTTTATGACCATATTGTACGCGATCCATGTATATTCTAACCGCCTTTCTCAAGTCTGTTTTTCAGCTTGCTCACTTGCCAGTGCTCCTCTTCGGCGCCGAAATAACGCGTTGTGTTGGTGGTCAGATACATTCGGGAGCATTGTAGAATTAATATTTTTTGATCCTGTTGTTTTACGAGCCATGTGTCCTAACGCAGCGAGTCAAGAGATTACGGGAATTTTTAACGAACATGAATCTTAACAGAACGAAGAGAGGGAAAAAAAAAATGCCGACTTCTCTGGGCATTTGTAAGATGGCATACTGCATTGTTTCATGGGCGACCTGAACGGAAACTGCAGCTCAATATAGTTTTCGTCATCACCGGCATGGTGCTGATGATAGCACTAGAGCGATCTAAATTATGGAGTATCGTATTGATTCATGTTTATGTACTTCGTCAGGCTGAACTGTGGCACGGCGGGGCAAACCAATGAAATGTGCCAATACAAATGTGTAGGGAGATAAGGCTTTGTCCTTAACCCAACTTTTGCACATCTTATTAGAATTATTTAGATCCAAAGGCAAAAGTTTACTAAGCTTTAGATTTTTGTGATCTATACTGCATGAAAAATAAGAGCCTTGATTCTTCCTTAGTTGGGGGGGACGTCTAGTATTGCCTGATCTTTTGCGTCATATTCCAACACCTGCGTCACCGCCTTCGACTATGGATGGTGCCGGATTTGCATCTGACTCAGCCAAGTCAGATTATTTTCTCTTTTTTCCCCTTTTCCTTTGTTTTTTTATTTCACGCGAAGAGATGATACATAATGTATGATTTTACGAAATTACGGGTAGTCAGCACCACCATATGTGTCCAACTACATCAATAATAAGTCTTTCGTATCTCATCAAAACAACGGTATGCTAGGGACCAAATAATGGAAGCGATTTGTTTCGCTCCTAAAATCACACTAAATAGCCTCCTCAAGTCAGGCCCCCACCTGTTCCACCTTTCATTCCACATCTCTTACCAAGGCTGGCTTTCCAACTGGGGCTTAAAGTCACTGTGAATTTTGCGATATATTGAGGATCAGTTTAGAACTTGGAGGCTTCATATCGACTTCTTAACCTGATAGCCTTTCCAAATTTGAAAAATTTCCACGGAACTGGCAAAAGAGCCATGGCAAAGAAACCGAATTCTTCAATGAGTTGCTCCGGAGCCGCAGTCATTACCGAGGTGCCAAATGATCTGGTTAGAATATTAGATATCCTACTCTCCTCTCTAGATTGGGGAACAGCTGTGAATGCCATAGTGGAAACGATGGCAATCTGCCATGCTTTTCTACTGGCAGGCCAATTGTATGGATTATCTGAATCTGTTTCCCAATCCCATTGCTCATTAGAAATGGACAGCTCCTGATTTTGACCTTCTTGGTGATTTTGAAAATTTTCTCTGTTTGCAGACAAACCACTCTGTCCTCTTTCGAGAAAGTTTGGGTTCTCAGAGACGCTCATAGTCTCTAAAGTGGTGCGGTCAGCAATATCTGCCATGTCTTTAATGCGTCAAAGAGTACAATAATACAGCGAAAGAAAAGTCAAGAAACACCAAACCATGAGGATTTATGTATACAGGCGCAATTTCAACCGCAAGCGAGCCCCTATTATTGGCTGCAAAGAGTAAATGAAACATTTGTCATAAGTGGATACATATAATACTAATACATAATTATTCTTTCAAACATTGTGAAGACTTGGCCGGTTAAAAGCCTTCGACCATGAGAACGGGCGCAGTATGACTTAAATTCCAAGGGAGAGTATAATTCACTTTCCATCGAGACACCTACACACCTTGGGCCCTCTGTGAATACAATGCTTATTCTGTAGACTTTCTATTGAGAATGTGGGACAATTTACAAGGAGTTGTTGCTCTGATATGTAGTCATTTCCCATTGAGACTGCTTGAGCGTAGAGCTAGCACCAGAAGCAGAAGCCCAAAAGACAACAAACAATGACCTTGACATTCTTCATAGTCATAAAGAGAAAGCTTGATTGGCGCTCAAAACTCCTGAGAAGGGGGGGGGGGGGGGGGGGGGAATTCTATTTCCATTCGGTTGTCTACAATCTTCCCCAGCTGCTATGAGATACAACCCCGATCCTGCTGCTCCATCATGGATTCCAACGGTCTGGTAGTATTCTGAAACCCAGTTATTTAATGTGATATTGCCCGCACCTGCCTTAAACATTGCAGTTCAAGTCTACTGGGCTACGGCGTTCAAGCCATGTATCGAGGATACGCATTACCGGTGGCAATTTTGCAGGCTATGAGGCCACTCAGGCAGTTCCTTCTCAAGTCATCATGCAGGCGCCAGGTGTTACAGATTCCAATTAAAATGATGCAATATGCACCGCGTTGTATCGTCTCCTATGGTGAGCCTATGGTGAAGGGTCGCACAAAAATAGAAAGCTGTGTAGCAAGTGTAGCCCGTACAAAAAAGTTGTACGATTATAACCGAATACATTGCATCTAGACTGTAGCACTAGTTGCTTCGTCAATTTTGACTCCAAAGGAGCTGACTGCTGTCGTATAGCTCTGATGAACAGCTTTGCTAGCATAAATTCTCATCTCTTGTTCATAGGCAGCTGTAACGCCAGGTTTATAGCCTCCAGCCTCTCGCAATAATTTTCCCAGCAGCGCAGAATCTTGAACTGCAGTATTGGCCCCAATACCTCCAGCAGGTGTCATTGAGTGTACGGCATCCCCTATGACTGTCACGCGAGGCTCATTTGGCCATTCTGGCACGCCTGATGGAGTTGAGCATGTAATCTTCCAAAATGCCGCTTCAGACTCGATCATCTCATCAAATAGAGGCTTGAAGCGCGGATGCCAGTTCTTTACAAGCGACTTGGCGATGTCGGCAGCCTGTTTGCCCACAATGCTATAATCATCGTTAGGGACCTGGATTACACCTGGCTGGCCTCCCATTGTCCATCCGAATTCAACGCTGGGATCGTCCATTTGATCAGGGCGAACATTCGTGATTATGAAAACTGCACCGTCCGGTCGGGTTTTATCTCGTACTGTAAAGACACCTTCGCCCAGACCCTTGAACGCACTCGTGGGGGCCTGTCCATGGATTCCCCTAGCGCCTGTGTCATAGACTTTGAGTCTCCCACCCGAGACCTGCTTCGCAACTTTAGAGTAGATACCCTCGCCCCCCACGAGCATGGAGCCTTCGATTGACTTAGATCCATCAGAAAATATGGCAACAACCCCGCTGTCAGTTAATTCGTAGCCTATTACGTTTTTGGCCCATTCAATGTGTTCTTCGCAGCCCTCGGCAAATACCTTCCGCATGTCTCCCCGAGCGATGCCAACAATTTTTCCACCTCGTGAGGACAAAGCTTCAGGAGCAGTATGTTCAGTTTCTTCTCCGGTTATGGCATCCATTGCAGTAAATCCGTTGCCACCCGTCTTTCCACACTTATCCCAGAATCGTTGGAATGTCTGGGAATCGAGGACCGATTCGATAGCCTCAAGACCTTCTGTAGATAACCTGAGTCGGTATCCTTGGGCTCGAAATGTAAATGACGCATCGCGCTCGAAGATCTTGAAGGGTATATTAGATCGTCGCAGGGATTGAGCCAATAGCAGTGATGAGAGGCCACCGCCTGAAATCAGAATTGGCTTGGCTGCAGACATTTGCGTTTGTCTTAGTTAATGACTTAGCACGTCAAATATTTAGTGGTGTTGTGAATCTGGGAGATCCGAGAGAGGGGAAAAGCTGAGCACTATAAGATTTGGCCTGCCTTAGTACATGTTCGCCTGGTACGGAGCATATCTTACCATGCTTACTTACTGAGACAGTACCTATACATATAGGCAATGCAACCAATTCTAACAATTTAGCGTACGCGCAATATCTTACTAAAATCAAATAATCAGCTGCACTCCGATTACAAATAAAAGAGTTATCGTTATATAAGCTAAAACAAATCACGGACACTTATCTGCAGCTGGAAGTATATTTTCAATTTTTTGAATTGGAGCGCCAATCTCTGCTGTGAACAGAGCAGAGAATGATAGATCAGTACTTTTGCAAATACGACCTATAGCTAGTGTAGTATACTCTATACCAGTTTATCTATATAAAAACATATTAAATCAATCCATGTATGCCACTTAAATCTCTCAGATATCGAATACCGGATCGCATAGATAAAATAACGGAATCGAGGTTATGACATTTTTTAAGACCCTCAGTAGGCGATGTAACTGTACATCGTTTGGAGAGTAGTTCGAAGTTAGAAGCGATCTAGGAAAATTTGGCTTGGGTGGCATCTTGCGTGGAGAATACCCTATATGCATGCATATTATTACACATAGACTAATAATACATTTTAAGCCACTTCTGCAAATCTAAAAAACAAATTCTGTACTCACAAGCTACTTTCTAGATATCTTGGACTCGTTACTCAATAGCACGGTTAGGTATGAGAATTTCATGTCACATGTCACATACATTTGCATGGCTTACTCGGTAAAGAGGCACTGTTTGTGTTATAGTCTGTTTTATATCTACAGCACAACGCTATATTCAGTCGCATAATTTACACAAAATGTTGCCTACAACTCTGTGACGCGCACATTACCGTCTTGAATAATATTATGAAAATAGCTAGATTTTCTTGATAAATCGAATCTCTTCGATTGGACTGCCAGAAGAAGGGAGCGTGAGCTATTTTCGATACACGGGATATGTCGGACCGCTCCACGGAGTTTCGGTCAACTTCAACTCCGCAGCCTTTGTCAGTATTTAAGCATTCAGGAGCGAAAAAAATCCTGTCCTTGCCAGAACAAAAACAACTGTTATTTTCCAATATGTTTAGTCCTATCCGAAGGATAACGGAGACTCTTACGCCGAAAAAGATCGCCTTAGGAACGGCCCTAGTTCTCGCTAGCGTCGGTGGGACATATGGCTGGAGAGTACGCGATCGTCTCAGCCAAACAAATCCAAGGGACATTCAATCAAGTCTGAACGTATCGGAGTCATTGAAGGACTCGAAAACTGTTCGAAGCCTTGTAAATCCACGAAGCCATGCTAGCAAGGGAGATTCTCACTCTATTATCTTATCAATGCGCTCGAGAGAAAATGTGCCGTCAGAGAAGGCTCTGTTGTCTGCATTCGTGACTGGTTTTTTTTCAGGGCCAATCTTTCAACCAGAAAGTATAGCCCTTTCTCTGTTTAGTTTATCGAAAGTGTCTTATGACAGTGAGTAGCATGCAAGGTTATAATTAATTAAAGACTTGGTATATCTAATATCTACCAGAACTGGCTCCAACAGCGGATCAGAGAATCATCTGGAGTACTGAGCAACTATCCGACTCTCAGCTCCCTCCTACATCCAGTATTCTGTGGGGAACATTCCAAGTTGCCGACATTGAACTGTCAGATAGCTGCACCAGCAAACCGACAGGAAGTAGGGCTGATATTGTCTTTGGTGACAGCCAGGGGGGTTTCGCTGGTTGCCATCGATTTTCTGTCAAGCGGTTGGACACAAGTGAAGACATTCAAAGAGGGGAGATTAAATTTCGTCTTAGTCTAGAGTGCTTGGTCTGCGATCCGACATCAAGTAAACCAAAGGAGTCTAAGTTCTTACACAAGGTACATAACAACTACTCACATTTGCTGTTTAGAGACGCTGTGGCACATACAAAATCGAGATTTAAAAGCTTAGTTTAGTTTATCTTCACGACTCATTCTGATAGAACAGTTTGAGTATGTAAATATATGTTCCATCTGCTTTATTTGGAAGACTCGCAAGATCGATTCCATAATAGGTTCATTAGTAATATTAAATATCCTCAACCTTATCATGGCCATTTTGCCGTACTGTATCAACCATTGAGTAGGTCATCATTGGTCGGGTCTATGCGGTCAACTTTCTAGACTAATGTGGGAGTAGGGTTGCTTATAGTGACGGACTGCAGTGGGGCGTAGAACCTTGACAGGCAAGTAGGGCTGTCAAATAATTACCTATGCGGCCACTTTCCGATCATTCCCATGTGATATATTTCGGCAAGCACACGCACACTCACTAGTGAAAATGTGTAGGTATGGCTTGTCAATGGCTTTTTTCGATGTATGATTTATCATGAACGATGCCTTTAACGAATAGTGAAGATAAAACTGACGAGTAGAAGTCTTTCATGAAGATACGTACAATTTCATGGATGAAAATACATGGATAAATATCAGGAACTGGAAATAGTGTAGGTAAACCGTTGCAAAGGGATTGGGTGGTTAGAGCATAGGATTGAGTCTAATGTGAATGCAAGGGGAACTAATACGCTGGAGGTAAATATTCGCTCACACATCCTCAGAGTTCTCATCTCAGGCCATCAACTTTGTCGGTCTTCTAGCTCTCGAATTCCATGTCATAAGCTAACGAATCAGTGCAAAGTTCCTGTCTCATTTTCATTACCCTGAAGAGCTAAGTCAGCGCCGTTCTCCTATCTTGGAAGATGAGTTCATACGGTTGATGAGCTGAATGAGTTGCATATATCGGAATGGTATCGGCTTTATCAAGAATTGCAACAATTCCTATATTGAACCCTTGTGCTCGTGAAGCTGTAATTGGCAGTGGCTCTCCAAAAGAAATCTTGAGCAGGCCTAATGATAATTATCAATAACCTGGGTTAGAGCTGAAATAGGGATGTCGCACCTGGAACCTGGCCATGCATGGCAAGAACCATTTCTCGCCAATTGTCAACTTGCTGAGCGGTTACATCTGGCTTCAGTTTAAAGAGAACTGAATATGTTACTAGAGAGGCTCCTGGTCCGCGTTTATTCCAGGGTGCAACATACCAACATGATAAACAGGCATGATGACTGTGTTGAAACAACAATGCTGCAATCGGAGTGATGCGGGGTATTATGGTAAAGGTATGGGCACAAGTTTCTTATGACCGAGCTGCCTTGATGTATTCTCAGTATCTATGTAGACGCGTAATAATTGCTGCTGTGTCCTAGCTGCAGTTACGCTGATACAGATGAAAAGAGGTATAGAAATCCACGCAAGCGTGAGCGGCGTCTTATTACTCTGCGAAAGCTCAAAAAATGCCGATAGCGGTGACGTCAAATTGGTCGTCGGTTATTAATAGTCAAACCCCGCGTCAAAGTAGCATAGCAGTTGGTCTAGACCACAGCGGAGGTCGATGTAATCGCCGATGCCCTGATTCACTAGATGATGCGAAGCGCTCTGGTACAATGTGATTAAATGTTGGAAAACCACCATAAACAAAAGCTCCCAACTTGTAAGTTAATATGTTGCAGTAGCCTTATTACAATTAACAAATGCCTATCGTGTTACGCCCTCAGCATCGATGGCTGCGATAACAAGTTTCAGTTTGCCGTGGTGTTACTTTACAACCTGATGATGATTGACATCACCAGATGGAGATTGTCGGGCATCGCGCCACGGTCTTTCCCAGTAGGTAGCGAGTACAGCTGGATACGTGACCCTGTAGCTAAATCCACGAGCATAGTATAAAATACAATGATTCTTATGCGCTGATAAACTCATGTTTTCTGATAAAACAATTCTTGTACACGGTGCTTGACAAGAAGGTAAGGCATCAAAGGAAATGCCTCTTAGAGACGGTTTCTTAATTCTATGAGCTGTAATTAACCGTGAATATTTAATTATAGGCCCACGACGCCTGTGCTTACAAGAATTGTAATTAACATTACTGCGCCAAGTGGCCAATTGCCAGGGATTAGAGAATCTGCACTGCCATTATCTTCATCATCGCTGCCAGAACCTGTAGCATTACCTGAATCTGTGGCATTGCCAGAAGTAGCCAGTTGGCTACACTTGTCCAGGCTTCCAGACGCAGTTTGTGTCTCAGCACTACTATTAAAGTCACATGCGGTGCTGACTTTTTTCTGCTTTTGGTAGTACTGGTTCAGGACATATGTTAACTTGTCCTGATCGCTGCACATGCTGTATGGACCATAAACACCCGTTGAGGTGTCACCATTGATGCCGCTGCACAAGGACTGATCTGACCCACAGACATAGTCAAATAAGCTTCCGTAGTTGCTAGAGTCCGTGCTGCTGGAAACAACGCACTCGGAAGCCTTGACCATGCAGCTACAAGCATCAGAATCGGGGGTGGGCGGGAGTTTGTCGCTAGACTCCCATGTCGAATTGACCGTTGGACAAGAAGCGGGCTGATTGGATGGGTTATAATTTGCCATTTCGACTCCTTGAATGTTAACTGCCTGGATTTGTTGTTGAAGCGCGGTAAAGTCTTCAAGTTTCGTGGCGGAGCTACCGCTTATCTTGACAAGGCCTATGAGATATATTTTCAATCAGTCTCAGCTCACTAGGGTGCCCATAAAAAACACGGGGTATACAAATATGCAGTGTTGCGTACCGTAGTCATTGGTTTCCTCAAAATATTCATAGACAATGCCGCCACTGAGAACGGCTGTCATGTTGTGCGCGTAAAGCGCACCTGTTTCTTGAAATATGCGGCCCGCGGCACCGTTGGGGAGATTGCAACCATATTCGGCAAAAAATACCGGTACGGAGTAGTTTTGAAAGAAATCAAGAATTCGATTATAGCCGGATGTTTCAAATGTCTTCTCGCCACACCATTCGTAGACATTATACCCGAAAAAGTCGACACTTTCCTCGGTTGGCCCGCAGTTAAAGTAGGCGGCTATCTGGTTTCTGATGTCTTGATCGTCATCGGCGGCGTAGCCTACACCCATGGCGCGGTATTTTTTGTCTTTGATATACTGCTTCACATCTCGCACAGCGGCTTTCACATATGCAGAAGCTGACGTCGTGCTAGCATTATTGGTGACCTCGTTGCCAACAAAGAAGCCAATCACATTGGAGTAATTAGCGAAACTGTCTACAACCTGCTGGAAATGGGTGAAAAGATCCACGTTCCACTGCGGGTTTCCGCGATCTATGGACTGCTGTGGGTTGCTGAGGTCAGAAATAACGTATATGCCCGCATCGTTGAGCAGTGACATGCAAGCAGAGTGATCTGCAGTCGGATCGATTGCATAAGTGCGGATGACGTTAGTCCCAAGCTCACTGAGTAGCGGAATATCACGCTTGCAGTTTGCTTCATCTGCCAGCGGGTCAACGAATTTTGTGTTGGTCGCGATCGCTCCGTTCGCAGAGGAATCCTGTTGGTACGCAATCCCTTTCAAGAAAAATTGAGTCCCGTTGGCATAAAAGAACTTTGAGCCCTACGAGAGTGACATGAGGTATTAGATAAAAATCCCAAACTTCGGACAAAGCTGGCCGCTATTTAGCGTTACCATGGCTTGGGGAAATGGTAAACTTGCAGACGTACTTTAATTTGAATCGACGGGAGATCATCGCTTAGAACGACGCAAGCAAACAGCAAAAACGATAACGAGATACTGTAGATGCCCATGGTGAACAAATAGGCTAAGATTGTGCCGCAGCGTGAGCAGCAATGGGTCGCCTAAATTGCCTTGCCTCGGAATGGGCTGTGGTGAGCTGTGAAGTATCTAGAAGATTAATTCCCACAACCTTCAGATCGAATCAGAACGACCGATGGCAATGGCCCCAAAGAATGAAGGCGAGGATTTAACTTGAAGTCTTGAGATCAGACGAGAGGCCGGGTTATCACCAATATGATGAAAGTACTGTGGTGCTGGTAGGAGATCGATGGTAAACAGATCATTATATGGGGTTTAATTTTGCTCTGGATTTACGACCATTGTGGTTTGCGCAATGCTAAGAACGGATGGAACGCAGAATTGACCACGGAGAGAGAGATTGGCACGGTAGATAAGGTTTACAATGGTGTACCCAAATACAACAGCTGAAGTCTTGCAAACGAGGTGAAATTTGGTAGAACCCGAGAATACGTAAATCATCTAACAGCACGGGGGGGCGAATGATATTTATATTCAGTAGCCTCCATTACGGATATGTTGGGCGCGTCACCACTACAAAGCCAGTCCAATAGAATGTACGAGTTAATAGCAGCGCATGGGGTAGTGTAGCATTTGTAACCGCGTCATCTCTACCAGGCCGAACCTGCGTCATCATGGGCGAATGCTAATAGGACCAGACCGAACCAACGCGTGGCGCACGCCGGATTGTTGTCTATTTAGCCAAAATGGTGTCTCGTGTCGACAAATGAACGGTGTTTACTGATTTGCGAAGGTGCCTAACTAGCAACGGGCCTATTCCTACCTAAGCTATGCTTCAACCCTTGTTGGTACTTAGCGGTTTGTCCCATTTGATGTGATTTGGGTGTCTTTGTCGATATATCTAAAAATATAGGTGGTACCAACATTGTTCTCGCATTGCTCTGGTCCAGAATTATTGGATTTCTGCTTAGCATTTAACGTATAAAAATTTCTAGTGCAATTTCCAACCAGACATTCATGATCGGAGTCAGTCTATATGCCTGAGACAAATTGGGAGCAAGCATATTAAGATTAACCAACTACGCTCTGTAAATACAATTCTGGTTCTGGGGGAAGTCTGAGATGCGAAATGCGGTGGCAGAAATTTGGATTATTATAATATAGCCCATACCGAGCTGTATTAAATGATCTATAAATAAGGCACGGTTGTAGATAGAGATTGAGTTCAAGCCACAGCGGCAAAGCTGACTTGGGCGTGCCTGGTTTAGAGTCAGTGTTTTGCCTATCTGTCTTGTTCGTAGGTCGGAGAAGACAAAGTAACAGCCCAACCATATGTACTGAATTGAGATTAAGAAAGATGATAAATCAGAATGTAAGTATGATGATATTTATTTTAATTTTGCCCAGTCATTCATTTGCACCTTGTCTTGGTCTTTCTTACTGCCCTTCCCGAACCTTCATTTAGCTCATCGCAAACACTAGTAGGTCTTGCTTATTTTACGAGTTCTCGTACCTGTTAAGTGTTCCAGTAGCCAGCCCCTCCTTTGGCGAAGTCGTATTATAGTAGCATATTCTACCTCGGAATATCGGCACCTCGGATAAGGCGGCAAGTGATCCTGTAGGATGTCTGCTTTGCGTCTCAGAATCAGAATTGTATTCTTCGAATTGCGCAGCAAACTGTCGCCTCCACCTGCAGGGTATTGAACCTAACCCTGCCTGACTACATACAATGCGAGATTCGACACCACCGCCATTCCTTTATGCCTACTGCGGGCAGTCATCAAGGGCAAGTTGTTTTATTATCGAGTCGATCGCTACATAGGTACCTACCCAAACCACGAATCGCCTCCATATATCCAGAAACTCAATTCCTTCTGGCAATGCTATTAACACTCTGCTTCTACAATGCTAAGGATACATCAGCGCAGTCCTGCCGTTGAAGCCTTTGACAGAAACAGGGGATCGCGCTGCCGAGGATGCCGGCAACAGCCTAGTCAATGAGCACAAGGAGACCGCTTACAATGGAGCTAAGATACGCAACAATGAAAATCGGTCGTCCGTAAAATCAGACACGATGCATCTCGTTGTACAGTGCGGATCAAACTGGTCAAGATGGAAACCAAGTGTAGCAGTAGGGGCTGTAGCGCTTGTATGCTTTCAATGCGTGGAATTTTTTTTTAATCTTTTTTTTGGTGTTTGGAGTGGTCAATTGTTAACCTTACTTACACCACCTTGCTAAATGATGCGGACCCGGCGCTACGAGCTGTTTTTGACCCGTTTCGGGTCCAGTGGCTTTGGAGATTGAATCTGACATGACGAAAGTAATAAGGCAATAAAGGTCCCTAGGTAAGTTGATCTGCATCGGTACCAGAGATACATCGGAGGTTACATACTAGGTAGCTACAGTACCAAGCGGCTCCTTCTGTATCATGCTGGTTGGGTGATATTAGACATTGCTGATCTAGTGCAACTGCACAATAAACAATGCATCTGTGTCTAGCAGGCCGAAAACATCTACTGGAGTTATGTGGTAAACTGGCTGTATAATAGGTAGCGTCACAAATTGCGAGAGGCCAACTTCGAATCTTACAACATACTTTCAGACTGCTGTCCTTTTATCCGCATAATCTAGTTGGAATCGGTCAGCGCCATATCCCATCCATTTATTGATCGAATCTCTTCTTCTGTCAGTCGAATATTAAAAAACTCCCGCAGCGCGCTCAATCTCTGTTTTTCCGAATCAAATTGCAAGATTACCGTTGTTTTATTACCCATATTCAGTTTGACCAGATTATTGACCAGCATCACCTTGCCAACGATGTTAATTTCCTCCCCACAATCAGCTTTCCAGTCTTGGTGCGGATAC
Organism: Trichoderma virens Gv29-8; assembly: GCF_000170995.1. Lineage (NCBI taxonomy): Eukaryota > Fungi > Ascomycota > Sordariomycetes > Hypocreales > Hypocreaceae > Trichoderma > Trichoderma virens. Next base: position 119,200 of record NW_014013666.1, read on the forward strand.
TTGACAGGTTCCCCCTCTCGCAAAAATCTTACCGCCAATACTGTCCATCGATGTAACGTCTTCGCACTTGCCCACCAATTTTGCACTTCAAAATCCTCTTGAAAGAATTCGACTTCCAAAAAGCTGTAAAATGAATTCCACGGTTTATCTGCGCCGTTGCGGTATTGGTATATCCATACCTTGGGATCCAATAGTCGTTGTTTTGGAAGTACATCATGAATAAGGCGGACGTCTTGACTGCCTAGATTACTGTGTATCGTGGCTTTCTCATCCATGCGAAGGGGCAAAGTTGGCCCATCACCACCAAAGGCTACATCCGCAGTAAACTTAGATCCGTCCGGGAGGTGGATGATGTTGTTGATATGAGTCCTTTTCAAATCATTCGTTGATTTAGAAAAATAACATATCGTAACAGAAACTATGCAGGAGCACACTTACCAGCCTTGAGTCTCCCCTTGCGGCACTCCATTTGTTCGCGTACGATTGCGTACGCCAGTCATATATACATGGAATCCAAGTCCTCTTAGCATATGATGGAAAAATATACTAAGTTCCATGCAATAACCACCTCTGCCATTGCTGATGGGCCCCATCATTTTGGTATATAGCGCATCAGGCTGGATATCGACCAGATGGGTGGAGGAATAATGAACAGAAAGATTTTCATAAGGAAAAGTCGTAATCTGGGCGCGAAACAGAGCTTTCAAAGATTCTTCTGTTTTTGGAAAGGCTGCTGGATTGTATGTGTATTGTTTGTATGACGAGGGTAGGCGAATATGTTGAAGCCATGCAGTTATTTGCGAGTTGGAATAAGCCGACTGCTGGGGCAGCGGGTCCTGGAATGTTTTGAATGCCATTGCAAACAACTACAGAAAGCAATTTTATGTGGCGTTTGATTCTGTCAATTACCAAGCATAGATGATAGCGTTGGAAACATCTGCTTTTTGTGATCTCGACGGAAGGCAGCTGAGTCATAAGTTGTGGGTGGTCGGTAATTTATCGGCCTCCCTGCAGCAGCCCATATTCAATCGATTCCATGCTCCAAAAAAGGCAATCTCCCCTCGGCCAACGGCTTGATTAGACTGTTATATAGTGGAATTTACGAGAAGAGAGGTATATGGATTAAAATGAGCTGAATTATGACAAAAGATGTTGTTTCAAATCGAGTAATACTTTATACGGAGTAAGGATGACCTGGATACAGAGTAAAGAATAAACAGGATCTTGCTAAACTGTAAGCGGGGTTGAAGGATATGCAATCCTCATGATGTGATCAGCCAAAGTTTGTTGTTGTCAGCAACCTAGGAATGCCTTGAAGCATCCTAGCGGTGTATTTTTGGGTTGATCGATATTATGACCTATGAAACGGATCAAATGAAATGATTCTACTGCGGGCTCACATATTCATTCAGCTTCATACACTAGCCATCAGCTGATGTGATGGGGTTGAAGAAGAGAGAGCACTACAAGCGTGAATCTTAGTTCCATAGCGCCATACATTTGTTCACTATTTCAGCATTAAAACTCATCGGTCCGCGCTTATTCCGGGTTACGTGTCCTTGCGCTAATGAAGTGCTAAATAAGGCACCTACGGCGTTCCAATAAGACACTGAATTTGAACCAATCTCCTGCATTTTCCCACTGGTCAAAGTAATCGAGTTCATTTCTCTCTGGCCAACTCTTTGCTATCAATTTGTTGAAGCAAAAATGGCTGACAAGGATTCGGAAGCTGATAGATCCAGCATTTTTGACATCGTTGTTCGAGCGGATCTTGTCGGTCTTAAACAGGCCCTATCTACGAAGCAAGTAGATATCGATGCTCGAGATTCAACCGGCCGAACTGCGCTACACATAGCTGTTATTGCAGCAACAGTAGATATTTGCCAATACCTGATTGATTATGGCGCAAACTTGGACAGTTGGACCGAGCAAGGCGAAGCGATAGTACATCTAGCTGCTAAGAGGGGAGAAGTTGATATTTTGCGCACTGTAATGGAATCCGTTGCAACAAAGCAACGAGCCATTCAGGGCGAAGATAAATCTATGGCACAGACAAAAGCTAGCGATAAAAGCGATAAAGGTAACCGCAGAGTCCATGTTGATTCTCTGACACAAAAGTACCAGATGTCGCCCCTCTATATTGCCGTTGCTCTGGGTAGGCTTCAATAATGCTTTCATATCTTTGAATTCTGGCTTATATGATAAACAGCACATGTGGAAGTTGCAGAGGTGTTGCTGACCACCTATCAGGCGAATGCCAACATCATTTCGGGTCGGCAAGACGCCCAACGGGGCACGCGAACTGCTCATGTTCTTGAAGCAGCCCTCCAGCATCCGCGGGACGTTTGTCGCCCCCTGCTAAAAATGTTGCTTCAGCATGGTGCAAGTTTGCTTGACCCATCCTCAAACACGATATCGGAGTCGCTCCTTTTCCTAGCTCTTAAGCGAGATGAAGATGCACTGGATATATTCGCTGAGCTTGATAACCAAAATTTCATGGTTGCAATTTCCAACACAGTCTGGTCTGGGCCTATGAGTTGCCACAATATTTTGACTAGTGCCATTCAACATGGGCTGGAGAATGCTGCCTTCAAGCTTCTCTCGTACGGAGCGCCTCCGCAACTAAAATTCAACTCTTCTTTGGACATTGTTGCTGGCTTTACTCCGTTTGGCAAAACGCCTCAGGAGGCTGCCGAGGGCGATTTCTGGCAGCCAATCTTGATAGCTGCTATGAACGAAATGCCGCGACTGATGATCGATTTATTAGATCGTGGAGCAGATCCTAACTCTAGGCTGACAGATCATCAAGCTCGCTACATGCTTCATCATCGTGATTGTCGCACTGTATTGGATATCGTTAAGGCGAAACTCGTAGAGTTGCGCAATTGGAACAAAAAGGAAGAAAGCGCTAGTTACGATATCAGAGGAACGCCTGAGGAAGCCAAGCAGATCACTGCAAAGGAAAACGCGGTAGCCCAGCTTATTAAGGAATATGAAGAAGTGGAAGCAAAATTGATCTCCACGGGAGCTGAGACATCTGATGGACTGAACTTACAAGACCCACCAACACCGGTTTCTATCCGACCTCACAAGAGAGTTCAATTACATGCTCCTAGTTCTTTGGAGATGGAGGTTCAGACACCGCCGGCCTCTAAGGAAATTGACCCCAGAAAGCTAGAAACGCTAGAGGATGGTCATCAAGCGCTGTAAGCTCCCTCGCTGCCACCTTTTATTCCAGAATGTATATTGACAGATCTTATTTGTTTAGTCTCTCAGCATGTAGAGAGGGAAATGCACCGTTGCTTAAAGCACTAACTCTGGGAGAATGGGGTACAGATGCAAAATTCCCCCCCATTTCAGTATCAGCGGTATCAGGATATTCCAGGGGCCCATTCTTCGCGGCTGTGGAATCCAAAAACTACGATATAGCCCGCACCGTCATTCATATCGCTACTGTCCAGCACGTAGACTTCGCAGATAATGAGGAAAATGATCTATGCATCGGGTTGGCCGATGATCACTACTCAGTTTCAAGGATCAAAGCTGTCTCAGCACAAGTCAAGTCTACCTTAACTGCCAAGAAGATTGTCTTTGACAGCAATATCTGCTTCGCTGCAGAAAAACAAAAAGATATGCAGATGCTACGATTCGCAATCGATGTGGAATCTTCGTTTTCGCTTGAGCAAAGCGATATTGATCGCCACATCCATCATGCATGGGCTCTGGTGAAACATGGTGACTGGCCTGATGCCTTCGAAGAGTATATCAAAGCAACTGGTGCACCATTTAAGCATGTAGTGAGTCAAGGTAAGTTCAGAGGTAAAAGTCAACTTGATAGACTCCACCAATTGTCGCCTTTGCTCCAAGCAGCCTGGTCAGGCAACCTGGATATGGTGCGTTTCTTCCTCGACAAAGAAAGGGCAATGGCAGCATATAGGCACTTCGCAAAGAACCACGATTTTACAACCCGCAAAACTGGCCCCGAGCAATCTCGAGAAGAATTTATAACCACTGTAGAGAAATGGATAGACAATCGACGTAAGTGTGCCCTGCTCTGCAAGCTCAATATTGCATGGCTGTTAATGAACGCATATTAGGTAACCTTGTCTTACACTGTGCTGTCATTTCTCGAAGCATAGAGCTTGTCAAGTTTTTATTATCAGCTCGCCCAGAGCTTCTTGAGGTCCAATCTATAGATGGGTGGACACCCCTTTTGACCGCGGCAATTCATCAAAGAATTGAGGCTCTTCACATTCTTCTTGAAGCGGGTGCTAGCCCCTTTGCCACTGATACATTCGGTCGCAATATGCTTCATCTCCTTCTGGTTAGTCCAGGACAAAGTTATATTGCCGAGCCTGAAAAGTTGGCGTCCTTCCTCCGGTCAATGAATGGAGTAGTGTTGCATCAGTTGCTGGAGCAACGTTGTGACGAAAGTCCTGGTGGTCAAACACCTATCGCCCGGGGCATTTCCCTTCGGTCTCCACCAAACGCAGTGCTCACAACTTTGCTCGAACTATCCAATTTGTCAGTGCTGGGGATGCTAGATGGTGGGGGTTATACTCCCCTCCACACCGTACGTTTTCTTCCTTTCTCTAAACATTGAGTAAATCCTGTCTGACTTCCTCGGGAAAATCTTTGCGTAGGTTATAAATTCTTCCATGGAAAACCTAGTTCACCCTGTTGTTCAAAAGGCGCCTCACGTTTTGCTCTATGAAGATACACGTGGGAAAACTCCTCTTGATGTTGCTGTCGAAAAGCAACTTCACGGATTCATAGAGTGTTTCATGTCAAGCTATACCCGAAATAAAAAATACCAACCATCTTCTCCGCTTCTCCAGTGGCCTCTATTTGCCTTCGGTACGGATTACAGTGGCCCCATGCAAACTAAAGATCCATACAAAACATGGGAAATTAGCCAAGAGCTAGCCAAATCCTTGAAATATCGGCAATACTCCCGGAAGTTCGTTATGCAGACAGAACGGCAAGAAATAGAAGAACTGTACGTGTAAGAGCCAGAGTGTTGTTGCGCGATGTATAACTAATACCAAAACAGATCGAAAAACAAGAAGGTACAAAAAAATCCCAAAGGAGACCAGCATGACGTGGTGTCATTGACTGTATATAAACCCGGAAATATATGTTGGTAGATGTGAAATCGTTGATTGTACTTCTCAGGATGTATACCTTATCGTCGTACCATTCTTTTAGTTTAAGGACATCAAATTACAGTGCATCTGTATCTTGTCATATATGTTCAATAGGCATGAGTAGGTGGACTATTCATGGCCCCATATTAGCTAGGGATACGAGATGACCTAGTGTGTGTGAAGATGGTGGAAATTCTATTCTTATCCCGAGTGCAAATTCTGACAACTTTTGGATCATGTATTATTTTCATAGGGTGGTAGACTCATACAATAGGCTCAAAGGAGGGTTATACATAACATATAACACTTTACGGCATGTATTTTGCAAGTGTCATCCTATTCTGATATTATAGCATCGTACCTAACTAAGCCTCTCTTAATCTTCAACTCCAACACTCATTGATATGTCCTCTATTGTATCCAACTCTTTCACCCACGCCTCTGCCTTCTTTTTCGCCAAAGGCCAGCAGTCTTGTCCCAGAGGTACTCTCAAACACTTCTTGATCGTTTCATCAGCCGCCAAGCCAGAGCCGATGATCACATCAAGAAGCACATTTGCAGCTTTGTCGACGTTTCCCAGTTTGCGATTTTTCATATCCTTTGTCATTTCAATCATCTTTCCAGCCGGTGTTTCTGAGTATTCCCCAATACCAGCTTCAGGAAATGTCAAGGTATCCAGAAATTTAGTTCTGTATGCACCTGGCTCGGCGATGATTATGCGTATGGAATATGGGGCGAGCTCGTTCGCAAGTGCCTCTGAAAGACCTTCAACGGCAAACTTACTACTGCAATACAGACCTCGACTCGCAAGGCCAATGAAACCTGCACCGCTGGTAATATTGACAATTGTGCCAGATCTGCGAGAGCGGAATGTTGGAAGAACGCCTCGAACGGTCCGCAACGTCCCATGAAAATTTGTTTCCATCTGTGCGTGGGCTTCCGTGTCACTGATGAGAGATTAATATGATTGATTTCCTTGAGACTATGATGAGATGAAAGGGCGCTGCAAACCTAATCTGCTCCACTGGGCCCAGAAGCGCATACCCAGCTGAGTTGATAAGAACATCAACGTTCTCTTTCTCAGCGATATGGCGCACACAGCTTTCACAAGAAGGGCTGGAAACGTCCATTGAAAGCCAGACACCTCCTAAACCTTCGAAATCAGGGTTGGTTGTACGGGCTTTAACTGAATCACGAGTTGTTCCTATGACCCGGTGACCACGGTGCAGAGCCGCAAGACTCAAGGCAAGGCCTAAGCCTGAGCTAGCTCCTGTTATCAAGAAAACAGTCATCGCTTAGGGATGATTCTGAGTAGGCCAACTTTGTGATATGAAAGACATGAGAGAAGATGAGTAGCAAAATACACTGCCTTGAAGAAATGGCAAATGGACCAGTTGCAATTAATTTCTCAAGCCTGTTGCATCACACAATCTATATACGTCTATATACGCAAAAGTTGCCGGATTTATGGCTTAAGGCCGATACAAAGGTTGACATGAAGACGGTGAGTGGTCTCTGCCTCGTGCAGCAGACGGCTGAGATCCGGTATCTCCGACCTTGGATATCTGGATTGAGTCTTGGCTAATGATAATCCAATATGGAAGCGAAGGGAAAATTACTCCGTATTTTAAGAGTGGCGATACAAAGATTATAGAGCTCGGCGACCATTGCAGCAGACTGATCTCTGGCTAAAATAAAGTAGCCCGGATGTATAGCGCAGGGATGAAAGACAATCGCCTCCAAGTGTGTTAGTATCCAGGGAGAGGAGACTACCTGTAGGTAAAAAAAAGCTAAGAGAATGAAACCAAAGTGCCATTGTCGTATGATTAATCATGTACCCCAACTCCAGTACTTCATTATTGGAAACCTTATTTAGGTAGATACGTATCTGAATGCTGCAGGAATGGCAGAACAACGCCTAAAATATATCAACTAGAGGCTGTAACTATAGGTATTTAGTACTAGCTAGGTGGTATATGCTTATTGTAGCACGTATAGAAATGCTCCCTTTTTAATTACAATAACTGTATAATACTACGCAACTCTTCAATTGCTGTTGTGGAAGCACGCACGCACGTACACACCGCATCTTCAATTCACCGTCTATTAATTTTTGTCAGCCTTGGTGAGAATTTATTTGCTCTTAAAACTTATTATCTTTCCAGTTCACAGGCATCCAATATCGCCATAGAATTACCAGTAGTTCCTTTTCTTCATAATTGCTGATTCACTGCTACCTGCTTCTGTGCTCTCGGAATCGAGACGCCTCTGTCGTCGAAGATAACAGAAGCTATCACATAGCGTTGTCAAGGCAAATTGAGATCTAACATTGGGCATGATTATAGCTGGATTTATAGCTTAACATTTAGCGATTACTTGATGCTTATTAAACTCCATGGGAGACGTCTATTTCTGTGTTGATTTGCAATCGGTAGAGCCTCGAATTTGCGAAACGTCATAGGCAGAATCGCAGAAAAATAAAGTTGCCACTATACAATGTAGCAAGGGCCATTTTGCTACTGCAAGTGCCCAGCTGCTTTGTAAATGTGGAAGCTAGCCTAATATGGGACTTCAGTGCGATAACTTTTTTTCCCTTTTGGGGAAGACTTCCCTAATGATGTAGCCGACACTTATCGGAATCTACCTCTATAAATCCAAAACACTGAAAAGTTTCCAAATACTAACCTCGCGAAAGGAATCCTACCTATGTTTAAACAGCTTTATTACTAACTTGGTCAAAAAAGCCTCTTGTTATCTTCTATTCTGCTAATAGTGCCACGGGCATGTAATCGACTCCGTTTATGCCGACCCAATTTCTGGCCGGTTCATAGAAACAAACGCTATTGCTATGCTGGTGTTGGAACTAAAGTGTATATATACCCTGGCGGCATCTCTCATTTTCACTTTTCAAATCTCAATAACATCAGAAAACAATCGTGTCGATTTTATAAACACCCCGCTTGTCATTAGAAATCGTTGGAACACCATTATCGGCTTGACAACCACCAACCAGCTTCACTACTTAGATCCCGCAGTCGAAAGTTCCTTTTGATCTCGGCATTTCGCACTTGGTCTTTTTCATATATACTTTGGAACAAATGTCGTTTAAAGACTCTCTTCTATTTATGCCTCTCAAGCTGGGCGAGGTAGAGCTTGGCCACCGCGTTGTATTATCTGCTCTTACACGACTGCGCGCCGACAAAAATCATGTTGCTACAGACCTGATGAAGGAGTACTACCTCCAGCGCACTTCTATGCCTGGCGGTCTTAGCATCGCTGAGTCTGCTTCCATTGCTAAGCATCATGGCGGCATGTCATACACTTCAGCTATCTGGGGCGAAGAGCACGTACAAGGCTGGAAACCTATCGTCGACGCAGTTCACAAAAAGGGCGGCTTTATGTATCTTCAGCTTATGGCATTCGGAAGAGCAGCTCAGCTTTCAGCTGCTGAAGAAGACGGATTTACGATCAAAGCTCCTAGTGCCATTCCATGCGAGGGAGGTGCAATGCCAGAAGAAATGACCATTGGTGAGATAAAAAGCACGGTCCAGGACTATGTTCAAGCTGCCAAAAATGCTATGCGGGCCGGATTCGATGGCGTTGAAATCTACGCTGCTAATGGTTACCTACTTGACCAGTTCATCCAGGACGTAAGCAACCAGCGGACCGACGATTATGGGGGCAGCATCGAGAATAGGAATCGCCTTGTTGTAGAGATCGTCCAGGCCGTCTCTGATGCTATTGGCGCGGAACGTGTGGGAATCAAACTAAGTCCATGGTCTGATTTTCAGGGCATGCGGATGGAAACCCCCATCCCACAGTTCACCGATCTCATTAAACGGATCAATGTCGTTGGAATTGGCTACCTAAATCTCATTGAATCCCGGGTTTCGGGAATCGATTACACTGATGGCACAGAGAAGCTTGACTGGGCGTGGGCACTCTGGGACAAAGCCATCATCGCAACAGGAGGCTATCTTCCTGAGACGGCGTTAGAACTGGTCAAGAAGCACCCTAACACGGACATTGTTGTTGCATTCGGGAGACGATATGTTTCGAACCCTGATCTGCCATTCCGTATCCAGAGAGGTCTTGAGCTAAACCCGTATGATCGCAGTTCATTTTACAAAGTGGGAGCTCCTGAGGGACTTATTGACTACCCATTCAGCAAGGAATATTTAACGTTACAAAATTGATATAGATTTTGTAGTGAAGTAGTAATGGATGATAGCATAGCATCAATCAACATATATTACAATGCCATCCACCTGTCGACACTTGATTGCGGGTTTATCAACTTCCCAAGTGAGTCTATCAAAAAACCAGAAACTGCCGTGGGGTATCATAAAGAAAATAACGCCTATACTCCTTGTCTATATTGCCAATCTGAGGATCCAAGTTCACAAGCCATCCAAGACTTCGCCGCTGCACCCGGCCCTGCCAGGATAACGACCATGCCTACGGAACTAGCCGCATTATGATGGACTGCATTTCTCCTCGACTTCGTCGCTGCCTCCGACCCTGTCAGATTAACGACCATGCCAAAGAATGATGCTGCCAACTATCACGGTGCTAGCAGTTGGTTATACCGATGAACTGCCCGCTGCCCCTAGCCCTGCCAGGTTAACGGATATGCCCTTCGGTCAACTGATGCTCGGATATTGGATCCCCACGCAATATTCACCGCCGGGTGCTTGTAACTGCGCATGCAATGCCATTGTTGCTTAAATACCATAACTCGCACTGGGAGTCTCGTCGGGAGGATCGCTTTGACTGCAGAAATCTTTTAACAAGCGGTGAAGGGTTTTCATCTCGTGGCCGATCGTGATAGATATTTTTCTTCTTGCGTCGCTGCTGCCGAGGCTGTTCTTGGTAAGATGACACTGGGATGCGTCTTTCGATTCGCTGACGAGAACTTCGATTTCTCCTTCTAGAGGAACTGACTTTGGGCGACAGCGATTTCTGCGGCTTGAGGTATAGCATCTGTTGGGGTTCTGATGCAGAATGCCGCGTTTGATGGGCGGCATGAACGATCGTTTGCTCAATCGCTTCATTTTCGCTTGCGTCGCTCTCCGAAGGTACTGGACTTGGTAGAGGATTCCGGCATATCGTCTGTGGTTGGCAGCTGCATGCCACCTCCGTCTCTATACAGGATCTGTAGAACTCCTCCACCAAAGGATTCGGTTCCTTTTCTTCTTCCGGCACGTATCCGATGCTCGGCCATGGCTCTGGGGAGAAACTGCGTGGACAGCTTGTTGTGTCGCTTGGACTCTGGCTCGTCCTGGCCCGCTTTGCACTTGGCTCGTCACGAGAATCAATATGTGAATGGTCCGTCCTCTTGCGTTTTTCGAGCCGCGTAGGTGTCGTTTGGGATGATGGCGGTGATGGTATTGTAAGAGTATCGCATGCTTCGAATTCCAGCGAGACGTGGTGCTGGGCTACTTTGGCCTTTTTGCGCGGTAAAGGCGGATCGCTGCTGAATTTTCGTTTGGACATGATATCGGTCGGCTAGTAGGCACCAAAGATATGGCGCAGAAGGGAGATGGCGACTGTCGTGAGTTGTCCGGCGATAGATTTGAGCATTCGTTGGTGTATTGAGGAGGCCGAGCGTTTGATTGAGAGGCTGACGATGCAACTCCACGACCACATCACGTGATCTCGCGATATCAGCGTCATCTTCTGCGCGACCCGGAGCTGGAAATTCGCACCCAACTGGAGCTAAATCCACTGGCAAGAGCGCATTATTCGGATCTGTTCGTTGGTTATCTTTTTCTCTCTGCTTAATGCTTGTCAAATCTCTCCTTCAGCGAACCGAGGCCTCTCTCAGCCACCCGGCGTACCGTCCCAGGCATTCTCCTGTCCAGCTATTCTCATGACACACCCGACGGCGGTTTCCGATGATATCCCAATCGGCATAGCCAACGATATCGAATTTGCAGTCTTCTCTGCTGATAATGAGGCGGCAATTCACCTTTTGGAGACCATTCAGTGCAAATCATCGCCCCCAACGCTCAAGAGCGACGAAAATACCATCGGTTATCAGTTATCAATACCCTTGTCATGCGACAGTCTTGGCTCTGGACGATTCAGATGGCGTATTGGCGCTGGTCCATCTCCGGCATTGATTGAGAAGGGATTGTGCTGTTGTGAACCAGATATTCTTTTGTGTCCACCGGGCAGGACGCCGAGCTCCGCGGCTGTTCGGCGATTCATCAAGGACATACACGCCAGTATTCACTTCCATCCGCAATCTGGTGTTCTGTTGCTTAAGACGCATTCCAGTCGACCTATTATCTACGAGCAAGGCGATGTGGACGATCATGATTTGATACTGGACATGCTGGGGAAGAGGAATACATGCGTCCTGCGGCGACAACGGAATTTTCTGCGCTTTGGCCAATACCGCTTTGCACTTGAATTCATTGTTAAAGACGAAGACTTGGGCAAACTCAGAGCTCATCTCGACGATAATCTTAGTTGCCGCTACAATGGTATCCGGCCTTCCCAGTTGCTCAATTTTATACCCACGCCGCATTCTGAGACGTCTTGGAACGTATGGCTGCACCAGAAGATTCCAAGCACTTCCATAACATCTGGTGTAAATATTCACACGGGACAACCAGTTGCTGTTAAAAAGCTGCAAGTAAAGGCTAGATCACGGCAGCACATGCTACATCAGCTCCAGTTTGCCTGTCAGTTTAACGGCAAATCGGATAAGGGCGTTCTCGGCGTCATTGACACCTGGTGTGAGCACAAGATGTCACCACCATGCTTTTTCAGCGACCCAAAAACGCCTCATCGCTGTAGGCATTTGTTCTATTCTATGCCTCTGGCCGAACACCACTTTCTCAATATGCCGTGGGTGAAGATAGACACCCACACTCGTCTTCTTTATTTCTATCAAACTTTAACAGGACTAGCTGAGTTGCATCGACATGACGTCGTGCATGGGAATATTCTACCCGAATCGTTGCTTATACTGCCTGGTATCGAATCGACGGCGATGATAGATCGCAATCTGCCTAGAAAAGCCGTTATTTCCCTTTGTATGAGGCAGCCGGACAAGCCTAACCCGAGCGTCTGTGTTGCTCCAGAGATTTGGGCAAATCGGGACCCCGTGGATAAAGCCAAAGCTGATGTATGGGCGCTTGCTGCTTCTTGGCTTTTTGCTTTCGTAAGACCACCAGGCAGTATCAAGATAACACCAGTGTCTTACCAAGCCCTGCAAAAAACTTTGGATAGCCAAACCAAAAAGGGCTTCATAAATGAGCCGTTTGCAGCCCTGTTACGACAAATGTTAGCTTGGGAACCGCGCGACCGACCAAGTGCCGCCGAACTGCTTGCAGATACCATATGGGAATCTGTTCTGGCACATACACGATCAGTCGAAGATACTAAGAAGCGAAAGCGAATGGAGAATATACAACACTCCCCAAACCAAACCAGGAGAGTCAGGTTACTCTCCCCTGACGTAAACGATTGAGGATGGGAGAATTACAGCAAATTTAAAAGGATCCTGCCATGAAATCACTTCCAAACGATGCTAAGCATGCTTAAAAGAACGTCAGCATATGCTCGGCAGCTTCAGCTCATCATCAAAGCTTGTACTTATTGATAGATGAGCCAGCCGTCAAATTTGGCTCGTCCGGCAAGAATTATGCTGGACTCCAGCAAAGTCGTTCTTCTGGAGTCTCTTTCCGGTACACTGCCTTGGATATATCAGCAGCGACCTTGGATGGTCCTCATAAGGAGCCATTGCTAACATGACATTCACATGCCAAAGGTACCCTATCCTGATTTTCCCACTTGGTAACTTTGAAGGAAGGTACTTACAAGTCTTGTCTCGGCGGCTGTCTAGGCCAAGTCGCATCAGGTATCAGCGAACGGATGGAGAAGTTGCTGAGCATCCAGACTTGTCTGCTTCACTCGCTCATCATGTATCTCATAAAAATACAAAAAGCAGGGAAATTTATTCTTCCATCCAGATAATAAATTCCGGTAGTGTTTTCGGATTGATGGAACATTAAGAATAAGGTATGGAAATGCTTGCGTAGTATCTTTCGCAAGGCAGAAAGGTGGATGATAAGCAGTGACTTTATTACGTTGCACTTTGACTTCTGCATCGCAGACGACGGGGGATCAGTGCGTTCACAGTGAGATGGGCAGAGATTTTGGCGCCTTTTGGATAACGCGATCTTAGTATCGATATATTATTGCTTATAAACGCCTAACAATTTACGGCACATGTGGAAGTTTGCCTGCTCAATCTCCCTCTTGCTAACACAAATGATACGCCCACAAAAGCCATGATCCATAAAGAATTACATCTTGGCGATAATTACGTCAGGAACAGGTTTATTATTTGAGAGTTTCTAAGCTCTCTAACGCTGACCGTATGGGACTCTTGTATGCTTGCTTACAGAGAGGAGCCAGCCATCGGTGAGCCCGAGGACTATTCCCTCAAAGGCAGTTTCTGCGGTGGTGGAGGTTGGATGCTACTCTTCTAACCCCTCATAGCTAGCTTATTTTCTCATTAATGTTGAATCAAAACGTGTTCTCGTGCTTCACGGCTTCCCCTCAATTACTCCGCGTTATCCCCAGCATTATTGTCATACACCAACTCTCCACGCCCACGGTCCCGAATGTTGCTTGTAGGCATTGAACTAGCAATTGATGAGTTTATTGACTTAATTTATCGTATCAATTACTAACGTGAACGTTTCCACTATTAGCCCGTCGTGAAGTCGTGCAATTCTACATACTTTTGGAGCCTTTTCCCCTGAAGGCGTGGAAATTTCATTACACTGCTTAACAGCGGGTTATTCACAGCCTGTAATTACTCTGTGGTTAGATATTCTTATGTACCATCTTAACACATCGTCCCTACTAGGAGGATAGAAAAACATCTGCTGACGAAAACGGATTGAAATAGTTTTGCTAGGTGCGAATTATCCATCGAGTGCTCAGTTGTTGTCCTGGCAAAACCCTCTATCCTGTTGGGCTTTAGACATTCTCGAGTTAGGTGTTGCCTCGTTTTCTGCAACTTTCCAATTCTAATATCATTCAACAGGCGGCTTTCTCAACAGAAAATATCGTGGATACCATGATTCGGTTTTCCGGGCTTCGAATAACCGTAAAAACACACCCTCATAGGCAATGGATGACCAGACATCAAAAAACATATCTACGATGGCAGTCCACTACTAAAGCGCAAAAGGCTTCAAAGTCTGCGCCAGAGGCCTTTGCTATTTGGGGGATAGGCGCAGTTATTGCAACTGGAGGGGGAGCCTACTGGCTGAGTCAGAAACCAGCTAACGTCAAAATCCCTGACGTCCCAATCGTCAAGGCCGTCACTTCGGAAGTGGAAATTCCAGTCGTATCTCCTGTGAAAGTGTTGGATCTCAGATCTGCAAACGCAAAGCTGCGAGAACAAGCTCAATCATTTAAGTTTGATAGCGCAGATGGGCAAAGGGGCCGTGTTGATGTCGTCCGTGTCGCCAGCAACGACCCAGTGGAAGACGAATGGTCTATTGGGGTTGGTGGTGGAATACAGGGTGAGAAGACGTTATATGCTGGCATTTTTGATGGTCATGCGTGAGTACTATTGCCATGGAACGGAGAGATCATGCTGACACTCATATACAGCGGTTGGGCGACATCAAAAGTCCTGAAAGATGCACTAATTCCGTACGTCTCGTCATCTCTGGGGAAGGTAGTACATACCAGCTCGAGGGATGTTGTCGATGCCGCTATCAGAAAAGCTTTTACAAATCTTGATGATCGCATAATGGCGGATGCCCAGAAGGGTGCTAAGGGAGACTGTGAACCAGGATCTGCCGAAGCCATTGCCGCTCTAGCTCCTGCTTTCGCAGGGTCGTGCGCCCTGCTTACCATTTATGAGCCCAAATCATCGACCCTGCGAACAGCTGTGACTGGAGACTCGCGCGCTGTTTTAGGATCTTGGTCTATTGATAGTCACACATTTGCGGCCCATGCACTGAGCAAGGACCAGACCGGATTTAATGAGGAAGAGGTAAAGAGGCTAAATGCTGAGCACCCTGGTGAAGGCGGTGACATTCTTAGTCCTGAGACTGGAAGACTTATGGGAATTGCCATCACAAGAGGATTTGGTGATCATCGATGGAAATGGACGAACGAGTTCATCAAACATCTGCAATCCAATTTTTACGGCAGTGCCCCGCGTCCCAAATCCAAAACACCCCCCTATATGACTGCTGCACCAGAGGTAACTACCAAGAAAGTGGAGTCGTCGGACTTTGTGATTCTTGCCTCTGATGGTTTATGGGATGTGATGTCCAACGATGACGCGGTGACTTGTGTGTCCCGATGGCTGGCAGCCCGTCGCAAGGGGAAACCAGAGAGTGTGGAGGACACCAAATTCACCTCATATGCGATAGATGATGAGGGATTCCCGAGTTATAAAGCCACTCCTGAATTCTTCGCTATAGAAGACTTGGATAATGCGGCTGTATGTTTGGTTAAGAACGCGCTTGGTGGGAGACGAAGGGGGCTATTTTGCGGAGCCATGACTGTGACCACTCCTACCAGCCGATATATGAGAGATGATATAACGGTGCAAGTTATTTTCTTTAAAGATCCTTGAGAAGGGAATTATCTTAGCAAATTGAAAGCACATATTTCTTGAGAAAAGAGGTAATATTTCTGCCAATGTTAACATTATCGTCGAGCTCATGAACATGGTGTCATTTCACACCTAGCTGTTTGCAAAGCAATTGGAGGTTAGTTAACATACTGTCAATAACCAGACGGACCGTGATGCAATAATTCTACTTGAGCTACAAACGCCAAATAATTGGAAAGGCATTTAGAGTTTATGCTAACGGGGAAATATAATGTGTTATTAATCTACTTGCTAGAGCAAGAGAAGTTATTAATAGTCGAAGTCTCAAGTGAAGGGAGTAAATGTAGGCAGTCTGCAGACTGCCTACTCTAAAACATACATTGGAACAGCCCACTGAACAATCCGTTCTTTCGTATTATATAACATACTTTGATATCGTCAGTGATTTCCCATATTTTGGTATTGAAGGTAGTGAATCTCACCAGTATAAAAATGTACGGGACTTCTTTCTCATAACGTTTCCAAGCTTCATTGTACTTTCTCCGGCACCTAATAATATCGCGCCTTATTTGATGAATAATCATTACTATGAGGAGGATGAGACAAAACCAGGGGAATAGGAACTTACGGTTCTAGTGCGAAAATGGTACTCAGGATCTTCTGTCTACGTAAAACGTCTAATCATCTCAACAATCCTCTTCATAATTCGCAATGTTTTCTTTGCAAAACACTCCCTCATGGTATTCAGATTTGGTGATAAGGATAGACCAATGACCCTAAATACTCACTACCAAACTAGCTTGTTCGCGCCTCCATCCTGGTCCGATGCATATCCCTCCTGCGAGGGCATTCTGCATTAACACTTGAAGCAAACCAGGCGATGGCAGAGCTTGTGAAACAAGATTTCACTCCCGTTATCCCTCTTTGGGGCAGTATCTCTGTGTCGGGGGACCTTACATCATTAGCGTATATCGCCGGTGCTTTGTAAGGCAATCCAAACATCTTTGTTAATGGCGAAAAGACTAGACAATACCGTATCATGCCTGCTGATGAAGGTCTTGCACTTGTTGGCATCCGGCCGTTTACCTTTGGGCCAAAAGAAGGGCAAAGTTTGCTCAATGGTACCTGTGTCAACATGGCAGCGGCTGGTATCGTCATTCACGATGTTCGGCAGCTTGCCCTCCTCTCCCAAGTTCTCACTACAATGAGCTCTGAGGCCCTGCTACGTACTAATCATAATTACTATCCTTTTATTGCTTAGATTCGACCCCATCCTAGTCAACGAGAACTTGCTCAGAATGTCTTCAATTGGCTAGATGACTCGCAGCTTGCCATTGGCAATCATATTAAGAACATTGGCCTAGCTCAAGATCGATATGATTTGCGAACATCGTCTCAATGGATTGGCCCACAGTTGCAAGATCTTCTCCTTGCCCAACAGCAAGTGGAAACTGAGCTCATGTCTACAACTGATAACCACTTGATCGACATCCCTGGGAACGCAATTCATCACGGAGGCAATTTCCAGCTGCTTACATTACTTCTGCAATGAAGGCAATGCTTGCGACGCAGATGATGGGCAGGCTACTCTTTGCGCAATGTAGCGAAATTATCAATCCTATGTTGAACAAGGGCTTGCCTCCTAATCTGACGATCGATGACCCTAGTTTGTCTTTCGCGTTCAGGGGTGTTGATGTTAACATGGCCGCCTACCTGTTCGAACTAGGATCTTGAACACACCATGTCAGCCCACATATCCAATCAACTGAATCCACAACCAAGCTGTAAATTCGCTGGCCCTCATTACTGCCAGATATGCTAGAGATGCAGTGGAAATACTGGGCATGATGTCGGCGACTTATTTGTGCGTTCTATGCTGGGCACTAGACTTAACAGCTTTGCATCTTGAGTTTGTGTAGGCGGCTAGGCCTTAGGCCGAACTTGAGACGCTTAATATATTTGGAGCGTAAACTCCATCTGGAGAGCACTAAGCGCTGGAAGGTCCCGTATGAGACCACTCAATTCTAGATTGAGACGAAAGATCGCGCCTCAACCTCCGTGATTGAGCTGTCAAGACAGCCGGCAGCACAGTCCATTGTATCCCTGACTTCGTCACGACTCACGCGCCTACGGTTGGTGGTGGTGATAACCTACTTTTCAGAGGCAAGAGTGGAAGAAGCTTGTTGAAGAATCTTTATACACAGCCTATGAGGGCGTTCGAAATGAATTTCTTGAAAAACCGTCTACCCCAGCGTACCTCTATCCCTACTTCAGGCTGATGTACACATACGTCTGACACACCCTCCTCATTGTGCCTACCTAACGCGGTCTGGAGGATCACCCTACCTACGGTGCCAAAGTGAGTAGGGTGGTCTGACGGAGGTTGTATTGAAATAATTGAAATTAGCTCATAAACGGCATGTATTACCTGAGCAGGGGCTCTTGTTCATATATATTATTTTATTTGAAAGTTGTTTAGATTGGTACTTTTTGAGAGATAGAATTGGAGATACCTTTACTAAGAGATTGCCATATTCCATGTCATCCGTCTCCACGAGGTTGTTAGGGATGTCAGCCCGCTCGCTCCCGCGCCTCATTACCTGTAATAGTGACATGCATAGTGCCCTGGTATTTGTTGGTACGTGATTTTTAGTGAGTGTTGAGCCAACTCTGTTGATAAATGGATTACGAGTATATGACAGCAACCCAACTTTATGAAGTGTAAAGTTATCCATTTCCTAAGTAGGCATGTAGGAACTTCCTCTATTGGCTAAGTAGGGGTGGCTTCAATGCTAAGACAGCTAGGCGGTGAACCGACTATTACGCCCCAGAACAGAAATCGTAAACATACCGAGAATAAGACTCTTTAGATGGAATTCAGGTTTCCTTCGGAAGAAATTTATCTTGCCCATATCCCCAATCGGAGCGTGCAGTGTCGGCAACTTGTACATTCTTGACAAAATCGGAAAATTGAGAGAATCATCACAGTTGAAACTACTCGTAGCTGTGGCAGCTAAAAACGGCCCGAAGGAAAACCCCGAGGACTAAACTGATTCAGTGATAACAAGAACCTACTGATGCCGACATTTCGACTTATGCAAGCCATTGGACTGTTTTGAGTGGAAGAAATTTACATAATGGAGGTTAAATAATACCTCAGTACGGATTCAGTATTGCCCCGATCAAGAACCCAAGGGGAGTATAAGATTTCAGCTTTTCATGAGGAGGCCTGGGACGGGCTCGACGTGCAATGTCAGCGCTAGTCCAGGCACTGGCTGACCTCAGATTCGCCTGCAGATATCCTCGGCCCCATGTCTGATTCACATTGTATGTATAGGGCTTGATGGAATCATAGATATAGTAGAGCTATATTTCGGCATTCCAGTATGTTGATGACCAAGAGATCCTATCCATCATCATTTAACCGCATCATGATCCTCCAACGGTCTAATGTGAATATGCCCATCTCCTTGGTTACCACCTCTGGGGGTCTTCATTGCACAACAATTGCAAAGCGACATAGAGATGTAGCCATGCAAAGCCAACATGCATATATACCAGGTATATATTTTTAGCAACAGATCCCGATGATGAATGCCGAAATGGAGCAGCGTAACTGTCACGTTGCAATAACAGGGTTATAGGTGATAAGCACTATAAGCTTGCCCATATTATTAAATCAGCGTAGTATAGTCCAGCTTCATATCGCCTGTATGCGTTACTTCCCCAAATCGTTATTACTATTACGGAGTACAGTACAGTTGCCTGGATTTTCCGGGCAAATACGTTATCCCGTACCCAGACCCTACAATGCCCGGAGGCTTGAATGTGCCGGTATGGATGTGCTCTGTGGGTCTAATACCGGGGAAACTGCCCCATCTACTCTGTGCTAATTCATTGATCTCTTATGGTTGGTGCGCTCTCCCTGCCCAAATAGTCATTGCCAACAGTCGATGACCCGGCCATATTGCAGACTCGGAGTCCGGGAGGCAACAAGAAGCGAGGAATGGGGATATTTAGTCTGGTGAACAAGGTAGGTGTGCAAAGTCACATGAGATGGTTTAGAGTTACAATATAACAAATGTGAATCGTATCATTTGGCCGCCAGTTCCATAAAAATTCCTATTGCCATGAGTATGACAGCTCCCCGACGTAAATGCGGGCGCTGGACAAATGCCGAAGACGAAATCTTGATTCACAAAGTAAGGGCACAGGGTAAGTTGGGTTGTATGAGAACAGGTTAAGTTAACGGTGTACTTATCCTACTGTTTCTTTAGAACTGATAGGACAGCCGCGAGACTGGAGCTCCATTGCGGCGATTATTATCGGTCGATCGAACAAAGACTGCCGAAAACGCTGGTTGAGACTTAACGGGTGTATAAAGAAAGGCGAATGGAGCTCAAGTGAAGACAAACAGCTGTGCGATGCTGTTCAGCAATTTGGTTCCAAGTAAGTGGTTACCACGATCGGGGCCACCTATCGAACGTACTAAGAATAAAAGCAGATGGGTTGAAGTGTCAAAGTATCTGAAAACGCGTTCTGCAGATCGTATGAATCCCTTACATTGAAGAACAAACCAAAATAAGCAATCAATAACCATACATTTTTCTAGAGTGCGCAGCGAGATGGCAGAACTATTTGAACCCCAATATTAAGCGTCATAAGTGGTCAGATGATGAAGACCAGCGGTTACTGTATGCTTTTCGCGTATACGGAAGCAATTGGAAAACGATACAAATGCATGAGCTTACCGACAGATCTCTGCAAGATATTCGCAATCGGTATGTATCTACATTTGACTTTATGCACACTTATCCAGCATAACTTATCTAGTACTGTAGTTATAAGTCTCTTTCTCGGCTCTTCAGTCGCAACAGCATGTCCCCGTTCATCTTCTCGACTACCCATCCAGACGCGATAAATCAGATTCACGACCGGTCACCGATGCCACCGTACGACATGTTTTCTCTAGACGGTCCACAATACACGCCAATCGACGGCACAATGCTTTTGAATACAGTACCACCTGCCCCTATTGACTATGCGCGTCCCCCAATCAACTATACCGGCTCTGAGAGTGAAGAAACGTTATTTCACGAAAACATACATGGGTTCAGCCGCTTGTGGTCACACTTGGATGTCACTGCAGATTTTCGATCCCCTATAGAATCAAATAATCAACAAATCCACATTGATCAGCCCGTAGCCCATTGGGTTGATGGCACATACATTTATGAAGAGATGGATATCAAGGCTACAACATCGGAAACAAATGGCGTCGTTACCTTCGAGGGTTTCAATAAACATGCGCTAGGTTTAATTATGAATGTATTGATATCTAATAAATCGAGCCGTATTATTAAAGTAAATAACAAAGACACTTAATATTATACAATCCTTACATCTGGTGTAAAATGTCTTTACGGAATCCTTACCATTTAAACTAGTACCATCATTGAGAAGAATGGGTTTACAACATATTTTTTTTCATCTCCAACTGCAAGAACCCTTGATAACGTTTGCAGTGGACAACCTATTGGCAAACTCCATTCTCTTTTACATTTTATTCCCTCTTTCGGCGAAATTAGTTCTGGCATAACATTGCCCAATTTCTATAAAATTACCCAGTATTGTAGATCAAGTATGGGCGGCAAATACTTCATGAATTTAGTTCAGGATCCGTTTTCTTCGTGATTTCCTCGCCGAATCGCTAGAAGTAGAACGGCGATGTTGAGAACGCGAGTGCAATGAATGCAAAAATGGAGTTCCCTCCCCTACCCTAATCCCGAAACTTCATACTCCTGGGACCCCGCCAAAGGCAAAAAAACGCCCATGAGAGAGCGAAGTGTAATATTGATAGCATTAGTTGATGATGCATAAATGGTATAAAGTCTATAAGGTAAGCGCTTCCGTCAAATACTACGGTGATTACTGTTAACCAGTCAGCATAGAAGTTGCTAGTCGTACGCGAAGAACTCACGAATGAAAAAGCAAGCCCAAAGCAAAAGAAGCTGGTCCGAATGATGGGGCTATCCAATGACTACTTCCCCTCATTGTCCATCCATACCAAAACAGTCCAACTGATAGGAAGAGACATCCAAACATGGCTGTAAGTAGACATAAATCAGGTGTCAAGCTTCTCTTTTCCAATAATTTGGCAGCCATCGAGTTTGCGAAGTAACCGTATAGTGCTACACCCAAGATGGCGCCCACCCCCCAAAGACTCAACAGCAAAACCCAGCAGATTGTTGAGAGAAGTCGTAAAGCGATTCAAACTCATTTGCAAAAGTGGTGAATAAAAGGTAAAAATATCCAAACGTAACGCCTATATAAAGGGAGAGAATAGCGACAATGAACGATCGAATAAATAGCTTGAGAGATTGACGAACGGCTTTCTTACATAACTCGAGTATCGAAGGTTGGAACTCAATGGTTCTATTAATTAGATGCCTAACTTTTAACAATCGAAGTGATTTGCGGCGCAAAATAACTGGTGCATAACTTTCGTCGGAGATGAAGAACTTGACAAAGAGAACGGCGCCGGCGTCTCAAAAGAATCGCGTAAGAAATCACTATACCTACCAGGATGAAACATAACCAAAACTTCCATCGCCACTCTTCTCGTTGCCCAAGAACACCTCCAGTAATAAGACTTAGAACTAGACCTAAGAAAGGTCCTAGAGACCATATAGCCGGATCTCCACCCCGAGCTTTGGGCAGGACCATGTCAGCGATTGTTCTTGGTCCAATGATCAGTGGGCAGCAACCTACGATACTATTCAACAGGCAGATTCAAGTTTTCACACTCTAGGGATAAGATTAATTGATCAATTCATCCATCACTGGCACTTATTGAAGTTGGTTTCAAATATTGAACATGGTTGGAGGTAACAACACGGGAAAATTGAAAGGAAAATTTGCAATATATATTAAAATTGTCCAAATTGACGACGTTTTGGTAATTTACTATGTACGTGTTGTAGTTTCCCGCCATGTATTGGCCCCTGCTTGCTATATTATTAGTAGAATCGTTTAAAACTGGGATACCCACCATCAACTTCGGCTTGCACTGCCTTGTTATAATTGCCCACCCCTCCCATATAATATAGAAACACCTGCTTCTTTCCGTCGACGTTAGCTCCGATGAGCCATCATCCTCCTTTAGCAAAGACGATCATTTTGCCCATCTCGTTAGTGTGTAACTTCGACGATTGGCCATGGCTGCGTATCCGCGTTTTGAGCCTCGATTGGCATTCGTTCCTTGGGTGCTTCTGCAGTGGCAATGAGACTTGTGATAAAATCGACCTGGGTCTCAATGAGAGGCGGCATGTTGGTTAACGGGCCTTGAAGTCCGTTAACCACACATATTTGGAAAACCGCTCATTGCAGTGGCTAGATATGCCTTTGCGCCATCGACCCAGTGATTTTGCAGGGGCTGGCCATTTTCCCCAATTATCGAGATATCATGGTACATGCCATCGACAGCGGCAGAGTCCGTGGCAAAAACAATGGCGTCCAAGTCGTACACTGTACCGTCCGAGAGCTTAACACCAGTTGGGGTGATTTCCATAGGCGTATTAAGCACGTTTACGACGTCGACATTATCTCGGTTGAAAGTCTCGTAGTAGCCGTTGACTGTCACTGGGCGGCGGTTGAATGCACCGAGCGGAGTTAAATTACGGACCTTGATGGGATCCTTGACAACCTGTTTGATATTTCTGCGTATAAAGTCCGCCGCTTCTTTGTTCGCTTCGTCACTTGTTGCGATATCCCCAAAAGTCCCAAACAAGAAGTTAATCCCGTTGCCTGTCTGCCAGACTTGTTCAAATACGCGCTCACGCTCCTCAGTGGTCACGCTCATTGTCGGGATTGACGATTCTGTAATCGCATGTCCTGAGAGATTTGTCTTGACGTTGGGCCATATTTGATCATAGTTTTCATTGATCTGTTTTCGATCTTCTGCTGAAACCGGGCCATCACCGTTTGGAACTATGTGTTGTAGATGTCTTTGGAATGAAAGCAGTTGTTTGGCCTCGTCAGCAAGCGTTATGATGAGCTAGACACCTGTGGAGCCATTCCCAATGACACCCACTCGTTTCGTTGAGAAATTATGGGTTTCTGGCCAGTTTCTGGAATGAATCATCACGATTAGTGATAGTTAAAATGCCGATCGATCTATTATATAGAAGAGAAACGGGAGATTTGCTTACGCGGTATGATCCTTTTCACCGGAAAAGGTACCAAGGCCAGGTATCTGCGGAAAATATGTCTTTGACAGAGCCCCGAGCGCTGTGATGAGATGCCTCGCCCGAAAAGTTTCACCAGTAGACAGGTGTATTTGCCAGCTGTGATGAAGATATTGCGCCGACTCCATCCGGGTGTTCAATTGGATATACTTCTCCAGATCATGGCGTTGGACTACATGCTTCAAGTAGTCTTTTATTTCGCCTCGAGAAAGATATCGAGTATTCCAAGGATAAGTGAGTAAATCCTCCTTATCTCAACTATAGCGAAAGACTTCGCTATGCGTATCGCTTGTTGCACCAGGATATCTGTTCCAGTACCATGTACCTCCAATTTCAGGAGCAGCCTCAACAGCCTTTACTGAGAGACCAAGTTCGCGGAGCTTACATAGCTGATATATTCCACTGAAACCTGCCCCAACAACTATGGTATCAATGTATTGCTCCATGATAGACTATGTGGGCGGGTGAAATTATCTTTGACCAAGTTAGGTTGTGTATATAATTGTAGAACAGGTTGAGTGGTCTTATAAATGAATTGTATGACCTACTTCTTAATATCTCTAGCCATAGTACGGCCTATTCCGCTTTTATATCTGCCTTTCATACGCCAATCTTCAAAGTTGGTAATACGAATTTCGGTTGCTACTCTAACGTTGCATCATACCATATGTGCTAAGCATCTTCAATTTCAAGAGGTAAAATGGAAAATCCCTCATACTGTTGAACTTCAGGAGCTACTTGCCGAAAACTCTTAATTATTCAGCTTCTGAATTACTCAGTTGTGTCAAGACAATGGGCACCTCGAGTGGGATGAGGTAGTAGCGCATTGAAAGCAAACCAGTGTTAAACAAGGGGTTGAAGGTTTACCCAACACAGTAACTACCAGAAACGGAATTTCCCAGTACCGAATAACTCACCCACACAGTGCGGAATTGATTGCTAATAAGTTTACATACAGTCACATTATAAGATGTATTTCATGCCTATCTATACCTCAACTAGGGCATTCATGTTCGTTCTATCAAGAAAGATGAAGGCAAACATCAATTTGTCTCATCATCTCAAATCTCCTCACGAATTCTCCCCTTCCTCAATTTAGTCTCAGGCAGCACTCTGCTAGGATTGGCTTCCGCGTCCACTACCATGTCCATTCCAAATTCATCAACGTCCTCGACAGGTTTTAATCATAGACTAAACTCACATAACTTTTTGATGAGTACCAGAACCAAAGGGCTTGATGAAAAGTGTATTCTCCGATGAGTGTCCATCCACTACACCTTCGTCCATACTTTGCCTTTTGCCAGGTAGAGCTTTGAAGCTCCATAAAAGGCGCTTCCCACGGCAAGCATTACTCCGGTGAAAACCTGCAATTTCCAGTAACTTCCTCCCGACGCCGTAATTAGTGCCCCTCCGATTGGGCTGCCGGTAAGAGCTGCTATAGACATGAATGCGTACATCGCCCCTGACCTTAGACCGATTTCACGTATGTCGGATATTTGGGCCACTAGTGCAGGACTCATCGCTGTATAGGTTCCAGTGCTCAGCCCAAATAGAGACGCGAAGACTATGGCAGTCGAATGGGAATGCCCAGGTAGCCAAACTCCAAAGACTAAAACTGTAGAGAGGCATGCGGCAAAAAGCGATACATTAAAGTTTCCCACTTTGTCAGCTACGTATCCAGGGAGGATACGTCCAATGCCGCTATAAATTGCCAACGCAACGTCAGTATGCTCGAAGCATCACTAATGTACGCCTGTTTACGGAGATAGGATAGGATCACTTACCTTGCTCCATTGAACATAGAAACTAGATACCCCGCAAGCGATGGCGACATTCCCACATTTCTACCATATGTCACCAAAAAGGTTATGGGTATAAACATGCCCATAGAGTAGAAGAATCCAGCCAAAGTTAACAATAGAAATGGAGGATCTTTGAATGTTGTAAAGAAAGATGCAATCCCGAAATTTTTCGGCTGAGGACGTAGGCGTGACCGAACAGTCAAATTAGTTATAATGAGCAGGCCCAGCATTAGAAATGCGCATGTTCGCATCGTCCAACCAAACCCAATTACTGGTATAAGCCGATTTACCATAATAGGCATCACGACTCCACCCATACTAGATCCACTGGCAGCAATCCCCATTGCTAGAGCACGCTTCTTCAGAAACCAAGTTGTGATACAGCTGAAAGAAGGATATAGAACCATGGCTGCGCCAATCGGACTGCATATGGATTGAGACAGAATGAACTGGTAGTATTTGGATGAAATGGATGCCATCATTAGTCCAAAAATATGGATAGCACTGCCAAGTAGCATGAGAACTCTAGGACCGAAATGGTCAAACAACTGTCCGACAAAAGGTCCCTATGAACATATAAGCATCAGAGCTGATGGATGATAACAATGGAGACTTGATTGCATATTGACATACTGCAATGAATATTGTGAACATAGACAACGATGGAATCCAAGACACTGTACTTGGTGACAGTAATGCCAGCTGGTGGGTTTCGTAGTATTCTTGGAATACGCCAACACCTTCGAGAGCGGTTAGCCGTGCGGTAAGGAGGAATGACGGCATTCAACGTACAGTTTGTCCACCCAAAGCTGATGAACAGACCAAAAAATGCGCCCAAAACAACAAGCCATGCTTGCAAGCCCCCATCTGGGAAGGACTGTGCGTCATTGCGCTTTTCCTCGGCGCTACGCGGTTCTTGATGAACCTCCTTGGAATATTCAGAAGTATACACCTTGCAATCCATTGAATTGGTTGTTCTCCTGAGCATTGGCAACTAAGCACCTGCGAACATGGCGATTTTATGGAAGATATAGATAGAGGTGACTCAACGAAGCGCCCATTTCTTCGGGCGGAAATCATCCGCGCCCTTTGAGAATTTCGGATGTCCGAATTACCCAAGTAGCCCAACCACACCGGATTTAGTCATTTGTGCAGGATTACCATGCATAAATAATTTCCCGAGTACATCTCCGTAACATCTCCGTAGCGTATTTTATTAATTTCTTTGTCCCCTATATCTGTTCTATTCTTCTTTAAGCATTGAGATCATGCTTGCACCGCCGTCTGAGCATGCCCTCGGCCGGTCTGGCTGATGACTCATATACAATAACTGGTACACTTCGGGTTGTACTATTGAGAAAGGGAACCAAAATACAATTAGAGGCATTAAGCAGATTAAAACCAGTTACAAATATCCGCTATGGCCGCAATCCAGCGTTATAAGACCATAAAATTTTATGTGCAATATGGCGTGAGCCTAAAGATCTTTTGCCGCCTGACGCAGCTCGTATATGAACAAATTCTAACTTTATGGCCTGTTCAGCTATTACAAATGAAAAACACTAGAATCCGTATTTTGTTTGAAGCAAATGGTGAACCTATGTGTGGATAGCATAACGACACAATGAATTTAGCTACGCATAGTGCTGAAAGGTAATGCCATCCATCGCATAAGCCATATATTAGCTAGTAGATGCCATGGCAAGTTTTATCCATGAACATTACTGAAGATCAATGAACGTACCGGGTAGTCGTATACATTTCTTTGTCTGAAGGAGGATCTATCCAATAACTCAGAAGCAAACCGCTGGCAAATAACATCCAAGCATTAGGCCAGGATGACTATTTTATTAAAAAAAAAAAAATCGTAACCTAATAAAACAAGGCGCGTAAAATAGGTCAGAATTTCTTGTAAAGTCGACAATCAACAAAAAATGCTCTGATCAGATTGCCTACATGACTACCGCCTCGTAGATGATAGAACCGCCAATGCGGTAGTATATTATGAATGCTGTGGAATGGTTCTTTATGTAGTGTATATGAGGACTACGGAGCAGTATAACCACCATCAACGATAAAATCGGCTCCGGTTGCGTAAGAGGAGGCATCAGAAGCCAAGTATAGATAGATGCCTTGCATCTCAACTGTCTCGCCAAAACGGCTAAAATAGTCAGCCCAGAGTCCCCAGTTCTCGTATAGTAATACATTAGTTTTACTTACCCCATCGGGATTTTATCCCTGATCGAGTTCATGGTCTCCTCTGCTACTGCCCCTGACAAGCCAGTAGTTACATATCCAGGAGAGACGCTGTTGACACGAGCGAATCTAAGCCACTCAATTGCAAGAGATTTGCCTGAGGATAATACGGATATTAGAATACCAAGAATTTCAGAACTAGAATAACACATGATAAACACTCACAAAAATGAATAATATGCGCTTTAGAGGCATTGTATGCCGCCTGGCGCCGAGGAATATTAACAATATGCCCAGACATGCTTGCAGTTGCAATGAAGCTGCCACTTGAGAAATTGGTCAATTTTGATCCATCTGTTGTTGTACCCTCCATTTTTTGGCGACGAAAGTGCTTGCCAGCAGCGCGTGCGCAATAAACGACGCCATCAGCATTGATTTTCATGAGATCATGGTATCTGCTAATATCCGCATCGATGAATGCCTCATCTCCCCAGGAGGTGCCTGAATTCGCGACAAAGATATCGAGACGTCCGCCAAACTCTTTTACAATTGCGTCTACTGCCGCTTCCACTTCATCGCAAGATGTGACGTCAACTTTATATGCTCTGCCTATTCAACACTAGGGTCAGTTAAGAATGCTTGGTATTAATAACGCAAAGGCGAAGCTCGCGTCTATGCAACATGGCTTCGTTACATTTGACATTAAAGGCTCTCTCAATGCTGGCGGCCTTCTCAATAGCCTCGCTATTTGTGTTGTACCAAATGGCCACATTGGCACCTGCTTCAGCGAAGGCTTTGGCCGCAGCCAGGCCAATTCCTCCCCCCGCACCTGATATAATCGCCGTCCTGCCCGTTAGAGAGAACAGGGACATGACTCCGTTATCCGCTGGAGGCACTGTGTTATTGCGTCGAAAAACGCCATTCTGAATGCTCTCGGCCATCGTGAGTCCTGTTTTTGGTGTTATTTATTAGAAAAATGATGTTTGAATACAACTCAAGTAGTCAGAGCTCTGGTGACTGAGCTAGAACATACGTCTTTTGTGCTCCCGTGTTCTCAACATAGAATGTGGAGTACGCTATAAGTAGGCTTAAGATGGGTCCACTAGAAGTTCCGACCTCGCATGCAATGACTTTTACAACTTCTAACAATTTCTGCCAATTTCTGCTATGGTGAATAGTTAATCCTATGACGGAGTACTTAGCGCTCAATTTGGTCCACGCCACTACCAAGCCATAGTCATTAGGAAAAGGCAACGTTACATAAGACTTCGACAGAACAAACATGTTTCCTCCTTGTAGGCATCATTTGGACGTCGATTGCAACGAGCAATCGCCAGCAGATACTAGCGAATGGATGTCAAAGAGTTCAATTTCAAAAAATATCTAATTCAAACCCGCTTAATGCTAATACTGAAATCTGATACTAAAATAGGTTTGAAATAGACTAACCACCCTATCATTATAACTAAGCGTATGGGGTCAGTCCAGATAGCAATGTAGCGATTTAAATGTATCTGATATTTCGTGGTTGGCCAAATCCAACAACCACGGGCGATCAAAACGCTGCCTACTCTTAGAGATTTTATGGATTTTTTGTGAGAAGGGAAAATAGAGATGAACATATTCCTATCGCACGCTTCGGTGTTCCAGATTCATCGGATCATATATATCGTTCACTCAGAGTCCTACAGTTATGCAAGGTTTATCACACAATATTAGTGAAGTACAGATAGACCCTCCTAATTTCTACTTATAACTTAAATCAGGTTCTGCAATCTCTGATAGATCCAGGTATGGCATGATTTTCTTTGGAAGGGGGACTCTTTGCGGATATAAGTAACCTGTTCTATAGACTTTGCTTCACAGCATCTGAATGGAGAACCGCTAGGATGCGCCCAATCAATACAGTGTGGCCCGGGTGTTCTAATGTGATATACGTTTGATAGGACCATGTCTCACTTGACTCTTGTAATGCGAACACTATTAAATGCCTGACTTTGTTGAATTGGATAGAGGAGATATTACGCATAGAGCCCAACAGGTGTCAATACACACGTCTAGCCTCTCCAAGAAAATCCAAACATTTTTTTTGGTATTTATTTCCTCTTTTTGTTCGCAGTCTGATAAGCATTTTATAGATCTCTCTTATCTTCAACTACTCCCGAGTGAACAGCAGCGAGCGAGTATCTAATCACAACAAACTGAGGATTTACTGGGACTACTAATTTTAAACTCCACGGCCTCGTTTGAAATTTGGTAAATACATCGCAATTTACCCTCGGGAAAATAGTAAAGTATGCGCGCTATGGGTCCGCTGACGTCTTAGATGCCGAAAGAAGCTGCCATAAATATGAAGGCAATGACTTTACTTTGTGCAAATTCATTTTTCATAAATTTCGTCCGTATATGAAGCTTCGGTTCTTGCAATCTTACTGCAGTTTAGAGACTCTTTTTTTTTTCTTTAAAAAAAACAACACACGACTGCTTGCCGCAAGAAATGCAAGAAATGCAATGTCTCCCTTGCGAGCCGACGTTTTTACAACCCTCTCTATCCCCTTCATTATTCCTGGCGGGAAGCTAGGCTAACAATTACATTGGTCCCCTACGACTGCCACTTTAATCTCTGAAGAGCGCGACTTGGGCACAGATGACATCATATTAAGATTGGTGTTATCATAAACTGTGGCACGGACTGCCTCCCATGCAGTGTAAATACTTGCAGGCCGTTTGCTACTCAAATATCGTGCAGCTGCCCAACTCTTGAAATAGATGTTCGTGTCAATAGGAGTGCAATTCCAGGCTTGAGAAAGTAGAAGATCAAAAACGATTTCATTACTCTGTTGGGCCTCCATAGATAAGCCCAACCCAACTAGCGATTGTGACTCTTGGAGTGCCAGGATAGGGCTCTTGGTGAGATTCTGGATCTGGCCGTACATATTTATGGTGGCCCCGTAGTTTTGTAGTTCGCACCAGATCCAAGGCTTGCTATAATATGATTGAGCACACTGCCACTGCGACATCGACTCTAACCAAATGTCCAAGATGAGCATGTCACTGTCAATAGTGATACCACCAGGGTACACTTCAATACGGTCATTGGTCCAGAAAGTTGTGTTTTGCGCGAATAGCCACGCCTGGAAAACCCAAATGGCTTCAGGATCTGCCGATTTGAGTGCTTTCCAAGTGTTTGAGCTCGCATTTCTGAGATAGTTGAGCTCTCCTGAGGGCGGTGTCATTTCATCAAATTGGTCAAGTGTGTAAAAATGGGTGATGTTTCCGTATGTCCTGTTGCTTTGTGATAAAGCTTAACTGCATTTGCGCAAGTAGAGGATCGACGGGATCAAGTAGCGTATCTTCGGTATAGTTTTCGGGGAAGTTGACCCACTGGATGCTATGGAGTACTTGAACATCAGGTAGCACACGAGACGCTTCCCGAGGAATAAAGTCAGGGAATTCTGGCAAAATAGGTGTTATGCCTAATTCGACTATATGTTCAATAATCCTTCTCTGAAGAGCGAACTGGTTGTCGACCCATTCAAATGGTAGGGCACAAGACCACGATCCCTGTAAGTTCCCAAAGTGGTTCCAGGCAAGGAATGCAGGGCCGGCTAAGAAGTCCAAAATGTCATCATCCGTGATGCCGACTTCTTGGAAGACTTTTATGAAGAAATTCTCGATTCCAATCCAGGCTGGAGCCAGGTTCATGCCCCGAAGAGCCACCCAGTCTAATTGCAATTCCCAATCTTCCCAAGCCCAAACGGGAGCCGCATGCGAATTAGTGACTAAATTATGCGTTATCGTTGTCGACTAAGTTATGAATATTGAGGTTTATTTGTGGAATTATACGCACCGGTGTTCAGATGAAAACGATAAGGGACAATACTCGACCCATTCAATGGAGATGACAGCCTGGGCAGATTAGCTGGTGCATCTTTCAATTGGCTGCTAGCGTGCCAGCAAATATCGACATGAACAATATCTTAGAGATAGAAATGAAGTCTATTGTCGTAATTAGATGCGCCAAAATACTTGATTGATCAATTAGGGCATCCCATGATAGGGATAATCCGGCCTTACTCATATACAATAGAGCTAAGTGATGTTCCATGTATGTAGATCTTGTCATCGTGGGTTGTCATAACGGTGTAACTCTCCGAATCCGATCCATTATTTGTAGACAAAGGGAACATGAAAGAATTCTCATGTCTTGGTAGTCGTCGCTTCACGAGGACTTTTATGCCAGGAGTTAGATCCGTCCTCGAGGCAGTGGTCGCTGAAGTAGTAATTGTTCCTATTGGAGGAGATAGCAGACCTACAATTAGAATGATATTAAAGACATGCATGGCTTTATTTCGGTTTGGATTACCAGTTCATACCAAGCCCAGCCAATTCGAAACAGTGGGGGCCAGCGGATGAGATTGACAATACTTTAAGGAATGCGTTGCTTGAAATATATGTCGCTTTCAGTACGTCCACTAGCTGCCAGCTTCACACTTTGTGCAGGTGTGAGATTCAAAATCGAAGGACCGTAGCTTAAAGCGGAGAAGGAGGGGTATGGTTACAATCGTGAATCCCAAATCAACGTTCCCTTGTCGATCGTTAGATGTTTATTCAATTACGAGTTAACGGGAATTGTCTCACCATCACCTACTTGGTATCTGAGCCGATTATCCGATGCTTGCCTACAAACTCAGCACCCTGGTGTCATCCATGCCTGCAACAAGAAGGCTAGATAACGCCTTTGCAACAGCGGTGAACAGATGACCAACTTGCTGAAGATGAGAGAGAAAGCTGAGGGGGGCAAAAAAAAGAGAGAAAGAAAGAAAGAAAGAAAGAAAAAAAAAAAAAAGGAATAAAAGCATTTTCTCTTAGATATCAAAGCAATTCAACTTAGCTTTATTTATTTTTATACGGATAATTACCATAGTTTTTTTTAAGGGGTGGAATCATCTGTTCAAAGGTAATAAACTCTCTCAGGGCAGATGGTTCTTCACATCGACTGATCCATTACTAAAAATGTGTTAATTCTTCCACAATACCTGCCAGCATTACCATTCTACAGTGAGAATCTATGTAGTTTTCTCATTTGCTGCCTGCAAACTCTACGTCCTGGTGCATGGATTAAAACTCTCTGTGGTATCGAGGACATCGAAGCCCTTTTGTTCTGTACATTGAGGATCTGGAGTTTTTGAGCTCTACTCCGTACCAATTGCGGGGTAATTTACAAGTGGGCTAACTTTGTGAATGCGCTCCATTCGACACACACGGAGTAATGATGGGGCAACCCCAAGAAATTACAATGCAGTGGTACATGGGAGGCTAAGATCGCTAAAGGACGAAATACAGGCAGACATGGGGGGGGGGGGGAAGGAAAGAAAAAAAGAAAGGAAAGGAAAAGGAAAAGAGGGGGGACCTGCTCAATTCAACAGTCCACTTAGACATTGCGAGCATAAATGACGAGTTGGGATATGTATTTACCCTTCACTTAGGGGCTTTAACTAGGCAGAAGCGGCTAGTCTTCACGCCCTTAAACCTCTTCACTACTTACGATATTTTCCAGGCAGCCGCACGGTCCAAGAGCCCTCCAGAAACACATCCCGATCAGTTGCAATCATGGATACTCCTGAATTTGTGCCAACGGATCAACAGATCAAGGCTTTCAAAGATTGGGTTCAGTCAAAAGATTGCAAACCTCATATGTGGGACGCTCAAAGATGGTTTCAGACGTCTCAACAGATCGCAGGTGTCTCCGAAGCGTCGCTCGGCCTTATTCTTGGCCCGCTTATCAATGAGGCGATTGACGATGCCGCCAAGGCGGTTGAAGAACGCAATAAGGTGCCCTTATCCAATGTTCTAGCATTGTGCTGCTTTTTCTACTCACCATCTATTACTGACTTGGAGGCCGCATTAATGACTGTAGGCGTTGGCATATCTCAAGGTTCCTGGCTTTGGACTCCCATTGGGACATATGCCACCCGAGGAGGAGCGCTTCCCCGTCCTAATTGGCGTTCATAGCTACGACTGGAAAGCCGCAACGCTTCTCATACGAGAAGTGTGCATGCTAAAATTCATAGAAGAGGTGACAAACAAACCCCAGTGGTGGGAAAAAGTATTCAATCCCGACATTGCCAACAAGTGGAAGCAAGAGGCTTTACAAATGGATTGGGAAGAATACCGCAAGTATGCGGATTTCACGCCTGCCATGGCAGATGCAGTAAGTGTGTATCTCATTATCATGGGAAGCCACCTGACTGACAGGCAAATGTTAGTGCATCGATGAGCTGCGCCATAAAGCGGATTTGGTCAAGAAGACGGGGCTCATTACCATTTTCGACTATTCATCCTGTGTCATCAAATCTGACAGCCTCATCCCCGAATGCTTGAGAAATGCCCTCCGCGCAGCAACTATGGTGCTCGAAAATGTTCCGGATGAAGAAAAAGATTGGCATCCGGGTAGTACCCATAAAGTGCTTGACCTTGTCCATCCATCTCTGTGGCCATTCGTATACGGTCGCACTCCCGTATTACTCGACAAGCGAATCAATCTTGAGAATGCATTAAGCCACTGCGGTGTCGGCACAGTTTTCCCAGCACCAAAGCCAATTGAGATAGCCGGCCCTGGAAGCGATTGGTCAAGCCCCTTGGAGAACCCCGTTCCTTCTCTCTCATATAAGTATCAATGGCTTCCATGTGACGTTGTGCTAGATGGCACGTCTGCAAAGATCGACAGCTACATAAACAACCTACATCCAGTGGAACACGCGAATCTATACCCCATCATCGAACGGTTTATCGAGAAATCTCTGCCAGCTTGGGACATCATTTACCGATGGCCAACAGAGTTTGATAGTCAACGGCTGAAGACGAAAGAAGCTCAATCGGAATGTTCAACTAGCGAAATATGCGATCGAATTTATGGATGCCAGCCGTGGAACCGTCCAATTGACGAGGGCGAGCCGCAGCGGGATGAAATGGAACCCTACACTGAAGAGTATCGTAACTCTGAGCGGTTCAAGCGTGATATGGCGTGGCTAGTGGAGACTCACAAGTTAAATTTACCAGAACCAGTTTCTACCAGCGACGACTACTTTCGGCTAAAAGCGTCGGATGTCAAGTCGAGCGGTTTCTTCAAGGGCGCATCTCGGATTCAAGTAATCGTCAAGCTTGCCAACGTTCATCTCACTCCCGAGGACCCCGAATTTAAATTCGAAGCATCTAAAGAACTTGTCGACTGGTATACTTTTCCTGCTGATAATAATGAGAATGATCCAGATTTGGACGGATCGTCTTATAAGCCATGTTCTTCGGAGGATTCTCTCTCCGACTCTGACGGCTCATCGAGCAAGGGTCGATCTTTGTCTCTGAACCTCTCCGATTATCATAGTATATACGTCGACAATGACCCGACTGAATTCGAGGGCGGATCATGGCATACCGAGGGAATGTTGAATGAGCGCATATGCGCAACTGCGCTTTTTTACTACGACTCGGAAAATATTACTGACTGCCATCTGGACTTCCGTACACCAGCTGATCGCGAAGAATTGGTCGTGAATCTCAATTATGAACAAAGTCAACATGTTCCGATTGAACGAACATTTGCAATCCCTAACACTGACCGTGATACTTTACAGTATGTTGGGGGGGTTTTGACTACAAATAGTCCCTCCACTGGAGAAGCCGATACACGTGCCGTTTTCTTTCCAAATCTCCTTCAACATCGTGTCTCTCCATTCCGTCTCAAGGATCCGACGCGACCAGGCCATCGCAAAATACTCGCTCTTTTCCTTGTTGATCCCGCGATCCCTATCCTTTCAACAGCCAATGTGCCACCGCAACAGCGTCACTGGTGGGCTCAGGAAACTGGCATTGAAAAGGCCCTTGCCACACGACTGCCTAACGAGCTGACACAACTCATTCTTGGCGATACAACGGGATTTCCCTTTGGCTTGGATGAAGCCAAAAGCATCCGGCTTGATCTAATGGACGAGAGGTCAATGAAACAGGACAGTACAGAAGAGCAGCTTTATAGAGCAGGCTGGAACTTCTGTGAGCATTGAAGGGGGTGCCGATGGTCTCCTACGAGTCATTTGAGTTGTATTATTAGCGATTATGAATCGGAATTTGAGAGAAATAATGCGCTTCAAACAATCAATGACATATTCAGCATCCAAAATTCTTTAGCTACGGCGCTGGTGTTCCAGAACGCCTCGGCAAATTAGAGACATTCTAATTCGGTATGTACACGGAAGACCGAAGATGTCACTCATTTACTCGTATTTATTGTTTATCTCATGATCGCATTTTTACTCCTGTTTGAACTGCTAAAGGCGACTATTGAATGGTAGCAACTATGGCGTGATGCGCTGTGGAGGAATCTTTGTCGTCGTGTGGAGTTCAACATAAATATTGGCTTATCGACAGCGGAGTGAAAACCAGTGGATCCAGAAAGTTAAGATGTCATTTTGCGTATATTTCAAGTGTGACTTTAAGACCGACGACGCATTAGTCGAGGTTTAGTGCCGTTTCAATTCTCACTATAGTGTCAGAGCTAGAAATAACTACGTGCACCTACGCCTTGGACGAGGTTTCTGTATTAGTACTCCAAGATAGAGCTGCTGGACACAAAGACGACGAAATTCCTTTCTAAGAAAAGAAGCCGATGAGAATTAGGGGTATAGATTTTCTTCGTTAATTACTCGTAAATTTGACCGCCATTCGATCTTCAAAAATTTATAGGCGGATAGCACAGATTGTAGTCTGAAATGCGTATCTAGTGTAGGTGTTTTATCCTTAAGCCACGTCCTTCCTGAGAAGTAGTCAAGAGATAGCTCAAGACATAGAGATAAAACTTTCCAACCTTTGAGGCCACGATAGCAGATTCATTATAAATGTTGAAAATTACATCCACAGCTTCTGTGCTCTACTCGGGTATAGGGCAGAAGTCATAGTTGCCGTTGATATTGTTGCCCCACCACTGAGGGAAAGGCTTAGCAGGGCCACCAGCCCCAAAGACCGCAAAGGAAAGGATAAACAGCACTGTGAGACTGGCACCATCAAAGGCACCAGTGACCAAGTACGAATAATCCTTGAAGATGCGAGGGCGGTAGTTTCGGAGATAGAACTGGGTGAAGAACCCAGCAACAAGCTGACTCCAAATAACGCAGGTTTGAGACTGGTTATATGGGATATAGCCGGCGTATTGGATAAATTGGGGCAAGTTAATGTCGTTAACATCGAAGTTTCGAATCTTGGGAACGAACTATCAAAAAGAATTGTGATTAGCGTCTTACAAAACAATGTGGAGGGTAGCATGACAAAAGATATACTCACGTAAACGAAGATACGGTGGAGAACAACCGCTCCAGCACCGATAGCCAATCCAATGGGCACCATCTCGTACTCAGCGCCAGTCTTGTAGAGATACTTTGCCAGGGCCCAAGATGTGGCGTTGGTGTTATATGATTGAATAGTTGCGCCGCTCCAGGAAGCATTGCCATTGCTATCAATAAGAAGTTCGCGATTGCCGTTGACGATGGAGATCATGACACCGTAGTTGACAAAGCCTCCTAGGATAGTACCGTAGATTTGCGTGAGAAACATGACGCGGGGTGGGATTTTTACTACAGAGAGTCAGTGACTTCCATTGATTCAATACTGCCGAGGGATTGTGACATACGATATTCGCCCATCTTTAGGTCATTGCACAGGCTGACGCAATTGGAAATAACGTTGTGAGACCAGGCTGCAAAGTACATGTTGCCGACAGGGCGACCAGGAAGCATCAAACCAGCCAACATCTTGGACAAGTTGTTGGTGGCAATACCGTTGCCATAACGAGAGTAGAGAATTGTGCTCTGTCATTAAGGTTAGAAAAAAAACGTATAATCCGAAAGGACCTGGTTGGAATATTTACCAATGGGGCGATGAAGATGCCGAGAAGAAGGGCGACGACGTACGCCCAAGCAGGAAGGGTAATGTTCTCCTTGATAACAACAACAAGGCCGAGAATAAAGCTAAAAACTAACACAGCAATGTACCACCACCAGGGTGCCTCCTTGTAGTGCTCAGCCATGTGTGCGTGATGTCTATCGTCATATCGTCCGCTTTTCGCACTTTGGTATGCCTTCTTGACATCTCCACCCCAGAACAGGAAACAATGAGCAACCAGGGCACCAATCTATGCAAGTTTTAGTCGAAGATTCCAATAAGATGCGGGCTAATGATACAATAAAGCACCATGGGAGGGGAATACGTACAGCAGCGTTGGCCATGAACATGGCATATGCGAAGCTTCCTGTGAGTTTAGGAATACCATACGTCTGCAAAGCACTCTCATCAAGCACACCACCGACAAACACCTTTGAAACAGGGTACTTGGTACCATTCTCAGATCGAAGTTGCGTTGACATGAATGGCTGAGATTTGGCGCTCCAAGAATTAGTATAGTAGATGGCGAGCATCACGGCGTAGCAAACAATGAATCCGGCAGCAGCATGGGCCTGCAGTGTGAGAGGAAGAGAGGTATTGAAAGAGGTGATCTAAGCGGCGTCAGCTCAATGTCCTATGGTTGCTCTCTGCGGAACTATTGACTTACGTATTGCCAATCAAACGAGAAGCTGAAGAGTCCCAGTCCTTCGTTGTTTGTAGCACCACCGAACAAATTGGTGAGAACAGCTGCCTTTGAACCTGTAGCGTGCATGGCGGCCAAGCACGGGATAGAGATAGAGTTCAGGAACGGGAAAATATAGGCAGGGAAGAACTCGTAAACGAACATGCCCGCAAAGCTGTACCAAAAGAATCGGAGAGGCTTGGAACCTTTGAGGTTTTGCCAGTGGAGTCCCTGGAGGGTCTTAACCGTAGGAAGAGTACTCCAGTAGACTGCTTCAACGTGCCACACGGCAATAGGACGCAACACACCGCAGATACCATAGCCAAAGAGTCCAATTGAGATGGTACTCAAGACGACGGTGGAGGCGCTCAAAGGCAAGTTGTAGAACAGGTCCTGGGCAGTGAAGACGGTGATACTGGCAGAAGCGTTGGAAGCAGAGGTAGCTGTAATTGCACATACTGCGTGCTCCTTAAGATTCCAGGGTCCAGGGTTGATGAAGGCAGCGATGGTAATCCATAGGGGAGGTTTTCCCTGGCCACCCTTGGCTGCCCATCGAGCCCGCAGTTTGTCACCACGAGGGAGGAATGCAGCCCAGGCATTGCCGATGAAGTAAGCGATGAGGACGATGAAGGTTCCCGAGATTGTTGCCGCGGTTGGTTTAAACTTGATTAAGGTCAGCTGGTGTTTGACGTGCAGAGAATACTTGTTAAACAGCACGAACCTGGTAAATTTGGCTCATAACAGCTTGGAAAGCAGACAGACATGTAGCCAGGAACATGCTTCGAAACGTCAATGATGGCTCGCCATCATCCCGTAGTGGCAGCAGGTGAGCCGCGGCGTCAGCACCCGTGACGATGATAACATCATCACTAGCATTGTCCTTCTCGTCATATTCGTCGTTGTCCAACGGAGGAGCAATGCTGATCTCGGTATCCAAGGCACCCTTCTTCTCAGAGTATACCTCGCCAGCAGGGACTTTCTCATCGCTGATTCCGTGGGTAGGGGTCCTGCCCTCCACAACAACGGTGTCGTCTGCTACTGAGGCCGTCATGATGGCACAAAGCTTGGAATAGCAATCACCTGAGAGGTCAAGACAAAGCGCCGCACCAGACCAGTCTCAAGGCTTTGGCAGCACCCGGCTCTATATGACTTTCCGTTTCTCGCCATGTCAATCACGATATGTGATATCAAAGTACCATACAACAATGATACCATGTTTTCGGAGTGCTATGGGGTCTAGTCCGGTGGTGTAATACGGGTGAGAATTTATGCCATCAATAGGCTAAGTGCTCTAGAATGATACCCAAGCAGCACTACCAATGTTTAGGTTGGTACTTTTGAAGACAATTACCAAAAGGGTACGGACTTTCCGGATCTGGCTAGCAATCGTGTTAGATGCTTGAAAGGTCCCGGGGCTAGTTTCGTAGATAAGGTTATGTAAGTCTGTTGGACCACGTTCTAGGACGCTTAGATAACGCAATGTGACCACAGACTTCGGAAGTGATCGAGCCTCTCCGTGTAAATTGCGCACTCAGGAAATTCAAGACATCCAACGGCAGACATATTCGCGCATCATCTGATTCCGGTGTTCCGTTGAGCAGAGGAGAAGAGAACCAATCTAGTAGTGTTTCCCGGGACCTTTTCGTTGGACAATCAGGTGAGCCGCTAAGGCGGCGTTTGCGGGATGAATATTGCATTCGTGTAAGGGCCCTTTGAGTTTCAATATATCTCACATGTCAAGCTGACTCGTATAGATAGGGACATGGCAGCACCAGGCGTTGATTATT
This sequence comes from Trichoderma virens Gv29-8, assembly GCF_000170995.1. NCBI lineage: Eukaryota > Fungi > Ascomycota > Sordariomycetes > Hypocreales > Hypocreaceae > Trichoderma > Trichoderma virens. Next base: position 159,593 of record NW_014013666.1, read on the forward strand.
GAACATGAATAGCACTTTATAGTCGTTGGTTGAATTGTTCCTTGACCACTCTTAACGATAAAACAGATGCATTACAGCGGATAACCGATCTTTGTTTTCATTTTAGGTTTCCCGGTGACACTCTGGATCTTGTCTTTGTACATGAGGAGGCTGACCAGCCCAAGCTAGCAATGCAGCATATCTAACTTGGGTTACATCTCTCCGCAATTGCCACACTGGTTTGGGGGTCATCCATGCCACCTTGCCACGCCCAGTAGAATACGAAAGTTGCGATGCAACTGACTAGACTGCTTGACAAGCTTTTGGCTTTCATCTGACGGAAGTAATCACATCAACGGACGCTAAGATTGATCTTTATTGTCTATTGGTCTTATCGGGCCGCGGAGGACTTTTGGTGTTCAATCATCCTCCATCAAAAAGTCCCATCCTTTAGCGTACGATTATGGCAAAGTCAACCATGTGCCAGATTCCCAGGATGAGCATCACGGTCCTAACCATGGCTACATGCCCGTAGGATCCGGCAATTTACATTCCATTGATTTAGGTACCGTGCATATTGGTGTGAAGCACCTTATCGGTCGTTGTGGATTGTGGTGCAAGATAACACAGGAAATCCTAGCAAAAATCCTGGTCAGAATCCTGGGAGGTTACACCAACATCATGAGCATTGCTACGGAGTAAGAATCGGATCATTCATCAATTAAGCTCAGGCTCGGAAGATTACGCTACATAAGTGCACTTCCATCAAATGGCTCCCTATTTATAACTTGCGTGATAGGTCAGTGAGGGAAGAATGCAAGCTAATGATGCGTTGTACTTAACGACGCCGGTCAAGAAGGAATATCGACGTTGGCATTCAGCTTCCATGTTTATACAAATTGAGCTGCAATAGTTAGAGTAAGAAGATTGAAATGCAAACTGGTGAATATTTGCCGCGGGACTACGAGCAGTCCATTGAGGTGATACAATGGAATACGCCTGGCATAAACTCTCTCCGCCAATCTTCACCCAAGCAGCACATACGGGATCGGCGACCCATACTGTCTCCGTAGCCTTGGCATCTTTCCCGATTACCCTTGGTAGCTTGTCCAAGTTGATAATCTTTGTTTTTATTAGTTATACTCTTGCATGTGATGTCTAACAAAGGAGAATCAAGATCGAATGCGCTCGAATCTGCGATATCGAATGGCGATGCTTCCCTCGGGGAAATACTGCAGCACTCACGCGTAGTTGTAGCGATGTCTCCATTTCCAATATCTTGGCTTATCATGCAATTTCTTGGCGTGTCACCCCTGCCGCTTACCTTTATCAACTTGAAGCGAGCGAGGCGAAAATATTCATCGTATTATGATTCCCACAATACGAGGGGTAGCTGTTACACTGTATAATCATTTAGCCGAGTCCAGCAAGCTGTACCACCATGTTTACCAACTCTCTTCCTCGAAAGTTACTTGGTATTAGCAAATACGATCTTCGAGGGGGACGATAGGTGGGCTATTGCCTCCGTCAGGCGTACAAGCACAGTATTTGGGCAACACCGGAAGTCAGGTAAATCACTCACCTTTGGGAATTCGCAAAGCAATTAATGCCCATATCGACTTGCAGAGCGTTTTCAACAAGAAACGTTCTTAGGGAGTGCACCATTTTGGTATTTCTAAGGCACATCAGCTGAATTCTACGCAGTTAAGTGTCGGCGAATGAATACCACCGGCGCGGTGCCCAGTATGCGCCGTATAGTGATGCGAACTAACTTCTACGAGACACCAGATATCACGAATCGTCCATGTTCTATTTTGGTTTCTCTAGGGTAGAAGTCCTCTCTTCGCCTTGAGCACATTTTGGACGCCCGCCATCTTCTTTTGTTTGTCTCTATGGTGGAGCATCCAAGCTCTTAGTCAATCACATCTCTGCGACAAATTAGACCAAGAATCGCATGACCCATTAACCGGTTGGCTAATAACGAGATATTTTGCAATATTCTGTCATATTTGGTACAGTCTGTAACCATTTCCCCTCTACATGTCCAAGGCCAAGACTTGGCTTGACGCATCGCACATGTAGTCTGATTTCGCTCGTATTTTTGACTTGGCCAAAAACAATTAGTGGGATTTTAGTCAAAAGCCAAGATATTTTAACCCCACGTATATCCACGTAGCCAAACCTTTACTCAATTCCTAATGACATTGGAAGAAAAATATCTCCCCAGCACATCTTACCAATTTCAATCCCTTGCTACTTACCCCTCTTCTCAACAGTACATTATTTTGCATTAGTTATTAGTCCATTTTGTCTCAGTACATATCATATATTCAGGCTCCTCTCACTTGTCTCCCCTTGTCTGCTCCGTGTAAATAATAGTTGTGATCAACACCTTATGCAGGCAAAATATTCGACGAGAACTTCAAATAGTCCTGAAAAGCACATTAATACCAAGGGTTTGGTTATTTTTGAACGTGTGGTTTCCAATTTCTCCTGTTCTTGGTTATTGTTATGACGGAGGATACGCCACCCACATGTTCTTCACCCTTCAATGGCGGATTAGCTCTCACTCTACCCAATTAAAAGTTGCTCTCTTTATATAATAGCTAAGTACATGTCTGATGTGTTAAACTTAAAAAGAGCTTTACGAAACGCCGTGGTCCTTGCTGTTCTATGTAAGTTTATCATACTAGGGATGCGGGCAATGAGGCTCCAAATGAAAATAAAATTGGGGTAGGAGTGCTAAAATGTACAGCCTTAGATAGTTGTAAGCCTTCACTAAGTCGCGATATTAAATTAATAATAAATGATTGGCTGGCCATTAATAGGGTGCTCATGGGAATCGATCTGCACGGCAGAAGGAATTTCGGTCGGCGCCGCCACACCAGCATCTCCACAATCGCAACTAACTCTCGGCGTTATAAAGCCGAACCGACGTAAACAGTAAGAGCATAGACTTGTGTATATAACGAAGGCACTTTCAGACACTTTTGATATATTTACATTCGATTCCTCGTTCCAAGTTCTGTCGTTTTACATGTTTGTAGACAAACAAACCGCGTAGCCAAAATGGCCTGTTCCAACGCCGATTCTAACATCTTGACTGCTCTGGCAAGCCAACTACGTCTTTCTGCCACCCTGGAAATCAATGAGCTTATTCAACGACGGGTAGCTAATGGGCATAAAGTTGTTCATTTGGGATTTGGAGAAGCCACGTTTCCAATTCAGCCAAATGTCGTTGCAGCTCACAGGCAAGCCAGTGATATCACTAGCTACCTCCCTGTGGCGGGACTGATGAAATTAAGAGAGGTGTGTATAGTGGCCATGGCAAAGCACTTCGTTTGCAAGGTTGACTAAAAACATAGTCTATTGCCAATTTTCAATCTCGCCGTCTCAATTATACCATTTCTCCACACCAAGTTATTGTAGCTCCGGGATCTAAGCCATTGCTGTTTGCGCTGTTGGATATTCTCCAAGGAGATGTGCTATTGCCGCGACCATCGTGGGTTAGTTACGAACCACAAATTCTTCACGCCAGCAAGCGGGTTTTTTGGGTGGAGACGGATGAAGTGGATCGCCATACTATCACAGGTTTGAAGCTGTTCCTCATGGTTTGCTTTTGTGAGGGCCATCTAGCTAACAGTTTGCACAGAGTCTTCACTTGAAATGGCTTTCCAAAGGGGAGTCAGTGAAGGCGGAAATCCTCAAGTTATGCTTATTAATAGTCCATCCAATCCAACTGGTCAGGCATTTAACCATCATAATATCGATACCATCACAAACTTTTGCCAGCGCCATAATATCACTCTCATCAGTGATGAAATATACTCGGATATAAGCTTCTCCAAGGAATATAGCGCTACCCCTTGCTCGGGGTCCAAATTCAATGATAACAGGAAGATCCTAACTGGAGGGCTTTCAAAGGTAAATTCCTTCCTGGGAAGAGATTGGCAAAGATGGTGCATGAGTAACAAAATCATAGACTTATTCTGCCGGGGGTTGGAGAATAGGCTATGCGATTTTCCCTAAAAACGCGTTTGGAAAAACAGTTCAATCGGCAATACTAGCCTATGCGTCTGAATGTTGGTCTGCCGCCTCCGCTCCCGCACAAGAAGCTGCGGCTGTCGCATTTGATACCAGCCCAGAAATGGACTTGTATCGTAGCCAGGTTGTCGCATTGCACAAGCGATGCACGTTGGCCTTGTACCATGCCTTATATGAGTGCGGTCTCGCAGTTGCGGAACCAAAAGGTGCATTCTATGTGTATCCATCTTTCCACCCTTATACACAAGAGCTCGAGGCTCTCGGAATTAAGACCAGCCAACAGCTATCATGCTGGCTTATTGAAGAGTGCGGCATTGCGGCTCTCCCAGGCTCCGTTTTTGGTGAAGAAGATTCTGGACTGGTGGGTGGCCGATATCGCCTGCGAATGGCCACAAGTTATCTATACTTTCAAAGTCATGCTGAAAGATATGAGCGTGGATATGAAACTCTGAATTTGGCTTCCGATTCTAGTATCGCTTTAGCCTTGCCGTTACTCGATGAAGCGATTTTGGCGATACAGAATGCTGTAGGAAAGCTCCGCGCAGCGGTATAAATCGATAGTTGAATAGGTATCACATCTAATTAGACTATTAGATGATTAGAAATGTTCTTAAGATATCAACTTCTACTTGTAACGCTCAGTTGTGAGCGATTCTATAGAATTAATGGACGGTAACCCCTCTTGTGTTGCTGACTGACTTAATGAAGAATCAATACTGAGCCCATGAGGAAACATATCCCAAAAAGTTTGCGTAGAATCTTGGCCCATGAACTCTCTGAAAATGTCCAAATAGTCCAAGTCTCCTTCCAAATTCATGCTGATATATGATGTATCGGTTGTGAAAATCTCATCTGCTCTCAAGGTATTCCCTGAGGCATTAGTATTTGTCGAAAACGCTGAGCTGAGAGAAGTAGCGGTTGTCGTCTGGTGTGTCATATTGGCAGATATGGTTCTCAACGTATCATTTGCGAGTAAATCAAACTGGGAATCTAATTTCGATAGCAAATCTTCCTGTAGTCTTTCGTTCATTATAGCGAGGCAGATAGAACAATTTCTGGTCCAGGAGTGGAGATCGACAAGCAGAAATGGCGCCTCGATATGAGACAAAAGCCGTAGAAGCCCCGTTCTGGCAGTTACCAACATTGTCAATCCTGCAAACAAAACTCCTTGGACGAGCATCCATGAAAGCGGTACGTTGCTGGCTCGAAGTACTTGTAGTATGCTGTCGATATAGCTTCCAGCTGATCTAATGCATCGTTCTAGGGATTGGGCAGGAGGGTTTGGACAAAGTGGACTTGGTCTATGTAGGACAAAAGTCGTGCCATGGTAAAGACGGTCCCAGTAGCTTTGAAGAGATTAGTCAAGAAAGCCTATGGAAAGATCATTCATTCCTACCTATATGGATACGGATGCAGTCCTTCCGAATGAGGATTGAGTGGAATGCTAGCTCGCCACTCATCAAGTTCTTTTTGCGCATTTGAGATTAGTCTTTGCGTTTGTTCAGCCGACATGTTTCGATTTCGGCTATTAAGGCTATAGATTTGAGCCACGACCCTGCTTTGAATCTGCCGATGTCTGATGTGATGTAGGCTAAGAAGGTTTTCGTTCGAAGGCTTTGGTAGTTCGGCAAGAATATGTTCTTCACTGATCGATGGGGGCCGTCCAAGGTTATAGGCGAGGCTGATTTCCACGCCGTAGATAGTCCAGAAAAGGCGATTGCTTTTATCTTTCACGGCATCTGGCTGGTTATTTGTTCTGGGTGTACAATGTAAGCCCGTTTCGACAGCCATCTAGGTGTACACATTAGCGATACAGAGTTTCCAACCAAAATTATTCAAATGTTGGAAATATACGGCTCCAAGTATGAAAATAAGGAGCGCGACAGAGGTTAAAAAAATTTATGGCAGGATATCATACATACCCTCATCGCAAGGCCAGCCAGCTGCCACTGACTCGAGCCAATAGGTCCATAAGAGCTGTAGATTGAAATCAAGACGATGGCTTGTATGAATCCTATACTTGGATGTAACTTTTGAAAACTAATGTCCATCAAATTCAAGGCTCTCATACAGAGTGACATTGGCGATGGCCGAGGAGTTGGCATGTCTGACATTCTCTCTGGTTCAGTTTGCCTGCGCATTTGTTTGAGGGTATTTGCAGCATTGATAGCCCCAAGAGCCATCACCAAATAAAAAAGCATCATTTCAGTAGCTCTTTCGGGTTGACAGCCAAGGTCTAGGTTGTCAGCTTCAGATCCTTCATTATACCCCGAGACTAGCAAATCTAGATCATCACAGTTAAGAATCGGGTATAGAGGCAGTATCCACATCTTGTACGACTCTAAAAAAAGGCTGACATCGTTAGAAGAGATTTGAACGAGGCTATTGACTGAGACGGCATCCGTCTTATGACCAGGATTTGCGTGCTGAGTGCTAAATGTTGTATTCGGCAAGCTTGATGTTGAGATACACGACCGTATAAGTGCACTAGTATAAGCAGCGAAAAAAGCACCGCTGGAAGGACCGAGGTATCTCATCTCTCCAGTTGCATTTAGAGCTAGCATACCAATATCCGCAGCATGATCGGTTGGGCCCGAAGAATTTCGTGTGTTGTGGCGCGTGTTCGAAGGAGAAAGACCTGGGTCTGATTGTCCCGGAAGATCTTGCTCATTGCTAAGAACCAACCCTTCAAGGACAGGTTGCAGAGGGGTCCCGGTCGGCACATGTTTACATTGGATGTGAAAGTTTCTGGAAACTTCGTCTTCAAGCCAAAGAGTTCTCTGTCGGTAGTATTTGAGTTCACTGGATCAGTTAATCTTCAGATTCTCTGTTGGTGAGCTGGAAACTGGGAGCTATTTCACATACACCAGGCCATCCCCTTTTCTATGCCTTGTATAGGGCTCACAGTTCGCCCCTACCTTGGCGCAAGTGTGGCAGCTTGGATAACCAGAGCACTACCCATCTGTAAGTTGAGATGTCCTCTTCCTTCCACTGTTTCCCCCCAGCTTTCAGTTTTCTTTTCCCTACCCGAATCTTTTTACTGTGACAGCGGACACATGCTTTAGTAGTCGCCATATGTGGAGATAGAAGATTGGTTGTAAGTGGGCAGGGCAGCTGATAATATGTTCTGCGTAGTACCTTACAATAGGCAAACACACAAAAGGCTAGCCATCGGCAAGAAATCCGATGAAAAGAATCCAAATTCAAGCAATGTCTGGGAGTGATAGATGCTCATGAACGCCGAGCTGAGTGGGCCCGGTGTTTTTTCGCCGAGCTGTCTCCACATCCTCCAGCTCCGTACTCGGAAGTATAGGGACGAAGCTGGAATAGCATGAGGTGTGAAAAATAGCCCGCTAATATCTACTATGGCCGGATGGAGCTTACACTGCGTGTATTTCTTAGATCAAATACCCAGGAATTCTCCTTTAATTGACACCACGAGCATAATGGACATGTACAATCCATTGCTATATCATACTCTCTATTTCTCCTAGTAAACTATGAGAGCATATGCATTGTATATACCTATCCCAGTGTCATCACTCGTCGAATCGTATTAGTTGAAGCGCTCGGCGATTAAATCCTTTAGCTTCTGCTGGGAGATGGCTTCAATGCCAACAAGTATGTTGTCGTTGCTGTCGTACGCAGAACCATATTCTTCACCTCCAAAGGCAGTGCCAAGCAATATCTTCCCTACAGCTTGCAAGCTATTATCCCCAGAGGCGACTGCATCAAGACCTTCTCTCAGGACGTCTGATGACTTGATATTGCTAATGGTCCATGTTATCTTTGACTTGATTTCTTTGGCAATGTCAAGTACTTGTCTCTGTGTCAGAATTGCCTCTGAAACATAGACAACACGATTTCTAGTCTTTTCTGGATTGTTGAATATACCAGCAATCGCAGTCCCAACGTTGGCTAAAGTTGTAGTGCTGAACCTATTATTGCCGTCATCAATTAAAGCAACTGAATGGTTTTTAAAATCGACAACGGATGGTGCCATCAGTAAGTACTCCAAGAAGCTTCCAGGTGCGACCACAGTGTAGGACAAAGTGCTTGTAGCTGCCTTGTCTGCGAGATACTGCCGAACAGTTGCCAATGTAGAATAAAATGGAAACCCCAAAACCTTGGGGCTAGTGGTGCATACTCCAAAGTCTGAAGGAATAAATCTTTGAACGCCGGCGGCTATGGCTGCATCGATTAAAATCTTTTGCCCTTCCAACCCTGCTATCCCAACGGTCGATACAACAGCATCTTGATTTTGAAGAGCCGATGTCAAAGAGTTCGTAGAGGTAAAATCTACCTCTGCTACCGTGATTTTGGCATCGTAACTCCCAGGCTTCTGAGAACGAGTCAGAACGGTAACGTTAAAGTTAGCTTGAAGAAGCGCCTTCAAGACATGTGATCCAAGGTTACCGGAAGCCTGTATATAAATTAACTTCCAAGATATATTGAACCAAGGGCCATTCGTTACTCACACCAGCAACCGCGACATTTCGAATCGCCGCCATGGTGGATGGCAAATTTGTCGTAGCCTGTTTGGAAAACCTGAGGTGGTATCGTGTAATAAGAAGTTGAGCTGAGTAGAAAGTGTCGAACGTTTGGGGTTCAATTGGGCTTTATATATTTGGCTTGCTACATTTTTTAGAATCATGTTCTGTCAATGGAGAATCGCAATTACAAGAGACGAGGCTTGATGAACCCTGCCACCCATCCGCTGACACCTTTAGCTACTCGTACAAGTCCGACGCTCCTTGCGGTAATTGTCCGCAACCATCCCCACAAGTCGGCAATCATCCGCAATTCGCATGACTAATACGACCTTATATATCCTTTCGCGTCCGCATGTTTCCGCTGATTGCGTTCTGGACTCTTGATATCCGCTGAACGCCAAACCGAAGAATGGGGACGTCGGGTTATCAATCTCAGTCCCTCTAAGAAATTCACAGATGAGATCAATGGACAAGCGGCAAAAACCCACCAATGCCAGGAAGGCGTGTCTACGGTGCCGCCGGTCTAAGAGGAAATGTGACAGAGCACTCCCAAAGTGTCTTCTTTGTAGGCGGTTAGTATTACGCTATCAATTTTAAATATTTACTTGGATCTCGTCTATTGACTATCACATGATCTTTCTAGCAGGCAAGAAGACTGCCAGTATGAAACAATAACCCTGTCATGTTCAGGATCTGTTCGATCTCCTGGCACTAATCCGACAAGCTCTCCGGATGAACTTTTCTCTCCGCAACGAATTAAGACTGCAATCATTGAAAAAATATCAGACATCGAGCCAAAAGACATCGTGTCTGCATATTCTCGCACCATACACCCCTGGTTTCCTATCATTGCAGAGTCTCGCGTCGGCGACCAACTCCCTGACACCTGGAATGATGCGAGTATCGATTTCACCTTGCTATGCTTGACCATTATGTTGCTTTGCACCATTCCGGACTCCAAATCATTGGCGGATACCAATATTTCTGTATTGAAAGATCTCTATCTTTCTGCCAAGAGATGGATCGCATTAATCGAGGGGATTGGCGCCAACTCAACGGAGATTGTACAATCCAGGCTATTCGTTACAGTGTTCGAAGTCGCGCATGGCTTGTATCCTGCGGCTTACATATCTATAAGTGCGGCAGCTAGAGCAGCAGAGATGCTAAAGAAGGCTGGCGGCTTAGAAACGGCCTCGTATAATCCCTATACAGACGAAGAAAAGGTAGAGAGCTGCATGACATGGGCGGCAGTTAAGATTTTGGATAGGTGAGTTACAAGGAGTGATATACTATATATCTTGATACCATTTATCAACACAGTGAAAAATGTCTTTCTAATAGCACATGCTAGGTATATTGCCATTGAAAGCGGTGAATATCCTCCGGTGACAAGACGCATTCATACAAACGAGGTCGATTTACCTTATTCGGAGCTTCCATTCGCCGTGTCTACTCCTTTCTCTTCTCAGCGACAGTTCTTACGATTATACGAGGCAACAAGTCTTCTAGATAAAGTTCATATAACCATCTATGAGCCGACGCCGCGAATCTCGTTTAATCTTGAGGAGGGAGCTCTTTTGGTGAATACATTGCTTTCATTGCGAACGGTAATACTTGGAGAGGTGCCAAATGAATCAGCAATATACACCAGTGGTCTTCTCATTTGCGATACGTGAGTTTTACCTCAACTTTTGAAGTCAGAAATGCTTACAGCTTGGCAGTGGTCTTCTCCTAATATATGATAAATGCAACAGAGAACGGTCATTCAATTATAATATGAAAGACCATTGGATTTCAGCCACCCTTCCGTTGAAAAATATTATTGAAGACATCTGCAACATTATTCGACCGCTGAATGCTTTCGACGACAACGCGCTAGGCAGGATCCCACCATTTGTCCACTTCTTAATGTACAAAGCTGCAAGCATTTTGACGAATAGTATGCGAGATCAAACCAATTTCGAAACAAATGCACAAATTCTGAAGTCGCTACGAGATTTCTTGAATCTTCTACAAGCACGATGGCTTGCTGCTGGTAAAGAAGCGTTGCTACCATATTGGCAGACAAGTGTTAATTAATGTTTAGGCCGTTATTTAAGCCTTTTGGACGAAGATACTACCCCAAGGATTTTCAAAGTGTTGGAAACAGAGAGATCAGAACATGCGCCATATATTATCAGATAATCAACCTAGAGAAAGGTTGAGTACATCCGTGGCTGTAATTTCTACTTTGGCCGATATGTTACAACTTGGCAAGTAACTGACCTCGCAGATATCGCATCTGACCAAACAACTGAGCCCACCAAGAAGGTTTTTGCATCATAATCTAAGGCCTTCAAAACATGTGTACTCTCTTTCCAGAATGGAACATGGCTGGAAGGAATCCTTTGTTCTCATCAAGATTCTCGACAGCACTCTGGAGGATCTTCGGAGTCTTCTTAAGGACTGAAACTGCAAGATACTTGTCCATATGCTGAGCTTGCATCTCAAAGAACTTCTCATAAGCTGCCAAAACAGTGTAATGGCCAAGTGATATTGCCGCCTCTTTTGCATGCTCGAGGAGGTCGTCTAAGAAATTGTCTTCTTCAGCCTCGGCGTCAGATCCGCTACCTTTTGAATCGTTAACTGCCTCATTGCTTGTCGAGAATGGGAACCTCATCGTGAGAGGTGACATAGAAGAAAAGCTCTTGGCTGTCTCAAGTCTCTGAAGTCCCGCATCGGTGATCTTTCCATAGCTGTCATTTGCCAGATTTGCAGCTTTGGACAGTTTCTCTTCACTTTGCTTGGCATTCTCAGAGCTCTTGATGTATGTCTCCAAGATCTTGCACATTTTCCTCTTCTTTCGGTCCATATATATCTGCCAAGCACTCATGAGTCCCGGTTCTACTGCAGAATTGGTAAAATCGATTTCGGTAGCGGCTATGCGTTGGCCATAGAATTGGTGCGTAGAGCCTAATTCGAGGAAACAGAGAAACCATTTTGCACCAGGAACTCCAGAGAATCGTGCCAGTACCCACTCTCCAGCAACAAGCTGCAGCTGTGGCTCTTGAATATAGTCAAGCATCCTGACTACTGTTTTTTCCTCCTTGGTGGCGCGTATGTAGTCCGTCGTGTTCTGTTCCTCTGCCTGGCTGTCTCGGCTACTTTCACCAATAGTAGTTTTTGCCACCAAGTTCATTCCATCTTCTACAACTTTGTCCATACTTTGAAGTTCAATGCTTCCATGAAGCTTTTTGGCTCTGGTATCTTCTTTTATGATCTTGTCTTCAGTCGCCTTTTCCACATCTAGCTGCGTTCGCAGAATCCGCTGCTCACATGCAAAATGCACAGCTACATTCGCAAATCCGGTGCTGATGGTGCACCATCCAGAGATTTTTTGTTTCGGACTTGCTGCCTTTGCCACTTGTCGCACCAGTTTCTCTCTGTCAATCATTGTCACAACAATTCGTTGTATGTCGAATATACCTTCAATTCCGGAGCTGTTTACTATAATCGGATTTGGACACGTTAGGTTTTCTGCCGTTATCCTTTCTTCGCCGTCTCCAGCTTGGCCCAGCACTCCTTCAGGTTCAACGACTTTAAAGGTGATCTCTTTTACTTTCTGTGGTAAAATAGATTCCTTTTCATCTTGAGACTTGTCGGCATCATAAATAGCCTTCAGATACTCAGTCACACCTGAATCAAGCCGTTTCCACTCAGGCTCCGCCGGCGCTGACGGCGCAGTGAGAGGTTTGGATGTTGCTTCCTGCGCTGAAGCTTTCTCCGAATGATTTGAAGAGAGTCTGCCTAATGATGATTTGATATTTTTGCCTAGCCCAAATCCTGGGAGATTTGAGGTGACCTTCCCAGAGGAGGACTTCAGATTTGGAAGTGACGGGGTTAAATCGAGCGACCACGAAGACTTTTTGTCAGCGCCTTTGGCATCCTTCCAGTCATCAGGCGGAGCACTATGGTCGGAGGCCGACTTCTTAAGCTGCGCGCAGTTTTTTTTGATGTAGAGAAGAATTTTGCCAATATTCCCTAGCTGCGGCTGGAGATTCTCGAAGGTAGAGTTGCTTATGAATGACGTTACTTCCCGGACCCAATGCAAGGGTATACTCTCGCGTTTTTTGTCTTTCACACAGTCGATTGCATCGCGGAGCATTTGGATAATACCGTGATAAGTTACCATAGTTTGTTTCCGGTCCTGTCTCACCTTTGCAGAGATCATCATATTGTATCGTCGACCGCGATCTTCATCAGTCCCGTATGCCTTGTGGGACGCGGGATACATGGAACGGCCACGAACAGGGCTTCCCATCTCTGCTCCTGCCCAATTGAACACAGAAACATCATTATGGGTGGTGATAACCTCGTCCAGAAGGCGGGCAAGAGCTTTTGCGTAACCTTCAGCATGGAATGATGGAAATCGCACGCCGAGAATACCCATGAGAGAATAGACATGGTCAACTGGAACAGTGGCGACTCTACTGCACGACAGCTGTAGGACTAGCTGGGCAGGAAATCCACTGCGAGCGATTCCGCTTTTCCACGTTTTGAGTGGTCCGACACCACCAAACTCGGCAATAAAGCGTCTATCAGAGACAATGAGACCTCCCACTTTCGCCACAAGACAGAGCAAGAGAAATTTGATGACTTCTTCAGTTCCATCTATGCCAATAGAACTTGCTTCTATAGATGGCTTAGGTAGGTGGTTTGCTTTGAGCTTTGCCAAAAGATGTATTCCATTTTCGTCTAATCCATATCGCTTGCTTCCATCTAAATCCGAGGCGGCGAGGTAGACAGCGCGCGATATCTCCGATGTAGCAGTCTCCACTGACATATTGGCTGGGAAGCGAAACCCTAGAGCATTGAGAATAGCAATGAGCTGTATCGACTCTCTGACCTGCTTTACTTCGATCTGGTAAACTGTGTCCCAAGGGCCGCTGCATTTGCTCTTATTAACAAGTTCAATGTCGGTTTCCCGTAAATATGGAATGAGGGTGTTAAAATCTTCCATTTTCCAACGAGAAAGCTTTGTGTGATTGGGGTCTTCTGGCGCGTTTGCGTAGATGTTCGATGTTATTCCCCGAGTATGAAGTTCAATGAATGGAATCAGAGGATAAATATCGCCAAGATTTTCAATGGGTCGACTAAGAGGCTTCCATTCTGAGTTGACAAAAAAAGTCATTTTGCTCATGACTAATTCCTGAAGTGTCCAAGCCCGACTTGCCCATTCGATTGTGGATTTTATCTCTGGGAAACTTCGAATATTCGAGGTCGTAGCGGTATTCGGCATGACTTCATTATTCTTCACATCCCGTCCAAATTTAAGCCAATCAGCAATGGCGTCGGCTTCTCGCCAATTTGTATCCAAATGAACAAGGCAAAACTCGGCATTTGAATACCAGTCTCCCATTAGCGACAAGGACTGGGATAATTCTCCGTAATTCTTCTTGTCGATGCAGCATGTGTCAGACCAGATATACCGTGCCCCATGGCTCTGAAAGTGGTTTGTTTGGAATATTCTTCGGGCTTCTTTTATCGAGCTATCCAACTTGATAGCTGACTTCCACCTTTGTAGGCGACGAATCAATTCGTCCACTTCATCACCGAGACGGTTGCTCTTTTGAAAGATTTGAGTGTATTCCCCAACACTGTCTTGCATTTTAAGCAAATCTTCGAGTTCTTTCTCTGCTTGAGCGTATGCTTCCTCTGCCTTGGTAACAACTGTGGATGTGGTAGTATATTCTGAGGTATCTTGCTGTACCATAGCAGAGGCACCACTGGCAATCCCTTCTGCAATATCTGCGTTTTGTAAATCTTCTGTATTGCTGTCGATAATTTTTCCAGCGCGGTGGATTATTGTGTCAAACATCTTCTTCTCGATCTTACTCAGATCGACCAATGACTTTTTGGAATCTCGTGCCTGACGAGCCGAGTTCATCTTCCATTTCATTTCGTTGGCTTCCACCTTTCTCCTAACAAGTTCTTCCACACTCAAGTTCTCTGATTGTTGCTTCAATATGGTCTCAATTATTTGCTCTTGGTCGAGTATATCACGCTTACACTGCTCAAGAACCAAATGGATGTCATCGCTCCGACCCATTGGAGTCTCGATATTGGGGATAGCTGCTCTAACTTCCCCAGATCCGGCTCTTATGCGCTCCATGTGCTTCTCTCTGGCACGCATAATATGAGCCAGAGTGATCTCATCTCCCTTCCAACGATGAGATAGGATGCAGTATGAGTCAAGATGTGAAATATTCCACGCATCGACTATGTTGCCCGTCTCAATGTCTATCATACGTAATGGCCGTTGAGGTCGCTCCGTATCTGGTGACTCCAGAAATTCAATGTCTTGTAGCGTGCTGAGAGCATTGTCCTTCGAGTGTGTAAAAGTTGGCTTGAAATCAGGGACAAACCACAGGTTCAAGGCTGCGCGAAGCTTCTCTGGGCTGCTGCCAATATCGTCAAAAATCTTCTTAATTTTTTCAGGTGTAATATCTGTGTAGTTGCTCAGGTCAGCTACCCTTGCAATTTTATCCGATATACTGGTCATCGTGGTCGTCATGGTAAAGTTGGATGACTAGCAGCTCTTAGTGTGCAAATATCCAGGAAATAAATTGATGATCTGTTTCTGTTTTTATTCCTAGAGAAATTTCAGCATGGGCCGACGGTAATTATAGTACTTCTCAGAGCTCTTGGGTACATGCAACTCTATGTTAGGAGGATGTCCCGTCAATTGGGCGTGGTGAAAGAGCTTGCAGATGATGCGCCAAGACTCTGATTTGATTAGCCGCAATTAACCTCTCTACACTGATGATAAAGCAGCCCCTTGTTTGAAGAGCAGCAAAGCTGTAGCCTATTGCTGTCCGCCACGTTGGTCTTGTGCGCTACATTTCAGCTGGTTGTAATTTACTGGGTCTTTTGGGCTCCCACAGCCAAAGATGCCTTGTAGCTGCAATTTCATTGGCGCCATTACAGAAGCTCAAATAGCTTGCATCGGTATGCTATCTTTATTCGGAAATAGCTCTTGTAGAGCCCGGAAATGCTCGTACATGCATCGATGACAGCCAACTGGTGGGTCGGTTGGATGGATCAACTGAACGATGGTGCCCAAGCTAGCCAACAATATCGCTTCTGGTGTGTGATTCAGAATAGGAACGGCCGAATCACCGGCATTACTCTTTTTACGGGAATCTCTACTCAACTCTCAGCTTCTTAAAAAATTCACAACTCTCCAAATACAATCCCGTAGGAATCTGCGGTTTGTTCTTTAAGAAAATTCCATAACGCTACTATCCGCAACTTTTTGCGAAGCTTTATCCATGGCATCTTATCATAGGGTTTTGATGACCTTTGATAGGTCGGTGACCCAAAAAAGTGTCGAGTGCAATTAGTGAGTATCCCTTTCGGATTCATACCAACATGTATTTTAACAAAGCCTTCTTTCTTGGCAGTGATATCCACCCGTGGGATGTGTTGATAAATGGCTCGCGGTGGAATGGGAAGATTCGACTCATCGGCTATGTCGATGTCTTTTTCCTTATATGTTACTCAGGAGAATCTCGCTTCGAGAAGGGCATTATTATCTACAGTAAGTCAGATCCGGCTGATGACATATTGCGTTCCCAAGAAATACATAACTCGGCTAACGATCATCACAGAGGATGACGAGATTATCCAAAAGTTAATGGAAAGTGCAGGTGTGACCGGAGAGGGTCTCGGCCTACAGCTCATGAATGAAAAAGAGGTCAAAGCAGCAGAAGGTGAAAGGAAAGGTACGTGGCATCGTTTACGTTGTTGATTGGTCAAAGTTCGCGAAGACTCACTTCTCAAGGTACAGTATTAAAAAAGTATTTCGACTTTCAGACAGTCAAAGGAGGCCTTGACTACACAATTACAAGCCTCGGTCATGAGGTGGGGGTCAAAACGGAATACGACGCAACCACTTTAAAAAAGTACGTCATCAAAATTCGCAAAGGTAGAGATTCTATAATGAAACGTAAGTGTTGTTCAAATCCTGCGATATTATGGGAACATTTAATGAACAGATTATAAGCGAGGATTCGCAGAGGGGTCAGTCAGCATGACCTCTTCGATCTCATGCACGATGCCGTTCGTCTGGGAATAATCACACAAGCCGAGCTCATCGGTCAAATCATTGGAAAGACCATTGGTGGATCTACAATGGAAGATGTCACATCAAAATATCTTGATGCTCTAATAGGAGCAAGGAACTCCAAAAATGTCGCACTGGAGGCTGACAGACAATGAGGTCGCTGAGCAATAATAGGATCGTAACACACGTAGCTTAGCTCGTTATTCATTGCTAGACATTCAATATACATCGATTTAAAACGATGTAAATGGGCTATCCCACTTCTTCCACTCCATCAATATTTGTGTCTCGATGCTGTCATCCTTCTTTCTTCATGTCGTCATACAAAGTTGCATGTCACACCTTCACTAACACTCTCGCGTTGGTCACGAACTCGCGCTCTATCACATTTCGCTAACCAATCACTTAGCCTGGTGAAATGCCTTGGTCTCTGGTTCACTTCCTCGTCAACCAACCAATGAATTATGTGTCTTCGGCTACCCGTTTGCTTCCATCTTTGGCGGTTGCCATAGCTCAGAGTCACCTACGGGGGGTGGCACCGGCCTCACTCAGCTTCATTCATTTTAACCGAACTAACCAAAAATGAAAACCATTTGGTAGCATTGCAGTAATGCCTGCATAGCTAGCGCCTCCTAATTGACTTAACGACTGGCCTAATTTCACACTCTCGTAGTTTGAACATGCTTCAAATGGGATGAAACGTGCTGAATGTTATCTGCCTCATTATTGTGGCGCAAATGATGGATGGAATAGGCAAAAGGCTTGCGGGATACATGAAGGATCTTCGATTGGCATCAACTGAGGCACAGCGAGAAAGGATGATGGTAATCGGAGTCGGTGAAGATAACTTTCATACGGAAAGATTATTCCTCTTAGTTTGGATCTACAACATAGAGCTGCAAGGCCAAAACCAGCGTCCTTTGTCCATGAGATTGTTCAAGTTCGTGCTAGGTAAATGGCCACATGCCCGTGACAACAGGAATTGCAACACTGTAAAGAGTTCAACTTATTCCCCCTCCAGATCATTGCAACCTTGATCATCGGCATATTTGCCGCCGAGCAGTTCTTGGCAGGGATTGCAAGAGAAGGCGGGGTGACAACATTATCAAAATTGACGTGTCCGGTGGGTACGGCTGCAGCAGCGATTGGTCGTGACAGTCTGTGAAATTTGGAGGCTAAGGCTGAGAGAGCCTGGCGGCTAGAGCTCATTGTGCCTGCCAAGCGATTTATCGGTGACTTGATTCACAGACTTCGTCCTCCTTGGCCAGTTCTCATCCAAACCGTCTTCTGGTTTTATGCTGAGGCAAGGAGCAAAGAGAAGGAGCAAAGAGCTGGAGCCACGCGACAAGAAGGAATCTTCAGCAGGCGCTCACATTAAACCATGTCTTCTACGGATAATACTGAGCTGATTCTTGCCGTTGTGGCTCTGATCATCTCTATTCTAGCTTTTGTTATAGCCATCCTACAGGCTCTCCAACAGTATTTTGCATCGGCCACGGGATATTCTTCTTGCAGTGAAGCTGTAATAGGAAAATGGTCGCGCTTCTCCAGACGCCAGATGCTTTGGTCCGAGTTCCGCATCGAGGTACATTTTGAAACACCCGTGCTATTTGTCGCGAGGCCCGAAAATACGAGAGGGCCACTCGGGAATGATGAAGATTTTCGTCAAGAGGATAGGAAAATTATACGCCTGGACGGCAGCCACGCAAATCTCAAGTACACGCCAAGCACTGAAGAGTTTAATGAGCAGCAAAAGAAAAATAAGCAACAAGCTGTCCGTACAGCGGACAACGAAAACGCAACCTGGTGTCACATGTTGATGGCTATCTATCAAATGGAGAAAGAGTCCCGTTCTTGGCAGAAAGAATCGCTAGGGTATCAGCCTCCTTGCGATCCCTCACCCCCTCACTCATTGGTTGTCTGCATGCAGAGAAAGAAACGAGTCTGGGATAGCATTCCCCAAGGTCTCAGTAAACCTTATGCTACAACAACTATATCGCATCTGATAGAGATTGCTGCCATGCTTGGCATTCACTGGAAGAATTTCGATTTAGACAACGATCGTTATCGAGCTCAAGGTAATGGCTTTGTCCTGTACGGCTCTTACATCGACAATTTGGGTATATCCTTCACCTTTCAAAAACAAGGGCCAACGGTGTTTGGACAAAATCGTATAATTCCAAATCACGACATAAAGCAATTGTGCTTTGGTTTGGCGCCGACAATTCTCCATCGGGAAATGCTCATCAATGTCGATGGCCATGGGACTCATGTAACTTTGCAACTTGGCAGCTTTGCAGAGATTGCTGATACTCTCGCAGAGTTCGGCTGTGATAACAACACGATTGGCTACTTTAGAAAAAACCCTGAGGAGGCCCGCCATGCCCATCTTTACCCTGGTACGTCATGTTCAAATACCTACCACTCTGTCCAAAACACTGCAAGATCTCTAGAGTGGTCTCGTAGTACAAGAAATCCGTATACAGACTAACAAAATTACAGTTCCTTTCGAAATACTAGGCATGGTCGGCCAAATACTTCACATCGAGGATACTGCTTTTCGAATGCTTCCGAATCCCACAGTTTATTTCTGGGAGCCCAACACATTCTCTCTTCCCACTCTTACAAGTAACATTGTTGCTATATTGAGGGAGACTCAAACAGAGACTACAAATATGGAGGAGAATGACCAGATTTCACAGCTATTAGATTGGTGTGACGAGAGTACAGAACAAATTGAAAAGCCGCCCAATGGATCACTTCATACTGATATCAGCGGCACAACAGCAGCCAACAAGATTGCGCACTTACGTGGGGGTATAGAGCTCTGTGATCACTACTTGAAAGAGGTTGACATGGTGATGATTTACCAAGTCGTTCGTGTCCACATTCAGGAAGTTCTGGGGATGCTAAATGAGAAACCGGGCGACGGGCTTGAGGATGAGAATCAGGATTCCAATATTATAAACGAATTTGATTCGGCAACTGTTGACGAAAAACATCATCTTCTAGCACGGCTGTACTGTACATCCGTACGGCATAATGTCATAGAAACTGTGCATAAGCAGCGGTCACAATACAGCCAGAAAACAAACACACAGGTGACCATTGCAAACGACATGGTGGATTCTGAAGCTACAATGAAGCGCGATATTAACGAGATATGGTGTACTCTCATATTCCGAATGCTTCACTGGCTTCAACTACACGACTTTCATAAAAAGGACATTCAAGTAAGCAAGCGTGATGCATACGACAGTCGAATACCGGTATACATTCTCTGAACTTTGTTGCGTTTGGTTAGTTTAGCGAAGAATTGTGAATTGAAGTTTTCTTGATCTTATTCCAACTAAATCATTCGTTACATAATTGCACCGTGTACCGATAAGAGACGAAAGAAAACAAAAGCCCAATAGTGGAAAGCCATGATCTCATGCAGCTCAGTAGTTGAACTGGTTAGGCTCCACGGTTCTTTTAACAATGATAGACCATTGAGCAATCAAGAAGAAAGCAACAAACCCAATCAAAGACAAAGACAAAAGGATAATCTTTATGGAAAGAATAGCCAAGTTTTTCCAACTCGCCCATGTAAAAGTATAAAACGCGTCGGACATCGTGGCGTAACCTCGACCGCCCACAACTGACGGCACTACCTTGCCATCAAAAGACCTGTCAAATGGAATGATGGCATCATCTTCGATAGGAAGAAGAGACGCTTGGATTCGCATTAAAACGACTTGACTAGGAACAACAAAACATATGGATCCGATAATGGTTACGAGTATGACGAGGGCGCATTTGGAGTACAAGGCCATGTCTCCCGTCGCCATGTCAATTCTAAATTTGTAAGTATTGTCAGGCATGAGAAGGTTGAAACAAGGCCAGTCAACTCCCATGGAGGAGGCTATCCAGTAGGGCAGCCACCTCGTTATCTCAACAGAGGCCCAGTGAACGACGACAGCTCTCCATGTTGCATGGAAGGTGCGCCCAAATGAAGGAACGCGCCTCCAAAATGATCGGTGGCTTGGCTTGGAGATGATGAGATGTAGCCAAAGGGTGCTGAATTGAACCATCGCAAGCGCAGGGAGAAGTCTCGCCAGCCAACTAAATGGCCAGGGCACGTAACGGGCGGCAATGACAACTGGGTATGCAGTAACGACACCCTGGAGTAGAGCGCAAGAAAATCCCCGGAAGTTGGCCAAAAAGCCATCGGTATCCACCAAGAGGCGATAAATGGCTGTGGGAGAGGATGAATTTATCCGATTAGGATTGTCGATAGAGTTGGAGCCATGTCCTCGCTCGTCGGCAACATTGCCGAGACCAATGGGGTCGTGCACTCCTCGTTTCTTGTCTTGCACAATAGCAAACACCGGATAAACGCGAGGCAAAGTGTAGTTAAACTATTATACCGATAAACATCAATTAGCTGCGATCAGAAAAAGTGGGCGATGCAGGGCAAGAGATGATCGAGTGCCAAATTAACTCAGGGCAGTACAAGCACGCACAATAATGAAGAGAGGCAGGAGGATGGCTAAATCAACCAGCAAAACGACACGCGACCACCAGGGCGCTTCATAAACAAAATGGACGTCATTGTCGTGATACAGAGGCCATTGCAGCGGCTGTGTATGTGCTGAGGCAGACATTGTAAAGACGCGCTTGTCAGTGAATCATTGAAGGAACAATGTGGGAGAGGGAAGAGGGTGGATAGTTTGTAAGATTTGAGATTGACACGACAAGACTGCCGGATGTCTCGTGCGTGATTACTTGTTTAAATTCGCGACTTTGAAAGGCTTACGGAGTAGGGGGTGGGGTCTGCCGGTGGAAAGAAGTCCCATTTTAGAAGATAATTTCCGCTTTTAGAGAGGCGCAGCCACTGTCGACTCAATAAATCAGTTGACAAGAATACGAAGTGCGAAGGCACGGATACGGCTATTACGTGGCTTACAGGCACTGTGCGTACGGCTGTGAACACTTGTTAACATAGGTGATGTGGCCACGATAGAGGCCAGGTGTGTAACAAACAATTGGGGGCAGAAGAGTCATCATTTGAGGATACTTGACTAGCCTTAAGCATCGCTCATTGATAGAGTAATATCTGGCCTTGAACATTCCACAACGGCTATGGAATAGGAGCCATCTCCGAGACGAGAAAATAAAAGCCGGGTAGCACCTTAAGTTTTCCGTTTTGTGGAGAGGAGTTTTAAGAAGAACCTGGATTTTTTTTTTTTTCCCTTCTTGTTGTATTTAAGCTTATATTTTGACTTTTCTTCTTTCACCATCTACGCCTGTTTACCTAGCGCATTGTAGTATCACATGGAATGGTGCCGTTCGTGGTGAGCTTTCCAGTTCTATCTCAACGTAGAAGTTAGCTGCTGTGTTGTGTATAAAGCTAGGTTATTATTTCTTCGGGATTTTTGGCGAAAAGTGTTATAGTCTTCAACTTTCCATGTCGGGTTTACCTAGCAGCCTCGATGGGAGGTGCTAACCTTTTACTTCGCGTCCTTTCACAGTTTTAGTTGCAGTTGAAAAGGTGGGGGAAACAGTAAGGTTGAAGCCGTAGTGGTCGTAATCTCTAACACAAATAGCGTAGGCCGAATTAATTTAAGTACCATATTCTAAAAGTGCCGTTACAAGAAGATGTGATATTTAAATCATATTGCACCTGAATTTTCCGGTCAACGAAAAATTCAGGCCCACTCTGCTGACCCAATTCTTTTCACAAGCCCATGAGCGAACAATTTCATCCCCCCCATGCATGCTTTATTGTTAAACAGACAGTTGGGGATCTGGAGCGAGCTGGACTGGTGACAGTCCTGTTTTTAATTTTTGAGAAAAAAAAATCTCCAAGAGAGAGCATATGAGAACTCTATCTTCATTCAAGATTCTTTCATATATCGGTTTAATAAGCACATGCATTTGCGAAGTACATCCATGATGGGTGGGCTCGGCAAGATCAATAAACATATATAGAGCACCAAAGCATTGTCATGTTGGACGGTCGACCTATTTGTGGCGCGAAATGGGGATAACATGGGGTTCAAAAAAGTATGCGTGCCGTAATTCTTACATTAGTCGCTCTGTTGGTGCGTTGAGCAACATGAGCTATGTGCCTAGCCATGTTACAGACTCTGTATCACTTATGGCGATATAACCGTCCATTATTATACCCCAGCATGCGGAAGAAACTGGGCAAAAGATCATGACCCCTCTCTGTCTTTAGCCTAGGTACTCCATACATAATATAGATTTTGCGGATACTATTTGTTGGCGTGACGCAGGAAAACGAAAGCGGAACGCTGTCGTCATAGGTGGCCGGGTGCGGAAATGCTCCTCCTCGGAACTCAAGTGCCGGCTTTAACTGCTGAAGCCTCTATAATGGGCATCACCGGCTGTAGGTCGCAGGGATCGGCACTCACATCCCGGAGTTAGAATGGAGTCACCAGTTCAAGACAAGAAAGTCAATGTGGTCCCCTAGTCATGTCCTAGACGTAACCCCGCAAAAGAATATTTCCCATAAATCTGGGGTTCCGTGAAGCTCTTGGCGACGCGTTGTCCCATTCAACACTGTTCGGAAACAAGAGGCAATGCAGTATTTCCAGTCGAAGACAACGGCGGCCCAGCAGCCAAACATGGATTTGGCCATGCAAACAGCGAATATTGAAAAGGAGCCTGTGCCTGTTCAGAACGAAAATGCCGTCGTGCAGCAGCCCTCTATCGATGCTGAACTGGAGAAGCGAGTCGTCAGAAAAACGGATATGAATCTCGTCCCGTTAGTTATGGCTCTATGTACGTTGAATCATGCCTGTTCCACAACCTGCAACTAATGATTTTGTAGACCTTCTTGCTTTCCTTGATCGGTCAAATGTTGGGTATGTATGCATCCTGTCGCAAGAACTGCGACGCTATTTCCTAACATAAAAACCAATTGCAGGAATGCGCGTATTGCCGGCATGAGCAATGATCTCAATCTTATTGGAGATCGTTACGATTGGCTGCTCACAATATTTTATATTCCTTACATCGTATTTGAGTTCCTCGGTATTATGTGGAAGGTCGTGCCACCACACATCTGGGCAACAATCGTCGTCTTCATCTGGTATGGCCCTTACCCAAACACGTTTAAGTTCTGAGAACTAACAGAAAGCATTACAGGGGACTGGTATCAACGCTCCAAGCAGTCACCCATTCTTGGGGAGCCGAAATGGCCCTTAGATTCCTCATGGGAGCCGCCGAAGCGGGCTACGGACCTGGAATTCCATTCCTACTCTCTTTTTTCTATCTCCGGCACGAAGTAGGGTTCCGTTGTGGAGTCTTTTTGTCTGCTGCTCCGCTAGCGAACACGTTTGCAGGAGCCCTTGCATATGGTATCACATCAGGTCATCCATCCATTGCGAAGTGGAGAGTATTGTTTCTCGTGGAAGGATTGCCTACGATTGTTATGGCGGCTGTTGCCTATTTCTATCTCCCAGACTCTCCCGAAAAGGCCAAGTTCTTCGATGAAGACGAGAGAAGAGTAGCCATTGCAAGAAGTGTCCGCCAAGCAGGTTCCTCCACTAGAGTTGGCAACGTTGACTGGGTGGATTTTTGGAGAGGCCTAACCGACATCAAAGCTTGGTTCACAGGCGTAAGAGGATACATTTTCATTCCATCGAGACTGATGCTGACAGTTCTTACAGCTCATGTATTTCAGCTGCAATGTCAGCTTCGCTTCCCTCCCAGTTTTTCTGCCCACGATTCTTTCAGAGATGGGATTTTCTAATGTAACAGCTCAAGGCTTGACCGCCCCTCCATTCTTCCTATCTTTTCTCATTACTCTGATCACGCCTTACATTGCAGATCGAACTCAGCAACGTGCTTTCATGCTCATTATTCTAACCATCATCGGCGGTGTGGGCTATGTTATCCTAGCATCTGCCAAGTCTGTTGGAGCCCGCTATTTTGGTGTTTTCATGGCAGCGGGAGGAATTTTCCCTTCTATTGCCAATATTCTGCCTTGGGTACTGAGTAAGTGTCATATAAGATATCATAGTATACGCACATCTAACCCGCTCATCTTGTTAGATAACCAAGGAAGCGATACTCGCCGAGGAGCTGGAATTGTCCTCCTTAACGTCATCGGACAATGTGGCCCTTTGTTGGGCACCCGACTATATCCCTCAAAGGAAGGTCCCTTCTATGTAAAGGGTCAGTCGGTTTGCGCGGCTTTTATGTTCTTTACCACGCTACTGGTGATTGGTTTGCGGATCCTGCTGGCTTGGGAAAATAAGAAGTTGGATGAAAAATACGGGACTGTTGAGGAACAGAAGGCGAGGCTCGCCGAGGGGCAGGAGCGAGGCGAAGAAACCATCCAGGCTGTGGCGGTAGAGAATTATGGGCCAATGTTTAGATATGTGCTCTAGATGTTCTTGCATATCTAGCATATTCCAACCGCAATTCTATGGATATTGCTACCTATCTACTACTCGAAGTACCTTTCTGGTATCTTGTATTGACTGCGTAATTAAAGCGACACATCTTGTTGCACATTGAAAGCACAGATCACAGCATTCCATAGGCTTATCTAAACTTCCTAAGAAAAGCGCGGCATTACGCCTCAGTATTTTCGAAGCAATAAAATACTCATCAGCCTTCTTTTTTTTAATAGTATTCTATTTCAGCATATGTATTCTTTAAAAACTAATTGGTAGAACTATTTATCTACCCATTCATTCTAGTGACTCTTTGTCACGCGTAGCAGTTGTGAAGCACCCTCCGTGAGAGAAACAGAGTAAGATCCGGTAACTCTAGTCGACTTGCCCGTCCAAATGTCAGTAAAGGTCCATGTTGAGCCTGAGATACCAAGATCCTTCAACGACACGGTCACCTTCTGTGAGCCGTACAGCTTCGTTCCAAAGCCTCCGTTTCCTAGGTCCGGTCCATAATTGACGAGAAGAACGTAAGCCTCGTGGTTGTTTGAAGGGCCGCCAATCCATGCCTGCAGCTGCTTGGCAGCGTTGCTTCCAGTTCCAGGGTTGCGGGGTTGCATGGGATACTGTGCAAAGAAGTCTGCGGCAGCAATAGATTGCTTGCTGGTGGTCAGCTTAAGACCCAGTGCGTCAATCTGCTGCATGTCACCACCAATAACTAAGTTGGCCGCAGCTCCAAGCCAGTGGTTCTGCACAGTAGTTCTAATAGAGTCGTTGACGCCAGCAAGGTGCTCTGGGTTGACAGTGAATAGAGCATCCATATCAGGGTAAATCGTAATGGGGACATTGCGCTGCGCCTGTAGACCGATGTACTGGCGGTAGTTCTCAATCGCACGCTGGCCGACCTGCCAAGCCATCAATGTGTTGGTGCCATAATTATCCAAGTCTTGGTCAGTTCTCATCGATTCAGCAAGGTCGCTCCAAACAGGCAACCAGGTCTCATTGCGGCAAAGCTTCCATGAAATATCAAGTCGAATCTTCCTACCCGACTTCTCAATGGCCTTCTGGTAGGCCTTTACAGCAGCTGAGCTGTCACACGCGAGATTGGCACCGTTTGAGGGGCTGCCGGGAGTCACAAAGTCCAGCTTAAGCATATCCACGCCCCAAGAAGCCCACTGCGCGACAACCGAATCATGCCACTGTTGAACACCATCCTTGCTGAAGTCAAAGTCGCAGTTGATCTGATCGTTGTTGCCGTTCAGGATATCACCAACTTTAATCTTGGTACCAACAATGGTCTGGTTGTGCGCGACACAGGGAACACCGGGTGTGATGTAGACTCCCAGCTTCAGGTCTCTGCTGTGCAACCAAGAAGCAAGTTGGGGGAGGTTAAAGCGCGTGGTGTTGTAGATGATACGGCCGTGCTCATCAACTTCGCTAAAAGCTTGCCAGCCAGAATCAAGACTGCAGAGATCATAGCCAGCAGCCTTAAACTCGGGTCGCGCAAGCACACCACACTGAGTCTCAACAAACTTTTGGGTATAGTACAGACCGGATTGTCCAGCGAAGGATGGAACGACTTGGGAACCGTTCTGTAAAGCCTGAACACCGTAGGTATTCCAACCTCGAGCAGAGGACTTGAATCCATTTCGCGTCTTGGCGGTCTTAAGAACCTTCAGAGGGCCGCCAGGAGTGGCATCTGGCTGTGGATAACATTCAGGGAGTCCTGAATCGCGATTCTGGATGCAGTATGGTGCTGGGTGAGTTTTGACGACGTCCGTTCTAGTGGGATCGTTGGTGTAGCACGCATCCTCAGCAGCTGCCCAGTACCACTGGTTGTCGCTGTAGCCCCAGGTTGCAGTTGTAGAACCGCTGAGGAGGCAGAGATCGCGAATATCTTGGAAGGCAATGACGGCGTCGTTGTTTTGACTTCCTGGCGAAGCTCCCAAGTTGGCTTGTTGTTGCATGAACAAATTTCCATTGCCATCGTTGCAGTCGACCAGGCTTGCATTGGCTTCAAAGCGGGCAGCACAGTCCATAAATGCATTATAGCACTCCGTAGTGAAGTTGAGAGTTCCAGGAGTATAGAGATTGCCGCCGCACTGAGTTTGCGCAGCGACGGGGCGGAGCAGGAATATCCCTGCGAGGGAGACGAGAACTGCAGCAGTCGGCGGCGCCATTGTGCTAAGATGAAGACTGAACACTTTGAGCTGTTGCTTTTCTGCTACTCAAAAGAAGCCTTCTTGCCATCATGGCGGCGCCAAGGGCCTATTTATATGCATTCATTTTCGCTCTTTGAGCTAGCTTCTGCCGATATTCGAGATTCACGTTCGGCAGCTCGGCAGAACTTGCCGGTCTTGCGGTGAAATTTCCGGAGTCTAGATCTTAGAGTTGTTCTGTCGTCAGCTGTCCTTAAACACTGGTTTTTATCCGAGGGTTAATTACCTCTTCAATAGTCAATTTCCTAACCCGATGGATGTATAGAGTATCTGAGTCCAGCATATTTCGTCACGGGTCTCAAGTCGTTTCCGGGGTTTGATGTGATGTGGAGTTTCTCCGCAAAAATCATCAATATGCCTTGAACGGAATCTGGGGAAATGTTGAAGTTGTGGAGAGACGCCGCGGACGATTGCTCGGCGTATACCTCGGCGCGCCAATTGCCAATGGATTGAAATCACCCCACAAACTTCAATAGGCTGAACGTGCTTGAGAAATAGGCCTACAACGAATGATGTGGTTCTCCAGGTGGCCCAAAGGGTGAAAGCTTCATGAGCATTGATCCGTTTAAGGCAGTTGGTTGATGTGTGCATAGACCCAATATTACGATACACGAATGGCAAGTATTCAAGTATATATCTATGCAATTAACGCAGCTATCTATTTGATCAGAGTTCCAACACACAATGGTTCAAATGGCTTAGAAGTGCAAAAGTCTAAACTATCTGAAAGGCACTTGTAATGAGATGGCTACAGCGCATTTTTGAGCTCGCGCAGTAAAATAGTGCCAAAGCGATGGTAAGACCTAGTGACATACTGTTTGGCGCGTGAAAATGAATGAAGTAAAGGCTGTGCTCTATCTAGAGTTAATAAAAGCATAGCCTCTCCATTGGACGTCTCAGGTCTTCCTCCTAATGGACACTAAAATGGCCGTTTCCACTATTACAAGGAGACATACGAGTACAGCATGCGCTTCAATTTGGATAAAAGAAGCAATGAATATCGGTTCTTGCTTATCTTAGCTTGAGGCAGAGTCTCGTATTTTCTATTGAGGAGAAGTCAACGAACTTCATACAACTCAGTCGCCGTGCATCTGCCATGAAAAGTATACGATAATCTTCGTGCGATTCATGGGTGCTAAGTATTAATTCGTCCGCTCCATGTGATTACGACTGTGTGGCATAGCACTTGTGCTTCCGGTATTTTTCACCCATCTTGTAGTGTTCGTCAGCCGAAGTGCTCACGGGGATTGAGTCGTCGGAGAATATATACCCTAGATCTCGATAGGTGACCACATAAAGAGTTTTCTTTTTTTTAAGAAAAAAATAAGCCCTTTGTTAACTCTAATACGTCGCACGTCAAGCTTGCAGTAATTTTACGCAAAATCAGGTGACTCTATTTCATTATCATCATTAATATTGTTATTCCCTCTTGTGTGTATCGTATGTTTATCCGTTCTATTTAAAAAAAAAAGTGCCTTTCAAGACTTATCCCAACAAATAAGCTAATCTCATCAAAAGGGGATAAAAAGGTCTCAATGAGCATGGGAAAATTAAATTGGTTTTCTTTAAAATTGAATAATTTTATCACTTTTGGTGTTATGGCGTAGAATTGGGACTTGGTAAGGTTCTAATTTTCTGTTCAGATGCTGCCATGCTCCAGCAGTAATCTTTATACATAAGGTGGGTAACCATGTTGTGCAGCAACACGGATCAACAGTGCAAATGGAACAAATAACTACTAATTATACAAATTACAGCAACAAACATGCATAGAATGATTATATGGATAGAAAGCGCTGGAATACGCACACAATTACGAGAATGTTTGTAATACAAAATGAGACAGGCAAACATCAGAAATGGTATAGAATGGCAGGAAGACGAAAAGAAGCCTATGCACTCATCGTATTGATGAAACAGTCAAAGGAGTGAAATATCAAAAGTCTACGTCATCCTTGAAGCAATTAACATAACGATGATGAGGGCGGTTTCACTAGCAAGACCAACATGTAGAATCAACAGTCAAAAAAAAAAAAAAAAAAAAAAAATCAGTCATCGGGTCCTTAATACGGCAGTGTTTATCAGGACCCCATTGATAGATAGCTCGGAAAAAATAGGCAAAGAAGACATGCTTGATTTCCTATTCAGGCGCATCCTGATATGTGATGAAAGATTTTCACTGGCTGGCTGACTTACATGACTCAAAGCCCAGCCGACGCTACGGCCAAGTATGAGGTCCGAAGTGCGAACTCAAAAACTCAAAATGCGACAAGCTACATACTAAAAGCAGCTATGATGCGCTCGCTCCGGAGTGCTCAGGATTCCGATAGTCCATAAAATAGGATCCCTGATTTAAGAACTGCTTACGGTATAACATCTCATCTACCTCGCTTGTCATTCTGAAGCCGTATGACTGCGTTGATCAGGAAATTATTGCGACTCTGGATGATAGTTACATTTCTATACGAAGTGCTGATGCTCTGTCGAGATTTTGTTGGCTTCGAATGAAATTATATCGTGGTTTCAAATGCTACGTCTTGTATGCTATGCATTTCATGAGCAATTCTAAAATGAAGCGAATCAATCGGCGATAACGCGAGTGTACGCCTTGAATATTTCCATTTATACTAACAGCAATGCGGTATTATCTCCTCGGGAATATCTTAAAATATGGATCAAGTAAAGCCGTGACAAATTTATCAGATTGGATCCAGTTTAGGAGGTGGTATGTTGAAAGTCATCACCAATACGAAAAAAATTCGGACTTTAAACTTAGACGAGTATTACTCGGCACTAGACTATGTTATAAAGAGCGAGTCACGGTGCTTGTAGAAAGACTCAGAAGTCCACTGGATCATTGAACAGTATTTGTTTCCCATGCTCAACTTTGAAAACAGAAACTTGGAAACAGAAAATACTACATTGATTTCGACTTTTGGCACCAACCATGACTACCAGGCCTACTCTTGTTTTTGTGCCTGGGGCCTGGCACAGCGCTGATACATGGAACAAAGTTACTGCTGAGTTGGAGCCTCAGGACTATAAAACAATTTGTACCACTCATCCTTCAACTTTGTCTGATCCGACGAAGGGTATATCCGATGATATTGAAGAGGTTAGAAAGGCCATTTTCGCCGAAGTTATCCAAGGCCGAGATGTTGTGGTCGTGGTTCACTCATATGGTGGGATGGTGGGCCCGAGTGCTATCAAAGGCCTGACCGAAGCTACAATCGAGCGACCTGGATGTGTCATCGGCATCGCCATGATGGCGACCGGCTATTGTGTTACGGGCGTTGGTTTCCTTGAAGGAATTGGCGGTAATCCGCCCCCGTTTTGGAAGGCGGATACCGAAAAGGGATATGCCAGGCTTATTGTTGATACGAGAGAGTTGTTCTACCATGACCTCCCAGAAGAAGAAGGCAACTACTGGGTTAGCCGACTGCTGAATCATTCATTAAAGTCCCTTACAGACAGCGGGGATCAAGTCTATTCAGGCTGGAAAGATGTGCCAACTCGATACTTGATCACGACTGACGATAGAACTTTCCCAACAGAGGTTCAGTTGGGCATTGCCGAGGGTGCCAAGAAACAGGGAGGTGATGTTGTTGTCGAGCAGATCCATACGAGCCACTCGCCGATGCTCAGTAAGCCAAAGGAAACTGCCGAGTTTATTGTGAGGGCAGTGGAGAACTTTACAAAATGAAACAGCATGTAAGGAAGGACGGACATCGACCAGGACTATATTGTGTATTTACACCCATTCAACTTATGAATTAAGAGACATAACCATTCTTCTGTGAAATACAAGGGGCTTGATCACTACCATTTAAATGCAAATTGTAGTGCCATTGTTCCATCTCAAGGTATCGGAGTGCTGAAGCTTATATGAATGTGAGATCATTATTCAGTTGGGTAGTGTTGTATGACTTCTACTATTTTAATGGTAGCTAATCATATCGTCTTTTATGACAACGAGTACTGCGTTGGTGTGGCGATCTATTGTGTATAAAACGAGCGGAATTGGCAGAGCACTCTATTGGCATTCTCCAAAAAACATCTACTTAATAGTCCAAAAGGTCTAATATATAAATTATTATCAACATATACTTCTGATGAGTATGGAGCAACTAAGTGAACCTTATTGCGTTTTATAACACATATCGACTAAATCAAGTTAGCTTCTAATATGGCCAAAATACGAAGGGCGGTTAATTATTCACTCACAATTTCAGATTTTCTCTGTCAGTCAAGTCAAGCTGATTAGTGTCCACTACACGGACCTCTTTAGTTCCATCGGCGTTTGTCGTTTCCACAAGGCCATTGCTGGTTACAATATTATCCGCCTCGAGTTTATCGCGCCGCTTATTCTCGCGGCTTAGATAAATTCGAAGGATAATGATGATAATGGAAGGGAGGATAGCAGCGACCTACGGCTTGTTAGCCACTCTAAATTAAAGAAATTGACATTCCTACTTACAATCAACAAAATGATCCATGTTGGCTTGTATCGAGGCTTCCATCGAGGCTCAAAAAGTTGGGGGGAAATAATATTTCCCAGTCCATATCCGATATGGTAGAGAGCAATAACTGTCGTCTTTTTGGTGTGCCCAGCAGAGGCATTAGCTGCCCATATCATTACAATAGCGTACGGCACACCCGTGGTGTATCGTAGCCAAACACCCACGATGAGGCCCCACCGATTAGACCAGGGGAGAGCTATTTATCATGAGAGTTAGATGCACATAGACCATTAATAGAAGAAGCCTCGGAAAATACCTAATAATAATATACTAGATATAACAGCAGGGACATATGCAATGAGGGATATCCATGCTCGAGAGTTCTGGAGATCTGATTAAGATGGGTAGGCAGGAAATTAATGTCAAGGACTTACTCGGGTCTTGTGCAGCGCAATTGCGGCTGCGGAGAGCGTAAAGAACGCTATGACTCCGCTCACAGTACTAAGCAATGTAGTTTGGAAAACTGTGAAGCCAAATGAATTGATGATTAACGAAGTCTGATTGTTAATTCCATTGCCCATCTCTTGAGACCAAGCATGTAGGGCAAACAACCATGTTTTCGGATCTTTCATGGCTTCAACAAATCTGTAGCATCAATATTAGATATCGTGAAGTTTTAATGCAAGATTGTATTTCTCATACTGATGTTTCTTGAACTGCTTCTGCTCGATGCCAGAATTGTTGTCTTTTATCCTCAAGATTGCTTGCGCTCGTTCCTCGTAGGTCAAAAAATTGGCGTGCAGTGGGCTGTCAGGATAAAACAAGTATACTAAACCACCGAATATGATGGTGATTACACCGGTGATGACTATGAAGGACAGATTAGCGGCTGGAACATTTTTCGTCGAGACGAGAAATGTACATGCCCATCAACCATTTCCAAGGGTGAAATGACCCTGTCTTAATCCACAGAACACCGTATGATAGGAAACCAGAAGTAATGGGACTTGAGTTGCCAATTGACCACATGACTGACATCATTACAGCTTGCTCCTGATATGTGAAGAACATAGACATGGAAAGAAGAAATGCGGGTACAATACAGGCTTCGCTTAGCCCGAGGAGGAATCGGACAACAAACAGAGACGCGAAAATGTTGCACGGAATGTGTAGTAGCGTTATACCACCCCTGTGAATACCGCAGATAATTAGCCAATCGGGTCAACACCAATGACTATGGGTGTTTAATAACGTTAATCTAAAAATACGCACCAAACGATCAGATTGCCGGCTAGCCATTTCCCAACGGGAAATCGTTGTAATGCCCAGTTTTGCGGCCACTCGGCTACCATGTAACCGAAGTAAAATATAGAGGAAAGCCAGTTGTATTGGTTTGAATTCAATTTTGCATCTTCCAGGATCCCAAGGATTGCTGAGCTCCCGAGCTATACTCAAAACAACAGACTACTGGTTAACAGCAGCAACACAAAACCTGAATTCACCGAGCGATGACTAAAGGCATCCAACGTACTGTCTGCTTATCCACATACATCAGATGATATCCGATACATAGGAAAGGAAGGATTCTCCAGAGACATTTGTTGCGGATTCTTCGAGCTTCTTCTGGTGTCGGGTCAGATACCTGCACCTTAGAGAAGAGTTTGTAGCTCTCGTCGGCCGAGCGGTCGGATAATCTGAGTGTGGTCCTCGCAGAATCATTCTCCTCTTGGGAATCTGGTTGCGAGTGTGTCGTTTCCTCGTACGCAATCTTTGTCGACATGGCCTGACGAATTATTGATCAAAAATAAAGGACGATCTGTATCAGTCTTCTCCATGATACATATTTTGTTCTATGTCTGCTCATTTATCCAAATATGAAGCTCTACAAATATTCAATATGGCGCCATTAATCTTCTATTAATCGTCATCGGTAAATACCATCTTGTTACGTTTCCTCAATGAGCATAGATAGGCAATAGTGCAGAACGTGCGGAGCCAATGTGCTAGGGAGCAAATTTATAAGTCTTTGTTATCAAGTAAGAGACAAAATAAGAGAGATTTCCGCGGGAATGAAGCCGATGTTGGGTGAATATTCCCGGTTTTGAGTTATCCGGCGTAGTGATCTTGCGTCATGGTCGTGGAGTTGACGTGCTTTTTTATAGGCCTATCATATGTCTCAGTATCAGCATATCAGCCCGCATCCGGTTAAATTCTTACATATCTTTCTGCCATTACACCCATAGTTCACTTCAAAATCCAACCTATCTGAACGTTTCTTAATCCCAAGATTAGAAATTCCCATCAACTAGCGCCATGGGAGTTTAGATTCGGCGAACTTTCAAGCGGATATAAAAGAATGTTGCAGTTTGCACCTCGCTGACTGTGACACCGCCAATCAGGAATCTTCACCGTTCAGAAAAGACAACGCACATCTGCAAGGATGGCTGGCAGCTCAAAGCCACTTCGAGTTATCATTGCTGGCGCGGGAATTGCAGGCTTGGCAACTGCAATCTCACTTACACGAATCTCTGGCATAGCAGATCTAGATATTCAGCTGTATGAGCAGGCCCCGGAGCTCCGAGAGATCGGAGCTAGTATTGCACTCAGCCCCAATGTAAGATCTGCAAAAAAGGCTTACCAAGTTTGATGAGTCTTTCATACGTTGCCAACTGCTAACCGGCAAATTGCAGGGTTTACGAACACTCGAAAAGCTGGGAGTAGATTCTGCTCTGAGTGACGAAATTGGTTTCCGCGGCCCGAGCGGGATACCACACATCTATAGGTATAATTTTTTTTCACGTAGCTGTATAATTTTGGCAAGGTTCTCTAATCATGTGATTATTAAAGGCATTGGAAAACAAATGAAGTGGTATCAGTTGATACATTCGCCAATGTCTCTGATCGACGCCATCAAACGACACGATTCCACAGAGGACATATTCATGCTGCCCTGCTGGAGCACGTACCAAAGGAATGGATTCATCTGAATAAGAAGATAACTCGCGCTGAAGCTAATGATGACGGCGTCGTTCTTTTTTTCGACGACGGCACCAATGCCCACGGTGACATTTTGATAGGAGCGGATGGAATCCGATCTGTGAGCTCTAATTTAATCATGTGTATTCGTTTCTTTATGCCGATGATTCCAACAGAATGTTAGAGCGTCGTTCTATCCTGATTACAAATTAAGGTTCAGCGGGAAAGTATTCATGAGATCTACGTTTGACGTAGCTCTGGTCGAGGGCAAGGTGCCTGATTTGCCGGCTGACGCTGCTCATTGGGTGGGCTATGATATTTCCCTATTGACTATGGAAAATTTCGCTGACTATCAACCAGTGGGGAACCAAAGATACATTCTTTTCTTCAAGGCTTGGTAATCATATTGACTCAACTCTTTTCATCTAATAGAGGTGATGACTAACTCTTTGCAAGGCAAGGGTTTATACACCGTCGTCGGTGCTTACGATGATGGGCGAAGTGCCGAAGAATTGGAAAAGTCTATTACGTGGGACCAAGCCGGTAATGTCCAATTTTTGAGAGAGAAATACAAGGTTCGAGTTTGGAAGAAGTCGCACAGTTTGTGTTGTGGAAAGCTAACGCCTTCAACAGGATTGGCACCCCGTCATTAAAGCTCTGACTGAGCTGACGCCACATGCTCGTCTTTATCCCAACTACGCGGGCGATGCGCTTCCCTCCTGGATACCATTTTCACGCGTTACACTCGTGGGTGATGCGGCTCACACTCATGGAGGTTCATTCGCCGCGGGTGGTTCGCTAGCTCTTGACGATTCCCTCGCACTTGGATTGGCTTTCAAGCACATCTTTTCATCCCATTCATCAAATCTTCCATTTTCTCAAGAAAACATTCGCCGAGCTTTCAGCTTATATGATCAAACAAGAAGACCTCATACAGCTCGCCTGCTGAGCATCGTCCACGGCTTGATAAGTCGTAAAGCGCCATCATATGCAACACCCGAGGAAGAAGATGAGGCTCTTCGAGCCAGAATGAAAAGCCGACCAGATCTTCAATGGCTATCTGAACATGATGTAGAAAAGGCCTTCGCACAAGTGGTTAAGAGCTCTGAGAAAGATACTGCAACCGCAGAAGAACCGCCGGAGACTTCAAGATCAGACAGTCTGTTAGAGAATGCAATGGCATTGCGTGCTAGCAAGTTGTAATAGCAATTACAATCGAAGACATTAGCTCAATAGAATAGACGAAAGTTTTTTTCCCCATAGATTCAAGATATGGCCAAGCATAGTTATGTCGTTCATCCAATACAAAATATTAGTATGACGACAATACTTGATTGTATTCTTTGCCAGCACTACACGTTTTGATGATCTCCTTCTAGACATGCAAATTCCAACATATTAACTCCAACTGTAGGGAAAAGCGTGCCATTGTCATACGCATCAAACCAAAGCGTTCTTGGGGATAAGAAGTTTCCGATATCGTTGACCATGCTCTGACTTTGAAGTGACGAATTGTCACAGCCATCTTCTTGCATCATCGCGCTTTTACTCTGAACAACTTCATATCCCAATTGTCCCATATCCTCATTTTCCGCGTTGCTATTGACCATGGTGCTGCTTCCCCTTGTCAGTGGATCTGGTTGATTGAGTGTCACAGGATCTGATTCCCAGATTCTCTGCCACTGGGCCACATCTCCAGAGTTTGCGTTGGTGTCCCTTGCTTCTTTTATGGACGCCTCTCCATCTAAGCGGCCAAAGAGCCTTCCGATTAGATCATTATTGTACTCCATCCTTTTCTGTTGCTGTAGTTCCAGGAACGTATCACAGGCACCAATCAATTTTTCCACAATCCCAAGATAGCGTTTCGTCACAGGGTCATGTGTGCTGAATTTTTCCAACACCTTACAACCATCTCCCAATCGTTTCCTTCTTAACGGCATGGATCCATCCAGGTCGCTGAAGAGAGCAACCCCAATGATCAGCGATGCCGCAAACGCTGAATTCACGACAAACGGCAGCCTCTTCGGTGTTAACTTGTTGGTCAATAGCGGCTGAAAAAGATCGATAGTGCGAACGGCTGAGTCGACGCATGCTTGAGCGAGAATGTTGCGTGAGGGAGATGAGGCAGGTGTGGGTTGTGTTGAGTCGGATGGTGAATTCCTCTCCTCTGGTGGCGATGAAGAAATATAGTCGATTAAAAATGGTCGGGACAATAACATGATAGTCCAATAATATGCCTCTTTCAAATGAATTAGGCCGATATTTGGCCCAGGTCCTGCCTCTGTTTGTACCTCTTCAATGGGTGGTATGTTGTCCACTCCCAAGCCTCCGCCGAATCTGGTCGCCCACCCACGATGAAGCTCGCTAATTTTCTTCAGACATTCTGTTGTGATCATCCGTTTTGCATACACTTCAGTTAATATGTTCTCGAATATGTAGGATAAGTCATTCATGGCCGAATAGTGCTCCTTCGATGCAGTATCGCGAGTTTCCAGGGTGGCTGGAGGTCTACCCAGTGATGCACTCATAAACAGATCCAGAGTCCTGATACCTTTCCATAGACGTTCTCTCGTCATGTACTCGGTTGAATCGTATAATGCAGAAACATCCTCTCTGTGAAGTCCCAGTGCATAAGCTCCTCGTACGGCTATACCCAAGTACATGAAGGCGGCGTTCCTGCGTGATTGGGCCAGAAGATACATGGCTATGAGAACATGGCATTGGGTAGTGGCAATGCTAGGATCATCCATTAGAGTAGCCAACGTCACATATCTTCCATAATTAAAATGTCTCTCGGCTCTCTCGTCATAGCCCTCTGGACACGCCTGGGCGCCAATGGCCAGTATCAATGAATATGTGGCACTGATAGCATCAAGGGGCTCTTGAGGTAGACGTAGCCAGTCTAGGATGTCGTCGCATATCTTGTTTTCGTCAAAAAGTTGGAGAATGGAGTGCGTAGCTTGCCGATACCAGTATACAAACGATCTCGCCTCGTCCACAGTCGGCTTGGGGGGTGGCTCCGTCCCATGATGGAGAATCGAATTGTGACCTTTGCTTGGACAGGCCTCAACCATATAATGGCGCAGTGGATCGTCAACAAAGATGCAATCCCCTACACGCTCGCGAACAATGCGCCGGATATTCTGGAGAAAGCTATGGTTGGCAGAGTCGCCGATGAACATGAAGGTGCCTCTATCATCTTTAATCAATCTTGAAAGATGAGGGAACCGCAGTGCCATCTCATGCTGAAGCCCGTGGGGCTGCACATTGCTATAGTCTGGCGGTGCACTGCTCCTAGTTTCTATAGTTGTACATCGCGGATCCGATAACTCAGACAGGGGACTTGGCAGCGTTGAAGCCATGAAAGGAGATTGGCG
The DNA here is from genome assembly GCF_000170995.1 of Trichoderma virens Gv29-8. NCBI lineage: Eukaryota > Fungi > Ascomycota > Sordariomycetes > Hypocreales > Hypocreaceae > Trichoderma > Trichoderma virens. The sequence goes on from NW_014013666.1 coordinate 197,653, forward strand.
TGGAAGACAAAGGCTACACTCTGAGAGCACTCCCCTCTCTACACAGCGTCGGCATGGTTGTCGTCCATCACAGCGCTCTTTGCGCCGCTTGCAGTTTGTGCATGCTCTAGCACATCGCCTCCGGTCACCATCTTTGACCTTTTTCGTGGGCATAACGTCGCGTGTATATGAAGGACCTGTCGGGTATGTACAGTGATGAAGCCGACAATGGGTGATAAGCGACGGTCGATTACCGACGCCAAATCAAGCTGCAGGTGGAAGGGTCGGAAAGATACCCGGTTTGGCGCGTAATCCAAGATTACATCTGTATCTCCCTCGCTGACAGAACTATTATTATTTAGAAGATGAATGTTACATAGAAAGAGCTTACTCTTAGGCAATGACCCACGCGATTGTCTAATTTCTCGCCTGGTGACGATACAGAACCATGAAAAATAGGAGGCTCAACCCGGCATTTTCTTCCGCTGGGATACCGCGCGGGTAATGATCACACAGCAATTACCAACTGCTTGGGCTGTTGGCCACAGAGGGGCTTACACTAAGCTGACAAGGCCACAAGCCACCGAATTAGGAGTACGCCAAGGGCGACGAGTACACACAGGTGTCCGAGCATCGGATACCGGGTCTCACAGCCGAGCCCTTAGCCGGTAACACGATTCTGTTATTGGTTTGAGGAGTGAGCGAGAGGAGACGCGGGGGAAGCCACTGCGGGGAAATAACGCGGGGGGCCTCACGGCAATCCAACGCGGGTATCCAATTTGACACTAAGTTGGGTGAGTATATTGCGAATCCTGTCATGAAGCAGAAGACTGACAGACGGAGTGGCCGAAATCAAGCCATTCACTTTAGAGTCTATAGCGGCTATCGGCGATTGTTGCTCTCCTTCTTTATGGCAATAGATTCCTCGAGCCTGTATTATTAATGATAGACTTACGATACGAAATTGACACCAATAGAGATTATTTCGGGTTTGTTTTGCAGAAAGGCCTATCAATACTTGATGTAAGCATTACGCATTGCTGAATTGTACAAGTCTTCCATTCGGTTTGTAATTTGACGATACTAACTATAGACTAATTGTAACTAAGCAGCATATATACCAGCTACATGTATTCATCAAGCACATTACAATCATTAGGGGTTTTCAGAACCTGAACCATTCGCCTATCCCTCATCCGATGCATTTTGTTCCTTCATAAACCCTGCAAAAAAGCTATTGACTGCGGCTGGCTCCTCCATTGGCCCAACGTACGACACGTACTGGTCCGGTCGAATTATCACAATGCATCCACTCTGTGAGATATTCAAGGCCCCATAAATGTTTCCAAACCCTTCGTGGTAAGAAACATCATCCACAAATATTTTGTTGTAGTCCCAGCCATCAACTTCGTCATAGGGGCGGAACACTTCAGGGAAGTCGAGGACATTGACGCTCGTACGTGGAGCATTGTGGATAAGAAGAACTTCAAATACTTCGTCGTATCTGGCTCCCTTAGGATTGTAGAGGCTCAAGAAAGAATTGCGGGCACTGAAAGCCTCCGAAAGCTTCCAAAGTTTGTCCCGCTGACGGTTATCGTTGGTATTTCCAGGAAAAACCACTACTCGCCAGCGCCCATTGCTAGGAAGCACTTCATGGAGATGCCAGGGCCGGGCATCGGCTTGGTTGAGAACTTTGTGACTTGGAATACGCATTCCCACTGTTATCCCGCTGCACAGAGACTGGTCAGAAATGACCTGATGCTTTGCATTCGCGACAGATACATCTGTACCATCACCTTGCTCCGTGCTACTGCCTTCTTTTGCAACAATAGTGCTCGCACCATAGTTTACAGCTATAATAGGGAGCAGGTTAGCACAGCTCCGAGCATCAAAGCAATGGAGATTACCTACCAGTACCACTAGCAAACATGTTGCCCTTCTCAAATGCCGCTTTGAACTCCTCCATACTGATACCCTCCGCATCCATGACATCTTTGGCAGGCCGACCGGAAAAGAGTCTGGAGAACTTGTGGTCGAACGCGATGAGATCTTGCGCAATGCGACGTCTTTCTGACTGGTATGTTTTTAAAATTGATCGGTGGGCGTGACCTTTGACAACGCTGGCAATCTTCCAACCGAGATTGAAACCTAGGTAGGTGATGTCAGTACTTCATTCTCCAGCCGGTGTCTCCCATTTCCCCCTCTGAGCCACATACTGTCTTGCATGCTAACATTCATTCCCTGTCCTGCTTTGGGGCTGTGAGTGGGTTGTCAGTTCGTTGAGCTTTCGTCTAGCTACAATGCTTGTTTCATCAATCATACCTGTGAGTGTGCACTGCATCACCGGCCAAAAAGACGCGTTCATGCACGGAAAACGATGTTCCAACCCGCTGACCAATTTGATATGCGGTCCACCAATCAAGCTTACGGTAGGTAATCTTGTAAGGTGCCAGAATCTTTTGCGCAGATTCTAGAATCACCTGAGGATTGATCTTAGATCGATCTGCTCTACTCGAGTTGTCTCCAGTCTTTTCGGTGGTGGTTAGCTGGATATAAAGCCGAACAAGCTTATTTTCTCTTGGTATAACCATAATGCTCCCGCAGTTCGCGGAATGAATTGCGCATCTCATTCTGATATCCGGAAAGTCCGTAATTGGTACAATGTCCAAAACTCCCCAGATATAGTCGGTCGAATCACCCTCAAGTTTGAGGCCAATCTGGTTGCGCGTCCACGAGTGTGCACCATCAGCACCAACCATGTACTTTGCGTGAACTACTTCCTCGCTATTTGCCTTTGCATTAATTTTTGATGTATCAAGCAGATCCTGAGTGTCGTCTTTGGCAAGGTTACTGCGAAAAATTCCGTCTTGTACACCTTGGCCATTGGCGGATGTTGAAGATTGCTTCGGGGTGGCTTCTTCCTCCGTAAGATGCCTCAAAGTCACAGTAATAGGATAGGCGGCGTCGTCTTCTACCACAGATTCGTCGATTTTGAGACTGGACGGCATCACCCCTCGCTCAACGCGAATGTCGCTTGCCTCTGCGATTGCATCGAGGAAAAACCTCTCGATCCGGCCTTGGTGTAAGACAACTTGCTGGAAGCGACTGATGCCAGGTATCGTGTCTGGAATGCGATCACTTCGTCTGATAACTCCATTCTCATCCGGGTTCCAAAGACAGATCTCGAGCATATGGTTTGCTTCGCGCCATGCCCTATGCCCAAATCCTAGCGAATCAAGAATCTCAAGAGTGCGGCATTGGAGGCCATCTGCCTGTCCGTTGAAGATTTTTGTTCCTCTTTTGTCGATTATGCGCGCGTTGATGCCGCATTTGGCCATCCATGTCGCCATCATCAGGCCCGCAGGCCCAGCTCCAACAATGAGAACATCCACGTTGCTTTCTGGAATAGCGCCCATTGTGTTTACTTTGAGGTGAGGATATTAATTAAACTTTGTTATGATGGTGAGAAATGATTTGTGAACAGGGAAAGTCGAGGCTATTAATAAAGGTTGATCGGCATCAATAACACCACCTCTTGTGTCTCCCTCCCGTGTCATCGCCGTTTACTGGCCCGACCCGAAAGCCAAACTCAGCCGTCGCAACCCGTCTCGTAGCTCAGCATTCATTTCTTTTGATACTATCCATCGTAAACCAAATCCTAACTTGGAAATTTGGATACCCGAGCTTCAATATGAAACGATATAGCCTGTACTTGGGCATCTAAATGCTTCGGAATCTGGCTCAGAGCCATCGGATACCATTCCGATGGCCCAGGTCTGCCCCGCATCATTAACCCGCATCCGATGGGCAAGATATTCCGACACCCGAAATAGTAGTGTTCATCCAAGATGAGATATGTGAACAGCCAATGAGTCTCAACTTGAATCATATAGAAAACTTAGAAGAGCTTCGTAAATCTCCAAGAACCCGAAGAGGTAGCATAAAGCATATACGAATTAGACTGGGGGATTCTGTTCCGTTTTAAAAATGCCCCGTTGCCGACCCGATGTCAGGCTACCATCCTCGCTATCCTGCAGAGAGATATGGGCCATACACTGCTCGCTTCAATTTAACTGGCTTTCCAAATTTACCATACGTATGTATCTGTAGATCTTTCGGGTGGGCCTGGGGTTAGGTTGCGCTGTCGCAAGGTTATAGTTGCTGCACCAGAGGACTACTCACAACCGACTGGGTAACATGTTATTAAAATATGACAATGCGACCCGTTAACCGACGCTTGGTCATTCATTGTTTGACTCACTTACTACGCTCTTTGTTCGCCCAGTTAGTCAAACATTATTTTATCAGTAGCCAATAAAGATGTTGACACCCCGGAATTTGCTAACGAAGAATGTCATTATTTAGTGGCGGCAGAAATTCCGGCAGATGGATCCTATAATGCGGGGAGAAGGCCTTACAACAAGATTTGTCACACAGCGACCGTAGACATGAAGACTCCATCAAGCAAAGAGACCAGCAACAATCCGCGCTAATTATTAGAAAGTCTGGGGGCGGATCAAGAACGGGCCTGAAGTGACGCGTAACCGATGGTGCATGGGACTATCTGGACTATCTGCGGAGCAAGTTCGAAACGTTCCTTATGGAGCTAAGATATGATGCCTTGTTGCCGATTGACGAGTAGTAATTTCGGGGAAGTAGGTGGGAGATGGCGTCCTACCTCAGATAGCCATGCCGCTGTGCCGTTATCCATGGATAGATGCAACCCCCCTACCAGTGTCCCGGATGTCTGATTGGACCAATAGTACTTGCAAATCTACGAAGTTGATAATCATAATTTGCTACGGAGTATTCTTACTTCCATTGGCTAGCTCACTATTGGACCATGGCACTTTCTAGCAAAAGACGTGCGTTATTACTATATGTCTCCGTTTTAATTATATAAGGAAAGGGTCCGGTCCCTTGCAGTCTCTTTTGATGCGACGCCCAACTTTTTGTTTTCTCACCATAGGTTTTAATTATCACTTGAGGTCGCCATCATGAACCAGCTGTCGCAAAGGCGCACTCTCCAGGACATCGAGAATGAGCTCGATATCACGATATACCCTGGGACAGAGGTGATGGTGGATGTCGGGTCACATCACTTTATCAAGTCCGGAAATGGTAGCGAAGGGGCGCGTGTCCTTGTTCCTCAGCCTTCTAATGATCCTCTTGATCCCTTGAACTGGACTTACACGTGGAAGCTCATTACGATCATTTGCGCCAGCTTTGTCTCCATAAGTCAAAATCTTGGCCCTCTCGCAAACGCACCTCTATTCGGTTTGACTCCCAAAAGGGGCGATCACATGTAGTTTCTCTAGAATCTAATGTTGCTTTAAATAGGCTTATACATGGAAGAATGGAACATTAGCCTAGCAGACGCCGTTCAAACGACAGGTAAGTATCAATCATGGGTCATACTAATTACGAAATTCTTGGTGCTAAGTACAGACCTTAGCCGTAGCAATCCTTGTTCTCGGTTTTAGCAATTTGATATGGATCCCAATTTCAACATGTTTCGGTCGACGGCCAGCCCTCATCTTCAGCACTTTGATATGCACAGTTTCTTCGATCTGGAGAGTTCGATCAACAAGCTACAAGTCCTTTCTTGGAGCATCTGCGTAAGAGATACCCTTATTATTATTCCTACTATATCTACCAACTCAACGATAGAGCCAAAACTAACTCTATCAAGTCTTAATGGTTTCGGCGCCGGTCCTTGCGAGAGTTTAATGCCACAAATAATTGCCGACATTATTTTCCTTCACGATCGCGGCAAATACCAGACATTATATTTTGCAATTTACTTTGGGTCTCTCTCAGTGGGTAACCATGAAAAGGTACAACTTGCTTCCGCTAATGCGTTCCTTCAGATTGGTCCCATCATTGCTGGCAGCATGGCCGAGCGGTTCGGATGGAGGTCATTCTGGTGGATGAATTCTGGACTCCTTATCTTCACTCTGATTCTCAACATTGCGCTACTTCCCGAAACGCGTTTTGCGCGGAAAACAGAAGAGACTGTGTCAGAACCCATTTCTCCCGTTGATGAACCCGAAATTAAGGGTGGGTCCATTGTTGATCACTCGGAGGATGCCTCCGGGCAACAGCCTCAAGATCAATGGCTATCACGCGGACATCCATCTCTAAAGCAGTTCAGTCTCTGGGGAGCATATCAGGGGAGTATTTTGCAAGAATTGTGGCTTCCATGGTATCTCCATGCCTTTCCAATCGTTGAATTCGCTGCCTTTGTAGTTTCCTTCTCGGCATCCGGTTTCCTGGTGGCAAATTTGACTCAACAGCAGTTTTTCGGAGCACCGCCTTACAACTTTTCGACACAGGCAGTGGGCTTTACCAATTTTGCCATATTTGCGGGTAGCATGATTGGGTTGCTAACATCAGGTCCATTATCAGACTGGGTTGCAAATTACTTCACCAGGCGCAACAGGGGTATCCGAGAGCCGGAAATGCGGTTGATTGCAATGTTGCCTTACACTTTAATCATGATCGTCGGACTTGTTGTGGTTGGTGTGGGCTACAGTCAGCTGTGGTCGTGGAAAGTAATTGTCATTATCGGCTACACTTTACTCGGAATGCAAGTGACAAGTCTGCCGAGTATTGCATCAACTTACGCTATTGACAGCTATAAGCCAGTCACAGGCGCCATTTTTGTTGCAATTACCATGTGAGTATTACTTCTCATCTCGTACCCATGAACTCATAGCTAACTATCAACACAGCAATAAGAATTTGTGGGGTTATGGTTTTGGCAAGTTCATCACGCCCTGGACACTCGAGATTGGGTATCTTACACCGCTCATGACACTCATGGCCTTGATCACGTTCTTTTGCAGTTTCAGTATTTTATTCTGGTACTGTGGTAAATACTTCCGGGGCCGGTCAAAGAACTCGTTCCTACACAAGCTAGAGAGTTAGGATGTCGTTTATATAGCAGATCGATAGCATCACTAAATGTCTAATACTTTTATTACTACACACCATCGCATTTTTGAGAGCAGCCTTAAGGGATAAGTGTAGATTTTTACTTATATTGAAGGAAAGGGCCATTCAGCACCCCAAGCTGGCTATCCAGCACCCCAGCAACTAAGAAGAGTTCTAAACACCATAATAACATATATTGAAGATCATTTATTATTATTACTTAAGTATATATACAGTTCCTGGAGTATCTGCTAATATCATTATTTTCTGCTACTCTCTGCTACTCTCTGCTACTCTCTGCTACTCTCTGCTACTCTCTGCTACTATTTATATATTCCTATAGTATCTGCTACAGTTATTACTTAGGCTGTCTTAAATTTCAGAATGGGATGCTTAATGCGAACGTGGGGTGCTGAATAGTCACTATATATTTAAGGGTAAGACATTTATAATAGTCTTATCTTAAAGATTCGGTTTCATTTCCTAAAGCCAATCAGATCTGACCTAATGCCCCATTTAGAGAAGATTAGGAGATTATCAATAATATCCGAGTTGTATTTCCTCACACATGTACAGTATGGTAGGAGCTCAGACATATCAAATAGCTTATCCAAGGCTTATACCAGCATTTTACTCCCAATGAATCTGTCGTTCGAGGAAAACATCCGTCCTGGTCGAGTGTATCTCGTCAAATAGCGATGCTTTAACGAAATATTTACCTGGCATACGTGAGGGCTGGCTAAACAGAGGACTGTGAAAGAGTATGTGAGCCTGTGTTGTCTCATTAATGGTATCATGGTCAGGGAAGGGGCTTAGCAGACCTTCCACATGTTTGACAAAATGTGCGCTGGGTAACGAATAATTAGGTTAGCATTAGCCATCGTGATATTGATGCTTCTGGGACACACCGTTACTAAAGCTTGCGATTTAGTGTTGGAATCGAGGTATTGTTTGGCTGAGTTCTTGGGATCATTAACTATGAACTCTTTATCCTCGAGTAAATAATTGATCGAGAAAGCTGTTCCATTTTCAGAGAAGTGGTATAAAGTTTAGTGTAAGCTTGAACATACGTCCACCTGCGCGACGGCAGTTCAAGCTAACAGACTCATCATATCAGCATGCCTCATGGTATTCATCAATTAACCACTTACCAATGGCATGCCCAAGTTACAGAGGGGGCTGCATTAAGCGTGACGGTGACAGAGCCACAATTGCAAGTGCCGCTATAAGATTGCATGTTTAAGATCGTGCTGTTCGGACTAGACATCGAGAATCTCAAAGAAAACTTTTATATTTCACGCGCGCATTCTTAGTTCAATTTCAGCCATTATTACTAACTTATACTTCGTCACGTCGTGGGTCACAGAATACGGAATCCGTATATGCCGAGGGATCGGTACTTCAGAGAGTAGCGTTCCGGGGTAGTTCGGTTGCTAGGGATAATTCGGCTAATCGAATCGTCAAGAAGAATAAACCCTCCCGAGGTGAAGCGGTGGATAAGCGCAGGTTTATCTCCGAACAGTTGTCCAATAATATGGCTACAATGGGTTATTATTTACCTAGCACTTTTTATCTCGGGCGAAAAAATATCGGCGATAACACCTAGTGACTTTTGTCGACGCTCTCATCGCATTCTTTTAAAAGTAGTCACAACTAACTAGATGTTAAAAAGGACATTCCCTTCGTGTCAAAGCCATAGGCTGATAAGAAGACCACTATATCCATGAGTTGCGAATGACAAATCTCCCGATCTGTCTTTCCAAACTGTTAATGGCACTCACAAGTTCCGGATTACCCACCGGCAACATAATAGCTCGTATATTCTTTATAGCGCAAGCAATGACTCAGGAGTTCCTTGCTGTCCAAACACACCTAGCGATGTGAGCAAGAATTCGAAATGTGAATCTCCTGTCTTGGGATCTGTGAGTTGTATCTCAAGATGGAGACAATAAAATTAAATTGTTGCCTACATATGTGCTTTCAAACTATTCTTACAAGACCAGCATCCCTCTTGTTGACTGAAAATTGAACTCGAAACTCGTTGTCCCTGTAACGATGCCCATGCTGTTATGGATTTTAGGGTGATGATAAGTCTCCAGGCTTTGTATGTTTTCCCGACCAGAAATTTTCAGCTGCTCTAAGATTTCGGCCACAGCAGCATAAAGTATATCTAAATTACCATCTTCAACCTTCACCGCGATGCCAATTGCACCAACTGCCCCAAGGCTCTTGGTCCGCTCGGACTCACGCAATCCGACCCCATAACAACCATCCGCACCGACCTTTCCGATGATAGCGCCACTAAAAGCACGCATAAGGAGAGTGTCAAATCGGCCCTCGCCACCAACCATCTCGGGCACACGAGACATTGCATTAAATATCCGCCCCATATGCCGCACTCTTGGGGTGGTTGAATCGCCACTTGCCAATGCATCTGATGCTTGAGCAAACGAAGCATAAACCTTGGCGAGATGAAAGAGGGGAAGTGCAGGAGCTGGCATATTACAACCGTCAAGGCCCCACAGAACATCTTGTTCATTCAAGCCAGCCAATTCCTCTACCACCCGCTTGACTCTGGTTTGAATCGGATGTGTCAGAAGATGATAATCTTCTGAGGAGGAGGCAATGGCTTTAGCTCCGGCTAGCATACCCGCGTGTTTTCCAGAGCAGTTATTATAAATCCCGGTCGGCTCAAAACCACGCTTTATCCATTCTCGGTTGATGGTTGAGTTGATTGAAGGATGGCCACCACACCGCAGCTGGTCTTCAGTGTGTTGTGATTTTTCGAGCATTTGTTGAGCCCGTGCAACATGCCGTTCTTCGCTGCTATGGGACGCACACATAAGTGCCAAATCAACTTCATCAAAGCCAAACTGTTCAAGGGCGCCAGTTTCCACAACTGCCAACGCTTGAGCGGGCTTGGCTGCCGAGCGAATCAAGGTTATACGCGAGGGGTTGCCAAGGGAAAGCAGAAGCTGCCCGGTAGAATCCACAACGGCAGCATGGACCAAGTGCCTGTTTTCGACAATACCGTTCCTGTCGATGATGACATAACTATTATTATGAGTGGGTATTGTCATTCTGTGGAACTAATGCAAGAGGAAGGGACGTGATGTTGTTGATGCCTTGCTGCGAGTAAGTCAATGCAACGTCAAGGAGCAGCTGGATGAAAAGTTTTGACAGAGGCTAGTTATTATCTTGAGTAAATAGACCCACATGTCTGGAGGGCGTAGTACTTCTAGCCAATGGAATGATCAAGTCGCAAAACCACAACTAGGCCAGCGTAATGCTGAATGATATTCCGAAGTATCATATACTAGTATCCTTCACTAATAAGTCTATGCCCTCTCAGATACTGTTCCATCCAAATATTGGGGCCTTTTTTTTTCCTACTACGCCATGTATGGCACAGGAGGAAATGAGCTCATGCCTCTTGTTCTGGCACGATAACCAGTCTTGTGCCGTGATTTTCCCCATGCTTCAGGATCCTCCACGCCTCCTCTGCTTTGTCAAGTCCCCCTAGAGTAGTGAGAGGGAGTGACGTGAGCTGCTTCTTGGCTAAAGCATTCTCTAAATAGTTCCACCAGAACCACTCTGTAAACTCGCTATTTTTCTCATCCAGGTAATCATCGATATACTGGGCAAAGTGCCCGGTTACATTCGCCGGCAGTTTCACTCCAGCTCGAACGCCCATTGTGGATAAAAATGAGCCACCGCCTAGAGCTGCCAATATGGCTCCAATTTTGACTTGATCCTCTGCAGAATCTGCAGCAGCCAAAACAGCCTTGAATGGGCCCAGTGCGGACGCCGCGGAGACAATATCTTCCGAAGTGCGGTCCACGAAATGTGTAACACCAAATCGTGCTGCAAGCTGTTCGTGGCGACCAGACGCGATGCCGACAACTTCGTACCCAGCTTGTCTGGCCAGTTGAGTTGCGAAGACGCCAAGTGATGATGATACGCCCCAGATGAGAATCCTTTCGCCAGTGGCAGGTGCACTAGGTATCTGTGGCCTGTTCAAACCAAGATGGAGGACTAGAGCACTCATTGCCGTGTAGGATGTAGCAATATTGGCTGCTTCATCAAATGGTACATCGCTTATCTATATGTCATGGCAATGAGAAACTGTTGCAGCCTTGGTATATAAAGAAACGCTTACCTTTGAAACCAGTCGCTCAGGTACAAGGCAATATCTCTGATAGGCGCCAAAGCGAGAGTCATTTCGAAGAACCCCGGTGGTATTGGTCAAAATGTGGTCTCCTGGCTGGAAACGAGTCACGCCAGGGCCAATCTTTTCAACAATGCCAGAGGCAGAAACTATTATCCTTGTTAGGAACGACACAATAGTGGAGGTTCAGATAGACACCTACGACCAATAACAGTTGGATATTTAAGCCGAATAGGAATGAGGCCCTCTTGCATTTTCCATTCTCCTGGTTGAGTCGCTATAGCTTTAACCTTTTCATTTGAATTAGTATACTTGTGTAGGTCTATTTGGTGAAAGATGTCGTAGATCAAACGAACCTTTATCAACATTTCACCTTCACCAGGCTCATACATGTCTGCCGGTCCAAGATTTGGCTGTTCGCCAACCCCAGTTAACCATAACGCCTCATTCGCCATACTGTATAATATTTCTTTGCTAGAAGAATGGGTTCAAAGAGTTGAAAGAGGTTGGAGATTCTGAAAGACAATGAACTATATTTGATGCGCAGTGAAACTTGACTATTATATCTTTCAACTCATACTCATACATCATCATGCCTATGCATCCCAATCTGCTTAATTTTATTTGTCATTTATTACTCAAGTATATTAGAAGCCGGAGATGTACAGCTGGCGTTCAATAATAAACTTGAAGTCGCTGTGTTTAGCAACGTCTCAGTTTGTGTAATTCCGACCATGGCGTTATTTTCGGATTTGTAATCGACACGGGCAGCACTATACATTCAGCCTCGTGAAATCGGAATTTGATTGGAGCAATTATTAGATGGTTTCCACCGAGACTATGGAATCAATTCAAAACTCCTGATCTGCTAATGATGAGAAAGCATATTAGTTAACAAGCGCTCGCTTGTATTGTCGCGTGGGCAGCTGCACGTACCCCAAAGCAGCTATTCAGCGTGTCAACAACCCAGAGTTACAATTCCCGGTATCTTTTTTATAATTCATAGGCAGCGGCGAATAGAGAAATTGCATGCATCCATAGTAGTGGACTTAAGAGTTCCAAATATCCATTCATTACCCACCAACGCATCGCGAGGTAGCTACCATATAATTGGCAAGATTAGGATGGTGAAATGAGCTTTTTCTGACACCTTTTGAGTTGGTGAAAGTGGGCGCACTGCAGAGAGTACTTTGACATTACATGACTCCAAGGTTCATGTTTTAATGGTCTAATTATAAGGATAAAGGGGCCAAGTGATTACTGACTGCCGCATGGTAGTTGTGTACGAGAATCACCTCCAACGAAAACCTCAGGTCCAGCGAATGACCAGGGGGGATTGGGAAGGTCAACGGAGCGATGTATCTATTGTCTCTCTATCAGATTATTGTCTCCGGCCGCCTCTGATTTCTGCTATGCTCTTCTTCTTGTATCTTATCTTGAGCGGTACAAGAGCGGATGCACGTATTTAATATGCAACCGTCACTAAATTTGATATTCTACTATCAAGGTACCTGCTTCTACTATAGCTAAGGTACCTGTCCAAGGTATTCATGTCCTAGGCCGACTAACGGCGCCACCACGCCTGAGGCATTGGTAACATGCTTGCATCTGTATCCTCAGGACGAATTTTGATACACATACTCTGGAATGTCTCAACAGCTCATGACAATAAGTCATATTGTTTAAAAAAAAAAATTGGTATACATTTCTTGATATTTGGCACTGCATTCATCACTTCCAAGCAAGTAATAGTTCATCATCATCATCAATATGATATTTCTTCGTAACGCGAGACGCGCCGACTATTTTTTTTGAAAGTAGGTATTGTCTCCTTCATCGCTGAAATTAAACTAAGTACAGAGCAGCCATAAATATGTATGCAGGATATCAATCATTTTGTAGTAAATGCAATTCTATCAACAACCTCAACCACATCTCCGGAGATTTTTTTCGTATGCTCAGATTAGCTGCTTAAGCAGAAGCAGTGAGGAAGTGGGGAGCGTTGAGGATAATACCCATCAGGACACCACCGAGGGTACCGGCGATGGGGATGGTCATGATCCAGGAGAACAACAGAAGTCCAACTCGCTGGAAGTTGACAGCCTTGAGGGTTCCGTTGCAGAGACCAACACCAACAGTAGCACCAGTGATGCACATGGAGGTGGAGACGGGCAGAGAGTACTGAGAGAAGACGAGAACGGTGATGGCAGCACCCATCTCCATGGAGCATCCACGAGAAGGAGAGTGGTAGGTGATCTTGTTACCCATGACTATACATGGAGTTAGTAATCAAAATTAAAATAGGACATAGAGTTTAGAATTGAAGCTCACCCTTCATGATGTTGTAACCGTAGGTGCAGAGACCGATGGAGATCATGGCAGACAGAACAGCCAACTGCCAAACCTTGACGGGGGCCTTGGCGGCGGCGGCGCTTTCAGTGCTCCAAGCAGTGTAGATGACAGCCCAGGGACCGACAGAGTTACCGATATCGTTGGCGCCGTGAGCGAAAGAGGCAGTGCAGGCAGTCAAGACTTGGATGAAAGAGTAGGTGTGCTCGACTTCGTTGGGGAACTTCTCGGCGGCGGCGTAGACACGCTTCATACGCTCACCATCGGGGGTACCCTCAGTACCGGTCTGGGCAGCGTGGATATCGTAGTAGAGACCATACATAAGACCGGCGGTGATCATGGCGGGGATGCGAATAGCAAGGATCTTAATGTTCTTCCATTCATAGATTTCACCAGGGCCCATGGGGTTATCACGGAGAGTGCGCATGGCCCATCCGATAGGTCCGCGCTTCTTGTCTAGTTCTGAGTTAGTACGCTTTCATCTCAGGCGCATCTTCCAAGGTTTAAGTTTCTCCCCTTCAGTAGAGACAACATCATGAAATGGAGGTAAGGCACTGAAAAAGAATAGAACACTTACACAATCTTGCGTTGAGGCGTCTCTGGCTCTCAGCCTGGAGCTCAGCGTAGGTGGGCTTGTTGGCTTCAACAACGGAGAGGTTCTTCTCGGCATCGGTAGGGGTAGTTGTTGCGTCAACATCGGATTTCTTGACACCCTCACCGTCGAGGGACTCATCAACAGAGTTGCCGGAAGAGTGTTCCTCCTCTTTGTCGTGCTGGACGACGGCGTAGTCGGGGACGGCAGCAGTCTCAGCATCAGCGGGAGCAGGACGGTTCCACAGAAGAGGGCCGAGGATGAACATCCACCACTTGACGGTGTAGTCCTTCTTCAGGATCTTGGCGCGAGCGAAGGGAACAAAGAAGATGACAGACAGAAGAGCAACACCACCGCCAGTGCCCATGGTGACAGCGGCAATGTACCACGCAGGCTTCTTGCCGAGACCCAGACTGGGAGAGCCCTTGTAGACAATGGACAGAGTGCAAATAGTGGCGGCAACCAGGAAGAAGAAGGGAGAAGAGTAGACGGCCCAGGGGGCAGGGTTCTTCCTGACGTGAACGACGAAGCGGATCAGGAGGAAGATGGCAGCAGCGAAGCCACCAGAGATGGCGGGAGCCATGCCCAGACCAGCGAAGATGGCACCAAGACCCTTGCCATCATTCCATCCCCATTGAACCTTGGAAGCACCGACAGTGGCAACACCAACACCAGCGACAGCAGAGATGAGAGAGTAGGTGGATGAGACGTGAGCGGAGTGACGAGTGCACCACATGACCCAAGAGGAAGCGGCGGCGAGGGCACAGGTAAAGGCGAGCATCTGGACACCAGCGTTGCCCTGGAAGGCAGAGTTGGGGATGATGCCGTTCTTGATGGTATCGGCCGTTCGAGCACCGACAGTGATGGCACCGAGCATTTCGAAGACGGTACCGAAGATCATGGCCTGTCGGTAGGAGATGGACCTTGATGAGACACTGGTGGCCCAAGAGTTGGCAACATCGTCTGTAAGGAGAGCAGATGCGTTAGCCATCTTTGCGATTGATTGAAGTCGTAGACAGAAACTTACTGGCGCCGTTGTTGTAAGCATCCAGCATGGCAAACAAAGTGCCAATGGCAAAGATGTAGTCATATTGATGGAGCACCATTTTGACGGATGTGCGTTTCAGCAACCCCAAGCTGTAGGAAGGGTGATCCTGCAAAGATTGGAATGGGGATGGTAAAGAGACAGCCGGAACAGAATCCCAAGGGCAGTCGCACAGGACGCTTCTTAAATATTATATTCCCAGGTCTACTCGTACGTGTACTACGTTGTAACCAGTCCAGCACCAACACCAGGTCCCCTGCTTCCAACCACGGTGCATATTCTCCTCGGCCCAGGTTCCATCGTTATCCGCATGCTCCATAGCCACTCTACCCATCGTATTGTGAGTCCCACGCACGACAAGAAGGAAGGAAAAGGGCAGGATGGAGTAGAACATGGTTGTCCTTTCCCCCTTGGGACACCGAAGTTGTCAATGCACACTTTTGGGCAAAGAATAGATCAACGTGTGGCAACGGAAATCGCCTAGGCCTGAAGCAACAGCCGTCTGATGGAAAGTGTCGTGGAACCTTGCAAAGTTCCAAGCTCTTACGCAGACAGCATCAGGCACGACGTCGTTGGTGGCAGCATAAGCCTCGCGCGGCCCGTCTCCCTATCACGTCTCCAGGAAAATACACGTGGGTTCGTCGACGGCTCTCAGCGGTAGATCGATACGGCCCCCAGACTTTGTTTCGTCGAGATGGATCCACTGGCTGAGGATGCTGCTGCGGCCAAGAGATTCCCGAACCGGCCAGTAGCCCGCCATTTTCTCAAAGCTGGACCGAGTGTCGCGTGAACGCCCTGAAAATGCAAATAATACGGCCGGGGAGCGGACAAACAGATGAACAACCATTATGCTGCCGGATTCCAGCGATGGTCGAGACTCTTTGTCTTTCTCTCAGCCTGCCTGTCTCTATCTGCCTCTCTACCTGCTCTTCGGAAAGAAGGAGGCCACGAAACACCAACCAGGGTCAAAACCAGGCAGGCTATCCCAAAACCAGCGCAGTCCCTCGATCACGACAGAGCACGTGCCTCGGGCTCGAAGGAACAAGCCTTCGTCTGCGGCCTTGCCAAGACTGGCAACGACCCAAGTTAAACCGCAATAAGGTTGACCACTTGCATTCACTGTGGATAGAGTTATCACTTAAGCTTGGCATCAAATCCAACGCTAGCTCTTTGGGGGCCCGTACAGGGGTGTGTCACTTCCCACGGGGTGACAATGGTGGTGCCAAGAAGACATGGACTTTCAGCAGACGATTCAAGCCCGCCCATGCCGTCAAATTAGGCTCGGCATAACATCTGCTCCCATCCAATACTATGTACATCTCAGACTCATGGCCAGTCATGGCCAGTCATGGCCAGATTTCCTCACCACCCTGGCACACGTGCGGCGCTTCGGTGTCCGGAAAGCGATCAACGGCGCAGCCAAGCTCGATTCATTGCTCCATAGTGGCTGTGGCCAAGACGGCCAGTTCCAAATTTTACACATTTCACGCCTCATTCGCCCGCTGCCTCGGTGTCCCTGACCTGACTTCGGTTGATGTGCTGGCTTGGCAACTCATAGCTGAGAGTAAGAGGCAAAAAAGAATTGGGGACAAAGAAAAAAAAAGTTGCAAGAAAAAGAGGCATCCAACTCAATTAGCCACCATCACTAGACGGATACGCTCTTGACGCTCAAGCCAATGATCGACCCACTCCATGTATTGTAACCATTCCTACTAGTGACCATGCATTTTGTTCATGTAAGCTTATCGCAGTGCTCCCCTCTTGCACGTGTCTCATAACGAAGTTGTGGATCTGCAATTTGTGGTGGTAGCCGAAAGGCTATCTCTTCACTTTATTGCGCACATGGCCGCAAATCTTCAATTGCATGCCTCACATACTGATTTGCCACCGCATCGCCTGGCCAGATTATTGCGTCTAGATCTACGTTCGACGGTCTAGTTGTGTGCTGACACAACTTGATACGATGAGCTTGTAAAACACGAATCATGATGGCCCTAGTAAAACATTTTTCAATTAGCTCGTGTCGTCAGATTGCCGCAATCTCCCAAAGCCAGCGCGATGGGCAAAAGAATAATTACAAAAAAAAAAAAAAAATAAAAATAAAAAAAAATAGAGAAACCCCTACGAGAAGTAACAGAATAATATCAGTGTCACATTTCGATAATCGGCTGTTTATTATGCCGTTGAAGAGATCGGCCAGTACCTAGGTATTGACTGACCGCTTCATCGAAAGTTTACTTTACCTACCCTATACTACTCGAAATATGTAGGTAAGTACCGATGAGATTCAGCTATCTCACATCTATATCTCTACACAAATCACGATACATACTTCTCAAATGACTAAGGCGATATATTTACACAAGTTGGATAAATAAATAGATAGATAAATAAATAGATAAAGACCTGAGCGTTTGTGATTTAATCATCCCGTGACCAAGCGGCACTATACAGCCTGAACTATCAAAACTTGCGTGAGATGCTTCACCTATTACACGACATATCATTTTCGACGGGCATAAATGAGATCCTTCCGCTTAGCGCTCATCAGCCTTCAAGGGTAAAAATACCACATCTGTTACCGCTCCTGAGCTAAGCCTTTTTTATTGCCATCACAGGTGGAAAGGACAGCCTAGCTTGATAGCCTGCGGAGATGTGCTGTACCTGCAGCGCATGCGTTACAAGGATGGAACCGGTGGGGTTTTGATGCTCTCAAAGCGTTTAATCGTCAATACCTACATCTTCACTCTCTGGCAGTATTACCCACCAGGCATTGGTGCAACCGAGCACCTGTAGTACAATGAGATCTGTAATAGTTGATGGAAATGGGACTCGTGTTTGTTCAGAGCAAAGGGCATGTGTGTCGGAAGGACACATCTCTCGTGAGCTGTCAACTAAGGGCTGGGACAAGGCTGCCGTGGGCCTGAGGAAAGAAGAGTGCCGCAGACTTGAGACAAGTGGTCACTTTCTTTGCTCTTACTCAGTAACTGCAAGCGTAAATTGTTTTGATCCTTAATATTATGCTAGTTGTTCGATGTCTTTGGTGATGGAGCAAGACTGGTTACTACATCCTCTTGTTGTCTCTCCGTTCAAGCATCCACTACTGTAATATGGGGATTGCTCCGTACCCTGGAGCCTCTTGCTCATGGAAAGGTACATCTACTTATAGTGTATTAATGCATTCAACTTACCTACATTGCGTTTATTTGGTATGCAGGCTTGAAAAAGGTGCGGCGTCTCATGTGAGTAGTATTCTGATCTTAGTTATCTGATCAGCTGATTCGTATTGCTCTCCACTCGGCCTACAGCGTCGTGCCCACTTGACTATGCAGGGATTCCAAGGCTAGATTCCAACGGGTTCGGATATCTATACCGACAACTGATTTCTTGAAGGCGTCTTCGGATGACCGGAATTCTGATGAAGATCGACGACCTACTTGCAGACGTGGGATATGGGGGAGGAGGCTCGTTGGAGCCACTCTGAGTCTGTCCCTACCTGTGTGTTGACTAAGGTGTGATCATTTGCGAACGAGATCTTGATAGTACATTTATTTATCTCATCTCTTGTAGCAACTATTCGCCTCCAATCAGGTATAGTTTAATCAGCAAATGGATCCTTTATTCTACATTGTCCATATGTTGATCCGACGCAAGTGCAGAGGTAAAGGTGGTCAGCTTGACACGAGTTTTTTGCTTGTATCAATAATTCCCTCTCATTTGCAATATTAATCATTATAGCTTTGTATGTGATGATCATATCACACTTTCGGTTTACTCTTGGTTACACCATTTGAAGCCTCATATAAGGAAAATTCTCCAAGGTGCTCGGTTAGGTGATGCAGTGTCCTATGATCTTCGATGTCGTTCTATAGTTGTCCTGCTACCATCGGCCAACGTAGTAGGCCTTTACAAGAGAAGCAAAATCTATGAATATCTAGTTGATGTGAGTCAGTTGGCTTGACATATTAACAATATTGAACATTGGGATTGGCTCAGTTGCTCGATCCGTCATCTGTGAAGGCGTAGAGATTTTCAAGAAAATGCTTGATTTCAGCGTTGAAATCCAAGAAATTGAGTGACCAAGATATGTATACACACGCCATCATAAGAGCGGCAGAGACGGATGAATCGTAATTCTCGCTACGCATATCTGATGGCGAAGCAGCTCTTATATAAAGCCTCCGACTAATGATGGGAGAGGCGCCAAAAATCTCCGAGGCGAGGACCGGTTTCTGACCCAAGGAAAGCCGCAAACTTCAGTTGATTGGCCATCAATGCGAGGAGTCTCCGCTCTGCGCATTAGTAAGATGACTAAATGAGGCTTTTCCAGAAATGGTAGTACGTACCCTGGTTTTAAATTGGGGCGCCTCCGATAGTGTAAGTAGAGATACCTGCATATTCGCGGTCTCTATCGTGGCCAATAGGTAGCTCTACTCTGAAGTTCATTCTAGAACCCCACATTTGTAATCTAATCGGTTACCCATCACAGCCAGCGACGCGTTTCTGACGGCTAAAGCTTCAAAGTCCTATAATAGAGATTTTGCTTACATATCTGAAGCGCTACATAGGTGATGATTCAATGCTGCATGCGTCTTGTTGCGTTACATTTCTGACCAAGAGCATATTCCGTCTTTTGATTCGCCAGCTGGATGAATCCGATTCTTGGTAATTACATGCATGTGGCATCATCTCCTTGCCGCCGAAAACTTACAAAGTCCGCGGGCTTCACTATTCCCCAAGCAGGATGACAGGCAGCCTAGAGGCGTCCAATTGCATCGCTCGCCTTTGGGCTGGCCTTACAAATTCAGTATCTGCTTTGCTCAAACTATTTTGATATCAGTAATCACGGTTACAGAACATCATTGCGCTGGCAACATGGTCTGCCTGTCGGACTTCTGACCTCATGAGAAGCCATATAGGACACATGATTAGTGAACAGGGTTAAGGAGATCGAGAGAATATGCAATACAACAGAATATATAAGGAGTGGATCAAGTCTCTCTTTTGAATTATTCCATCATTCCAAAGCAATTCATTCAATCAATCAGTCACTTGGTTTAACACACATCTCACAACAAATACAACATCAAGATAATTCACCATGGCCAAAGTCATCCTCATCTTGGGCGGAGCAGGTGCTCAGAACTCTGCCGTGGCCCGCGAGCTCGCCAAAAACGAGTCCTTTTCGGTCAAGATTTTGTCTCGAAATGCCAAGTCGGAGGAAAGTGTGTCTCTTGCGGCTACCCCTCGCATAACGGTGGTTGAAGGAGACTGTTATGACGAAGACACTCTCGTTTCCGCCTTTGAGGGAGTTGACGCTGTTTTCGTCAATACCAATGGTTTCGCCGTCGGCGAGAAGGCTGAAATCTTCTGGGGCATTCGCATGTATGAGATTGCCTACTGGTCTGGTGTCAAGCACTTCATCTACAGCTCTCTGCCGTTTGTGTCCAAAAAGTCTGGGTTCAACCCCAAGTATCGTGTCCCTTTCGCCGATGGCAAGGCAAAGGTTGTCGGTAAGAAACCCATCATTTGAACATTCCAAGGAGAACTACTAACATTTCCCGCCATTCCAGATTTCCTCAAGGCTCAGCCAACTGACAAGATGATCTGGAGCGCCATAGAAAGCGGTCCCTATCCCGAGTCCCATCTGGCTACATGGTCTCCCTCCAAGGGTGACGATGGGGTCTATGTCTTCCGCATGCCCATCGAGGCTGACGGTGCCATGGCAATGGTGGGATTGACCGACTTTGCTTGGTTTACTCGCTACATGTTTGAGCACCCCAAGGAATTCGTAGCAGACTTGCTCAGCGTTGGTATTGACCACGTAGACGGCAATACCATTGCCGCAGCCTTTACCGCTGTGACTGGAGAGCCTGCTCGGTTCGAGCCTCTGCCGCTCTCCGAGGTGGCCAAGACGTGGCCAGATACCAAGATTGGTCTTGCTGGATCTCCTGGTTATGAAGACCCCACTCTCAAGACAATGGCTGGCATGTTTGTCCCTTGGTTCACAATCTGGCAGGAGAGCGGCGGCAACAAAGGTCTTTGGACCAAGGATTATGCTCGCTTGGACAGGATTCATCCCAACCGCATCAAGACCATTGAGCAGTGGATGCGTTCCGTCGGCTACTCAACCGAAAAATATCCCTCTGCATTAAAAACGGGGATTTTCGGCGAGCCAACAGCTGAGGTAAAATTGGTCCATGACGATGAGAAGAAAAATTAGACAAATCACCGTATAGACAAATAGCGAAAGTAGTTACTTGTTTTAGCATAGAAATTCATCATTTATACTGCAACCCTCAGTATTATCTTTTCCTTTAGTGCGTTAGTCGCTCCCAGAATCTCTTACTATGCATCCTGTACCGTACGAGAGAGGTTAACGTGATAATTCACCGTCATCCGCTATATTCAACATGTAATAGATCTACCATGAAGTTGTTACTATTAATGTACAATATTATGACCGTCAATCCTAAAGACACCCCCCCTCCTTTCACGATAGTGCAATCTGTTGATCAACAAATGCACTGATGGTATCCTCCATTGGAGTCCAATCCACCTTGAGATATTTATCCGTAATATCCCTATCCATAATCATTGTTGGTTCCTCCTGAGGAGCAAATTTGATAGCCAAAGTACGATACTTTGACTTGATAAAGCTCGCATACTGCTTCCAAGTGTAAAGAGGACCAGTAATCGGCAGCTCTGTTCCAGAAGGAACGTCAGCATCAATAATTCGTGCCAGAGCCAGTGAAACATCGCGAACATCGACCATCAGGTAAGGCGTCATCGGAGGCCCGTCCGATTGGAGAGTCATCCACATAAGGAAATTCACTCCACTGAGCTCACTCGCTGACTTTTGGACCAGGCTAGGTCCAAAGACCTGTGAGGGATGAACGCTGACAACGGTAAACTTGGGGTTCTCCTTCTTAATCCAGTCGCGATAAGCTTGGTGGCCAACAATTTTGCCTGTTTGATACTTGAGAAGTTGGCCAGGTAAGCCTTCAGGGAAAGCAATTTTGAAGTCGACAGGGAATTTTTTGCCAGTATTTGCTACCATGAAGTCAGCTTCTTTGGCAATTCACAATCTGGATCTCGGAGAAACATACCCTTGATATGGAAAGGATTCTGCATAACACCATCCATAGGCATTAGAGACAAAAAGGACGAGACAATGGAAACTTTTCGAATGCTGGGTTCCCTCTTGGCAGACTCAAGAATTGACAAACTTCCATTGACCGCAGGATCGACAAAGTCTCTTTCAAGCTCTGTTCCTTTGTCAACCATTGCTCCAGCAAGGTGGAAAACATAGTTGACGTCCTTAAGGGCGTCTTGGTAAGCTGATGGTTGTGACATATCCGGCACAACAGCAAATCCTATCTTGTCCGCAGCGGAAGGATACAACTCCTTGATCGATTGGAACTTCTCCTGGCTTCTCACAGCCACGCGAACACGGTGGCCGGCTTTAAGGACATCACCAATAAGGTGAGTTCCAATGTATCCAGTGGCTCCGGTAATAAAAACCAGGCTCTCAGACATTTTGAAGTGCGATTAAGTCGTTGAGGTTGTATACTGACAATGCTAGATGTGCGTGAAGAAGATGCGGTTTAATCGCGGGTCCAGCAACAAGAATAGATGATGCTTTTATATTCGACGCTTTTATTGACTCTATGGAGTGCAAAAGCCTTATATAACTCGATATCATCATTTCCCACTTATTTCTCGCAAATCCCGGATGACAATCGTCCTTGAACTGGCAAGAAAGTCCGGATTCTGCGTCAATGGCTGTACGGGCCACATCATACGTTCACTGATTCACTCAAAGATTATTATTCACAACTTTTGGTTGTCGCTCATCGCAACACTGCCGCACCGCACATTTCAACGTATGGACGGATTAGTGAACATGTTGATAGTTTCGGCGATACTGATCTGTGAAATGTCCGGTTGGAGGCAACTCCTTCCGGAAACACCGTTTAGAGAAAAGAATGAGAATATGATTGGTTCTCTAATATGAAATAGCGGGGTTTCTTATTTACGCATTATTTGACTGAGCAGTTCTATACAAGCAACTCTCTCCGTGGCAATTCGGTCCGTGGAAATGGGTCACGGTTACAGAGGCCTTTGTATGTTAATTTATTTGTAAAGTAATCATTTTGAAAGTTCATTTAAACTTGCAATGGTCTGTTAATATAACTATGAACCGAATTCTAACGATCCACCCATCTTGCGTTCCAGTACTTATTCTGAAATATGGAAGTTGGATGAGTTTTGCCGCCATGTAAAGCTCGCCAAGCATTTGCGCAGCAACATTCCGTCCAAGCTTGCGATAATTATCCATTCTATAATCCATTCTATAATATTATCTACCATGTAAAACTCTCCTCATAATAATCTATATGATGATTTCCATTTCTTAATGCATCAACCACTGCCAGCCGTGAGTCATCTGCCATTCTAGCAGGTCCACATGCGACGACGGCCAATTCACTGCCTTGAGCACTATGCGCTGCCGACATGACGACTGAATGAATATTCGGCCGGCCAACATGTTGCTCAATCTGGCTTGGTAGGTCTTCCGCAGCGAAGTCATTCGTCTGTGAGGACACATAGAGATGCAGGGTTAATTTGCCCGTGTCAAGAGCCCTTTTGGCCTCATTGGATAAAACATCTCGTACAAATGCAGGTTCTCGGACAGCCCAGTGTAACTCTATTGTGGTGAGCGCCTTCATCTCATCGCATAGAGAGCTCAAGTACGAGAGGGCAACGACAACTCCAGATCCACCAGCGATGAAGACGACTTGTCGGTACTGATGCAATCGTTGCGTGTGGCCGTAGGGTCCGTCAACAAGAACCCTAAGAGGCTTCGGAATCGATTGTTCGTCAACCAACATATCTCTAAGGCGTTTGGTGAAGCCATCGTATGGCCTGATGAGGAATGTCATGTATCGTTTCTTTGGTAAGGTGGTTATGCACTCCAGTTCAATCTCTGTAGTAATCGTCGTTGAAGTCAAAAGTGGCTCTTCTTCTCCATCCCAGAATTCTGCCTTTTGTGGAAGCTCCCCCGACGTCGATGCAACAGTAAACGGATGGCTTTCCCAAAAACGCGTGTCATTCAAGACAGTCAAGTAGAAGTAACTACCCGATCGAATCTTGTAGAGCGCATTATCGATAGGGATAGTTAAACGTATGATGTTGGCTGAATCGCTGTAGCTTCCCAATGCAGTAGTTGACCAATGCCCGGGGTTGTAGATGATGATTCGCAGTAGTCTCATTAGTCGATCAAAGACCCAAATAAATGCAGGTATCCAAAACAAGGCGTCATATTCTCCATTAAATACTGAAACGTGTCTGTGATTGTGTTAGATTTAATGAGAACATTTTCTGATAATGAAGATGGTAGCCTTACCCAAGCATTGTTAGGAGGATAAGAATGGACAGCCCGATATGTATGACGAGGAATGCCTCGTAAAAACGACGCCGTATCCAGTAGACAGAAAGTATTAGCAGTGAGCACATGAAAATAGTCGCCTGTTTATAGATTCAGTGAGTCATCCTCCAAACATGAGCAGCTGGCGCTTCATACCATTTGACCAGCGTTCCAAAACCACATGGTGAACCATGATGAATAATAATTCCAGCCCCCATCTAGGTAGGGTGATGTTAGTAACGCGATAATCCATAGTGGATTTTTTTTCTCATTGGCTCATGAATATCTCAAGGACTTACTCATAAAGATAAGAATAGTATAAAGAACGGAATGAACAACGGCTTCAAGGGTCGAGATTCGGGCGCACCATCGGTGGAAGTTGTTGTACGTTCCAAAGTCCCAGCCAGTAAGCCACATGGCTACATTATTTCTCATTCCGAATAGCCAAATGAGAGGGAAATTAGCAAATGATATTATTCCTGTACGGTCTGACACGTAACGCAGCACTTGTCTAGGCGGTGTGGAAAAGCTAACATGCACCGGTCAGTATGGACGCGTAGAGACGTTGATGAGGGGGAATCAGCATACTAGAGATTTTCATCGATAATTCTATAACCGTGTATATTGAATACAATGTTCATTAAAAGGAACAGTGCGATCGTTAGTGTCTGGATGCGTGGCGGAATGGTGGCCCACCAAACATTTTGGGCACATCTGTATCCAAATGTCGCGGGAATTGCGACATTGCGCTTGAACCATGATCCAGTTTCTGTCCATATACCGACAGAGTCAAAGCTGGACCGGCTGAGGAGTAACTGAGAGATGGCTAGATAGATCTTATACGCCACGCCAATAAATACCACCGCACCCCAGAAGATCATCACACTAATGCTAGGATGGTGTCAGCCGGATTTCATTGGTATCAAGTTGTAATAATAATTACCCATAGAGATAATGATGTCTACTAGCATATTCAACAGCGTCCTAAAAGAGTTAACATCAATTTAAAGCACGAGTACTGAAAGGGAAGGTTTATATACCAAGGTATCGAACCAAGCACTGAACCACTCAAGTGACGGGATAACAGCCTCGCTCGATTCGTTTCCTGCGTCAAACGAATCATCCTTACCGACTTTCCTTAATCCAGTCATTTCCTCCTCGGTGTAGTCCGTTTTGAACGCGGGAAGAGGGCTCCCAAACGCGTCATAACAGGTAGCATTGTGATGTTGCAGCGCCCAGTTGCGCGTCTCCGCTCCACAGTTCAGATCAAGGCAGAGATACTTGGATGATAAAGCGAGGCGGCTTTGACACGCCCGTCGAAGAGCTGATGCAGCTGGATCGACATCGCTATACCTCACCGACTTAAGAGAATTTTCACAGCTCTTCACACACAATTCAGGGGAGTTCTTCGGATCGGCAGGTTGAGCCTTGGAGATATGAGGAAGCAGTGATAGATATAAGGTTGCTTGTGCGAATAGTCTCATCGCGTGGCTTTCGATGCGGCATATCGGTGCCAGTCGGCGATACTGTTGTAATCTGAAATGTGTCTCCAAACTGGTCGTGAGGCTGCGATATTTTAGTTCGTAGATCACGAGCCGAAATTTCCAAACATCAGCTGATTCGACACCGCTGCGCTCCCTACGGAACATATTAATTCGCTCCGACCCATGATCAACTGATTCCTTATCTGATTGATAAGATCCACCGACAGCCGGAGTTTGCTCGACAAATCATATGCCTGTTCTTGGTTGACAAAGACTAGCGCTTATAAAAGTCTAGCGTTCTTAGTAAAGTATGTAAGAACTGTATCAGCCGATGTCGGCTGTTCTTGTAGAGGCCGGGAGTCTCCGAGTTGATTGAATCCGAGGTACAGATTGAAACTCTTCTCCTATTATAAGGGCCAACTATTTGGATATACCGTATTCAAAATGATAGAACGAATGTATCTACCCTATTTAAGTAAAATATCTATAGCACATCAATCTACATTAAAAACATATGTAAACTTAAGTACTCCATATATAATTATGGGAGTGAATATTCAGCACCCCACGTTCGCTATTCAGCAGCCCATTCTTAAATCTAAAGCAGCCAGGGTAGTAGCAGAGAGTAGCGATAGTAGCAGAGAGTAGCAATAGTAGCTGAAAGTAGCGATAGCAGCAGAAAGTAGCGAAAATAGTAAATTTTGCAGGAACCGAGTAATAAAGATCTTAAATGGTATTCAGAACTTTTTTAATCGCTGAGTTACTGGATAGCCAAGTTGGAGCGCTAAATAGCCCTTCCATCCTATCATAACTATAGACGGGCTATAATTTTACAGCGCTGGAGAGCTTTTTACAGCCGAGGCACTTTTTGCAGCACTCTTTATAGCGCTTTTTGCAGCTAGACGCTTTTTACAGCGCCTTTTATAAGGTGTAGGTAGCATTATGGAGGTTTTTATAGCGTAGTTCACAGCCCGTATATTTTATTAAACATGCATCCATACCTAATCACTGACTGTAATCCATTGTTAAGAATACTAAAATACTATGCCAATATGCATATATAATTATATAATTTACACTGGTCTTAAAAACAATATTCTTCCGTATCAGAGTATCTTAGCGGTATACCTTACCTAAAAAAATCCAATTGCAATTGCTCTATCATTTTAGATACAGTCTCTAAATAGTTAGCCATTATAAGGCAGTTCTTTGTTACATGATAGACTGACCCTTTCACATCCCCCTTTTCTATTACACAGCAGAAGCATCGTAAAGCTAATTTTGTTTACCGGCAAAGCGGTGTGTGCCAAGATACCGCTTCACAGGTTATTCACTGTGTCGCTAAAACTGGATAGGTATTCCAACCCTAACCGACGGGAGTTGAGCAGTTTCGCTGTTCAACTGTGAAAATAATAATTCTTATGGGCAAAATCATCTATCGGATGATTGAAGGCCATGAAAAAGAGAATGCAAGAGTAAATAAATATTTATCCGCACCGTATCCGCACCGTATCCCGCTTCGCATCTCTTGCAATTTGGAGAAACAATAATTAGGCGTAATTGCTGTATCCGATAGCGTTGAAGACGATCTTTTGTTTAGAGTACTGTCTATGAAAAGAGATGTTCACGCTTGGTCAGCATTGCATGCCCTTTATCCAGAAAAGGTTACTGCATTGTAATGAATCTTCGAAACGAATCGTTTCGCACAATTACGGTCATATGCCACTAAAGTCACACTGGAGTTACTTAAATGCTACAAAACAACTGCTACGAATATATATGTAGGGAGGCAATGCGACTGTAGTTATCACAATGGAGTAGCCACCAAAAGAAACGGGTTCTCCTAATGGACTTGCCATGGTACTCAGCTAACAGCTCTCCCGTTCAATTACGAACCTGAAGCCAAATTTATTATCCGCAATATGACGGTTTCTCCGTTTCTCATAAACAGAGTCTAACTACTCCGTAATTCTACCAACAGTCCGAGACTAGCACTACTGCCGTCGGTAAGTAGCATTTCTCCACGATCAACCCCTGTCGATGACCGGCGCGCCGAGATCAGTGCAACCTGACCTACTTTCTGCATTTCAATTAGCATATGGTTTGCAAGACTCCTAAAGCCGTACAATCGATGCCATGAATGGCATGGTGTTTCCATCACTCGTACCCGTCGGGTCTAATAAGACATCACCCTACGGGACGGTTAATTCCCCTCCACGATACGACAGATGAAGAGTTCAACTTCTCCAGTGTCATCGTGTTCATCTAGTAAACTATTCTACTATGGGGATCGCTGGTAGACGTTTAGGCTTCCAACCCCGCATTATCTTGGAATTGTTATGGATCACAGCGATTGACGATGATGATGGGGTTACTCATTCACAACTATTTAAGAAGGCGAGATGACCCAACGAGTTATTCTACGACCCAATAGTTGCTTCAATCTCAACACCTTTGCATGCAAAGTAACATTGGCCGACAATGTTGCTCACCGGGCTCATTGCTCTCGCTACTTGCGCCCAACGGGCATCAGCAAGGAAGCTATGGGCCACCGAACCAGCGGATCCAGCCAACATTATTATGACTGCGTATCCATTGGGGAATGGAAAGCTTGGAGGTTGGTGATCAAGGACTTTCGCTAGAAGACAAGACGACTGATACTGAACAAATTTAGCAATGCCCCTTGGATTAGTTGGAGAGGACATCGTGGTTCTAAACGAACATAGTCTTTGGTCTGGAGGGCCATTTGAAAGCCCCGTAAGCGATTCAACATTTGTTTCTTCCATCACCTTTGACTCGTATATCCCGACTGACTTCGACGCAGGATTACATTGGTGGCAACCCGCCAGCTCCAGTCTACACTGCCCTTCCAGGGATTAGGGAGACGATTTGGAACACTCAAATCAACAATGGTTTGTGGCTATTGAACGAATTGTTGGTGTCATTATTCACTGACGGATTTACCTCCTAAATAGATATTAGTGCCTTGTATGGCGACCCAACATACTACCATTATGGCAACTACGAGACTCTGGGAAATCTCACTGTCAAGATTGCGGGAGTTAGCAGATACAGCTCTTACAATCGCGCTCTGGATCTCGAAACTGGTATTCATCAAACCGCCTTTACATCGAACGGTGCCAAGTTTACCATGTAAGCATTTCTCGACACAGTACTACCCGAGCCCGAAGCCGCAGCATCTTTTTGTCAAGAAGCAATTGTTATAGAAACTGACAAACCATGTAGAACTACTTTCTGCACCTTTCCTGACCAAGTTTGCGCTTACAACGTCCAGTCCAACAAACCGCTGCCAGCCGTGACCATTGGATTGCAGGACAACCAACGAAGTAGCCCATCGTCCAACTCTTCATGCGACGCCAATGGAGTTCGCCTGAGAGGACAGACTCAACAGGACATTGGCATGATATTTGACGCTCGTGCCCAAGTGCTTAATCGGCCTAGGAAAGCTACATGCACATCGTCCCACGAACTCCTTGTTCCTTCAGATGGCAAAACCGCCTCTGTAACGGTGGTATACGCAGCCGGAACAAATTATGACCAAAAGAAGGGAACCAAGGCCAGTAACTACTCCTTCAAGGGCGTCGATCCGGCACCGGCTGTGGTCTCCACCATTCAGGCCGTTGAGAAGAAAAGCTTCAGCAGCATGTACAACGCCCATGTCAAGGATCACAACACGTTGTTCAGCCAGTTCACACTGAATCTGCCAGATTCTGAGCACTCAGTTTCTGTGCCCACAGCGACACTAATGGAGAACTACGACTATAACGTTGGTGATCCATTCGTGGAGAACCTACTCTTTGATTACGGCAGATACCTTTTCATTGGTTCATGCAGGGATGGATCTTTACCACCCAATTTGCAGGGCATCTGGACAGAAAATCAATTCCCAGCTTGGAGTTCAGATTATCACGTTGACGTCAATGTGCAGATGTAAGTTGAACTCGTCCGTAGACCGACGTTAATTAACCAAAATGCCATAGGAATCACTGGCACACTGAACAAACCGGTCTCGGTGATATCCAGGGGCCTTTGTGGGATTTTATCATCGATACGTGGGTGCCGCGTGGAACAGAGACAGCAGAATTGCTATATGATGCTCCTGGATTTGTAGGATTCAGCAACCTGAACACATTTGGGTTTACGGGGTAAGGCTCCAATAAACCAAATTCTGACCATACCTATTGATGAACTTACTGACCGCTCTGAAGGCAAATGAACTCTGCTGTGTGGTCCAACTACCCAGCATCCGCCGCCTGGCTTAGTGAGTACACCCAGGTGATGTTTATTTACTATTCGCTTACCCTTTGATAGTGCAAAACGTTTGGAACCGATATGACTACGGCCGCGACACGCACTGGTGGAAGACTGTTGGGTATCCGCTTATGAAGTCGGTTGCCGAATACTGGATCCATGAGATGGTACCTGATCTCTATTCGAACGATGGAACCCTCGTTGCCGCTCCTTGCAACTCGCCTGAGCATGGTTGGACGGTATGAATAATGATAACCTGGACAGTCCATGCCATTTTACTAACTTGATTAGACGTTTGGCTGCACACACTACCAGCAGCTCGTTTGGGAAGTGTTTGACCATATCATCGACAGTTGGGAAGATTCCGGTGATACCAACACCACCTTCCTCGAGACCGTAAAGGAGACCCAGTCAAAGCTGTCTCCGGGTATCATTATTGGCTGGTTCGGTCAAATCCAAGGTATGCATATCCCCAATAGCGATACAACTTTATCACAATCTGTTGCTAAGACCAAGCAGAATGGAAGATCGGGTGGGATCAGCCCAACGATGAGCATCGCCACCTTTCTCACCTCGTGGGCTGGTATCCTGGCTACAGCATCGGCACGCACATGTGGAACAAGACCGTCACCGATGCCGTCAATGTCAGTCTGACGGCCAGAGGCAACGGCACAGCTGATTCGAATACTGGCTGGGAGAAGGTCTGGCGAGTCGCATGCTGGGCCCAGCTCAACAATACCGATATTGCGTAAGTTGCCACCCCTTTTATCGTTGCTCTTCCGCTTCGATTCAACATTCTTACTTGTATTTCGCTGCAGATACACCTACTTGAAATATGCCATCGATATGAACTACGCGAACAACGGCTTTTCCGTATACACCTCTGGTAGTTGGCCGTACGAGCTGGCAGCGCCGTTCCAGATCGACGCCAATTTCGGATACAGCGCCGCTGTGTTGGCCATGTTGATCACCGATCTTCCAGTGCCATCTGCGTCCAATGCCATCCACACGGTCATCTTGGGCCCGGCTATCCCATCGGCATGGAAGGGCGGTTCTGTTCAAGGCATGCGTATTAGAGGCGGTGGATCGGTGGACTTTTCATGGGATAATAACGGCTTGGTGAATAAGGTGGCGCTGCATAACCACAAGGAGTCTGTTAAAATTGTTGATGTGAACGGCAAGGTCTTGCTTCACAAGTAGAGGGGAGGGAAGAACAATCAGGTGCCTTAGTTTTGTATGTATTAGTTTGTGAGTAGCATAGTATAAATATGGTTAATGAGATTCCTTTGAGATTGTCTCATGCCAATTCTTCAAGTCCTGAGCGAGACTGAGGTGTGCTGATGCCATCCCCTTTGAAAACAATTCGGAGTAACGGTGAGATGAACGGCCGGTTGAGGGGCCTATGTGATTAGCGAACTGTTGAATAACTCAATAAAAATCATGCAAATGACTGAAAAAAATGAACAGCTACCCCGCCTTCATATGCATCACACGCTAATCTGACACACACTGCGCACTGCCAATGATTCTAACGATTGGCTCTGGGCTGTCTAGCTGAAAGGACCATTCATCCAGCCTCGGTCGCGATATCTCATGTGCTTCACTACAGCGTCCACACCAAAGTAATGAATAAAGAGTCGGCAGGACAGGAGCCCAGCTGATCTTTCTACAAGCTATAGCGGCCACGTAATATGGTGAGCATCCACATTACACAGCTTTGACGTAGCGGGGGGATCATGATGTGGCTTGTGTGCTCCATAGGTGCCGAATTTAGCAGAGTACATGTTCTCTTACGAGTATGTCGGTGTCATCTTGATAGCTTCCAGCAAAAGAGTCAACGCTCTGGCCAGCTACGCATGCTTAATCATATCGCTCATTTTGACTATCACCGTAGTTTCCAATCCGAAATATCCAAGATGCACAAAACAGACCTCTCCTGTGCTGACGATCTCACTCGTTGTGGCATACTTTGGTAACGTGTGGAGTAGCTAGCTATAAGACAGGCTGTCACTTATTTATTTCCCCTGTTACTTTACCCCTAAGCTAAGCGTGAATCAGTCCTTCAGCACCGGCACCTAGAGCCGAGAGCCAAGCTGTGCAGCCAATGAATTATCTAGATTATGGCTGATTCCTTGCTGCCTTACCCACTGTACACATGTCCCGCGGCCAAAGCTCTTTGCATCTTTGGGATGGGAGCTTCTTCTCTCTTTGTGTCCTTTGTGTTTGTTTCTATCTCTAGTGTGACTGCTTTGTCCGTCGGTTAGTTTTCCTGGAGAGAAACGTCGCCTCGCACTGCTCAAACTAGGGCTCCTATTGTCCTTCTACCGCCCTCTCGAATAGCCTTCGGCTTTATCCCAACCCCCCGGAGCTTCGGCCCCTCCCACCATCGCGTCCACGGACAGATTTTCGGACATCGTCTTGCCTTCAATAACAGGTGCACCAGAGCTATCGCCGAGAGTGGTCCGAGGCCCCTCCATCTCACGCAGGTAGAGGAATAGACCGACAATTGGCAGATGCCTGCACCGCCCTTCTGAGATGCCTCTTCATTTGGAAGTACCTCCGGTTAAGGATCCGGAGCTTCGCCGGTCACCTTCACCACCTCCGTCGCCGTCACGGGCTGCTTCTGTGACGTATAACGACAAATATGTTGTAGTTTATGACTTTAGTGACATAGGTATTTCTCAAACCATGAGATCCGTCATCTAAAAACGGGCAGCAATTAACTGTGACATTAGACTACGAGACAGCCACAAAGGAATTCACTGCCCTGCTCCAGAACCTAGAGGCTACTGGTCTCCACGTGGAAGTAAGACCGGGATATGAACAAACAATTCTACTGTTTGTTAAGGCGCCAAGTGCGCTTCTCGGAAACAGAGTTTACAAATTGAGGTGCGTCTTTACTCGTGTATTATCTTTGAGCTTCCTTTCTTTTAAAAACCTTTTTTATAAGGCATTGTTTCGTTAAGGGAAGGCGTCTAATACGGCGTGAGGCAGAGTGAGAGATTGGCTCTATGGCATCACTCAAACGCGGCCGCCGGGAAATAAGTATACCATCGTGCCTGCATGGTATGAGGCTGAAGACATCTTATCCATGGACCATTTGGTCAACTGGCCACAGTCCATGGGAGGAGCGGGCATCACCCCAGGCATCGGTCAATGGAAGAATGTGAAGGCTATTTTTCCTATGCACAATGATAAAGTCAACCAGGCACTGCTACGGAGTCTTAGCAAGAAGCTGCTCCT
This sequence comes from Trichoderma virens Gv29-8, assembly GCF_000170995.1. Lineage (NCBI taxonomy): Eukaryota > Fungi > Ascomycota > Sordariomycetes > Hypocreales > Hypocreaceae > Trichoderma > Trichoderma virens. The sequence continues at coordinate 231,151 of NW_014013666.1, forward strand.
CAGCATCGACGACCTCGACAAGATTCGGGACCTTTTCGGTTCAAAAGTATGTAACTCTATTACAGCAGATGAAACAATTTCTAGAACATGTTGGCTAATTATATGTCGCCATGTCACAGGTTGCATTCTACTTTGCATTTGGCCAGTCATATTCGGCTTTTCTCATCTTCCCAGCCGTCACGGGCCTAGTCTCCTGGCTATGGCTACCCAAATACTCCATCGTCTATACAATTCTAACTGTTATCTGGTGCACCGTATTTCTAGAGTACTGGAAGGTACGAGAAGTCGACCTGAGTATTCGTTGGCGAGTTCGGGGTGTAAATAAAACGAAAAACAACCGGCCGCAATACAAATATGAGCAAGTCATTGTGGACCAATACGGCCGCACTATTCACTATAGCCCAAAGTGGAAGCAGATTTCACGACAGCTTCTCCAGTTGCCATTCATGGCCATTGCAACTGTAGCGCTTGGCCTGATGATTAGTGCCGTCTTTGCAGTCGAGATTCTGATATCTGATTCATATGATGGGCCAAGTAATTTATATCTTGTGAGACAACTTCTCCAAAACAGAAAAGGCACTTGACTAACACGAGATCGCAGGACTATCTGCCCACCGTGTTGCTGGCAGTGCTGATTCCCTACATCAGTTCCTATCTTGAAACAGTGGCCAAGTGGTTAACAAACTTCGAGAACCACAGAACAGCAGATAATCACGAAATGTCTCTCACGCAAAAGATTTTCGTGCTTAGCATCATTACAAACTACTTACCCATCCTGCTAACAGCCTTCGTCTATGTTCCCTTTGGCGATCAAATATTTCCCTGGCTCGAAGGCCACATTGTCCAATTCGCGCCCAGCATTGGCAACCGTCTTACCGAAATGCCCTTCCGGCTGGACTCTGACCGTCTGCGCCACGAAGTCATTGCGCTTACTGTTACAGGACAGCTGTCAAGTTTTTTTGAGGAGAATATCTTGCCCTTGATCAAGCACAAGATGAGCGGTTGGTATCGAGAGTATCGCCGCGCTTATACAAAGGACACGGTTCTAATCTCCATGGTTACCGACGATGCGGACGAGGCCGAATTCTTGGCGCAGCGCCGCAATGAGGCCACGCTAGACCACTATAATGTCCAGGATGACATTGCAGAACTGGTTCTTCAGTTTGGGTATCTGGCTCTATTTTCATCTGCATGGCCGCTTATTCCTCTGGGCTTTCTCATCAACAATTGGGTCGAACTTCGGTCCGATTTCGCCAAGATTTGCATCGAGCACCAGCGGCCTGCGCCATACCGGGCAGAAGGCATTGGGCCTTGGATCGTCTCTCTGGAAATTCTCGTATGGCTGGGAAGTATTTCTTCCGCTGCGATTGTTCATTTGTTTAGCACTGATGGAGTGTTGAGTGGGGGCTGGTCGACTTTGCCGTTGACCATCTTCATCAGCGAGCATATCCTTCTCGCTTTAACGGCAGTAGCTCGCGTCATTTTTCAGCGTTTTGGCTCTGAGGAGCTGCGCAGAGAGAGAAGCGAGCAGTATGCAAGAAGACTGTCTATTCTAGACGAGATTGAGGAACACAGGCGTGATGGAGAGCATATTGGAGTGAGAGAGCGGGAGCGCAGGAAATCGCTGCTGATCGCTGGTAATGAAAGCTTCTGGACAAAGCAGTTGGAAGATGGGGCGAGCGCAGCAGCGGGAATGAAGCTGATTATGCTGGCAAGGAAGTGGGAACAATCCAATGGAGAGCTCAAGAAAAAACAGTAGAGCTGTCTCCTGTAGTTAAGGACTTGGTATGCAGACTTGAAGGTGATTTGTTTTCTGATCGCTCATTCATATTAACTCCCATGTATCCATTCAATTATTGATCAACGCTATTTCTTTCTCTTCATGTCTACTAGTTTTTGCCGATTTAAGCATACTTCTACCACATCAATCTGTAGTTTTAGGTCGCAAGTCTTTTACACTGGATAAAAGGCAAACATCTAGTATATGTTTCTTTCTATCCAAGCGCGGCGAATCATCCCCCACAGACTTTGTGAAATGACTCTCTTAATCCCCACCCACACAATCCATCACAAATGGAGTCGATTGCTGGGCGCCAATAGTATTCTTGTTTCACCTGTATCTCTTATAACGAGCATTTTGGCCCCAAGACTCCGCAATGGTCTATCGGCTCTCATCGGCGAATGCGGCGGCCGCCGTGCTCCGCGAAAATCTCCATCATTAGCGTCCGCTTTTAAGCTTGAAAATTGGCATCAATGGGCGGCTCGCTATTCCTGACCGTTAAAAATTGTATATTCTTTCCACATCATTTGATCTCTCCTCTCCCCAACTCACCTCTTTGTACCTAATAAAAAGAATCAGGAATAATACGAAGCTCAAAATGTTGCGCTGGGGAATTCTTGGTACTAGCTTCATCTCCGACACGGTGGTCAAGTCGATTCTCGCTAGCCCCGGTTCACGCATAACTGCCGTCTTCGGACGCAATGAAGCCCGTCTCGAGGCTTTTGCCGCAAAGTACAACATCGCCGCCAAATATCAGGACCTGGAAGCTCTGATTGACGATGCCGAGGTCGATGTCGTCTATGTCGGCTTGCCTAGCCATATGCACTCTTCCGCGGTGATTGCTGCCGCCAAGAGGGGTAAGGCCATTCTCTCGGAGAAGTCTCTCGCAACAACCATGGAGGACTCCCATGCGATGATTGCAGCTGTGAAGGAGGCGAACGTTTTCTTTCTTGAGGGACTCATGTACCTCAGTCACCCTCTGATGGAGAAGGTTGCCTCCATTGTTCAGTCCGGTGTTCTCGGCTCAATCAAGGGCATGTCGGGTTACTACGCCGCCAACATCTGGAAGAAGGCCAATCCTTTGGGTATGGGTACCATTTACAACCTGGGATGCTACCCAGTTTCCCTTGTGCACTTCATCATGGAGACTGCGTTTGGACCTGAGGCGTTTGAAAAGAGACAGGTTACTGGTATGGGCAATTTGTCCAACGAGGGCAGTCTGCATGCCCGTGACGCTTCCCTCAATGTCCGGTTCGGCAATGGCGTCTTGGCTACAGTCCAGTCAACCGATAGCTTTGGTAACGACTTTTCCTTTTCTATTCAAGGCGACAAGGGTGTTCTGCGATTTAGGACAAATCCCTGGCTGCCACTGGCAGGCGACAACATTATCGAGATTAAGACCTATGGTGGTGCTACGGAGGAGATCATTGTTCCAGCCCAGATGGATGCTTTCGGACATCAGGTGAAGCGTGTAGAAGATTGCATCGCCCAGGGTCTCAAGGAGGCTCCGAGGCCATCGCCAAGCTGGTCCAATTCAGTTTCAATTATGGGCTTACTCACGGAGTGGGAGAAAGACATTTTGGATCGAAAGGTTTAGAAATTCTTTCATAGTAGGGTAATTGAAAATGTGGTGAAGCTATATTCCTTTGAGTGCGTAACAGCTGTCAACAGACCGCACATCTTTCACATCGGCCAACAAATAAAAAAAACTTTATCTCGTGGCATATTACTTGGAACTACAAAAACGAAAGCGAAAAAGTGCTATAATTCTTTTCCATCTTGGGTCCTCTTACTTGTTCTATCACGCCAATTTCACTGGCATAGATTTGAGAGGCGAGCGCCGATGAAGCCGCGCCAACTTCAAATGACAGATTCGGAACTGTTGCTACACAGTTCTCAATACGAAGATGACACGATTTCTATCCCGTCCCCAGAAGCGACTCCTAAAGCCGAAGCATTTATCGAAACATCCTATAACTACAGGCGATTCTGACGCTGTGCTTATTATCGTCGACAACTTTGCCAGATTCGTTCCTTACATTATCCGATAAATGAGATAGACTAAAGACCACTGGACTAGAGAACGCTGATAAGTATGTTCAGATACGAATTCCACCTTTTTTATGTTGATGGAACAAGTCACTGCGAAGCTTGCGCAAAAGACAAGATAGTCGTTCAACCATTGAAAGCTCTCCGATTGGTGTAGTGCTAAATACCTAGTAGAGAGTGAAGTCGGCATGCTGGAGGCATCTTTGAAAGCCAGGTTATTATGCTACAACGCATTGTTCCATGTTTTTGACCGCCAGTAAATGTTTACAAAGCCTAAATAGATATTGTCAGCTTTTATTTTAGTATAAAACGTCTTGTCGTATCTAAAAAAGGTACTGAACTTCTTTGCCATTTAACACCAGATGCATTTGTCTCTGTGGACAATTTAGCTTTTTGCATATACTCAGGCCACTTAATACAGATACCAGAAGAAGAAGATAGTGGCAGCTCAGTAATAGATCAGAGTAGCGATAGTAACCATAGCAGAGGAGAGGAGCGACAGTAGCCATACTGGGGAAAAGTGTCAATGGTGGAAGAAAAGCAGCGACTGTAACAGATACATGGGAACTAGATAAACACAAGGTGTTTTCTCCACATCTCATTGCCAACGACACTAGAATACACTCAAAATAAGGTCACCGAAGTGATGGATAGCTAATATGGGGCCAGGGACGTCTACAGACACTTCGCCAATACCGCAAAACTTATCACCCACTGCATAGCCCAGCACCATAAGGGAAAGGAGCCACCATGAGGGGCACATGTATATTAATTATACGCGCTTTGCCGTGGATTCTTTCGCTATATGCAGTATAACATGAAATATTTTCCTGAGAGATCTCGAATGTAGTGAGTCTATGAGTGTTTAATCGAAGAGTCCACAAGGAGTTTTTGTTGAAAAGGCTTGTAGGAATCATTCCCAACAAAGAAATAATCGGCAATCGTAAATCTTTCTTAATAAAATGTTTATATAAAATATATTCTATTACGTATTCAGAGAGCTAACTGTGGTTCCGCCAGGGCCCCCTCTCTACTAGAGAATTAGAGCATGATGCACCGCTCAACCAACCTAGCGATTATACATGGTTTATTGCTTTGCATTTAAATGGCAAAACCACCAGATGTTTTCTGTCTAGGTTCTCCAGCTGCCTCAAAAGTTCCATTCGGCAGCATTCTTACGGCTTGCGCGGCGCTTTGTCCCGGTGCAACCCAAGTGACATTGTGACCAAGTGATTTCATGAACGCTACCGTTCGGTTATCATATGTATACTCAAAGGTCGTCATCAATGGTACTAGTTGATCATGGAGTCTTGGTTGAGCCAATGCTTCAGAAGTAGTCATATTGAAGTCAAGAACGTGAATCGTGTTCTGGATGTTGGCGGTGATAATTCGGCTGCCGCCGGCGGCGCCGAGCGCGAAATACAACTTTTTTTCTGCTGTCTCCGCAATAATAGGGGAAATAGAAGATAATGGGCGCTTGCCAGGTCGAATGTAGTTTGCCGGGCTGGGAATGTAACCAAAACTGTTGCTAACTCCTGGAATACTAAAGTCGTTCATTTCGTTGTTCATGATGACACCAGTCTCCGGAATAATCAGTGTGGATCCAAAGAGCAAGTTGATTGTTGTGGTCATGGAAACAGCCATTCCACTGGCATCTGCAGCAACAATGTGAGATGTGCCAGGAGTTTCAAGGGATTCCAAGCCCTTGGGGTCATAGTAGGAGAGATTTTGCGCCTTGAAGTCTGAGATCTTGGAGCGAATCTCGGCTCCAGTTGCGGGGGCAATCATTTCTTTTGTGTACTTGTCAATGCCGTCAACAAAAGACGGATCTCCAAGTTCGGTGCGCTGGCCGTATGCGAACCGAATAGCTTCATCTAGTCGATGTGTGGTCAAATTCACTTGAGCAGGATCGTTAAATCCCGAATATCCACTGACGGTATTGAGAGCGCTGAGTGCCACGGCACCACTTGACGGGGCACTTGTGCTTGTGAGCTTGTAACCACGATAATTGATATGTAAGGGTTCTCTGATGGCAACGGTGTAGTTCTTCAGATCTTCCAGAGTCATGATTCCTCCAGCTGCTTTTAAAGCGCGGATAGTAGCATTAGCGATAGGACCAGTGTAAAATGCATCAGCGCCGTGGTTGGCAATCGCCTCTAGTGTATCAGCATATCGTTTCCGAGTCATGGTCTCGCCCAGCCTGACAAGGCGTCCCTTGGGAGCAAAGTCAATGGCCCATGCTGGATCTTCCGTGAGGAAGTTGTTGGGTGTTGTCTGCTTAAAGGTATTGATCAAGTCTTCCGTCACCTTGAACCCATTTCTAGCAACATCGATTGAAGGCTTGATGACATGGGCCCATGGCAGTGCGCCATACTTATTGTGGACATATTCGGTGCCTCGAAGCTCACCAGGAACACCGCTACAAAATTGTCAGCCGGTGATTCCTATCATGTTACGATAACTCAGTGCTTTGTTGCGAGCATACCTTGCAAGGCCGCCGTAAATGCTCAGGTCCTCGTTATCTTTGTACATGTCTTGAAACGCAGCAGCCGGAGCTGTCTCACGCATATCGACAAACTCGTATGTACCATCACTCGTCCTCAGCAACAAGAAGCCACCACCACCAATGCCACTGTGATACATTCCAATGACGCCGACGCAAAAGACCGTGCCCACTAGGGCGTCGACGGCATTTCCTCCATCTTTGAGTAGCTGAATGCCGATATCACTGCAAACAGTGCTTTGAGAAGCTACAGCTCCTTGTTTAGGAATGTGAACACCGGGCGGTGCACTGCATGGAGGTGTTGGAGACGCTTTCCCATACGGTAATACAGACAGAAGGAGGGTGAGCGGCTTAACTACCGATCTTAGACGGAGTTGGGTCATTTTGCGTTAAAGTTCGTGTTTTTCTAGGACCTGGAGATTCGACTTCTCAAATAATACTCTCTCTAATCTCTCAAAAGAGACCATCAAGCCAGCTTATATACTTTGATACGTCTCACCCCCTCCTTTCTTTCTCCCCTCCAGTACGACACTCCGCATCCTTTAGATTCCATGCCGAGTCGCTGTTGGCCGACTCACCGATTCACTTGGGATAGTAGTGGAGGCGTTACTAAAGTTGCCTATCAATTCTGGCAAGGGCACCGAGAAACGGCGCTCAAAGAATGCTGACTTTGTGGGGGAATTGAAGCAAGGATGCTAGCGAGATTAGAAAATGCAATCTCTAGCACTTCAAAAGGAGGAGAAGTAAAGGCCCATGAAGGCTATAGTCCATGGAGGCTGCGAGTCGAGAGGAGTTGCGGATCATGACGTCTGGATCATCCGTATGCATTCTTATCTTGGCCTTCCTGTCTGAGCTAGGGCAGATAATGCCCGCTTAGACAGGGTTACAATCCAATTGCTAACAAAAATGCATCGAGGGGATTGCCAAACTCTTCTTCTTAAAAGCTCAAGTCGCCAGCTAGACTGCCTATATACATCACCTGTTTGACGTCCGTAGGATGCTCCCTGCAACCCAAGAGCGAAGCTAAGAATCAGTCAGTATCGCCATATACGCAGCCTCCTACTACAAGTCTTCATCTGCCGTAAGCCACACCTTAACTAACAAACACCCTTGTCTCTCTTTCCCACATCTGAGAGCTCAGAGAGGGCGCGTGTTACGGGGTTTTGATATGACATCCCCACTTTCCCCTCACATTGAAGTTAACAGGTCGCTTGCAAATCCGCTATACCGAAACAGCCTGGTCTGTATCATTACCTGCATTCATAAGAGAAAGGATACCAAATGTTACCAAGCTCAGACTAAAATGACCAGAGTCGGCCGACAATGGGGCACAATTACTCTTCCTGTAGCATAATCAAAAGTCAGAATTCGAATCCTACATCGTACTGCCTTATTAGCTAGGTAGTTCACGATGCCGAGATCGGTGATTCCGTAGATAAAAGAAATTGCATACACTATTCTATTCATAAAAATTCTTCCGCCGCTTGCAAGTCTCGTTAAGCCTATCTCCATCACTGATACCAATCACAGCTGGGCCAACGCAGTGAGCACTCTCTTTAGGCCCTCTTGCAGATAGTCTTCAGGGTGTGAAAATACAATTCGGAACCAGCCGGGTTCCTCTGAGCCAAACGCTGTCCCAGACGCCAGGAATATCTTGTGCTTAAGCAGTGCTGTGGCTATTGTCTTGTTCAAATCGCCCGTCTCAGCGTTGGGATGTAGTGATTTATAAACACTTCCCAAGTCCACCCACAGGAAGAAAGCGGCGTTCACACCGGGTCGATAGGTGATGTTGTTCTCCTTAGCCCACAAGGTAACTGTTCTATACTGCTGAGCCAGCCTTCTCCTGTTCTCAGTGATGTAATCCTCCACCCAAGCATCGTCCTCAAGGATGTTAGCTGTAACATGATCCGAGATGGATGATGCTGAGCTATAGAGGTTAACGGGAATCAGTGCAGCGTGCAACGACGGGTTAGCCTGCGATATGAGGGCGCCCACTCTAATGCCGTTGGCTCCGAAATCCTTTGACATGCCCCAAATGACATGGACCCGAGATGGATCGATAATACCAGCGGTATCGATGCTGAGGCAAGAGGTAAACGGCTCAAGCGCAATGTCGGTATCAACTGTGTTGTCCCAAACAGACAAGGCATAAATCTCATCGCTGATGAAATGGATCTGGTACTTTTCGCAGAGTTTCAAAAGCCCAACGATAGCATCTCGACTGTAGCAGCGCCCAAGGGGGTTGTGGGGGTTGCAAAGAACTAATCCAGCCACTTTTGTCCCTTTGGCCTCTGCTTCTTTCAGCGCCTCTTCGTACTTGGCGACTGCGTTCTCAGTCAAAGGATCAACGCCGTGAAAGGGAACTGGGACAACTTTTGCGCCAGTTCGTGCCGTCAAATCCTCAATAAATGTCCCGTAGTATGGTTGCCCCAGCAAGAATGCTTCACCGGGGTTGGCAAATGCCCACGAAAGATGCTCAATCACCGAGCTGCAGCCATTGGTGATGGAGATGTGAGCGGGAGCAATAGGCGTGATAGGCTTGAGGTGCTTATTGAGAAAACTAGACATGGCCTTCTTTATATGGTTCGACCCTGACGCACCATCGCCATAAGTAAATGCATGGTTGGACAGCGTCAAATTGTCATGGATGTGCTTTGAGAGAGTGTCATGCATCAGCCTGTTTTCAGCGACGCCCAGACTGACAATTCCAGAGGGATTGGTTTCTTGGTCCCACAAGTCCAGCAAAACTTTCCATATCACCAGTTCTTGGCCAGCCTTTTCAGAGCTTGTGGCTCGATCAGAGAGAGACATGGTGGTGTTGAGCAGTGAAAGTGGAGATGTTCTTCAATTGCTGCCGACTTGAGATGGCGTTTCGAACGCAAGAGAAGACTGATTGCAGAAAGTCAGAGAGAAATGAAAAATAATATTGATAAAGAAGCAGTTTAAATACCTTTTATTTCTTCAGAGTCCTCAATGATCTAGATCGCAGAGTTGTCAGAGGGCGCATTTGCTCACGCCCTTGCTGGCGACTCAAGAGACGTCATTGGGCCAAAACAGAGCTTCCCTAACAGACCAGCCAAGCGACCGGAATTCTAGGCCATGACTCAGAAATTTCACCTTTGTGGTCACGTGCAATTCTCTGCGCGCAATGCTTCATTGTCTGGTTCTTTCTCGAGTTTCTCGTCAATTGTTGTCGTTTGGCTGTAACCAACCTCAATCACACATTGCGTCTTATATACAGGTCAATCAATGAGCAAGGGTCTCAGAGGGCACGCCGAGGCATAGCCAAAAGCTGACAGCATAAAGAATAAGCACCCGAGTCTCGTCAAAAGCAGCTGAAGACGGTCTGCAATGATACATACCTAACACTCTATACTCCACGGCTTGGAGAATTAATTTGTCAACCCAACTTCAGATCGACCAAGCGCCCTATCATGACATGTCATAATTGAGTTGTAAACCGCATCATGAAAGCTGTCATGAGTGGCAAAACTCTCTTTGACTGGATGCAGGGTAGCTCCAGCTCCAGTCCAGCTCCAGCTTCAGCCTGGAGACTTGGGATGCGCAAAAGCAGTGTCGATTCTTGCTCGGTTTTGTACGAGTACGGCCTTCGAGCTGTCGACCAGCTCATATAGCGGAATTAATGAGCGAGTTCTGCAGCCAATATCCGTTCTGTGTGTGTCTCTTCGGAATCTCGGCGAAGACGGACCAGCTAATCCGAGAACGGCAACGCGAGTCTCCGGAGCCTCTCTCACCACTTCCTACTTAATCGATGGGTGGTTCCGGAGAAAGCGGACAGACGGTTACTGAATTGGGCAATCTGGGAATGCATTGCTTCGGCCTCATGAAGTCTTGTCTCCGAAAAGCGCCAAACTGCGGCCATAGAGAGGCGAGTTCACAAATGTCATCATAAAATAGAGATATATGCGCAGACATGAATATATATATCGTCGTTGATTCCACCTCTCTAAAATGGTTTCAACCACCCACATCTCAACAAGCAAGCAAAAGCAAAAAACATCAGCTCACAACCAAAAATAGGGTCATCGATAATAGCCTTCACCTCACTTATAAACCTATAAAAGTAACTTACAACCACAATGACCAAAGTCCTTCTTCTTGGCGCTACTGGTTACATCGGTAAGCGACTAGCCGAGACTCTGGTTCGAAGCGGCCAGCACAATGTATTCGGCATTGCTCGATCCGAGGCCAAGGCCAAAACATTGGCTCTCGCAGAAATCACGCCCATCATCTGCGCTGATCCAGTAAATGAGCCCGCGCCCTATATCAAAGCCGTTCGCGATTACCACATTGACGTTATCGTTGATGTCGCCGGCGCCAATCAAGAGTCGGCCAAGTTCCTCAGCCATGCAAAGGAGATTGGCCAAGAGCGACTGAACAGCTATGCCGCCGCCGGCATCAGGGGTCCTAAGCTTGGCTTCATATATTGTTCAGGCACTTGGGTCCATGGATCCAGCAACCAGGCAGTGAACGATCTCAACATTGCCGGCCCCAATGGTGTCACTCCTCCAAGAGCTCTTGTCGCGTGGAGAGTCGGCCTTGAGAACTCTATTCTGGCTTCTTCCGACGTCTTGGATGTTGCTGTTCTGAGACCTGCATTGATCTATGGCTATGAAAATACTATTTGGACTCCGTTTGTCCTTCCGCTCCTTCAAGCAGCTCGAAGTAGCTCCTCGGAGCCTGTGAACATTCCTCTGCAAGCCGACGCTAGGCCGGCTCTAATTCATGTTGACGATGTATCTACCGGCTTCCAAAAGGCGATTGAGAATCTGTCTTTGATCAATAGCGGCTCTGTCTACCCGGTATTTGATCTGCTCACTAGCCAGGAGAGCATGTCTGAGATCTTCAAGGCCATGGCCTCTGCCTGGGGGTACAAGGGGGAATACAAGCTGGTTGGGTCTGGCGACAATTTGTTTGCTGAAGCCATGAGCACGACTCTGCGCGGATCTTCATCGCGGGCCAAACAACTACTTGGATGGGAACCGACACGCACCAATGGATATGTTGCCGACATGGATCTACATGCGGCAGCTTTTGCCTCTCAGCATTGATGATTTAAGTAGAAGTCGTTGCGGATACTAGATACATGTATACTGTACTTAGGACTGTCAAGATATCATGATTATCGTGTGCTTGAGAAGAGCAACTTTACAATTAGACTGAATGAGATTTAAGATAATATAGGTAGTGACTAAAATAAGAGATCAGCGTCTCAAATCATCTTGTGCAGTGTATGAATTAGTTTACATATGATGCTGTGCCCATGTCCAAGGAAGACAAACGCAGAATTGCCTCCTAGAGCAGAGCGCTAATCTTTGTAGTTAGTGCTGAGGTTCCCCTGGCGCGTAAAAACGGCAAAAAAGTACCTGCTGACTTAACGTTCTCAGGGCCCCGCAACCAATTGCTGCGCTTACCAGCTCTTATCGGAAATTTCTTATCGCCCTGAAAAACTTCTGGACCCAAATATTTTGTTCCTGGATCCCATCATCAAATCTTTGACCAGCACTCACATTTGTCGAATCGCCCGTACTTTTCTCCCACACACCAAAGAAGAAAAGAAAAGAAAAAGAACAGAAAAATACGATGCGCCCTCTCACCGAAGAAGAGACGCAGGCCGTCTTCAAAAAGCTCGCAGAGTACACCGGCGCATCGCTCAAGAACATCATCGCGCCTCAAGAGGATGGCGATCGAAACGTTTTCCGTCTGTCGCAGAACCGAGTCTACCTTGTCCGCCTCTCCATGGCCAATCTGGCGACTTCAATTGCTCGTGACAACCTCCTCTCTCTAGGAACTTGCTTGGGTATGCACCGGTCTCCCTACAATCTGCGCCCCGGCAGATGCTAATGTAGAATTTCACGAGTAGGCAAATTCACAAAGTCTGGCAAATTCCGAATTCACATCACGGCCCTCCCTATTCTCGCCGAGCACGCACGACACAAGCTCTGGATCCGCCCCAACGGAGTCATGCCCTTCCTCTACGGTGGAAACGTTGTAAAGGCTCATGTTGGCCGTTACTCAGAGGACTGCCCGGAGCACCAGGGCTTGGTTGTCTACACCATGGACGATGTTCCTCTGGGATTCGGAGTTAGCGCTCGCAGCACTGCGGAGAGCAGAAGACTCGATCCTACTGGAGTTGTTTGCTTCCGACAAGCTGACTGCGGCGAGTACCTGCGTGACGAAGATACCCTGTTCCAGTCTGGTTAAAGGGGAGCCGGGTTGGTTGAGAGTTGGGAAAAGCTGGGTCAATAATACGACCCTTTTCTGGGCGTCGATCACAATACATCTCGGAGTTTAACGGCGTTGGTGGCAGTGATACTTTACGACTTGGCATGGCGTTACAAAGAACGGGGAATGTTTGAAGAAGGATACTTCAAGAGGGGGGGGGAAGTAGGCGAGGTATATGCACAGAGTTGGACATTGATCACATAAAGCTGTGCATTTTCTCAAGACGCTTCGCCCCGTGGATAGGCACGCATTAGTTATTTGGTTCAGTATTAGATACGAAGCCGGCTAGCCTAGCTCATGGAGGATCAAGGCATTTATCATTCAATGAAATAATATCACCATTTCTTCCCCAGATCCCACCACTAAACCCCCGTGACTGTATGAACAACCCAGCACACCTGCACCATCAAAGTGAGGAACAGGGTCACTCGGTCTTGGCTCTGTTCTTATTCATCCACGATGTCGCATACGCAACCGCCTCTCGCAAAGGAAATAACCGGCATTCAGCGGCCCCAACAGTTCCGCGGACGACCTTGCAATCTCTCTCGAAATCAGCCCCGAGTCGCTCAAAGTCTTCATCAGTAATAGCCACGTCTTTCACCGTGATCCACTGTCGCTGATCGTCTATGTTTATGGCAAACGAGTTGTCCTCCAAGCGAGGACTCTGGAATCGATATTCGGCGAGATGGAAAGCTGTGCATTTGTCCCACCCAACCCCTAGAAGCAATACCCAGGCATCCACAGCTTCAAGTTTGGCTAGTGGACTTGATTCACCCAAGCGACAATCTGATGCATGCCCCTCTGTTATGTGCTTTGCTTGCGGACCCAATGCCGCAAAGGATGTCTGTGGATGGGCTGAACGCAGGGCACCGGGCCATGTTCGCAGCGTCTCAGGAACTATACCCACGACTCTAGTGATAGTAGTAGCTGGGTCGAAAGCTGGTATAGAGTCTCTAATTGGTTGCCACCATGATTCAGGTACTGGGGGAGCCTGCCATGCGGCTGGATCCGAGTTGTCGCCTGTGTGAGTTGGGACAACTATGGTGCCAGAGGGACCAAGGGCAGAGAGAAGAGACTGGATGAATGAGGGAGCAAATCCAGGAATGAAGCCGACGGACCGAAGGGATGAGTGTACGAGAATCGTTGGATCTGTTGAGGAAATGCTAGAAAAGAGATGCTTGAATGAAGTGGTAAGTTGAGACGGGGTGACGATGGTGGCGAAGTTGGAGTCGACAGACATTGTGAAATACCGAAGAACAGGTAGGGTTTTACAAGTTTTCGAGGAAGTATGAGGGAGAGTTGCAACTCATGCTTGATGTTTATCGCAGCTGAAATGCTACCTCTAGTATGGTAAAATACTTACCGAATGACTCATTTACTCCAACTTTCTCCGCGTCGCAATAATCTCGCATCAACAGAATAATATGTTACGAACGAAATGTTACATGAATGTAGTATAGTATAGCATCTGAATCAATTTTCGAGCATCTTCGCTGGCTTTCATAACTCGATAGATTAATCATTTTTGCATTGTTTGAATCATCAAATTCTATTTCTATGGTTCGAAACCAATGGATCCTTTGTATTTGAACTCTGTAGTTCAGGGTCTTTGCGCAAGTGGGCTCTATTGGTCTTCAGCCCTCACCCGCAACTCTTTATGTGCCTCTACCATTGGTATTGCCTTTCATTGAGCTACCTGTGACACCGTATACCTTCGAGCATCTTACTAGGTACATGTAGTATCCTACTTCTAGTTAATACATTAATGTCGCTTCAGAGCCATTCCCACCTTCTCAACTCTGAAACGCAGCCTTCATTGCCACCTTGTCTTGGTCGACATTTCCAATTGTACTCGCGAACCCCTTCCACCGAACTTCAGCCAATACTCGCTCCTTGTTCTCAATACCAGCTTCCGTATTTGACACCTGTCCAACCGCAATCTTCAAGATTTTTTCTACATCTCCATCAAATGTCTCCTCAACTAGGGGCAACCTCCATGCGACATGGTCATCAGGTCGGACGAGAACCGCATTCCGCTCCCAAATTTTCTGCACATGCTTTTCTTGCGGTAAATGAACGCCCTTAATGGGAATCCCAAGGCGTTTCGCAGCCTTTGTAAAAGAATCTGCCCATTTACCGTCTTCGGAAAAGTCGACAATCGTGTAGTCCTCCCCAAACAAGTCAAAGATGCTTGTCTCTCCGTCCAAAAGGAAGACGTGTGGTGCTCGAGCTCCTGGCCAAGTTGACGGGACGTAGTGACGGAAATTCCATTCAGGCTCTGCAGCATCAGCGTCTGGGACGATAATCGGGGATTCGTTGTAACGGTAACCCAACTCGATGCCATGGTCCTGATTCTCGCCATCGTTGGCTACAAAGGACTCTGCTATCTCGGCTTTGATGGCTTTTCCCTCTCCGGGTTTTGATAGAAGATTTCCCGCCCTTGCTTCGGCAACACGGCTCCAGATGTTGGCCCATCGTTGCCAAAGAGTGCCTGAGTGGTTAATATTCCGCACCGCAACGGGTAGCCGCTCCAGCTCATACGATTTCAAGAGATCTTTACCACCATATTGTCTCAAAGTGGCTGCAAGTTTCCAGCCGAGATCGAAGCTATCACCAACAGCTGTGTTCATTCCGTAGCCTCCCGTGGGTATGTTCTGATGAGCCGAATCGCCTGCGAGTAGGACGCGTCCGCCTGGAGTCATGTAGTTTTCTGCGACGCATATATTGGGCCGCCAGCTGCTTTTAACAAGAATTTCGTCTATTTTAATCGGGTATGGCCCTGATGGACCTCCGAGCGCATTATAGACAGTTTCTTCTGGATCGATTTTCTGCCAATCGGCATCGATTGGAATCATGGTGTGCAGCGTCCAAGTGTCGACCTCATCTTGAGCAATGATGAAAGAACCAGATATGAATCCAATATGCCAAAATTGCCCTTGCTTGTGCAAACTTGCGAGGTCTCGTGATTTGAAGTGAATTAAAAGCACAGCGCCAGGTCTGAGTGCATTTGTAGAAGACATCAGTAATGTGAACAAGGGGATGAGAGATGGTGACTTTTATAACTTACACAGGCCCACCGAGAAGATTAATTCCAACTGTTCTCCGGACACGACTACCAGCTCCATCGCAGCCCACAACATACTTGCTCTGAACAATGTGTTGCTCGCCAGTGACTACATCAGTGAGTTTAGATTCCACTCCATCCTCGGTCTCTATCAGAGATTCAAACTTGAGGCCAAAATGGCCATCAATGAGTTTCTCAGCTTGAAGTCGGGGCTTGAGCCATGCCTCTAGGACAGCTTGAGAACAGCGCTGGTAGGGTTCTCGAGGAAGGGAGCCATCATTTTGCGTATTAATACGTTGCCACCAAGCATTGACAGAGTCGAGCTTCTATACAATTGGCCAAAATTAGCCCAGATCTCATCTATTAAATGACAACAATCCTTCAGTATGACTCACCCATCTAGATATTTCTTCTCCGCCGTCTGAAAACCCAGTACTAACAAGAACATCAAAGGAGTACTGTGGCGGGACACCTAGGTTCGGAGTAAGGATTTGCAATAGTATAGATTTATAAATTAAAATGCTCACCAATTTCTCGCAAGCCCTCAGATATTCCAAGTCGGCTAAATAGTTCCATGCTACGACAATTTGTGAGATCCATTTTAGGCCATTTTGTGGTATCCAAGTTGCGCTCAACCAGCATGCAGTGAATCCCATAACGCGCGAGTTGGAGGGCCAGAATTAAACCAGCAGGACCGCCACCAACTACCAAGACTGGCGTTTCGTGATAAATAACCTGGTGATTCTGTATGTTAGTACAGATTTGTTTCTTAATGCTTGGTAGAACCTTGCCGTTTTGCTAATCATATTTAACACTGAAGAATAACTCCACGAAAGTGATTTGAGGGGCGTAATGATATAGATCAATTCTGATATGAGCAAAGTCTGTGAGTTGCAATCCCTAATTTTGAAAGACCTATTCACGAGTTTATATATATACTGTCTAGCTCATATGATACGAAGTGGCTATAGAATTTCATGTAACTATCGCTTCTCTCGCTCCACAGATGTTGCCGCCACAAAGGGCATACTCGTTTCGAAAGGCCGTTCTAAGCCAATAGTCAATACCCCGTACATCCGATGGGGTACACACAATCCCAGTCACCTCCATTCACAAGGTAACCACGCTTGGATCTGTATCACATCGCATCAGTCATCATATGTTAATCATCGCGTAAGAACCCTTTCACACCCGAGAACTACGGCAATCACAAGGCTTTACAGGCTTGTGGTTGCATCCAATACTCTTGAAAGTAGATTGATAATACCGAGAAATGGAAGTATAGCCGGTTTGAATGGCATTCAGCAGCTGAGCTCACGGAGAAATATAGTTGACCGTCTCCGATGTCCGATATCTACCTCGGAATGTCGGGTGTTCCCTTATTGACCGGTTTGAGTGGACTAGAAATCGAAAATCATCCCATCGTGCCAAGATATGTACATTAGCCATTCGTTTAAAACAGCATCAAGTGATAGCATGATAAACATTATGGCCGGCTAAGATCTAAAAGAGAGATTCATGAACACTATTGGTAAACTTTTTACCTCGGATTCTCGCACGTGGAACCAATGTCAGCTGCGGTGGTGCAGACAAGCTCTCGGACTTTGAAGGTGCCCGATCGTTTGGATGGCATGACAAGCCCAGATGTATGTGCGCTTGGAAGCGGTTGGTTATGGAAATATCGCCATCGGAATTACATAAATACTTGACAGGTTATCCAAGACTCGTAAACACACAAGGCAAAAGTTGCTAAGCCACTGAGGAGGTCAGCTCGCTATAAACTCGCTAATAAACTCGCTCTTCATGCAAGGCCCGCGCAAATGTAACACTGTTTTCATGCAATTGAAAGGAGAGTCTCTCAGCCGATCACAAAGATGGAGGTCTAATTTCAGACGGAAATAAGACGCCAAGGATATGGCGGAAATATCTGGTCTTCGTTTCCTTCTTGGTGTGATAACTCGACTCATTTCTACGTCTCCTCGGGCCCTCCTGAATCGGTTGTTGATCCTTATTCGGCCCTTGGCCGAGAATGTAGTTTCCCGGTTACATTGGCCATCAAACTAAAATTGTGCGAGATCCAGCTACTGCAAGTCAAAGCACCCGATCACCTCGAAGAAACCTCCGCTTACCAATGTGTAAGCCGCTTGGGTCCGCTCAGCATCCGGTGTATGCATGATCAACATAAATATTATCTCCCGGAAAGTAAAATCCCGGCTTTAACTGTAGATCATTGAGAACCTCTGAATTACTATAAGAGGAGCTAGTTGCCTTTTTTTGCCCTTCACTTGTTGAGACCTGACTGCGTCTATCAAGAGAATCTAACTCATGCATTCTACTTGTGCCTTACCCGCAGGTTGTCTTATTCTCACGGTATCATGACCTGCTACATTTATTTGTATCCATGTCAAAACGCGAGGCCAGATTGTTCATATGAATATGTTCAAATATTAACGATGTCTAAAAATGTATCTATGTCAAGGTTAGTGCAATGCTCATCGTTGTAAGATTCGTCATGGCGAAGAGCGTACCACTTCTCCAGGGTTTTGTTGTAGGCACAATAGGTTCGTGTTCAGCGTGGTCGTACCCGCAAAGCCAAGGATGCTTTGCGGCGGAGCGCGAACCGTTGAAGTCGTTTGCCTCGAACATCTGGCTTGTGCAGGCACGTTTCGAAATAGTTTGACTTCCTTCGTGAGAAATACTAGGCATAATCCATAGGTAGCTTGGAATATTTGGTACCGTACTTGCGGCCACTATGTGTATCCGTATTGTAAGGCCAAGGTCAAATTAACGCGCGGGAAAACACCCGAGAG
This sequence comes from Trichoderma virens Gv29-8, assembly GCF_000170995.1. Lineage (NCBI taxonomy): Eukaryota > Fungi > Ascomycota > Sordariomycetes > Hypocreales > Hypocreaceae > Trichoderma > Trichoderma virens. The sequence goes on from NW_014013666.1 coordinate 249,603, forward strand.
GTGTCCGTTATCGTAGTTGCCAACCCTTTTAGAGGAACTTTGGCAATATATGATTTGGCTTAAATACATATACATCGCATATAAGATGAAAATGACTGGCCAAGCGTTTGCCTTTATACATGCCATACCGTCGGAGAAGTACATGTCGGCTTTGGCAAGATTCAGCTCTGCGAGCCGCAATTCGCGCGACAGTGGCTTTTCTGCCATGGTTGTTTATTGTCATACGCGGTATGGAGGCTGCGCATTGCCGCGAAGCTACCACCTACTGGGTAATGGCTGAGCACCTCTAAGATGAAGCCAGAATCCATGCCACAACGTGGTGAGGGTACCTGCACGTATAGACAGCGTGGTGTCTCAATAGGCGATTCTCCCGTGGTCCTCAAAACGGGTTGTATCTTGAGACGTCTGGGTGAGAAATTTGGCGAATTATTGAGCGTGTAAAGTGGGAAAATATTGGAAAGGGAAAATTTCTGATTCTCGCAATTCACATTGGGGCTAAAGTTTCTACAAGGTTCGTGCCAGTCCAAGGTTGACATCTATCTAGACAACTGCGTCTGAAACGACGTGATTCTGGCACCTGGCTTGCGTTGCGGTAAGGTAAATATTTATCCAACGACACAATCTGCCAGGCGTAGATCATCAAATTCCATGGTCCTGTAATTCCCGGGTATGTTCGAAATATCTCAACCACTTAACGTCAAATTTCTCCCATTTGTCAGTCATGATCCCATCTCAATCTGATCATTGGTGGTCGTACTATGACAAGCGTCAAATATTTGCCGCCAGATCAAATGCAAATAAAGCGAAGAAAGCAAAACATAGATAACTACGAGGACGTGGCGCAGTCGTTCATATTGCGGCATAAATTGTCTTTTTGTGTGCGTGTATGTAAGTAGTCGGGTGAATACGCACCCTTTTGGCAAGATAATCCACCCGGAAAGAGAGAATAGAAGTCATCTGGCCAGGGTGCCAGTTTTCGTGTCCTCAGTGTTAGTTGTGAAAAGCAATCAACAATGGGGGGGGATCCCGCTATAGCGTTACAGGCAGCTGATATAACTCTTGCGCCAAGATACGAGCCAAAAGAGAAAATGCCCCAGCAATGGCGTCATCTTGATGAAGCAGTGACTGAAAAGAGAAATCCATGCATCAGACTATACGATGGAATTCTCTTTGTATCATCACATTTCTCCGTTTCTGCAACATAGAGTTCTCCGCATTGACATGGGCCGTATTCAGAGCTAGGCTGAGATGCGCAAAGCGCCATTGACAAGACGCCCACGAGGTGAAGAGCCGCCCCGTTGCCAGGATATTGGTATTGCCGCAACTGGAAGAACTATGTCGATCCGTCTATTTAGATTGGACCGGGAACACTCTCGGGGGTTGTTTGCGGGGAGGAGGCCTGAATTCGTGTTGTAACAGTGCTTATAAAAGCTGGGCAACATTGCGTGGACCGCACAAGCATACAGCTGGCCATTGACCAGCAAGAAATTCGACCTGTGTAGCATCTCATATGATCGCCAGGAGGAGATGAACGCCTTGGCAATGTGCCGGAACAATTTTCCCTAACCACAAGCCCCACGGAAGAACATCAGGGAGGGCGTATACGGCCGTAGATGTAAACATATATATTCGCTTCCAGCACTGTCACAATGCTCGTGGTTTTCCCGTCGTTCTTCCCTCATCTGATCAACCATGCCTCGTCTTGAGCTCCTTTGTCTTGGAATCGGCATCGCCGGTGTCACAGCGGCTCCAACCGCTTCCGCTTCAACGCCCCTCAAAGTCATTAGCTATGCCCAAACACCCAACGGTTTCCGGAGCCCAGCAAGAGGCTGGAACACCTTCGCTCTGCAGGCAAATCCCAACACGGCCCCTGGCTTCCAGTTTGATCAAGCACATGTTTTGACTCAATGCAGCGTGCTGGCGTCGGGTTCTTTCAAAGGCCACTACGAAACCTGTAGCTTGGACTCTGGCTGGTCAGTGGGTGATCACGGCGATGACAACGGTCGACTGATATATGATGACACTCTTTTCGATATCCCTTCACTCGCCAGCTCTCTTCATGCGCTAGGTTTGGATATGGGTGTTTATGTTGTTCCAGGTGCCTTCCTCAGTGACGTGAATAAGACTATCCTCGGAACCGAAACCACCATAGGCGAAGTTTGCACGGGAAATGAAGGCTTGCTTCGCTGCATCTTCGACTATACGAGACCGGAGACACAAGAGTGGCACAACTCTGTTGTTGACCAGTTTGCCTCGTGGTATGTTCGCCCCGACATAAAGAAGACGTCATGAACACGAACGGCCACTAATTATATCACAAAGGGGAGTTGACTTTGTCAAGCTCGATTTTGTCACGCCAGGATCTCCCGATAACGGCCAGAGCCTGCCTGCAGACCAGAGCGGTTCAGTTATTGCCTGGCATAATGCCATCAAGAACAGCGGCAGGCAGATGCGCTTGGATATCTCTTGGAAGCTGGACCGCACTCAAAAGTACTTTGACATCTGGAACAGCAACGCCGATTCTATGCGAACTGACCAGGATCTCAACAACTCTGGATCAAGTACTTTGGTAAGCTGGGGTACTGTACAGCGCGCGATTGACAACTACCGCCAGTGGATTGTCGCCGGTCTACAGTTCTTTGACGAGTTGAATATCTACCCAGATATGGATAACTTGGTCGTGGGTAACCCGGAGAGCATCTCCGGACTTAGCGATGGGCAGCGTACTACTGTCATGACTCACTGGATTGGAGCTGGTGCCAACCTCATCATCGGCAATGACATGACCACGCTGGATGATCTTGGAACAAACCTTCTTACAAATTCCCAAGCACTGCAAGTCGCTGCTTTTACGGCTCAGTACCCGATGCAACCTCGCAATCCCGGCTCAGGAGGCCAAGATGCGACACAATTCCAGGCTTGGATTGCAGGCCCATCTCCCTCTGGCGAAGCCGTCGTTATTCTCGTGAATCTCGGTCCCGATAATGGCCAAGGCGGATTCGGAACGCAAACCAGAGGAGTTCAGACGGTAACCGCAACGTGGCAAGACTTGGGAATCTCCGGGCAGTTCAACGTGCAGGATATCTGGAACAATAAGAGCTTGGGTGTTATTGGCGATCAAGTCTCTGCGCAGCTCAATGAGGGTGATAGTGTGTTGTTACATCTAACATCGGCATAACAATGTGAGAGGTATCAATGCTACACACTGCAATATTACATTTGTGTTTCGAGGAAAGTTATTCGGTCTGATTTGAAGTATCTCTATGGTCATGAGAGCCACAGCCACACAGACAATTGCATCTCCGTATCGTGCGCTTGAGTGTTTTAATACTATAGCTTTTCGAATCGCCGTGAGCCCCACTCCGTACGATACACCATCTCAAACCCACGTGTGATGAGGAAATGGCGAAGTTTCAGGTACTCTTCTAGTGGGGGGTTGCGGAGCAGGTATCACCAAACCTACAGATCAATGAAACGTGATGATCACAGTCTTTGTCAGATCAAGTGAATTTGTTACACAGTTTTAAATGGTACACCATGCTTCATAGGCAACGAGGCGCAACTTGTCTGATCAATCAGTGTTTATCCGTGGGTCATGCGTATCCTGCAAGGCTATGTGCGACAGCGATTAAAAGTGTCAATTTGTATTGAAGTTTTTACCACGAAACCAAAGATTCTTGGTGAACCATAATTTGTAAGCTCTTCACTCCTCCAATCAAGGCACCGGCGGTTAATGCGTGTAGATAGCGTTACAAAGGAGATTTTCATCTCACCTCTTCTGGCGCTCATCCATCTATCTTTGCCAATGTCTGTCGCCAAAAATATCCCTCTTTGAAGATTGAAAGACGTGGGAAAGGCTATTCATTGTGTAGACAAACGGAGGAGCGTCCTCGAAAAAATACGTGAAAGGGGAGTGGATCTTAACTCCACGAGCAAGCCGCTTTCTCGCCTGACTGGCCAGTTGGTCTGCCTGAACATGTATGCATACGTGATACAATCCGTATTCTATAAATGGTATTTCGATACACAAGAGTGAACAGAGTAATACCACGTCCTTGATGTCTTTTCTGTACCTAAGTGTCTGTATCCATCAAACGGCATTGTCAAGCCGGAATTGGTGAAATTAATCAAAATCTTAATGAGGTTAGCGTTCCGGACTGCATCGAATAATCAAGGATTTGGAGGCAAATACCGAGCAAATCAGCCAACAAAGCCCGCCATCTGAAACATTCCATGGCCCTGTAACGGAGTTTTGCATTCCAGCTCCGAGTCGACGGCCTGAAAAGTACACCCAAGTACATGATTGTCGTAGCCTATGTTGATGAACATGCCGTGGATGGTGGGGAAAATGCGGGCGGGGTTAACGAGGCGATAGCAGATTTCGTAGCAAAAGGAGCTGCCAAAACATCGTATACTAGCAAAACTCCTCCTTGCCTAGCCATCTCTCGAAGCTTCATTGAGTAATCTCACGGACCTCGGGGTTAGCTAGCGTACCGGTATAAGGTAAACTCCGGAAGTCGTCTCCGATAAGAGACAATTAGGAGAGAGAAGTATAATAACAGCAGACAGGCGGCCAATCAAAGATATAAGAGTCACAGAGATTCCGTTGCAAATTCGCTTTGGATTCACTGCGGTTCGGAACTCACAACAACAACAATAGCAATTAACTTCCATCGAATCAACCCAAAATCCATCACCATGGTTCAGTATCTCGGCAAGGAAATAGGTCCTATTGGATTTGGCCTCATGGGTAGGTATATGGATCAAATGGCCGCTACCATCATATTCTCCAGTAGCTGACCAGAAATTCAAGGCCTGACATGGCGCAAAGACCCTCCTGCTTTGGAAGATGCGATCGCCGTCATGAAGGCTGCCGTCGACAATGGCCTCACCATGTGGAATGGCGGCGAGTTCTATGGAACTCCCGAGTACAACTCCATGACGATCATCAAGGCCTACTTCACAAAGTATCCCGAAGACGCTGAAAAAGTTGTATTAGTGATGAAGGGCGGCATTGATATGAAGCTCTTCAAGCCTGACGGATCACCCGAAGGTATCCGCCGGTCGCTCGACAATATTCTGGAGCAGCTCGGAGGCACCAAGAAAGTGGACGCCTTCAACTGTGCCAGGCGAGACCCGGCGTATCCTCTATCTGTTACTTTTGGAGTCATTCAGAAGGAGTACATCGACACCGGCAAGATTGGTGCCATCGCGCTCTCCGAGTGTGGAGTCGATACCATTAATGAAGCCGCCGCGGTAGCCAAGATTGCTGGCGCCGAAGTCGAGATCAGTATGTTTTCGCCAGATGTTCTTAACAACGGAATTGCCGCTGCTTGTAAGAAGCATGATATTCCCATCATTGCGTATTCGCCGATTGGAAAGGGTGTAAGTAGCATCACTCAGATGAGGGCTCTTCATACGCAGGTTCGAGGCTGACAACGTCTTACAGCTGCTCTCTGGCGAATACAAAAGCTTGGAAGACGTCAAGAAGCTTGGATCAGTCTCCTCATTCCCGCGCTTCCAGCAGGAGCAGCTCGAGCACAACCTCAAGCTGGTCCAACAAGTGGAGCAATTCGCCAGCCAAAAGTCGTGTACTCCTGCGCAGGTAGCCATCAACTGGGTGAGGAGCCTGACCAACGACCCGGAGCTACCTCTTGTGGTCCCAATTCCTGGGTCCTCGACAGTCGCACGTGTGGAAGAGAACGCAAAGGTGGTTGAGTTAACCAAAGAGGAATTGGACACTCTCACCAATCTTGTCACGGGCTTTGAGACTGCTGGCAGCAGATACCCGCCTCATGCACCGGTCAACACTTAAAACTGCTTGCAAGAGATTTGAGTTTTCCTATAGGAGCTTCATAGGAGATGCGTTTCTGTAATAATCGCAGCTTTGCTATAAAAAGATGAAAATGCTATTACGAAACTGTTCCGATCGTGACCATGGCCAAGACATTATTACTTGATCAGGAAATTCGCAGGAATCCTTCGCTCAAAATCAAGCTGCTTACTAGGCGCTAAATGTCAAATCCCGAGCATATCGGCGTTGAGAGAGCAATTTTGCCGCTCCTACTCGGATCCTCCCGAAGCTATCTGCAAAGAGGAGCCAAGTCCTGCTTACACTGCCTCCCGGATATATAATCCATCACATGCAAACCATACAGATGCAGATACAGAGTATGCCCGCATATGTGGGATACCTTTTGCTTACTTGATGCAAGCCTATAAGAGTCCAGATCTTCAAACCCGTGCTGTTCGTTGTAATCGTAACCTGCTTAGCAATCCAAAATATCTCCGTATAACTCCACACTCCACGAGGCCAATTTTGACCCTGATAGGGTGACACTTTACCGTGAAGATGCTAGCACATGCAATTCTTTCATGGATATGGTTTCATTCATTTACGAAGCTCAGATATGATCAACTATTCATTCATCGAGGCCTGATCAACTTTAACCTCCATCGTCTTCTCGTGCGATGCAAGATATCGACGTCAAGCTGGGTCCAACGGGTCTGCTTACCTCTTTCACATCCGTAACAGCAGAGGAACGTGAAGTATTTTGTTGCCTTTCTCATGACAGGCCACTCGCATTTATCTACTCAAGAATACGACGTGATTGCTTCTGCCAAAGCCAGAAGTCGCTGATAAACCGGTTGATCCGCACCCCCGCATCTCGTCGATGTCGTGATTCCAAGCGCCAAGCACACTCACCTGCTTACACACAAATCCTATCGGATCATCGATAGTAATCATATGTCCCTCATATATAGCCGTAATCTCCAGTAGAGAGGTAGAAAAAAAAAAAATCTTGGGATAGTAGCGATCAACCGTAAAATCTGCCCATAGCTCAGTAACTCACAATGTCGAATCCTAGACAACTCCATCTTACCGCGTTTATGCGGCCCGTCAGTCTTCATACTGGCGCCTGGCGTTACCCTGGATCATACGCCGATGCTAACTTCAATCTAGCTCATCTCAAGTCCTTTATCCAAAAGCTCGAGGCTGCCAAGTTCGATGCCTTCTTCATGGCCGACCACCTGGCTGTCCTCAACATGCCTATAGAAGCCCTCAGACGCAGTCAGACTGTCACATCATTCGAGCCCTTCACACTACTCTCGGCTCTGTCCCAGGTAACAGAGAAGATTGGCCTGGCCGCTACTGCTTCTACAACTTACGATGAGCCCTATCACATTGCCCGCCGCTTTGCTTCGCTGGACCATCTCAGCGGTGGTCGTGCAGCTTGGAACATTGTGACCACGGGAAACCCGGATAGCGCAAAGAACTTTGGCCGGGACGAGCACATGGATCACTCAGATCGGTATAAGCGTGCCCGAGAGTTTTACGATGTCGTGACGGGATTGTGGGATAGTTTTGCAGATGATGCCTTTATCCGGAACCAGGAGACTGGCATCTTCCTGGACCCTGAGAAAATTCACACGCTCAACCACGTGGGAGACGAGCTCAAGGTCAAGGGTCCCTTGAATATTGCCCGACCCGTCCAGGGCTGGCCCGTCATTGTGCAGGCCGGACAATCAGATCCAGGACGACAGCTGGCCGGAGAAACAGCCGAAGTAGTCTTTTGTTCTCCAGGAAACATCGACAGTGCCAAGGCGCTGTACGCCGACATCAAGGGACGAGCTGTTGCCGCTGGCAGGAAGAAGGAGCACATCAACATCCTCCCAGCAGCTCTGGTGATTGTTGGCGACACCATCCAGGAGGCCAAGGAGAAGCGGCTCAAGCTCGACAGCCTCGTCAACTACGAGAGCTCCATTGCGAGCTTGTCGATTAGTCTTGGAACAGACGCTTCGCAGTTTGATCCAGATGGCCCTCTGCCCACCGATTTACCAGAGACGAATGCCAGCAAGACCAGCAGAGAGGGCGTCTTGAGGCTCGCAAAAGAAGAAGGGTTGACCGTGAGACAGCTTGCACAGCGTTTCGGAGGATACTCCGGCTTTGGCTTCGTAGGAACAGTACAGAGCATTGCAGATGAGTGGGAGAAGTGGCTCACGGAGGAAGCTTGCGATGGTTTCACCGTCTGCTTCCCCTTCTTGCCCCAGGGACTCGATGATGTCGTGGAGAAGTTGATTCCGGAGCTGCAACGTCGGGGCATCTTCAGGACGGATTACACGGGAAGCACTCTGCGTGAACACTTTGGCCTGCCGAGGCCAGAGAATCAGTTCTTTCCAAAGGCCTAGATACATGTATGATAGAACTGGTTCGTGATTAGAGGTAAATAGAATACTCGACAACAAATAAGACATAGTTCATGTATCATGGCTCAGAAGAGACGTCCAGATTTATGTCCACCGTGCAAGACGTAGCGAGTGGCTTACACTAGGTACAGGTATTTACATGTAAGGTAGATAGAGATACATTCGCATAGAGACGACAGCTTCCTTTCGTTTGCTTACAAGATATAAGTATTCAATCAGGTAGTTACCTGCACTATTTGGACTTTCAGGGTGTACCATATATATATGTGTATTCATTTGGGCAGTTACATGTACTCAAGTTGTCTATATACAGACGAAGCTAGATATATACAGTGCTTCCACACTCTCATCTCTTCTTCATTTCACATCAATCATTTCATCACATGCTATTTTCTCAACCCTCCCCACGCTTAAGCCTTGGGCAGCAGCCAGGTAGTCACGGAGTGACCGGGAACACGAGCGTTCCAGGTCTGGCTCTCAGACTCGGTGGCAAGGCGGACCCAGACATCGTCGCCATATCGGTTCTGGATGACGACCGTGCGGGTGCCATCGGGGTTGATGGTGGCAACAGACTCGACTCCGGTGTTGGGGTCGAACAGCCAGCTGCCAGAGCCGTCGACAACAACGGCGCCCTTGGGGATGTACCTACTGAACTGACCGAGCATGTAGTAGTCAATCTCCTTCTTGTAGCTGCTACCATCGGCGCTGACGGTGACGAGACCGGTGCACTGGTGGCAGTTGCCGCCGCCGGACAGGGCAGGGCCACCGCCGGTGAAGGAACCAAGGGTCCAGGCGATGATACCGTTGGCCCAGTTCTGGAGAGGGAACAGGGCGAAGCTGGAGCTGTGGATCCAGTCGGTGGTGCCAACGGCAGTCCAGCACTCGGTCATGTACTGTTCCTTGTTGGGGAACTCGTTGTGGAATTGAGTGAGAGGAGTCCAGTTATCAGGGGAGTTACCGGCATAGCAGTGCCAAGCAGCAGCCTGGACGTACTGGCTAGCCATGTTCATAACAGTCTGGGGGTAAGAGTAGACGTCTAGATTAATACATGTTAGTCAGGCTTAAAACAGTGAGTAAATGGAATGAATGGATCACAAACTCACCCTGGTTGTGGTCCCAAGCCCAGATCTGGGTGTTGAGGCCGGCAGCACGCAGAGCAGGGCCAACCTTGTCGCGGATCAGAGCACCAGACTCATCCTGCTGGATAAGCATGGTGGGCATGTCGTCCTTGTTGTTCAGGGGCTCGTTCTGGAGGGTGATGGCGTCAATGTGGGCACCGCCAGCCTCATAAGCCTGGATGTACTTGACAAAGTACTGGGCATAGGCGTTCTCGTAGGCGTGGTTGAGCTTGTTGTTGGCAGTACCGCCACCAATCAGAGAGTTCTTGACCTTCATCCACCCAGGAGGTGACCAGGGAGAACCAAGAATAGTCAAGTTGGGCTGCAGTTTACGGAAGTTGGCCAGCATGCTGATCATGGCCTTACCACGATCACCCGGGTTGAAGTTGACCATGCCGGTGTCAACCTTGCCACCAGCATCATCATAAGTGTAAGCGGGATCAGCAGAAAGATCCGAGCTAGCAACGGTGTGACGCAGCAAGTTAAAGTTGAGACCCGAAGAGGTCATCAGGTCGTTGAACAGCTGAGTGCGAGAGTTGGCATTGAGCTTGTTGAAGGCAGCAACGGTAGCATCGGTGACAGCAGCACCAAAGCCCTTGACGGTTTGCTTGCGACCGGACTTCTCCTTGATGAACAACTGCCAGTCTCGAATACCGGGGTTGCCAGCGCCTAGGACAGGAGCCTGGACCGAGGTGAACTGGTAGCGGCCGTCCTGGGATGAAGAAAAGGACGAGGCGGCATTGACGCCGCTAACGGCCGCAATGGTGGTGAGAACGGAGACCAGCAACATGTTGATGAGAGGGAGTTGTCAAACACTGAGGAGAGAGCTGGGAAAGAAAGTCTAATTGCAACGGGAATCGTCGTCTCCTTATATTCACCCGGGTTGAGACTCTCTCTCTCTCTCAACCGGTTTCCGGAAGTTCGTCGCCGGAACCCGCTCAATGGAACACGAATATCCGTCACATTATTCCCAATTCATCCATTCAATCACTTGATACCTCCCCCCTTGGGCGGCAAGCCACAGTAACAAGACAAGAATCACACCTTGCTTAACATTCTCAATAAGCTTAGATGCATTAGCCTTAGTCCTGCTCAGCTGTGGCCGTGCCAGGAGGAGCCTGACATGAGGCCTCGAACCGCAGCCAGGCACAAGCACGAGTTACCAGGACAGGCCAAGCAGTCAATCGGCCCTATCTCAACGCTCCGGCTCCCGTTGCCGCTCTGGAGGCCGGCCTGACCATACCGTAACCGGGTAGCCCGTGACGATCGCCAGAAGCCATTAGGCGGAGCAAAGCGTCAAGCTTTCAACACCGCCAATTCTTAGAGTCTCTGCCGCGTCAACTGTTTACATGTAGTCATCGTCTCTTTTCCTTTTTTTCCTCAAATCAAATCATAGGAAAAAAAATACACTAAAACTCGACCAATTACTTCCGTTATTCCCACAAACAAGGAAAACCACTCTTGCCTAAAGAAGCCGTAGCAACTTGTAAGACAACACCAATCAAGCTCCTCCTCTCATGGCATCACGTGTATCCTCAACAACGCCCATAAGCGACCCCCAAAGCCGGTCGAAAGACACGAATCAAACCCCCCGGGGGCGGCTTTGCCAAGAGTCCATGAAGTCTTCAGAGCTGCCGTTTCAAACAACTTGCCTATTTGGGCCGTGGAGAGAGTGCGCCAAAGCGGAGACCATTCGAGGGCCTGGATGGCACCATGTGGTGCTGACAGGCATCTTTGGGGCAGTTTCTACTCCGTACAGAGTACGCATTGATTTTGGGTTTGTTCTGGCATGCTGGAAATGAGATTTGGTATGGTGTGCTGACTTGTATATGCGAGGATGATAGGCTCTCCTTACTGTCTCCCTCGGTCAGTAAGAGTAATCCAAAAACACCACGCTACTCGTCCCAGAGTTACATCCTCGACCCAGATCAAGACTCAAGAAAGTTACTAGTAAAAGAAACAGGCGGGCATGCCCGCTTCAAACATCTCCACCTCCGCTCTCTTCCCCACGTAGCTTCATCATAGTTCGTGTCCTGATGCCTGAGGATGACACGCACATTGCTCAACCACCAGATATCCAACACGGCTGGCATCATCCGACAGTGTCGAACTTCAAAAATGGAGCCATAGAGCCGCGCCCAAACAGGTTCCGGATGAGACAATCCCGTCTAGCGATCCGCCGAGCGGAAGCTCCAAAGCCGTAACACAATGCTACGACTCTCGCCCTCTCGCTCTAACTAAGCTAAAGCTAGCCGTGTCTAGCGCTGAATTAAGCGTCGAAACAAGCATACAACAAGCATACGAGTATAATCATTGTTTATTGCCCCTAGAGCGTTCCGATAATGTAATGCAACCTTTGAACAAGTTTCCCATCCCAGGCACCAATACTTATCCGTATCCTTCCGGGCTCCCTGCAACTCTATCAAATCAAGCATGGAGACTTCGTATAAGTCTCATTCAAATACAGCAGCTCGTCGTCCAAAGCACACTCAAAGCGACAGTCACCGAAACAGCATACAAAGCAACACACAGCCCTGTTCCCCATCAAGACACCTTCTTCTTCACCTTCTTTTTTCGGCGCCTTCCCCACAAATCCACTTTGTCTGAGGGAAACACGCCCTTCTCCAGGCGCGGAATGCCGAGACTCCCCTAGTCCGAGACCTCGGTGATAGCTTGGAGATGCTAGCTGACGACGATCTATTCTTGGCCGGGCCTGTCAACAGTTGTGAAAGACTTCATGTCGAGAGTCAATGCCACTTACAAGACCTGACATGTTGACATACCTACTGTACGGAAACCTGCGAGATTACAACATTACAGCATACTCTCTTCACAAACATCATCACCAAGGGTCAGCGAAATGGCGGACAAAGCTGCTTGCGCAACAATCTATTCGACACTTGCCCTGGCTTCTAGTCTAGTGTCCTTTTTCCCCACGGATTCCTCGGTCAAGCTTACCATTAGCAGCTAGACAGCTAGTGAAAACGCATAGCTCAATGCAAAACCAAACGCCACCTCCCAGGATCACGGCTGGCACCGAAGCTCTGAATTGAGCGTTTCTATAACTGACCGTCTCTTTGTAAGCATCTCTACTTGAAGTATATTATCCTCCTCCATCCACAAAGCGGACAATTAGCAATCCAGGCCGTGCCGCTTTGTCCGCCGAGCGCCCGCCTCGTATAGAATCGCTCCATATGGTCACGACAATATGATCTGATGAAGCGAGAAACCTGCCAAGAACGAAATACCGCTCATACAAGCACGGCATCTGGTGTGTGCCATTAATCTTCCGAATGTGTCGGAATATTACCCTCTGCACCTTGAATGCTCCCGTCGTCTTCCTCACCCACATCACTCGTATAACGGGTCGGGCAGACGGCAGTGATGATTCAAGACGTAACCTAGGCTCCCAGAAATTAAGCTCAGGTTAGATTCAAGCTTGCCAAAGAAAGGCCCGAATCACCGAGTTTGTTGAATACTTGTACGATATTATACCAAGATGTCAGTACCAAGACACGTCATGGTAGACAGCCCTGCGGTGCTGAGACCAGATTCGGGTTGGCTTGCATCGACGGTCCGCAAGGTCGGGCGGGTTGTTGCGCATCTGATAACTCAAGCCACAAGTCAACAAGTCGTGAGTGATAGGCGGTACACCAGTACGCCAATATACAGTATCCGTGTCAAGTCTGCCAGCACTGCGCGGTGCAGCTCAAGCGTTGACAACGCATCTGGGGTGCATCTCAACCCTCCGACAAAGTGGAACGTTGCGCACTAACAAGGGCACCATCCTTATTAGAGCTGCATAATCACAATGTAGGGGGAGATGCTACCCATCACTGCCAAGCGTGACTATGTCCCTGGGCGGCTCTCCACCATTTTCCTTTTCTTCTGTCGAGAGCAACCTCGTTTTGATGCAATGTGCGCTCTTGGCAGTGTCGTAAATATTGCATATCGTAGATATCCAGTCTCTTGCTGCTCATAGAGTCGGGCCAAACAGATCATTCGCCGCCTCCAACTTTCTCCGTTTCGGGTCCCTCGCTTCGACAGCATCTCCAAAGACCGCTCCGTCGCTCTGTGGTGTCGGCTTCTTGACCTTTGTTGTGGCCTGCTCGCGTCTCGCTCGCTGGAGTGCTACTAGATCTGCTCTGTCGGTGTCTCTGCACTTTTGCAGCTTCTTTCGAAGGGGCTTCATGGACTTGACGAGGTCGGGCTGTGTTATTTGTTAGCTTGATGCAATGCGGATAGAAGAAAGGTGACCAGATCAGCACGTACCGTTTCCCAGTGGTCCTTCATCCGCTGCGGAGGTTCCTTTTCCAGCATGGAGCGACAGCTCTCAATCGTCTTCATAATCTTTTCTCTCATTTCCGCATGTGACGCCTCATGCTGGCCATCGTCTCCAGGGGGAGATACGGGAATCAGCATATCAACCAATTCCTTGTCCACCATCAGCAGAGCAGCCATCATGATTTGACTTGGCGTGTAGTGGAAGTAGGCGTCGGTCAGCAGAGGGCTGAACTTGAGAATGTCTCGAGCCAGCGCGTGAGCTTTGGCTACCCTGCCCTCTTCCTCCGGTAGACGTTTCCTCAGCTCCAATACGGCTCCCTCCAACGCCCTGAACGGATGTCGCACGTCAAACGCGAAGCGAATGCCCTGGCAGAGCAAGAACTCGCCCGCCAGGATCTGCTCGCTCGTCGTGTTGGGAAACATCTCGGCCAGCTTGGCCAGCCTGATGTAGTATCCTTCTGCCTTGCACCCGAAAAACAGTGACGTCTTCAACAGCTCAGTGGGCGGATACGTCATGACTGAGTTTGTAATGTAGAATCTGCGAAAGAAGACGGCGGCCGTGGATCGAATCTCGGTCGGGAGCTCGCAGAACTGGGCGGCGCGGATCAGCTCTGTTGTGAAGAATTGCACCAGCATTGTCTCCTCGGCGGGCGTCAGGAACTCGGGCTGGGCATCTGGCGCAAAACGCGGCGAGATCTGCTGCTTGGCGAGGTCGTTTGTCTTGACGCGAAGCTCTCGCAGGCTGGTTGGCGAAAAAGACCAGAGGCGGAACTGGCTCGACTGCCGATATCTCTCGTCTTCGGTGGCCATTTTGTAGGAGATGAGACGAATAGATAGAGAATGCGCAAGAGTATCAAAGAGAATGGAGAAGAAGGAATTCCTATCTGGACGTGCGATATCCAAACGGGGATGTAAATTGTAAATCGCAAAAAGTTTACTATCATGAAGCTGCAGAGTAGATGCTAAAGCTTAGGCTACAGCACGTGCGAAATACCGTGTCTAAATTTCATTCATACTGTATGTCCAGACATCTGCTTCAGCTTCAGCTTCAGCCTCATGCACCACCACTCTTCACAAAAATCTCACGACAGCACGCAATTTCATTGCAACGATAGACGGACGCCATTGATGTCAATTTCTGCATATTCAACAAAACACCTTGGACTGTGCATCGCTCCCTGGCTATGAATGCATGTATATATACCAAACGCAATGCATCACCGCCCACTCTAGGTAACTTTTTTTTCATCCTACTTTCCAAGCTCATCTGAGAGCATGTCCAAACAATGACGCTGCCAATAAAACCTATCCGTATACAGCAAAGAAAATATAAGAGATTCTCCCTCGCGTCATTTCATTTCGTTACAGGGATTGCTTCGAGAGCAAGAACAACAACGCCGCGTATACCAAACCCAGAATAAAACAAAAAAAAAAAATCGCTAATGTCCTGATCCCGCTTCAATATCCCGGGGTGGACATCTTCCGGGGGATAGGAGGAGGCGGAGGCTTCTTGGCCCGGTTAACAGGAGGCGGTGCTTTCTTGGACTCTGGCGCAACCTGGTTCACGTGGAAACTGCCATAGCTCGTTGCCGGGCTGACGCTGCCGTCTCCCCAGCTGGGGGTGTTATCCCCGCTGTAGACGGAGTTGTCGTCAAAGATGTCTTCTCCTCTGCTCTCGGGAACGCTGGTGGTCTGCATTCTGGAAAACGAAGTCGAGGCGGCTCTGGCGCGGATCACGGGCGGGTGTCTGGAATCAAAAGTTGCCGATCTCAACATGGGAGGTCTGCTTGACGCTGGGGGAGGCGGAGGTGGCGGAGGCTCTCTCGTCGTCATGGTGCGAGTGAGTCGGGCAACAGGTTGTGGGGGAGCGCCCTCGTATGCCTCGTTGATGACACTATGTCGGACGGACTGTGAGCGGACCGGCATGTTGGAGTACATGCGCTCCGGATCCGGTCCTCTCTGCGAAGGCGAATAGCTGGGCTCGGAAATGCCCGCTGCCCAGGACTTTCGAATTCGGCGCAGCTCATTGGCAGCTCGCTCATGATATTCCAGTTCGGCATCGAGAAACGACGTCAGAGCACTAATCGTGTCTTGCTCCGCCTCTCTGATGTCCTGCATGCGCTGGAAAACGTCTTCGGTGCTATCGTCAAACTTGGTTTTGTTGACGCGCAGCTCTTCTTCAAGGCGAATGTCATCCTTCTTGGCCTTTTGCATCTTGCCCATTGTGGCATCGTAGGCGAGTCGGCGGCTTTCGAGCTTCTTGCGAGCAGTCTGTTGGAGAGCTAGTGTGAGCAATTGGCCCCAAGGCATTACCAGTTACTTGTGTGAACGCTTACCTGATATTCCTTCATCATGCTCAGGTTCTGCTCGACATGCGTCTGCCAGGTGGCATTGGCACAGTCCAGATATGTGGTCTGAAGCTCGGCGAGCTGCTCGTTGGCATTTCCCATGGATGCGAGACGGCGACTGTACTCGGTATCCGGCAATTCTGCCGCATGAGCAGACATGGTACGGCCAAGGTGAGCGAGCGGCATGCTGCGGCTTCTGTCCTCGAGGGCGTCGCAATGGCGCGACAGCCACCTGGTGTAGATGTTCATGGACTTGAGGAGGCGCTCCATGCCTGCGATTTGGTTAGGGGAGTCAATTGAGGCCTTGGGACGAGCCAGAACGAACCTTCATGTCTGATGTCCATTTCAGACTCGAGTTCTTTGAACTCTTCGGTGTGAGTCGCCTTTGCCTCGGCGCCCATCTTCTCGCCAGCCCACTGCATGGCGCGGTCGATTTTGCGCGTAAAGTTCATGGTGTCGGATCTGGCAACTTGTCTGTGCGTCCAAAGATGAGGATATTCGCAGTGACAATGTTCAATGCTCAGTCACAAGAGAGAGCAACGGCGAAATGAGTGAAATAGGTAATGAAAAGACAAGAATACAGCACGTGAGCTTGAATCCGCTGCTTATACTGGACTTGTGCCAACCACAACGGGATCGATTGGACCGGCCCCTGGCTAAATGCTAGCACCTATTCCGAAGGTAGATGGTCGAAGCTGCTAGGTCCTGGTCCTAGTCCTAGTCCTAGTTGCAGTAGTTGCGAAAACGGAGCGCGTTGAATGTGGAGGAATATTGATGGATTGGATGTTGAGAGTAACTAGAACTCGACGGATCGGATCTGTAAGTCGACGCAAAAAAAACGAGAGACTGTTGGAGCGGGCCAGCCCAGTTGAAGAGCACACAAAACGAGCGATGAGCGATGAGCAATACAGCAGACAAGATGCTGAGCAATGGGAAACGACAGAAGCTGGTCGGGGGGTGGGAGAGAGAATGTTAAGCCTTTTGAGAAGGATGAACAAAAAATTGGACCTTTGTTGAGGTGGCGGGAAAAGCACTTTTGCATTTGGCAGTGACCTCCCGAAGGCGTGATGCCGCCCGTTTTGGCGCGAAACTCGCCAGGGGTCGCCAGTTCTCTGGCGTCGCACCGCCCCTTGCGCCGCTGCCAATTGGCCGGGTTCGGTGGAGAGGCTGCCCCGGAGCGTCGCCTGTTCAGGGGCTTCTTGGGGCTGTTGGGGCTATTGGGGCTGCTGGGGCTTCTGGGCCGCCTGGGGCTGCCCTACCTGGGCCGCTACTATAGTAGTATAAGAGCGCGAGACAGACCTATAAAAAGCCACGAGGGAGAGGGTGGCGACGGAATGGACCAAATGGGGGGGGGCCAGAGTGTTGCGCGTCCAGCAATGGGTGGTCCATGCCATTGATTGAAATTGAAACCAGCGTTTGCCTTGTTTGCTTGTGTTGCAGGCGGGATACGAGTCGCGGAAAAAGAATACGAGGCGTGGATGGATGAAACCGGGCATCGTGACGTCTGGCTTCTAATCAGGGATTTCGATTTGTCCGTGAGGTTGGCTTTGAAACCAATGAGAGCGTGCAATTGCGAGGACGATGGTTCTCTGGATGGAAGCTGGACACATGATTGGCGAGATTGATTTTATCCATACTTTTTTCATTGTTCATGTTCGATGCTTGCAGAGCCAATCCAATCATACAATACATGTACCTACTCCATACAGTACTATCCCAACAGACAAGAACCCATTAGTATTGCTATTAATACCTGTACTATTATTACTACTACTACAAGATGAGATGCAAAGAATCAGCTGCTGTCAAAAACCCTCGTATTGCAGATCGTCAGCGATCATCCCCTCCTCCTCCACCTTCCCCTCTTGTCTTCCTTGCTTGCCTCCATTCCTCGTGGCATTGCTGGGGCTCTCCTTTTCGTCCTCAATTGCCAATCCGTCTCGTCGTCTTGGCGATCTCGGCTTGATCTGCAGACGAAATACCTAGTCTACTACTTGTCTATGTACATGCTCACTACTGCTGGCACTAGCACATGCATATCTGTCCTGTGTTCTGGCGCGGCGCAATCTCGCTGCCGGCGTAAAGGGCAGATACCAAGTGCTTCAGGTGTGGCGGGCAAAATGACTGCAACCCCGTATGAGTCTGTGAGGCTGCCGCAGAACCGTGCCGGGCCGGTAAGCTTGTCATGGATAGAGTGTGTATTGTATCTTTGAGTAATATTTCACAGGCGAGTATTGCGTGTCTTCACCAAGCATTGAAGTCTGTATGTATGCACTTCGAGCATTGAACTGTGCAGGTCTCGATGCAGGAACACACACCAACCAACGCCCAAATGCGCATGTACATGCACAGATACAGCTCTCCCCCATCACGAGTCAATCGTCGTCAGCTTCTAGAATTCTTGTCACTTTTTTCCCTCCATTGAACCCTTATTTTTCTTACCATCTGTTGGCGCCAGACTGGGGCGGTGCCCCCCATATGCGGGTACAAGGAGAACAAGAGCGTGTTTCAAGTTTCTCCAGAAACGGGCCCCAGACCGGCCGAAAAGCCATCAGTCAAAGGACGGCCCAGCAATCAGAGATTGATAAGGGTTTCGGCCTCCTTGTGACAGATGGCATTACTCAGTCAATCAATGACAAAGATGGTCGGTTGGAAACGCCACTGCGGTTCTAATTCGGATTGGATGCTGTGGATGATCCATCACGCCAATTCCAATTCTCTTGTCGTGGCACAAATGGCTGTGGGTACATGTATGTACAAAGCGCATGTACCTCTGTCCATTCATGTACACGCACATTGACGCTTTCACAACACCGTGATTAAAGCCAAGCGATAATACAGGCGGTCCTGTGATGAATCAACCTTTTTGTTTGTGTGTCCACACATCATCTGGAATGCCTCATTTCACTAGCTGGTTCCCGTAGTCAAAGCCGTGGTGCTGCAAGATTGCCAGCATCCTTGCACCCTAATATGCACCTAGATGAATCTTTTGTTGGTTCTGCTCGCCAGATTTCTCTCGACAAAGCCAGCAATAAATGCATGTAATATAGATAAACATCAGCTGACTAGCACTTAATAACACATCTCTAAATGCAGTGGTATTATTGGACGTCACGGGAACGGCCTGATCTCTTTGTTTAGATCTTTGTTCAGATCTCCAAGACTGCACGTCACAGTCTTAGTTCGCGGCATCATTTAGACTGTACTGCAGAACGATGACTCCATGGCTGACACTGTCTGCTCTTTGTCAGTTAAGGTATATATATAACGGCCAGATGTGGCCCTACAATGTCAAGCGTAATGCAAGAACCATAGCATGTACAAGGCCCTTTTCCTCCACTGCATAGCGCAACCACATCTCCATCAGCAATCAATATCATTCAACACTCAGCAATGAGTTTTCGTTTCCGGAGAGCCGGCCGCTCAACCGGCCGGCAAGGCCGGCAATCACGACAGGATCTCCTCGACGACAACGTCGGGTCACCTCCGCCTTCAGGCCCGCCTCAGTTTCCTCGCCCTCAGCCAAACCAACATCAGGAACGTAGGAATAATAAGATACACCTTCGAAACAATCTCCGATCAACTGCTACGACGCAACCCAACGAGCAATATGCACCACAAAATTCGCAGCAAGACGACCTGCAATGTGATGAGCCGGTAAGATAGGTCATGTTCTCCCAAATATCGCCAGTTTATGGTTCTACACGTATATGTACTGACCCATGCAATCTGACCGCAGCAATGGCAGTTGCAGCCACAACTGCCGGGCCAAGAAGGATATATAGTCTATGCAAAGATAACATCGGCTTCTCTAGGATATGATGAAAGTCCAAACGACTCCATGTGTGATTTCGATGTCACGAATGACATCAAAACTCTACAAGACGCATTGGGAAGCGGTAATCGCGACAATAGTGGCCTTATCAGCGTCTTAACCAATCCCAAATATCGGGATCCGCGAGCTCTTCGTCAGCTGAAAATCGACTACGAGTTTCAAACCGAGAGAAGCTTATTTGATGATGTCGAGAGTATTGTCGAAGGCGATGTTAAACCCATCTTATTAGCCCTCATTAGGGGCCCACTCGATCATGATATATATTATCTAGAGAAAGCCCTCTCTAGCGAAAGCGCTCGGGAAAAGATAGAAGATGTGCTACTTTGCCGCTCCAACGCCGACATCTGCGCCATCGTCAACAGGTTCAACAGCGCTCCAGGCAAAGACCTACTTCAGCTCATCAAAAATAAGGTCGACAAAAATCTCTTCCATCTCTACAGTATTATCCTCTCCGATACTCGGGCCGAAGATGCATCACCTGGTATATTCTCTGAGTTGAAACACAATGTTAGAATAATCCGAAACTTCGTTGAACTTCACCATCCTACTAGTGCCGACACCGATCTCATAATCGACATATTGGCGAGTGCCAATGTCCTCCAGCTGGAAGCCATGAGCGAGATTTACCATGTGAATCACGGAACAGAAATGAGAGACATTTATAGAAAGCTCAACGGCGGTATTCGAGATGCCCTATCAACAATCCTCTCTTCCGAGAATGAGAGTGTGCTTTCGGACGTGGAGGATGTGCGGACGTGGCAGAGGGCGTCGAAGGAATATCAAGAGTCTCATCTATACCGAGCTCTTCGATTGTACTGGGGCGACAGTACGAAACTAGAGAAATTTCAGAAAGCGTTTAATAAGTTCCGCGGGAGACCCGTGAAGGATCACTTGGGTAAGTGGCCAGCGGGAGACAAAAGGGACTTGATAATTGCTTTGATTGGAGAAAAAGAAAAGCCAAAGCCAAAGTACACGTGCGGTTAGTCAAAGTCCTGATTCGGGTAAAAACGGTGTTTCGGAATGGATCGCTGCTATTAGTTATGCTATTATACAGATCTGTTTTCTACATGGAATTTCGCTACCAAATTTTGGCCGTATGTCGCTGTTTGGGCATAATCTAAACATCGATAGGTATCAAGCAGTTAAAGCTACGACCTTATCTGGGATTTCAAGTACTCGAGAAATGAGTTGAGTGAAACCACGCGCGTGTTCAAGCTCTCGGCACAGATGCCCTTTTCAGCGTGTTTGAAAAGGTCGCTCACAAGGAAAGCCTTGTCTCCGCAAGTTGGGCACGCATACTTGTTGTCCGCGGTACGATAGATACCCAATCCAGAGTTTATACCGGTCCATTGCTTTGCAAAGTACTCGACAACTCGTTTGCGGACCCCAGATCGACATCTCCCGACTTCTAGGTGTATCATCATCTTGGAGAATTTGGTGAATGATTGAGAGCATCCAAAGCAGTCGACAGGTTTATCTGCGTAAATCTCTGAGCACCAATGCTAAGTCATGATATGATCAAGTCAGCCATGTCTGTCGAAACGTTTGCTGCTCGCGCAACTACAATCATGGAATGAAACGCACATTGTTCAAACGCTCAGCACTTGGGAGACACTCCCCACAATCAAAACACTTATTGTGCTTATTGACTTTATGTTTTTTCAAGGCGCCCTCATCAGGGAAAAACGCCCTGCAATGAAAACAGCAGTTATGCTCGTCCCCCTAAGACATAAGTTTGTTGCAGGTGAAGCAAAAGTTGTGTGCGTCCGATAAATGACGATCATACACATCGGGTGACCGCAAATCGACAAAACGTCCGAGTTCTAAACAGCGCCTGCACACAAAGTGCACACCCGACTCCATAAGATGCCGCTCCAGTGTTGCTTCGGAAAGGAACTGTTTTTGGCAGCGGGCGCAATAAGTATTGGCCTGGCTTAACGGCTGTGTTTGTGTCATGTTTGGTGGCTGACTTTGTCCCGTGCTGTTGAGGACCATCTCGAAGCAAAGTTGTATATTATTCAGACCAAGGAGATATGACGCTGGTGGATTTGTAGAGCCTCGAACAGTTAGGTGCATGTAACGAGTGGTAAAGAGATAAATATGATGCCTGCAAATATCAAAATGTCGGTATATAGACACAAATATGAACACAAAGCCATATATACAGGTACCTACCGCACTTGCATGAACTGCATGTCTACGGTAAACTCTGGGAGGAGGCATGCACTACCTTTATGCTATCACGGATGAAGAAAGTATGGCTGTAGAGTATGATGACTTGGGTAGGCACGCAAGATGTATGTCAACTGACCTGAAAGACAAAGTTTAGATTCCAAGTTTAATATTTAGTGGAAATCAAACAGGAGTCTTCTCATAATCTTCGCAGTTTTGCTTCTCGCGTCTCTCTCCATTTGCTCAAATCTCCGCCACTAATGATAAGTAGGTACATTGCAATGGAACATTTGGTACCTTCACAATGCCAAATAATATTGGTTCATTCTCTTCGTAAGTTCATGTTAGCTCCCAGTGCCAATTTAGCAACTAAACTCAGTACATTCACAGCAGTTGGCAGCCGTTGACAGCCGCTCAACTAACACCAGTGAGATCGTAGGAATCGAAGAAACACTGCCAGCGGACTCCACCAGCTCTCCAAGTCCTCATCACAGCAGTCGCTTTCTACGTGTTGCAAAAGACCGCTCATATGATGAAACCACTTTCCGCAAGTCGGGCACTTATAGTCGTCATCATGATCAATATATTGGGGCCATTGCCTGCACTGCCTTGCGTAATCGTCGATGTCTGAACGGTCAACGCCGGATGGGCAGTTGCCCACCTCTAAATGCAGCATCATAGCGGACTTTGAGACGAATTTTCGATAGCACGCGAAGCATTCAACGTTCTTCTCGGCGTGGGTGAGCTTATGCTATTTGAGATCAATACGTGTATCCATGTTTGAGTCACTGCGTCTCTTGGGGAAACAAACGTTTTTCAGGTTCGACGGAGAGGAGAAATAATTTCCACATTCCAAACACTTGTTGTGTTCGTCCACATCGTGCTCTTCGAGGTCGTCCCAGTACTCGAAAACCAGGTCGCATGATGAACACCAGTTGTGCACTTGCTCTAAATGATTGTCCAGCTGTTGCTCCGTGACAAAGTCGACCAGAGTCTGGCAATGGATGCAGACATGGTGGTTGGGGGAGTCCGAAATGTGCTGCATTTTGGCTTTGCCAGAACTGAAGCCTTTGTTGCAACGTGTACATTCATGTGACATATAATAAGACATTTTGCTGAGTGGCTTGTTGTGGTCTGTTCTGGCTTGCGTCTGGGCGTTTGAGAGCGAAGGTGACTTCACAAGCAGATCTGAAGGAATCGCGGAGTTGCGCCTTCATGTACGTCCAATTAGGCGGTGCACGCGTGGTTGCATGCACGTGTTCGTTTTATCAATACATGTACATGTATGTACATGGGAGTATGCATGTACTCCTCAAATGCCGTCAAAACGAGGCTCTGTCGTCGAAGGGCATGGATTGGCCAATGGCCGTAATAAGGCAACAAGAAAATAATGCAAAAACAACGTGAAAATCATTGGTATCAACCTCCTTTGTATCTACACATACATGCGCTCAAACCTCAACCTTGTTAATCTTGCCCGTCTTGACATCAAAAATGTAGCCCGAAATGGGCACGTCCAAAATCGCGGCATTCTTCCTCAGAAACTGGACGTCGTTCTTGACGCTCTCCTGCAGATCCTTGATGGGCAAAAACGAAACGTGGCTGACATCTTCGCCTGTGTTCGTCTTGACGGCGTCGCGGAATTCTTCCTCCTTGATGAGAAGCATACCGCAATCGGTCTATGTTGAACATGTTAGCTGGAGGGGTCCATCACGAGAGAAGCTTGGAAAGAGGGCAATTCATACGTGGTGGATAACGACGACTTCCCGGGTTCCCAGGGCTTGCTGTGAAATAATCAAGGAGCGCAGGGCCTCGGCAGCTCGACCTCCGGCATTGCGGTAGACGTGGGCGTGGCCCTCTTCCAGGCCGAGGAACTTGGCTGGGTCCAGACGAGCATCCATACAAGTCAGAACAAAGACTTTTCTGCGTGCGTAATCTCATGTTAGCGATGCATGGAGATTACGAAAATTGATGCCTCGAAAATATGGACAGCTGAAAAGTAAAGTGAATGCTAGATGTAGATAGGACATACCGCCCAGGAGGCATAGGCAGGTCGGCCTTGTCGAAGCCAGCAACATACTGCTGGTTGGCAACTTCAAACTCGCTGGCGACGGTCATTTTCGGTAGCTTGCTTTAATAAAGTATGAGAAGAAAAAGAATTGCAATGTCTTGAAAACTGTCTTGGTATGGCTTATAGATCAACAGAACTTTACTCGGAGCAAGCGGTTGCCTCTTTATACATGTATTCTCCCAACACAGACTCAGGCCGCAGCCCCCATGACGGGCTCCAAACAAGCGCATCTTCAGCATCATCTCAGCTGTGCCCCACGCGTCATATACGCCTCACGACTTTGACAAGGGCACTGTTATCTTCATCGAGCAAAAAAGTCGCCATCCATCCACGAGGTGTCGCCATGCAGCCTCAATGCGGGGAAGCTCGTCCGTCGAGAGCCACTGACACGGAGCACTACTGTCCAAAATAGTGCAGTAGTGCGCGATCGAGCGGGACGATTAGAAACCCGAACAGTGTCAAGAAAACGCCGCGATTCTCAGCCGTGACGGTTGCGACAGCCCGGGAGACTCACCACGGTGCCCGTTTCGAGAGCCGAGGGCCCGGCATTGACTTTGACAAGGGGCAACTGGGGGTTTGATATGGAGCAACTGAGAGAAGCATCCGATGGCAGTGTTTCGGAAGAGTCGCAAAGTGTTGCTAGCCGGGAGAGTTTGGCGGTAGTGATGGCTTCACGAGGAACTGCTTTCTAAGCATATGTGTTGAAGAGCAGACGTCAATTGGCTACTCGGGAAAGAAAACAAGAATCATCAAGTCGTATCATGTTAATGGTGTGCGCAAAGTAATGCTGTCAGAAGAATCAGTTGGCTTAACAGACTGGGTCAAGACCAGGGTTCGATAGATTCGGCAAGTCATTGCTGGTTGAGCAAAGGTTGAAAAGCCTAGTTGGTTGAGGCTCTAAGCTCTAAACCAGGTTCGCAGAGTCTTTCCGCAGCTGTAACGCTCGGTGTTGTGAGATTCAGGGTAAATCAATGCGAGGCAAGATGTGATTAGAAATAGGGAGTTGTAGATTAAGCATTTGCGAGTGTGCGGTATGTGCAATATTTATGACAATTTGTTTTCATGGTTTTCTGCGTTGGTCAGCAGATGCCAGGTGATATACAAGTAAACTCTAAGTGAGCTCACTCCCTCGTTATGAGTCTTGTCATTCGTTTCTTCATCCCACAAGATTTCGGTAGCTAATTGCGAGAAAGCTTGATGACATAATGGATAGATGCCATTAGATGTGGCTGTGCAATGGGCCTCTTGTACGGAGTAGTCGACACACGCAGCACCAGCCACATGAAACCAGCCACATGACGTCGCCAGTGGATTCCAAATCAGCCAAAAAGAATCCTGATGTTTCCAGCGGCTTCCGGGAGGCATTTACAGGCGGTAATACAGTGGTTGCAGGGATCTGATGTACTCTCCCATAGTAAAAGACTATCAGAGATACATGCTTACGGCACGGGGACGCCGATTCCATCGCTGTAAAATCCAGTCAACCAGTATTCCACACCTGTTCGCACATACTCGCACGTATTCGCACGGAATTGTCATCCATTGGAGGGTCGCATTACAAGATGATTATTATCACAAGATGCAATTTTTAGCTCCAGCAGCATCAATCCATCCATCTATATATTTGCATCGATTCGTCTGTTTCTAGTTTTTTTTTCTCTCATATTCAGTTAATCCAAACAAACAAACAGCACAACACATCACATCACAACAACAACAATTGTAACCAAGCAAACAAACAACACAAAATCATCACTACCAAATATCACAGACCATTTGTGGCATCCTGCGGATAATTGCGGCCCGCATTCTGAACCCCGCCATACCATTTAATTGCGCCCCCTCATCAGCGTTGCACCATCCGGGTAACAGCTGACAAACCCAACTCTTACCTACTTTTAAACTCGCCTCGTCCCTTTTCTTGCTCTCTGTCGTCTCCATTCAATCTTTGAAGAATCAACCTATTCAATAATCTTTGAATAATCCTCTCGGGGCGTCACAACAACCTCAACAACACTCACAACACAACATCAAAATGGGCGCCGACAACATCCACCACATCGAGTCCTCCGAGCAGCTCGAGGCTCTCCTCGCCTCAAACACCTACGTCGCCCTCGACTTCTACGCCGACTGGTGTCCTCCTTGCAAGGTCATCGCCCCCGTCTACCAGTCTCTCGCCGACAAGCATAGCGCCGACAAGTATCTCGCCTTTGGAAAGGTCAACGTCGATCACGTCCAGTCCGTCGCTGAAAAGTATGGAATCACCGCCATGCCTACGTTCATGTTCTTCAAGGAGGGCCAGCAGGTTGCTGTCAATGGCAAGGCCATGATCCAGGGCGCCGATCCCAGGAGCCTGGGTGCTGCGGTCGAGAAGCTTGGAGGATTGGCCCAGAAGCGAATCGAGGAGGCCGCTGCTTCTGCTTAAAGAAATCAACCATCGACCTCAGGGTTAGAAGAGATCTGAAGAGAAGTTGCCGCATTTGGTTGGCAAAATAGAGATGGGGATACAAGGGGAAGCATACATGGCACTCTAGGCGCACAGCAGGGATTATATCATGGGAAAAGGCACAGAGCGTGTTGGATAGCATTTTAGAGCCATATGGTACATATTGATTTACAAGATTTTATTCATCACCAATCTCTCGCGTGAATATTTATATGAAGTAATATCTTGATCACAAAATTGCGACCTAAGCAAAACACAAACCATCAAGTACATTACTGTGGTATTGCACTATAAGGGATAAAAAAGAAGCGTTTATTAGCATTGTAGACATTCAGTGTAATTATATGTATAAGCCCAAAGTATTTACTCGTATAGTCTTCGTAGAATTGTGCTTTCTCCCAAAATGATCCCATCGTTCGCTTCCATGTTCCATCTTACCAATCATTTTCTTCATGAGGAATCCCAATTATTCCATCTCATTTACAACACCCTCTTCCCAAACTTCCATTAAAGTTGCCCGCTTTCCAACGCAGTCAGCCACGACCGCAGCTCCCGGTTCACCTTTGTCGCATCTTCTCTCCAAGGCCAATGTCCAGCTTGAGGCAGCGTCACCACGCGGACCGACTGATCAAACCACTTGTAGAATCCATCCAACATCCTATCCGAGAAATACGGCTCCTGCATTCCCCAGATAACGACGCAGGGCATCTTGTAGTGCATGCCCGAGGTGTCGATGTTTTGGCCATATGGCGGCGCGGGAAAGTTTTTGCGGAAAAAGTAGAACATGCCGCCCTCTGGAGAGTTCTTGAGATACTCTTTGATCTCGGCGCGATACTCGGGATCTGTAATGGTGTGGACGACGTGGTCCAAGTCGTACTCGTCGCCGGGGTTGTGCTTGATGTATTTAAGTGAATACTTGGACAGCTCTTGCTGTTCCTTGTCGTGGTGAATGAGGTGCATCATGGTGCCGAGAATTGGTGTGTTAAAGATAACCAACCCCAAGAGTCTCTCAGGGTGAAGGAAAGCGAGCTTTTGTACAGTAATGCCGCCAACGTCTCCTCCAGCAAAGATGGCCTTTTCAATCTTCAAGTGATCCAGAAGGGCTACCAAGTCACCGGCCATAACATTGCCGTCATAGGCATCTGGGTCCAGCGGTACATCGCTTGGGGGATATCCTCGAAGGGTAGGAAGAATGACAGTGTGATCTTTTGAGAACTCGTCGATTTGCTTGGAAAAGGTCATTTCGTTGTCTGGATGGCCGTGGACGAACACCAAGGCTGGGCCTTGCCCGTAAAGGTGGTAATGGATCTTGACATCTCCATTGGAAAAGAAGTGAGAATATTCGTCAATGGGCATTTTGAATAAGTGTCTTAGTTGATAGGTTGATGTGGAAGATGCAATGGGATGTTCCCGCTTGTTCCGATGAGATGTGTTCAACGTCGATGAGGATGCAGAGAATTCACTTTGGAGGATATTTATTCGATTCAAACGATAGGAGTATAATCATAGACCTTCATATCAGCTTGAACTTGTTCAAGTGAGAACCGGAGATGCTTCAATCAACACAATTACCAACCCATGACAAATGCGAAAAGAAGCCATGTAGAAGCACAGATCTCTGTGGGGGATCACCTACGACGGGACGGCAATTATAACGGGAGCTTCATTCTGTAGCTCTCGTCAGGTGATAACCCGCGAGTTATCGCTAGCGCATCTGTTAGAAAAAGTTTAATTCAGAAATAGCATCTCGAAGTTGACTCTTTCGAGTATTGTCTTCCGAATGTAGCAATCTCATGCATCTCGGTAGTCCAATGCCGTATACTAGACCATATTGAGTAAAACAGTCCATTGCCACACTAGATTATGACGTAGTTTTACATGACTGACTTGGAGTAATTTTCAGTTGCTCTTGTTCGAGAGGCATCATGAGGTTTTCTCCAGTTTCGATCTTTTCTATAGTGTTAAGGTATGACAGTAACTAAAATGGACCGCTCAATATCTAAACTCATTTACTTTCGTCTCATCGCGAAATTATGGTATTAGCTCTATAGAGTAGAGTAAAGGAAGATGTCTAGTCCATTCGTTGGCGCGTTTTACTTCTTACGGGTCTCGCCCGGCCCTCGCTCGCGTATATCGCTTGGCTCGCATAGCCCTGAGTCAAGTTCTCCTCGCTTCTGTGCTCTTGGAGGCTTGATCGACACTTTTAGCAACCTACAACTTCCTATTCCCCGTATTTATTGCCGGTGGTGTCAAAAACCAATACTGATTGAGATGGCATCGTCGCCGAGTTCGTACGAACGATGTATCTCCGCGGCTGAGCGCCCTCTGTTTCAGGAACCACCATCAGAGCTTCTCCATGGGAGGCTTACAAATGGTCTGATCATTGATAATCCTCTCTTTTCTTCTCTCTTTTCCTATTCTTCTCTTTCAATGCTCAGATGGATAGTCTGAATGGCATCATTTGACCCCCATCGATGAGATGGCCAGATTTATCAGCCACGGCCATGAACCCTCCGAGATTACATGATACACCAGTTAGGGAAGATCTGATTTTTCATCGTGATGCAAAAAAATCTTCAACACTAAGAGATTGCGAATTAGTATGGGAGTGCACGATGGCATCGTGAAGCGTTGGGAGTGGTATAAAGGGAGCATCATCGACAGAGGAAGATGTTTCATCCACACAAGCAACACAAGTCAAAAGACATCTAAACGACACACATCACAAAACAATCACCTCTTCATTATAAAACCCACCCTACTCCTCCAAGACTTCAAAGGTTAAATCACAAAACTCCTACAACAAAAACACAAAAACATCACATAAATTATAATGGCCGCCCAAACTGTCCTCGTCACCGGTGCTTCAGGCTACATTGCAGCCCACGTTGTGAAAGCTTTCCTCAAGAAGGGCTACAACGTTCGAGGAACCGTGCGCTCAGAAAAGACTGCGGAGGAAGTGCATAAGACGCACTCAAAGTATGCTGAGCAACTCAGCGTTGCCATTGTTCCCGATATGGCTGCTGCCAATGCGTTTGACGAGGCCGTCAAGGGAGTCGATGGTGTAAGTGGACACTCAAATTATTACCACCAAAGGATTCATACGCTAATATCAACCCATAGATCATCCACACTGCCTCGCCTTTTATCCTCAATGCTACCGACTTCGAAAAGGAGCTCATGCAGCCTGCTATCAGGGGCACCACTTCCATCCTGGAGGCTGCCCAGAAATACAACCCTGCCGTCTCTAGAATTGTCGTCACTTCATCATTTGCCTCTGTTCTGGACCCTACTCAAGGCCAGCGCCCTGGATACGTTTACAAGGAGGCCGACTGGAACCCCATCACTGTCGAGCAAGCCAACAGCAACCCCGTCATGGCATATCTCGCCTCAAAGACCTTCGCTGAGCGAGCTGTGTTTGACTATGTCGACGCGAACAAGCCAAACTTCACCGTGGCCACTCTGTGCCCTCCCATGGTCTACGGACCAATTGCTCACAGTGTTGCCGATGTCAAGTCGCTCAACACCTCTTCTGGCGACATCAACCGACTCATCGACGGCTCAGAGAAGTCTGTTCCTGATACTTCCTTCCACGCATTCGCCGATGTCCGCGATCGTAAGCTTTCCCATCATCCGTCTAAAAATCATCCACAGTGCTAACCATGAATCTTACAGTTGCCGAAGCTCACGTCTTGGCCTTCGAAAAGCCAGAGGCCGCTGGACAGCGATACCTGATTGCCAACTCTGCCTACAGCTACCAACAGATTTGCGACATCATCAGGGAAAAGTTCCCCGAGCAGAGCGAGCTGACGCCCAAGGGTGACACTGGCGCACCTCTCCCCCCTGCCTACCGACTTGACACCACCAAGGCTGCTACTGAGCTGGGCCTCAAGTTCAGACCGCTGCAGGAGACTATTGTGGACATGGTCAACAGCTTGTTGAAGCTGCACCACTAGAGGAAAAGTCGTGTACTCTGAAGTCTTGTGGTTTGCTTTGCGATGCACAATTGGCATTCTTAGTCCTATAATTATAGAATAGAGTATATAATAGAGAAAATGAGAAGAGGGTTATACTTCTAAGACTTGTTCCGCCTGTCTCGTGCTATCTCTCGTACAGTTCCCTTTCTGTCGAGTTGCAAAACGCCGTTCCTATAATGCCAATCGCCGAGTTCAAAAAGCCGAATATAAACGAGAACGGTTCTTCGTAGCCTTCAAGCGGCATAACCAACATACCTCTCAACAATCTAGATTCTGATCAGCTCACAAATCCACACAATAGTGCCCCTCCACCTTGCATACGGCAAGCACAGCGCCAACGCCCTTGCATAACTAGGCCTCACCCGCTGCAGGCCAAGATCCTCGTAACATCGCTTCCCTCCAATGGCATGATATCCGAAAAGCCCCATTCCATGACGCTATGCAGGTCTAAACCATAGTTCCCACTCTACCAAATAAGCTTAACCAACGGTAGATATATTACGTAGTCTGTATAACCATTCATGTTGGGATATGTCCATGACCCTGCCTATCAGACAGCAAGGAGGCCCAAGCAGCAGAGACATTCGGCGTGGCTACGCAAGGAGGACGTTATGTTTCACAATTGGGATTCTTTTACGAGCTGCCTATTCATGCGGGGGGATGTCGATGACAGAGTGTAGCCGCTGTGTTAGGATTCAGCTCCGCTGAGCTGACGGAGTCTGTGTGACCCTTTTGAGGCGGTGTCGTGGAATGATGTCTCGGCTTGTCGCGGACAACTTGACGTGGGTTTCTTTCCGGACATTGAAGCGTACGATCGGCTCCGACAACAGCATTATCGAATTAAGATATAAGACTGTGAAATAACCTTTGCTCTCTTCTTCTCCACAAGTCCAAACTCAAATAAACACCACTGACTCTTTCTACTCTACTCTACTACAAACACCAATTCGCAAACATTCACGATGCTTCTCAAATCTGTCCTCCTCTCCCTCGCCATCTCCCTCGCCACGGCGCAAAGCGAAGTCGGCCGCCCCTGTGGCTTCAAGATTGCCCCCTGCCCCTTCGACATGAAGTGCATCGCCGACAACCCGTACTGCCCTGAGCTCAACAAATGCCCCGGCCACTGCGAGTTCAAGAACAAGTATGCTTCTTGCGGAGGCTTCACGCCAAGGCCGCACAACTGCGATAAAAAACACGAGTGCCAGGATGATCCTCGGCTGCCGCCGAACTGCGGCATGGCATGTGATATTCCGGGAATATGCGTTCCCAAGGATGCTCATTTCTGTGGGGGATTTCTAGGATTGGCTTGTCCTGACGGCTTGTATTGCTACGATGCATTGGATGGGTGTGATCCTGAAAATGGTGGTGCAGACTGCGGTGGTATTTGTTTGTAGAGCAGCAGTCAGTCAACTCTTCGAAGGAAATTTGGTGACCATTTTCCGCAGATATCTTGAGACGAACAAGATTTGAAGGAATCCTAATATACAATATTGCAATGTATCTCATACCTCTAACCTTGATGCTCCTATAATAGGCTGTCTCTTCAAACACCGTGGCCAAATTGTAAACATATCATTCAAGTAAACCCGATCTTCTTCAGCACCAATGGCTTCGCAGAGCCTTACATAGTTGCATCCAAATACGCCTTTCTCCCCTGGATAGATATCGACCCAATTCTGGTTGTAACAACTGTGCCCAGGCGCGGCGCTCCTCCTCCTCTTCTTCTTTTAGCGGAGTTTGGAGAATTTGTTGGAACGAAGGTATCCAGGTCGTCAACTCTTTGCGTGCAATATAATTTTTTAAAAGTTGTGGCAACAGGGACTTCCAGATTTTTTGTTCCTCGTCCGTCATAGGCTGCTCTAAGAATCGTGGTAATAAAGGCCTCCAGATGCTTAGATCCTCATCTGTCATCTGCTTCCTTAAGAATTGTGGCAACAAAGGCCTCCAGGTGCTTAACTCTTTCTCCTCTATAGGCTGCTTTAAGAATAGTGGTAAGAAATACCTCCAGGTTGTTAACGACTCGTCCGTCATAGGTGGCTCTAAGAATTTTTGTAATAAAGGCCTCCAGGTGCTCCTCTCGCTATACATCATAGGTCTACTTAGTGTTTGCAGTAGTAGTGGCATCCAGATGCGTCGCTTCTCCTTCCTTGAACGCTGACCTTCATCTGATCGTATCCATGGAGCCCAATATCGTTCCTCTTCTTCAGATTTAAATCGGCTTGCGTTTGTTCGGCTCGCACATTTTCGATCCATATCGCGCCATTCTACTTCTTCTACCTTGATTTCTTCTAGAAAAACAAGCACACATGTGTGACTGGTCATCGCCTGATTGCGCCGCAATTTAAACAGGTCTTCAACCACCCTTGTTCCATAGCGCTTTAAAATGGGCGACACTGTGTCTTCATCAAATAAACCTTCTTTTCCTTCAAGAAGTAATTCAAGCGTTAGTTCTCTGCGGTAGGCTGAAGATTCATCGACAATTTTTTGTGCCAAAGTTTTCCAGGGATTGGGGCGTTGGACTGAAGCCAGGTTGTTGATCCGAGCCAATGCAGCAGCTCGCTGGTCTGGAGACAGCCGGCAATGCACAGCCGGGTTTCCGAGCAACAATTTAATTGCATTCAAGCCATGATCGGGGGAATCGCATGCGGCTTGAATTATGCCCTCGGTGATTGTAATATAAGATGGACAGTAACGAAGAAGTAGTTTGAGACAATCCACGCCACCCCGCCAACTCTTCATGGCAGCTGTAATAGCATGTTCGGCAATCTCAAAATCAGTGTGCTTTTGAACAAAATGCATCAATATGTAGGAACCGTAATATTGGATCTCAGCCGCAGCAACGAGAAGTTCTGATATAGTAGCGGTGTTGTTGTCTTTCTTCCCTAGCAGAATCCTGATTATCTCAGCTTTCAAATACTCGGATCTATTCCTAGCCACCGCCTCCAAAACTGGAGTGATGTCGTAGTCTTGGGTCCAGTTTAGGGGTAAAAGAAAGCGCATCGCCGAATCGCCAGATGTTAAATTCTCCGCGGCGGCAATGAGTATCCGTTCAGTGACGACGAGTTGATTTTGGTAGCGCCAAAAAGCCTCCAACACATTTTTGGCGCCAATTGAGTTTGTGGCTGCACATATCAAAACCTCCTCGTCTATTTTGAATTCTCCTCCACGACACCGAAGCAATACCTCAACTACCTCGCCGGTTTTGTCGTACTGTGCTGCAGCCTTGATTACTTCCTGACTGACCAAGATTTCGGGATTTTGGAGAAGCATCTCCATATCGGATGGCAGTGACTTTTTTACTATTTCCATGCAGAAATTCGTTCCGAGCGCGGGTAAGTCCCTCAATAGCTCTCGTATCGAAGATGGTCGCGGCCACCACGTCAAGTTTTTCAAATCAATATGGTAGATATATCGAATAACATCATTAATTAGGTCTTCTTCTTTCTTCCAGTAATCTGGAAAAAGGACATCGTTGAGTTTGCCCGCTAAATCAGAAGACATGCCTCGTAAAGCGTAAACGAGATCTCGCGGTTCGGTAGCTTCACTTCTCCCAAAATTTAATAGGAGCCTGTAAAGGCTTCGGCTCTCGCTCGACCGTGTGAATTTCCTCCAGAGAGATGGCATGATGTCGAGAACAGATTGACAGTGAGAGTCTGGGGTAACTCTCAAGAGCAGAGGAGTAAGACTGAAAAGGCGGGCCGACACAGATTTTGTACCACAAGATATAATGCCGGCCTTTGCAAATGCCACCTCTTGTAAAATCCAGACCCTTCGAAACCAAGGTTGCTCCAGAATTTCTTGCAGACCTTGTCGTTGTAAGTCCTCGAGTTTAGCATTAACTTCCTCCCAAACCGTCTGGAAAGAAGTCCAAAGATCCTTCCAACGGCCATCTTGAGGTGACCAGGCTTTACAAGCTTGTTTGAGGCTCTCTCTCTGCAGCCACTGCAGGCTTTCCATAAAGACATTTGTCACATTTGACCCCGGACCTAAACGGAAAATCACACGATCGGCTTCCTTGTAGATGTTCCCCATTTGTGCAACTTGATGTCCCCTCTCTTTCTTGTTTTTTTGGTCAATGCACACGGCGTCAATCCACAAGAAGCGCTCCTGTTCCTGGTAGCGAAGGTCAAGCAGTGCTTGGTAGAGATTATAGGTAACCCTCAGACAGCAACCATCAACATAAATGATTGCGGTAGGATTGGGGGAGCCCCAGGTGTAGGAGAGAGCTTCATAAGAAACCATAGTATCTCGCTGATGCAACTCTGCCAAGATAAGGCGGCAAGATATGACGCCGCTATTTCCTGGATGCAGGCAGAGTAGCCGAATCGCAGGCTTATCCAGATTGAGAGGAGGATATTTGAATTCTTCCATGAGGGCATATAATAGCTCGTTGAGACGAAGTAGAAAAGTCGGCATGTAAACGATGGAGCCTGAGCTCGAAAAAGATATTTGGAAGACTCATAGTTCGTTGCTTAGAAGAATTTCTACCTCTATATATATACTATATACTCCGTACTGTAGTTCGGCAAACGGTTCAAGATGAAATATTCAGCCTTGGGCAGAAATACCTGTGCAACTGAATCGCCATTCGACTGCGGCCCAGCCACGTTTGCTTGCATGTTAGCCAGCCCTAACCAGCAGAGAACCAATCAAAGTCAGATCACACACCCATCCGGCGGAGATATGGTTTTAATACGTCAGAGAGGCATCAACGTACTGATGCAGTTTAAGATTGCAATGTCTGAGCCACTCTTTAGAATTTTTGCTGCAAAGATGGCAATGCGCATGTAACTTCGTATCATATGGGGATGACCCATGCTCTGTGTAGCAACCATTGGAGGACATGTATAGACTAGACGGTTTTCTAAATTGACGCTCTGTGTGATGTAATGTAAAAATCTGCCTAAATGCACTATTTAATCTATCCAATCTAAACAATGCTCTTTCAGGCGTCAATTAGGCTGCTGCGTAGGCAGTGCCATAAGGCTGAAGATCAAGGCCCTCAATGAAAGGTGGGCCTGGTAGCTCGCCCTTCTGTCTGTTCTCCAGGTGCTTTTCAACCGCGACGTGTAAGACCTTGTCGTGATCCGGTCTTCTCAAGTCGAGCGGTTCATAACCAAGAGCAGCTATCATCATCCTACATCGCAATGACAAGTCAGTATACTGTATATTCAAATAGAATGTAAACGACTCACTGGATCGTAGCAGCGACGTTGGTCAACATAAAGTTGTCCTCGCCAATCAACTGCTTAATGGCTCCATCTACAGCGCTGTCAAGAATCTTCTGCGGCAGGTCGTATTCATGAGCAGCTGGACGGCCAATTCCAACTCCATGCATCTTATCCAAGGCCTTGACCATGCCGGCCGTCGTGCGCAGGCCACCAGTGATGTACGCCTTGGTCTTCTTCAGCTTTGGGATGACCATTTCAGCAAACTCGATGAAGTAAGCTTCTCTCTTCTTGGTGGATTCTCTTCTGTGCTCAAACGCCAAAACCTCATATGTGCCACCCGAAAGCTCAACCCAGTCGAAGTTGTTCTTCTCGAGCTCCGCGCAAAGGACTTTGCAGTCTTCAACTGTGAAACCACCCTTCTGGAACTCGGCGCTGTTGAGCTTGATACCGATGCTGAAAGATTTGTCGGGAACGCGAGCACGAATGGCATCTGTGATTTCAAAGATGATTCTTGCGCGGTTGGCCAGTGAGCCGCCGTATTCGTCTGTCCTCAGGTTGGTTGATGGTGCCAGGAATTGAGCCAAGAGATATCCACTGCAAGCCGTATGTCTTAGTATCACTCTATTGTTCGCTTTTCTCCAATTGCCAGCATAATCTTTAGGTGAGAAATTGAATTGAAGATATCTCCGTCTTTAGACTTACTGTGCGGCGTGAAGCTCAACACCATCAAAGCCAGCCTTGTAGCAATACTCGGCCGCGTGAGCAAAGGAGTTGATAATATGATCGAAATCCGCCTTTTCCATCGGCCTTGGCTTTGCGAATGTTCCGAAACCAGCAACCTCCAACTGCACATCACTAGGGGAGACGGGGTGTGGCTGAATCATTTCCTGAACTTGTCGGCCTGGATGGCTTAGCTGCGTGTAAACGAGGCTGCCGTGCGCCTTGGCCGCCGAGGCAATTTCCTTGAATCTCTCAAACCGCTCGCCGGAAAATGGTGCACCTGAAGGAATGATGTGGTTTCCGATGCCCTCTAATTGGTCATACTCGATCATGGTGTTGCCGAGAAGAATGACTCCGTATCCCCCGGCACCCCATAGCCGGTAAAGGTTGACGAGCTCTTTTGGTGGGATGCCTCGCTTGGTCAAGTCCTTGTCGTCCCAACTTGACTGCAGCTCAGACATGGCAGCCTTCATGAAGCGGTTCTTGGCCGTCTTGCCACTGAACTCGAAGGCAAGGGGTTGGCCAAGAGGCGCAGGGTCAATCTTTTCAGGAGCTTCTGCCATGATGGTCACTTATTTAGTGTCTTCTGTTCGGAGTGTATATACGAAATGCTTTGGATTGAAGACTCTGTTTTTATGTGCTTCTCATTCGCATTCTGCGGTGGGAAACGCTATGCTTTTATACTCGGCAGGCAACGACTCAAAACGCGGGATGCGAAGACAAATATTAGTGGATATAACCATCAACGCAACCCCCTAGTCAACCCCCTAGTTCTCGCGGGTATGTGAAAGCCGACGACAGACTCCTCGTGACGATCGCCCATCCTCTGCCAATACGAATCGTACAAAAAATAGCTTCATTACTCCTCAGCGTCGATGGTGGGTGGAGCATGACTGTCGGAATTACTCGCGCCAAGGTTGTAAGGAAGGGTCCATTTCGAAGTTATCAATCGCTTAGCAACTGAAAGTCCGCTAGGGCTCGGCATATGGAGAAGGCTTTAGCTTGAGGAGGATGTCAATGCATACTCCGTATTACCGAAACTACGCAATATTTGATCTGATCTATCAACACATATCGGTTATTGTTACGGCCATTGTCCGTTTAAATACACCCATGAACCTTACAATCCCACACAGGCTGCATAGTTGCTGCCCGGTTAGGCTACTCATATGCTTAAAGAGCTCCAGATATTATGTCATGATATCCGGAAGGAATGCTGCGGCGGGTTTTCGCTATTGTGGATAACAGACGTAAACGAATGCGAGAAGTTATGGCCCGCTTCAATTCTCTGCTCTCCAGTGAGCATGGAAATGCTAATTGGGTCCTTGAGTCTGTAAAGTTGTATGGCGTATGCAAGCCAACACTCTCATAGTTGTTAGCCCACAACTCGTGAGCGATGGGCAATCCTATTGGGGCTTGAATACGATTACGATTTTGCGATGATAGGTCAAAGCTATAGGTCAAATTCAACTTAGCGGCGCAACAACCTACCTAAACAAACTGCGAGTCATTCTAGGGATCAAATGAAGACGGCTATACAATCACCAGTTATTAATTATGCAGCAGTTTCACACCCTCGGTCTCAGGAGAAAAGTATCATCCGTTGCCGTTGACGCTGCTCATCTCCAGGTGGCCTCCAGGAGCGACATGTCTGAGACGACTTACACGGAATATGCCGATAAAGCAGACGGAAGCAGAGTCGCTCTAACCACTTCAGCGAGGCGCAGACTCGGCAGGGGACCAGGATGGGCTTGGGTGTAGCAATTGTATCATCGGCATTTTGTCTCTGCGCGTCTCTATCCAATACGCCGTTCCTGTACTGGCATCGCAGGCTTGTGCTTGTAGTTACCGCGAATTCTACAGCGTCACACTGCCTGTGCCTTGATCAAATTTGTTTCGGTGAAACGTCTATGTACTATAACCGGTTGCTTCAATATTAACAGACATAAGGACATACACAGCTGTATCGTCCGATCTACAACTCACCCCACGAGAACCACCGCAATAACTTGCCCACTAACGGGCGCCGGGCTGAACTAACATGTAGGGCTAGGATTGACGCTTGTATTATAAATACACGTACAATGGAAATTTATCCAGACATCGTCGGAGAAAAATACCCGCCGAGGCAAAGTGTCGATTAGGTCAGCGGCTCAAACAGTGGAGTTTGCTTTCAAATCCAAAGCTCTGAGGACTTAATATTGGCTTTGTTCCGTGGAAAAACTAGCATCGGTCGAACAATCAGACCGTGGGGATAGTTGTGCCCAGGAGATTGGCAGCGTTAGTATAAATGGCAAGTTTCTGCGATGGATAGAGAATCAAGTCCCATCGATTTTGACTAGCACAAATCACAACCCTCAAATCCCTGCAACAAACTTACATACTTTGGCCTCTAGTAAGCCCCTGATAACCAATTACACGGATAGTCCAAAGCCACACGAACCATGACGCACTTCCGCATCGACGTCGTCTCAGACACCGTCTGCCCCTGGTGCTACGTTGGCCGCAAGCAAGTCCAGCGAGCCCAGCAAATCTGGCAGCAGCGCTATCCTTCCTCCACCGACACCTTTTCGGTCAAATATGCCCCCTTCCAGCTTAACCCGGATTCTCCTCGGGGCCCTGGCAAGAGCATCGACAAGCAGGGCTACTACGTGCAACGCTTCGGCACTGAGCGAACGGCCATGATTCAAGAGCGTCTTCGCGGCGTGGGCGAAGCCATTGGCATCAACTTTCGCTTTGGCGGCAGAGTCGGCAACTCGCGAGACTCGCACCGCCTAATCCACCTGGGCAAGAAGCACGGCGATGAGACGGAGCTCAAGGTGGTTGACGGGCTCTTCGCCGCGTACTTTGAGAATGAAAAGGACATTACCGATTACGATGTGCTCAAGGAGGTTGCTACGGGAGCGGGTATCACTGAGGCCGAGTTCAAGAAGGCCATTGTGGACAGCGATGAGGGAGGTGAGGAGGTTGACATGTCTGCTGGAACTGCGCGGTTCAGGGGCATCAGCGGTGTGCCGGATTATACCATCCAGGGCAAGTTCAAGTTGAGCGGTGCTCAGGACGCCATGGAGTTTGTCAACGTATTTGAGAGAGTCAAGGCTCAAAACTTTGCATAAGCGTATTGTTGAATAATAGAAGAATATAATAGAATAAAAATAGAGGAGACACATGATTCTCTGCTATTAAGATAAAAAACCAGGGTATTCCCAAAACTCATTATCTCTTTATATCAACCCA
Source organism: Trichoderma virens Gv29-8 (assembly GCF_000170995.1). Lineage (NCBI taxonomy): Eukaryota > Fungi > Ascomycota > Sordariomycetes > Hypocreales > Hypocreaceae > Trichoderma > Trichoderma virens. The sequence continues at coordinate 289,190 of NW_014013666.1, forward strand.
AAACTCCAACTGTAGCAAACCATCAGCCTCTACTGCGGAACACCACCTCCGCTCTTCTCTCAAGCACACTCTCCCACACCCTCCTTTCCCTAAATCCCGGCATGTAAAACAGCACGCCAATCTCCTGGCTCGTCCACCAACTGGCTCTGTCCATGTTTCCCGAGCCCAGCACCAAGTACTCGCCGTCTACCATTGTCATCTTAAAGTGGCTAAAGACGGGTTCGTCTTCAAGGCTCGCTCTATCACTCAGCTGCTTATAGTACAATATCTCCAGCTGTCCTGGCGACGCTGACTGGGCTTCCAAGTCACTCCCCCGAGATTGCTTACACAGAGCCCGGTACTTTTTGACGAACCGCCGGATGCACCACGATGTCGTTGTCCCAGCGGTGATGAGCTGCTCAATGACCATCATATTGCGGCCGGTACGCACTTGTACGTTTACTCCGCGAGAAAGTGCTTCTAGCAGAGCCTCTATCACGGGCCACGATGTGAGATTTGGTGTGACGAGATGGATATCGTGACGAGCATTTGCAAACAGAGTAAGCAGCGCGGCGTTGAGAGGCGTCATGGGCGGATTGGACTGAGAGAAGAAGGGAAAGAATCTGAATCGAGGATTTCGATGATGTGGCGATGGGAGAAAGATAGCCGGCGTTGGCGCAACAGCGGTGAAATGAATACACTGCGTCGCTGAGCTGTCGTTGTCCTCCTCGTTGAGCGGCGAGGCGCTTGAAGTTTCATCGTCCTCGTCAACGCCGTCATCGATATCCCTGCTCTGGGACTCAATCGCCGCCGTCCTCTGTCTCCCTGTAAGCTCGATATTATCGTTGCTTACTGACCTCGCCTTATCAACTCTCGCGCCCCAGACTCGAGCGTGGAAAGTCAACAGCTTGTCCACAACTTCGCCCTCCAGCTCGACGCATCCCTCAAACCATCTTTCCCAGCTCACGTTGCAGCTCGGAACCCACGCTTTAGCTTCATCAATAATAACATATTTCGGATGCATCACACTCAATGGTGTAAAGAAGAGGCTCTTGACCGTCATCTCAATACCCCCTTTTCTCAGCGTCTTCTCGCTCGGCAAGCCCAGCTTCGCCCATTTTGACGGCGGATAGATGCATCCCTCCGGCGCAGACGTGTGAAACAGTTTCTGGAACAATCCCCAAGAAGAGAATCCAATGCTTACATGCAACGTAGGCAGTGGCTCTCCTGACCTTGAGCGTGCCTCAGCTAGTTGGATGAGGGTCTGGCGGATGCCGTCGAGAGAGGGAGAGGCGGCCCAGTAACATGTGACGAAATGAACTGAATGCTTGGCGGATGCAATGGCAGGCAGAATTGCGCGAGTGAATATGGAATGTCCTGTGCCAACATAGAGCAGCTTTGGCGTGGTGGTCGTCAGCAGAGAGTCGATGGCTTCAGGGTCGTGGTAGTTGGGAGAGTCTCTAGAGCGCTCATGTTGATGGGAGAGGAGCAGGTCTCTCCATGGCGTAACGAATGAAGACGGGAATTCCAATGGCTGCGACATAACAAACACAAGCAAGAGAAAGATAGATTGATAAGCCTGTTCAGCAATTGAGAGTGTGTGAAGTAGGAAGCAGACGGATGAGATCGGATATCCAAGATTAAATGACGGTGTCTCACAGCTCACGACAGCACAGCCACGCGCAAAACAGCGTCTGGAGCAAACACGCCGTGTGTCTCAGTTACACGTGGAAACACGAGCAAAAGGATGGATCAGAAATTACACGTATGCTGTTTAATAGCCAAAAAGAAGATGCAACACCTTGGGGCGATAAAATGGGTGAAAAGGCAAAAAATAACTGTCCTCGGTGAGGCTCGAACTCACGACCTTCAGATGGCCCAAACTGATGTTTGGATCATATTAGATTCAATATGAGACTGACGCGCTAGCCAACTGCGCCACGAAGACCTGTTATTGAAATACAAGGGGTAAAGAAGCGACTATCAATGTAGCTTGCACTGGTGGTTGTCGCAAATAACCAATACACGTGGTCAATTATATCGAATATTAATTGGGAGATCCTTTTCATTTGTCATCAGAGATATCAGAGCCTACCACCACGTAAATTCTAGTGTCCTGTCAGTGTAATTCTAGGTATCTTGCCGCCTACCATCGCCAGGCCTTGTAACAACTTGGAAGGAGGACCAATTGCCAATTCATCAAAGGCATAATAGCATCAATGGTTCACGATAGCCTACATGTATCCGATGTAACGGGCAATGCAGCTGCCAGTAGGCGACCTGCATCAAATCGGCCCTGAAATTACGTACTACCTAAGCTGCTCTGCATTCGCTACGGAGTACATATGTACATTAAAGCGCTAGGCTGTTCAGGTACAAGAAAGCTCCGAATCCTACCTGTAATTACAAGGCCGGGCTCACAGTATAACCGCCAGTAGACTTGCATCCATACAATTTGAAGGTTTGTGTTGATCATATAGTACCTATGAGATTAAGTCGTCACAACTCCAACGCAGACCATGGACTGGACATGGAGGTGTTATTGATCAACCAGAACATACATGTATATGGACCTACTTCAGCACTACCTAGGTAGGTATGGTTCTACACAACCAGATGACTACAGCGGTACAGTGCTATCATTTCAGGAGACTACAGTAGCAAACCCCCTGTAGCTGCTCCTCCTTGGCGCCATAGTCACGCGCCTCGGCGGGGCTCCAGCACGCTTCCGCACCTGCAGCTTGATTTCATCAATCGAGCTGGTAGCCGAACCGCGAATCGCAGCCTCATCTCGACAAACTCCAGCACGTCAAGCCCTCTGCTCGAGTCACAGCCTCTCCTTTTGCGCCTCGTTTTCTTTCCTTTTCCTTTCCCTTGTCCTCCGACAAACGCCACGATGCTCTCCGGCGTGCTAATCTTCAACCAAAAGGGCGAGAACCTCATCTTCCGCGCCTTTCGCAACGACTGTCGCCCTCGTCTTGCCGACGTCTTCCGTATCCAGGTCATCTCCAACGCCCAAGTCCGATCGCCCATCTTGACGTTGGGCAGCACGACCTTTAGCCATGTCAAGCACGAGAACATTTACCTGGTGGCCATCACCAAGAGCAATGCCAATGCCGCGCTGGTCTTTGAGTTCCTCTACCGGCTGATTCAGCTGGGAAAGGGGTACTTTGGCAAGTTTGACGAGGAGGCCGTCAAGAACAACTTTGTGCTGGTCTACGAGCTGCTGGATGGTAATTGCTCCAACATTACCCATGCCCTCAGCTGCTCCAATTACTAACAATGTAACTTCCACTGCAGAAATCATCGACTTTGGCTATCCCCAAAACACCGAGACCGACACGCTCAAGATGTACATCACCACCGAAGGCGTCAAGTCCGAGTCGCGACCCGAAGACACGTCCAAAATCACCATGCAGGCCACCGGCGCGCTGTCATGGCGAAAGGCAGACGTCAAGTACCGCAAGAACGAGGCGTTCGTCGATGTCATCGAGGACGTCAACCTGCTCATGTCTGCCACCGGCGCAGTTCTGCGAGCGGATGTCACGGGCCAAATCGTTATGCGCGCCTATCTCTCCGGCACCCCCGAGTGCAAGTTTGGGCTCAACGATCGACTGCTGCTAGACAATGACGGCCTGCTTAGCCTTCCCAGCGGCAACAAAATGGGCACCAAGGCCACCAAGGCAGCGGCGGGAAGCGTCACGCTGGAGGACTGCCAGTTCCACCAGTGCGTCAAGCTGGGCAAGTTCGACTCGGACAGAATCATTAGCTTCGTCCCGCCCGACGGCGAGTTCGAGCTCATGCGCTACCGTGCCACCGAAAATGTCAACCTGCCCTTCAAGGTGCACGCCATCGTCAACGAAGTCAGCCGCACAAAGGTCGAGTACAGCATCGGCGTCAAGGCCAACTTCGGATCCAAGCTCTTCGCCACCAATGTCATCATCAAGATCCCGACCCCCCTCAACACCGCCAAGATCACCGAGCGGTGCACACAGGGCAAGGCCAAGTACGAGCCCAGCGAGAACGTCATTGTCTGGAAGATTGGCAGGTTCACCGGCCAGAGCGAATACGTCCTCACTGCCGAGGCTGCCCTGACCAGTATGACAAACCAGAAAGCATGGAGTCGACCTCCCCTGAGCATGAACTTTAGCCTGCTCATGTTTACCAGCTCTGGCCTATTGGTACGATACCTAAAGGTCTTTGAGAAGAGCAATTACTCCAGTGTCAAGTGGGTGCGGTACATGACAAGAGCAGGTTCATACGAGATAAGGTACGTCGTCTTGAATCCAAAGATCCGTCTATGGCGCTAACTCTATCTTTTTTTTTCTCTAGATTTTGAGGTGATTTGACTGTATGATGATGGATTTATGGCATGTATGGCGTTGAAGGATACTCGGGCAAAAAGCTTTAATATCATTGCATCTTCTTAATCTCCTTTCTCATCATCCTCGGCATGGCTTCGCCTCCCCCCTCTTACAACCGAGGCTGCAATCCATCCTACGAGAATGTGATGGTCTCAAGGGCGGAAAGCTTGTGACATATTCACTTTGACAGCCCCCCTTTTGTGTTGCATACCCCTCGGATCCGTCCGCGGATAGCTGCAGAAAGTGTCAGATCCCCCCTATCCATCTACGGTCCAGAATATGGGTTCGGCAAGCTTGCTCGTTCATGTCTGCTCTGCTTTCACATCAAGAACCCAAAACATCCAAATTAAAGAACCTTCGGGTAGGCACCGTTCTACTGACAGCGTCTGAGGATGATTCAGATAATCTTATTCGGTCCGAACTAGCGCATCCCGGCGAAGAACTTGCATCAGTTATGCTCTTCTCCAGCCACCAATATCATACCGGAGATGCTGCTCGAATACAACCGCTAGCTCCGGGTCCACCGAAGGAATATTGTTCGCCACAGCAGGGTCAGCTCACAGCGTGTTCTGGATATTTTCTGAAGGAAATGGATATAGAATGAGAGAATACGAGGCTTCATCAATGGAGCCTCTCACCAACAGAGTCGAGTCCTCTCGTGTACCCTCAGATGACGCCACAAATGTGCCTTTACCATGGGTATGACGGGTATGTCCTGGATCGGCCACCCGCGTGCTGTCTTATGCTCCAAACGTTGTTGTGTGACTGTTTCCTGGCCCTTCGCGTTTACTTTGAATGATGTGATAAGTTCTAAACATAACCAAGGTTTGTGAATGGAGATCGCCAGAGTGCCATCGTCTTGTTCAGGCGAAAACAATTCTGAATATTGTGCGCACAAGCAAGGAACACCTTTCGGAGTGGCAAATTATATCGAAAGATTAGAGCTTGGGCCAGCTCTCGTTATTAGACACAGCTCAGGCAATCCGCACCCTGCGTTACACCAATTCATTCCCGTGGCATGTGCTTCCTCCGAGACCGAGCTGCGGAAGTATCAGACCCCGGATTAACTAACGTGGAAACCACGATATCCTACTAGGTTATTGCTGTTTATGCTCCTGCGAAGGCTCACCTCTCTATCCAACTTTTTTCCAATTCTCTGTCACAAGGCGTTGAAGCACCCATGGAGCAATCCATGGAGCACTGGATTCAACCAGCAATACAACCGGAGCAATCGATAGAGCAGTGAACCTCAATGTCTCATTCATTCATGCGAGTTCTATATCTATGGTGGTTTTATCCATTGCACATGGAACCTTATTAACCCAGACAGTATCACGATGATTCACAAGTCCCTCTTGTATGTGGTCCGACGGCGTCGAATTTACCCCCTCCAAGAGCACACAACTTTGGTAGCACCTGCAACTTCCCACGAGACTTCAGGCGTCACCGATCATTTGTACCCTGATAAAGAGCGCCAGAGCGCCTTGAGCGACCTTCTAGAAAGATTTTTATCATATTTCACCCAAACACATGTTTGCCTCTCCGACGGAACTCTCTTGTGCTCGAAACATCCCAGGGCATATCTAAACATGTCTGATATGGATCAAAGCAAGCCACACGGCATCCCGCCGCTCAGCAACGCCCTCGACGACGCTCACACAAGTTTCCAGCTCATGAAAGCTCTTCTCAGGCCATCATTCCTTCTTCCATCAGCTACTGCTACGGTTGATGTCTTCCCTTGTTTTAAGAGCAATATGTCTTATTCTCTGTGCTCCCTCTTTTACGCCGAGGCAAAGTGGTCCTATTTTTGCGTCAGCATTGCTCCCATCACCAACCATTTCGGAGACATGGCTCCATGAGGACGGCGGTAAGCACATGGAAGAATCTCCCCCGCCTCTGAGGGAAGCAGTCCCACAATGGCTTCATTATTGCGGTGTTATTGAAACGGACAAATGTCCCAGCTGGTAAGCGACGTCCGAAGGCAAGTCGTTGACAGTTGATCGAGCAGCAAAGGCACTGGCATACCGAGGATGCTGGCGAGAGTTATAAATGGGGTCCTATTTCTCTCTTCAACGTGAGCTCAGTCAATATCAGCCAAACACAAGGACACTCATTATACCTCCTGCCTGATATTAGCTTCAGCAGTATCAACTTGGCTCTGCACAATTCCCAGTTTTCTGTTACCGTCCTCGGCACAGCACTGCTACCACTGGACCTGAACCGTTCAACAGTGAGACGGAGTTTCGATATTGGTTCAGGATTCCATAGCCTTGGGTACCGTCACTATATACCACAAGGTGCTCTTTGGCCACCTCCAGACAGGTTTCAGCTTTTCGTGGGAGATACAGATTCTGGTCTTGGCTATCTTGCCGTACGCTTCAATAATTTCGGTGTGGAATATTCAATATTTCATGAGGGTGAGTTTTACGATTGCGGATAAACAACAAGGCGCGTTTGTCGTTGGGAGAAACCCACTGAGGACATCAGGATAAAATCCCATACTCGGCATAGCAGGGACAGGACAAGTCAGAAAATCGTGAGCGACGTCGTCAACGACGTCGTCATCTTCTTCTAAACATTCAACTCTAACGTCTGTGCCAATTTGGCATCTCCGTACGGAGACATCTGACAAACACTCAAAGCAAGCGCCTCTTCGGCCGCCGAACGGCTCATATTCTCCCTCTTCCCCCTCAAACTACTTTCCGGAGACACAAAACAGACTCAGCAAGCCACATCTCCTTGTGTCGTGCAAGGCCGCCAATCATCTCGGGCCGCGTCACCGTATCATCGTCTGCTAAAAGGGTCATCCGGGTTGCGGAGTAGAAATAGGCATTCTGCCGAGACGGCCACCGCACCTTGTGTAACCTCGATTCCGAGCCAACTTCGGGCTCAACTGTCTCAGTTGGTCTCGGCCCCCCTCCTTTCCGACCTGAGATCTTTGTTGTACTCGTACTAGACGAGGCCAAAAATAAAACAGATAAAGGCAAAAAGGACACAGCATGTGCCAGTACTCGTTCATACACTACCACCATCAACACCCGTGCACACACCCGTCCAGCCTTGTCCCCCGATACTCGTATTGCCCTGCCGCTGCCATCAACCCGGCCACCAACCAATATTCGCCCTGTCCTGCCACCACCGTCTTTGCATCTCCTGAGGCTACAGGCGAAAATCCCTGCGCGCGGGGAAACTGCCTCATCTCGCCGGCCTGCAGCTCGGGGACGTGCCGGCTGCAGGATCTCAATGGGAGATGGGTCTGTTGCAAGTGTAAGCGCGGGGGCAATGTCTATCGGTCTTGTCATCACCGGAAGAAAGGGTGTCCTGATACATTTTGTTATCATGACATTTGCGAGAATTGCACTCCTGATATATAGAGGGAACACCTCGTTGCTTCTTTATTGTATCCTTTTGTTCCTGTCTTTGATCCTCTCTTCCTTCTCTGGCCTGTACAAACTTTAGTCCCAGACGACGAAGAGGAGAAATGAAATCATGTGGAAATCAAGGGGGCGCTTTTACAGGGTGTGCGTGCAACCACCGCAGCAAAAGCTCACGAAGAATCTAAAACCTCGGGGGCGATACCCCTGGTTCGGCAATGTCTCGGCCAGACGTACCACATGATTTCACAGGGTAAGGGCCAGCCAGTCAGCCGGCTAGCCAAGGCAGCTTTGTGAACATTTTTAGGGAAAGTCTCAGGCCGCGGATCTGCAACTTCGGGGGTGTCTGCTTTTGTTTCTTGAGATTACTGGAAAGGATTTTGTATGAGTAAGAGTTGATGGACTGGGGTTCGTTTGTGCTCAGGTGTGGCGGGCACTTGTCCTTTTCAACCCGTCTATTGGATTTGTCTCAGATCATCTTTTGCTTTCCCGTTCTTGGTCACGTTCGTCATTATACTAATTTACACCACAACAAGAGCCAATGGCATTGCACAGATGGTTTGTGATACATCCATGACAAAGCAGATCAAATCAGCCAGGTACTCGTCATATCCGAGAGAAAAGAAGCCTCGGCTGAGCATACCCACCCATCCATCCACGTCTACGCCTCACTATTCTCAACTCTCCCGTTCACTATGTCTGCCCGTGTCAAAAACGATCACCAATAAAGCAATCCATACTCCCCCTCCATGAATCCACCAACCGGGAACCGGGCCCTTGCCGGCCCTCGTCCAAACTGACAGCTCCACAATGCCGTACGCCACAATCCCAGCCTTTTTAATAGAGGATCATGTAAGTGAAAATAAGTGTAATGTTCCACACCAGAAAACACAAGCAGCCAAACGGAAAGCCTTTCTTAATGATCGAGTCCTCACATGACGCAGAGAACCAAAAAGGGGGGGTGAGAAGCACATCCAGTCACATCTCCCTGATCATCAATCTTGATGTCATCACGGGGGAGCATATTCAGCCCATCTCACATGCCCCCGTTCATGAGGCGGAATCTGAGACTTTTTTCGGTGTACTTTTCCGTAAGGCCATTGGTCGCCCACATGCTTTTTTTTTCCCCTTTTTTTTCCTTCCCTCTCTCTCTCTCTCTTTACTTTTTCTCCCTTGCCTTCTCCTTCCTTGATCCGGTTATCGGATGTATAGGCCTCTTCATATGCCAACTCCAGTCTCTCCTAAGCGAGACCCAAAGCCCCTAATGCCTCCCATTCACCTACGTCCTCGCCACGGCACGCGACGGTGAAGCACCAATTCTCCAAAAATAAAGCAGTCAAACTCTTAGTGTATCCGTACCCCCAAAGGGCTGTTCATTTCCCAGCTTGGCTCGGCTAAACCTCACTTTCTAGTATCCCAACAATTTATTAAAAAGTAAAAAATAAAAAATAAATGACCGGTGAGAAGAACATAGATGAAAGTGATATTCAATATTTACGAGCAGGGGTGCCTCTATATCTTGGATTATTTGACGGGATAGCGGGTCGCGGCCTTGTAGTATTATTGGGGGAAAAGAATTAGAGATGTGATATTTTGGGGTTAGGCGAGGCGGCGTCGGTGAACTCGTGGGAACGTCATGGCGAGGCGGATGCATGATTGAACTTCTATAAATTGAAGGAGAAGAGAGCTGCGAATCATGAAGCAAAGGCTCATTGTTCTCATCTTTTGCCTTCTTACTTTCTTCGCCAAGTTGCTTCCATATGTCATTATAGATCCAATCTTCAAATTTCCTCTCATCAGCAACTTCAACCATTTCCTCGATATAGCCAAAACACCATCAAACAACCAACTCCTTCACCCTTCTCCCGCTCAGAGCCACCATCCAACATGTGCCAACTCCTAATATACGACCTCATCTGCTGCCACTCATCCCAAAAATGGGACTACTGCGCCGAATCCCAAACCAGCGGCCGCATCCCCTGCAAGCACCAAACCTTCAAAGTCGTCTCCTATCCCACCCCGGCAGAGTTCGAGCCGGCCCCCATCTGCCACCGCTCCGAGTGCCACTTCAACCGGCTCGACGGCGTCTGGAACTGCTGCTGGTGCGGCAAAACGCACAACACGACTGGCCGGTGCAGCGGCGGGATGATGTATTATGAGTACACCACGTGTGATCATATATGCTGTCCGTTCTGCAAGAGGGGGGATCAGGGGTTCTAGGTGGACGTCCGTATGGATGGAATATTCTGTCAAAAAGTTCTGTCTTTGGATGGACATAGTTTTTTGGAACCAGAAATGCGGGTAGACTAGACCATGATCCAGATCAAATTAATAAAGCATTAATATTGGAGGAATCAAGATCAAAAGCTGACATCTCTCTGTCTGCTGCGAACTGAAGCTGTCAATTTTGGGCATAGTAAGCTATAATTAGGAATGTTAACTCGCCTACCCATACATAATAGCAAACTCTCTTCCTATACGGCTTTCGAATTCTCTCCTTGATGATTTACCGAGTAAAGTCGAATCGAATCTTGCATTAGTCATGAAGCATTCGTATAGGTAGTTTGCACAATGACTCGCCACAGCATATTTGCTAGTATCCAAGTAAGCAGTAGTCTCTGCATGGATAGCACTCCAATATTGGGCTGTGCTGTTCTTTGCTATTTGCTTGTTTCATAGCCACAGCCACTTTACATCCATGCTCAGCCGGAAATTTGCAACGCCTTGCTTTTTTCGTAAGCAATTCCTGCTGCCTAGATAATCTAATGCAGTGAGACTCAGATTTCAAGATCGGCCGGCTGCCGACCTGTCAAAAATGTTATGCGAAGCGTCTGGGGCAAATATTTCGGAAGTGTGCATCACTTGTGAACCCCCAACGCGGCGTCCAAAGCAATAGTCGCAACTCTGTTTTTGTCCATCTTGTTCAACTCTGCTCATAAGCATCGTATCCACTTGGACACCCTCATTTATGGTGCCGTAACGAAAGAGGTGGTGTCGTGTCCCAAGATCCAGGACTTCGGGACGGGAATCTCCTCCCTGAGGCGCACGACGCCGGAACAATCTCTCCAGAGTAGTACAGAGGCATACATGCCCCGAGCAGTCAAACAGAGCCTCGCTGTTCTTCGTTTCCCTCTTTATTCACTTATGCCACATGTGCGAGTCAGAAGGGTCGCACACGAATCCAGTCTGCAACTACTTGCATCTGATAAAAACATCAGCAAGCTTATACCATCGGACTGTCCGAATGCGCAAACCAAACGAATTCGCCACTTGGTGCATTGTCAAGCCCATGCATCTTTGCCATGTCACACACAACTCCCCACAACGGCCGAAACATTGGATCTCAAAATTAGCCCACGCCGATCCGGAATACCGGGATCCAGGGTTCAGAGCCAGATCTCGACGCCCTCATCTTGCATATGTCTGCGAACGCTGGTATGACAGCATGGTTCGTGTCACCGGTTGTGGAGTGTAAATTTGCTGCATCACTCGCAGATTCTGAGGCTCGTAACTCAAAGCGGTGAGATTGCATTGGTCGTGAAATGAATAGTTCCAATCTCGCAAGGCAGGATGAATGAAGGATGGCACAGCAGGTGAGTGAGAGGACAGTCAGATCGAATCCGGGACCGACATGATTGCAACTTGGCACTTGCGCTTCCCATGGAAAATTATCGATCCCGAGACGTCGATCATGGGGCGAAAGTCTGATCGATGGAGACAAGCAGTCGAGATGTTCTATATAAAGAGGCAGTTCTGCCTCAGCAAGGGATTGTAAACACTAGCATCAGATCTGCCTCGCTGTTTCATCATACAATCCTCATCAGTCATCTTACCTGCTCCTTTCTCATCAACTACAAACTGCCATCCCTTCAAGATGTGTCACGGACATCCCCGATATCACTCGTGTGCTCACACATCACTCGTCTGGTATTATTGCCCTTCGGCACATATTGACTTGGAAACGGGCTTTGAAACGCCTTGCCGCAATGTCTCGTTTGCGCCAGCCCAGTCCAGCCCGTTGTCATGTCCTCTAAAGAACTGTCAGTTTGTAGACAAGGGTGGCAGCTGGATATGCTGCAAGTGCAATCAAGGGCCCAACACTCAAGGCTGGTGCTCTACTCCCATGGCCAACATCCATGATGGCTTGAATTCGTTACAACCGGAAGACGACCAAAGAACCTGTGACCATGGATGTTGTGATGACTGCAAGAGATTCGGTACGTTGACCACGCTTGTTCCCTCTGATGTAGATGAGAGCTAACTAACTGTTGTTTGTATCATAGGGCCGAGCCGCAGTCCTTCCCCAGAAAAGCGGGTTGTTGAGTCTCGCAAGGGACGATCACGCAAGTATGGGTATGCAGCATCATCCAGATCCCATCGATGCGAGTCACCATATGCCATGATGAAAGGACTATCACTCGACAAGGGGTCCGAGTCTGGGAGCACAGCTGCCTCTTCGTCATCCAGCAGTTCATATGACTATCGTTCCAAGAAATCCAAGCCATCCAAGAAGAGTCACAAGTCCAAGTCTCGGAGCTGAGAGAGCCAGGGAAATACAGTATTGCCTGTATTAATGATTCACAACATTTGTAACCAGTGTACTTTTATATATCAATGAAGAATTAGTAGTTCATGTTATGATTTGAGCGCAGGCGAGACTGTCTCATCAAATGATGCGGTGCTCATCAAAACCTGCCACCCGGCATATGTGTGAAGAATTACAAGAGAATATGGAGACTGTGAGAAGAAACAAGCGGTTGGATAGTGTGGATATGCTCCTTGTTAGCTGCAAAATGTGTGGCACAAGTGAGTGTAAGCTGCGTACGAAAACTGGGCCTGCAAATAGAGTCAGTAGACGCGCGGCTGTGGTCAGTCAGACTACAAAGTCAGTATAGCAAGATTCGAGTCTCACAGCTTCAACCCAGCAAGATTGTCCTCTCTAGCATGAAGAAGCTGCTTTAGACGCGGTGTAGAAGAAGCAAAAGAAACCCCAAACGCGATGCAGGCCCAACTGAAGTAGAAGCAATCCGCGTCGCAAGGCCGTCGTGGTGAATAAGAGCTAATAGCTTCCTAGCCGGTTGGTTTGGAAACGGCTAGTTCTGGCTAGTGATGACGCCGGTGTGCTTCATGCGTGCTAGCAGTAGCGTCGAGAGGATCTCAACGAGAGCTTCCTCGACCACGGCAGGGACAAAACAAGCCAGCAGAGATGCCCACGCGACAGCAGCTGTTGCCCGGCAGTGGTTGTGTGGGCCAGACATGTCACCATCGTCATGGCCACGGCCACGCTCATGTCCGGGCTGCAAACAAGCAAGAGAAAGCGTCGACAGGGCCGCGAGCCAAGCTTCAAGGCTCCCCTGGCGAGCCACGTGCAATGGCGCAGGGATCGTTTCCCTTTTGGCCGCTGGTGTGGAATGCAAAAATGCCCTGCGTGAGAAGGGGTTTGTCAGGCCGTGTCGGCCATGGCCTGATTGGCTCGGCGGTGCGCTTCGGCTCAAGAGTGAGGCCCGACACAGGGCAGGGAAAACGGGGCCGGGGGGGATGGGAAAAGGTAGTTTGCGACTCTTGTTTGCTGTGCTGTGCTGTGTTGCGCTGGGCTGGGCTGGGCGTTTGCAAGGAGCATGAAGTGAAGCAGCCATGCGACGGTTGCTGGGATATCGGCGGGCGGACCGCTGGGAATGTATGCGCGGCAATGGGTTTTGCGTGCGTATGCGAGTATTGCAGCTGGAGCTGGAGCTGTAGCTGTCATCAGCAGAATGTTATTAGTAGTAGCATCGTTGCGCCATGGATCCAGAAAAAAAAAATAGATACTGTACTCGTATCTACCAGACTTTGGAGGGGCCAAGGCAGTGATTCGTGGCAAAAGGTGGAGGAGGTTGGTTCTAGAGCAACAAAAGAAATCGAGGTGGTGGTCTGACCATGCGGCTGGCACATGGCATTCTCGTTGCGTCGTTGGGGGGGGGTTCGTTTAGGGGACCTGGCGGGCATGTACCCGCTAACCAGGGCCTGGAAGAGCGCCAGAAGCCAGTTGACTTGAATACATGCAATAGAGGCGCATGGAACAAATGGGAAGACGCAGATCAAACGATTTGGCCTGGATCTGTGGTTTGTTTTGCGCGATTGCAGACTGAAGATCAGGCCATGGAAGGATGAGTTTTGACAGATTATGGTTAGCAGCGACGGGGAGAGGAGAGAGAAGTCGTACTAGCGGATATGATGAATTCAGCTTATGGACAGACGGCACATGGTTTGTTTTTGCAAGGTTACATACCTGTAGACGTTGCATTGGGCAGCAATATAATAGTACTTGGGCGAGTACTATCATACCTGTATGTACAGTAGCTACCTAGGAGCATCAGCAATCAATCCATCAGCATCAGGGCTGGCATTGATGTATGTAGATGCCCATCCATGCTTCGTATAGCAATACTAAGGTAGCTCTGAATCAAGGGAACCATGGAAGCTGTCCATGTTTGTGCCTAGGTATCTATCTAGGTACACAGCAAGGGACCTCCAGCATCATGATGCAATGACATGTATACTATGTACAGACAATCACAGCCCCCATGGCATCATCATCATCATCAACAACAACAACAACAAGCATCAAGGTACTTTTACACGTGTATAATCCAGGCTCCCACATCTTAAACCCCCGTAGCAGCAAGCATCATCCATGGTTTGCGCGGTACTTGGCCCTCGTGTACCCCGCCGTCCAAGTCACCCCCTAGCCGCCCTACTACGGCATGTATAGTGCTGTGCCTTTCCTACTCCGTGCTACTAACGAACCTGGTACTACTGCATCTCCATCCGGCTCCACCATCTTCTTGCCCATCATCTCCCATCCCCATCCCTCGCCTCTTTTTCCTCTCTCCTCCCGCCGCCTCGTTTTCTCTCTGCCTTTTCCAAATACTACTACTGTAGACAAATCCCACTTGTTTGTTTCATCCTCTTAAGCCGTCAAATCCCATCCACGGCAAATCGCAATCTGTCGCTATCCGCAAAAACCCCCCTGAACCCGGACCTCAAATCTGCCACCCCCCAGTCGACTCTCCGACGGCATCGCCAGCAGGAACCAAGAAAAAAAAAGCTCTCGTCTCCATTATTTGTTTCTCCCCTCCTCTCTCCAATCATCGCCAGCTCCTGATCGGCCCCAACCAAGCCAAACCCGGTCAAACCTGACACCAGACGTGCGACAAAACGCCCAGCCCAGGCATTAGCATCGCATAGCATAGCATCTCGCCTTGCCCCCTTGCCAATCACACTCGACTTACTCGCTCCCTCTTGTTCTTGCTCTCTCTCCCCAGCTTCACTTTCTCGCTGGATTGGACCGCCTCGTGCTAGTAGCCGCCAGTTGATTCACCAATCCCTGCGGCAAACAACCGTCTCACTCCCACCAGCGGGTCGCTCTCAACTTGTTAAAAAGCCATCAGCCCTCCAGCAAACACAAACACCACCACTATGCCTGTTTCCATGGAATCCTCCCGCCCAATTATGGCTCCCTCAGTAAGTATATCTTGTGACGTCTCTTTCACTCTAACCACGTCCCATAATGCCTGCTTTCCTTCTTCATTCTATGCTTTGTGGACAAAAGTAGCTTCCGTTTGCGGCACACACAACGCGCCTCCCTTCACTGCATCCGCTGTTCGCAATATGCCACCTTTTCCTCCTCTTGCCACTGTCCCTTACCCTTGTGACCTCCCAACTAATCATATGTCCAAACATCTGCAGGCTCGCGCTTCTCTCCGCTTCAGCACCTACAGCATGGCTGCTCCCTCGGTCGCCATGTCTGTCCAGACCACAGACTCTCAGCACGCCGAAATCCGCGAGATTGCCACCGGGCTTGATCGCATGGAGAACAAGGCCCTCACCTCGCAGCGCGTCACCCTGTCCGAGGAAAAGTACGAGAAGATGAGCAAGCTCGCCCTCGGCGCAAAGCTGGAGCGCGCGCTTGACAGGCGCATGAGCAGCCAGGATGCCGTCATGCGACCCCGAAGGAAGACGACGTCTGCCATCGAGAAGACCTTCAACGAAAAGTCCGCCCAGTAAACCAACTGGCCAGTTAACACATGGCTAGCTTGTCCATGCTTTACCTGTCGGCGCTGTGCTGTGCTACTGCCTCGGTGTCTCAGAGGAGGGAGAGGTTCTAGTTGTCCATCATTTTCGCGGCTGCGATTCGGACTCGGAAACAGCAGCGCTGGCTGTTGTATCGACTCGCCTCCAATTTGCATCATCGGGGAGAGAAGGGGCATTTCGGCTGGACGCTTTTTTTACACGTTTGCGGAATTATTAGACAAGAAAGAGTCCAGTCCAACACCGGCATTCACTCACGATACGCTCAGATGATGAGACAATCTGATTTCACATATACCCCCCTGCGTCACACGATAAACTCGCCCCATTGCTACATGAATTTTCCCATTTTGGTCTCATCTCATAGCTCCCTTTTTTTTCCCCTGGTCACATTACGCGGAAAAGAGCGGGACATTTGTTTTTGTTTTTTCTCGGAAAGGATAACAGCAGTTAAAGAGAAGGACGGCGCGCGCACCGAGTAACGGGAACCCATCAATATATACAGTTGCGGAAGTCTGGGAGGAAGAGCTATACTATATTGATTTCTTTTAACTGCCGTCCGACATTTTTGGTCTCTCTGCTAGGAAGAAACGTCAAAATTATTGGGTTTTGCTTTTGTTTTTGTTTGTTTTAACATGGCGCTAGAAGAAGACTGGTTCATTGTGCCTCTTTTTTGATTGCCAATTTGCCGTGTGTTTCCCAGAATGTGACGTGTTTGTTTCCGTAATGCAAGGGGGAATGTGATGGACAGATTTCCCTCGATCCGTGTTGTGTGACTGGACTCGGGGATCGCCATGGGAGAACTAACAGGACGCTCGGTCGGCGCTTTTTGCACGCTTGGTTGGACCATGTCTCACTTTTTTTTTTTCTTCCTTCTTTGGAGTTGTTGCTCAATATGTGGCCGATAGCGGCAACGTGAGGTCTCGTGTCGAGGACAAGGGCTTCATGGATAGAACAACCTATTCTTGGTTGAAGGTGCATGTGCCCAATAAGCCAAACACCACTCATCTACCAGCAAACAAACCAGACAAACAGCAACAGCAACAGCAACAGCAACAATGTGTAAAACAAATTCCAAATACTGGATACCTAAAATCACTGCAGTGCCAAATCATGTACTACATACAATATGCTCCCAACGCCATCCACTCCCATCCCTTGCTTCCAAGCCTCACATCTAACGTACTGTACAACAAACCCAATTTCTCAACAATGACCCAGAAACAAATCACTTCATTTTACTTGGCCCCCCGTCCCCGTTGAGCGCGCGCCCTCTTCGCCCGCGCCTTCTTGCCCCGAGGCTTCAAAGCCGGGACACTCTACGCCCGCGACTTCTCAATCCTCTCCTCAATGTCCTTGAGCAGCGTCACCAGGTCGGCCTCCTCGCCCTCCATCTCCAGCGCCCTCTTCACCCACTCGCGCGCCTCGTCCAGCCTGCCCATCTCCGTCAGGCACCGGCCCCTACGCCACCAGCCCTTGGCATTGCCGACCCTCCGCGCCTCGACGCTGGCCTCGGCATCGACCGCCCCCTCGGGCCAGTTACCCATGGCCATGTGCGACTGCGCGCGGTTGGCATACAGCATGGACACCTCCTCCCTGACGAGCGCCGCGGGCTCCCACAGCGGCCGCTGCAGCGCCATCTCGATGCCCTGCGAGTAAAACTTGACCGCCTCGGCGTACTTCTGCTTGCGATACTCCGTGTTTCCGTTGTCGCGCAGCTTGGAGACGTTTGCGGTGCGCTTCGGGTTGACGGGGATGGGAGGCGGGGGCACGAGCGGGATTGCGCCTGGCGGCACCTCGATGTTGAGGATGGCGCGGTGCAGCGTGTTGAGCTTCTCCAGCTCGGCGGCGAGGGCGCGGGACGGTCTGCTGCCGGAGGGGAGGATGGCCTTGGACTGGGGGTCCATGTGGATGGGGAGCATGCTGAAGTGGTCGAGGTCCGACATGGTTGCGACTGTTTGGCTGTGGAAGATGGTTCGAGATGGTTTCGATGCGATGCCGCTTCTTCCTGTTGTACAATGCTCGGATTATCTGTAATGCGTAGTGATTGACTGTATCGCGAGATACTAGAATTCAAATCTGTGAACAACTTGCGCCAATTAGAGGCGAAATGGTGCTTGCGTCAAAGAGAGAAGAAAGAGAGAGAGAGAGAGAGACAAGTTGCTTCACTAACACAGATGTCCAAGCCCATGTCAATGTCAGTGAGGACACCTCTCGCTGTGCCAAAAAGGTGCTTATCTTATCAACACATGACTGTGGGGGGCGGGCGCTAATCATGTAGCCATGAACTTTACAGCTACTTACCCTAAACCGAATTGCCAAAACCGGAATTCCACGAGCTTTTAGAGTTTGACGGAACACGAGGAAGAACACGTCCAAATGAAGTGTACCCTACTGTAAGGTTAGTACATGTACATATGGATCAGTCTCGGCGTGGGGTGATTACTGGGGAGGGAATGGAGTGGTGGAGGACAAGAATTGTGAATGCACAGTTGGCGAATAGATATATTTACACGAATACAACTTGGCTGAAATACATACTCGTAGACAATGGAAATATACATGTGATGTACGAAAGATGCAACTAGCAACAGGTATGGTATCAAATGGAAACTCGAAAAGAGCACAGCATCATCAACAAAATACACACAAACACACAACAACGCTAAAGTGGGAAATGGAGCCAGAAATCACATTATATAAATCATTAATTGTTCAAAGCATTTATCATTCCGTCTACTCCTAGTATTTGTGCAATGCTAGACACCTCTTTTGCTCAGAGGAAGGGTATGATCATCACTTGCCCATCCTCTCCCACGTCCCCCAATTCCTGTCGCCGACTCACTTTTGCTCTGCAATAAGCCGGGAATAGCGTCCTTGAGCAGTGTGAAGCCATTGCGAGGCCAGAAATAAGAGACATCCCTTCCCCAAACGCATTCCCGACCGTCCAATCCCAATTGTGTGCAACAGACCAGAAACGCAAAAGAACCACATTACAACGTCCGCAGCTAGTCCATCCGCTGTCACCCTCACGAAGAAGAAAATTCGATACCAAGACTTTTGTTTTCTTTCGTGCTGATTGTTGGGGTTTCCTTGTGCTTTATTTTTTCTGTGGGATGGATTCTGGGTTCCGATTGACAAAGAGAATTTTCATGAAGGAAATAATTGGAGAAACGAGTTTCCATCCGCCCCCCAAAAAAGCCGCCGCCCTCGCCATCACTCAGCAAATCAAGTATAATTCCTTTGTGAACCGCCGCGCCAATCTAATGAAACGCACGAGAAAAAGACAATGCGAAGTACCAAGGCCCCCCCGCGGGGAGCCGAGGAATGGCCAGCTTAGTAGCCATAAGCCGCAAGGGCCTTCGCCGTCTCCTCCTTGACAGAGGCGTTCTTCTTCGCGTCGGTCAGTTGTCGTGCAGCAACCTTCTTGCGCTCGTAGTAGGCAGCGCCCTTGGCCTTCCGCCTCTCCTCCAATCTGTCATTGAATGTTAGCATTTTCCATTTCCGCTATCTGGAGAAAAAAAAAAGAGACGAGTGTGGCAATGACATACCGGGCAACAACATCCTGGTACTTCCAGCCGACCTCGTGGCTCAGACGGCCAACGGTGCAGTACTTGCGACCGGGCTGCAGTCTCAGGACACGGAGAGCCTGGGGAACGACCATCTTCTTCTTCTTATCGTAGGGGGGAGGGACACCCTCGAAGACCTTGAGGCGCTCCAGAGCGGCGGCACCGCGGGCGGTCTTGTGAGGGATCATACCACGGACGGCCTTGTAGAAGATTCTGGAGGGAGCGCGGAAGTGGAAGGGACCTGGAGAAAGCCGTCGTTAATATCCCTAGATCACGACAATCAGGAGGCGTTGGAATCGCGTAAACTCACCACCGCGAGTGGGGTTGTATCGGGTCATCTTGCGCAGGTAGGCATGGTACTTGACTGTTCCAAGTGTCAGTATTCTCAATTCTCACTTGTTCGTTAAACTGTGGCGATTGCTGTCTCAAGCTCGGCAAGAGATGGCTCGCGACAGATCGGCGGATGGCAATGGATATGACGTACGCTTAGCGCGGAAGAACTCGCCAGAGATGTTGAGGGCCTCGCAGCGGACGACAACGATCTTCTGACCGTTGAGGAGCTGCTTGGCGACAATGGAGGCGAGACGACCAAGAAGGTGGCCCTTGCCGTCAATGACAACCTAGAAAAGGGCCACGGTTAGCATCCATCGTGCACAATGTGTTCCCAGCCCGTGTCTCCCCCCCATCACCAATGTTCTGTGTCGGATGTGTGCCAGCGAAAGAAGAGAAGAGGCTCAAGAGCAGCAGTAGCATCGATTGCCGCCAGCGCATATAACAGAAACAGCAACATTGTCCATATCCCAGCACTCAATCCCAAGCTCGCCTCAACTGCTTTTGCCATATGCGCTGGCGTCCATGTGCTCTCCCTCTATCCATCGCCTCTCTTCTCGACTCCCTTGTCTGGCACTCCACAAACATTCGGATCCAGGCGAAAGACATGTGCATGTGTGATTCTGTGGTGAATACTCACAACCGACTCGAACGACGACATCGTACCGGTTCTTTCGGGGGGGTGGAAAGAAAAAGTTGAAGAAGAAAGACGACGAAGACACACAAATCCTCCGACCTCAGGAGAATTTGCTGCTGTGCTGCTGTGGGTAGTCGTCCCTGGTTGTTGATGAAGTGGTCGCGATACAGATTGGAACGGCGAGAAAATCGCAGTGCCGCTTGGGGCTGGTTGTGCCTTTGGAACAGCAGGGCTAGCCTGATTGGGCAAGGGTGGGTTCCGGGGCAGGCGAAGAAGGGCTCACAGGTTGGTGGTGCTTAGGGCTGCGAGACCTAGACTCTGGGCCGACAATCTGCCGGGCTTATCGGCGGGCGCTTTTTTTCTGTCTTGATTTTTTGGTCAGCGATAATGTCATAGGTGGGCGACGGAGGATGCACGTGATTTAATAGGTGGGAGAGAGCAGAATGATGAACGACAATAAGGTACGTACCATTTGGGCAATAAAACTGGAAACTGGGTGTAATCTTGGTGCACCATGTGAAGATCGCGAGATGGTATAAGTGAGGTGAGTGCTGGGCCTGCTTTGCCCTAAGACAGTGGACCAAGAGAACTACCTAGATAGTAGGTCAGGGATATTCAGACTCAGATATTCAAAAACACGGTACTTGGCTTTCAGCTCGTATTAACAGACAGCAACGTTGTATATCGCCACGCATCATCAATCTATCTATCAAAAACACCCTTCTACTCTGTGTAGGTGTTGTGCCATCCCAACGGCCATCTCCCAGCTCCGTTCCATGCCATGCGATGGGAGTTGTATCTCTTTTCTAGTAGTATTGTAGTAAGTGCGCAAATGCGAAAAAAGGTCTATATCGCTCATGGATCAAGCTGCTTCTGCTTCGCCATTGCCAACTCAGCCCTCCTTCTGCCACCCGTCTCTTCTTTTGTAAAACCATATAAACCCCGTAAGTCTCAATGCCCAATATTTTTTATAAGTGTGTGTTTAAGAGAAACGTGCAAGGAGGGGAGTGATATGCAGCGTCAATGACAAGAGTCGTCCCAAGTAAGATGAAAGAAAAGGAACCCCCATTAAAAGCAACAAGTTGAAAAAAAAAAAAGGAAAAACAATGTGCAG
The DNA here is from genome assembly GCF_000170995.1 of Trichoderma virens Gv29-8. Lineage (NCBI taxonomy): Eukaryota > Fungi > Ascomycota > Sordariomycetes > Hypocreales > Hypocreaceae > Trichoderma > Trichoderma virens. Next base: position 310,627 of record NW_014013666.1, read on the forward strand.
TGCGCTCAATTATGATGCTTTGGCAGTATCCAGCTGCTTCAGAACCTCCTGGACTCGTCGGACAAGGTCCTTTCGTCTCTGGCGAATCTCATCAACGCCCTCGGTCTCAACGCCATCTAGCTTCAAAATGATTTGCTGCATGACGGATTCGGACAGCTTCCTGTGCTCCTCGTCTCGCTTCTTGGCATCCTTGGGGGGCGACTCGATATAGGCCCGGCACAGCGGCAGCCAGTTGGAATGGAAGTCGTCGGAGATGTCGTCCAGCTTCTTCATCGCGGCGCTGATGGCCGTGGGCGAGACTGCGTTTGCCGCATCGCCGTTTGAGCCGCTGTCGATGGGGCTGGTTGGAGAACTGGCCTCGTTCTTGTCCTTTCTCTTGCTCTTCTTCTTCTTGCTCTTGGACTTGGAGGACTTGCTATCGTTTCGCGAGGGCTCATCCACAATAATCATGTCGTCATCCGATCGGCCGCCGTTGTCGTCCTCGGCGTCGGGGATGACAGCCATGAGTTCGCTCTTGTTCTTGACTCCATATTCTCGGACGGGGTACATGGACTCCTTGAGCTGCTTGCCCTTGTAGAGCAGTTTGATTCGGCGTGTTGTGTGCGACGACAGATCCATCAGGAGGCCAATGCGATCCCGCACGTCCTTGACATACAGCTTGCCATCACCGATCGAGTAAGCAGGAAAGTGAGCTGGATAAGTCACGCCCCTGTGCTTGATCAGCAAAATGTCGTCTTCAGGCTCCGAAGGTCCTCGGGAGCGCGGCCGAGGAGGATAGAAGCGGGTGTCGGTATATTCGACTCGAGGATCGTCCAAGTCCTGGGCGGTGATGTAGCTAAAGTCTTCGTTTGTGACATCTGGAACACCGCCCGACATGGCGCCGAAGCTCTGCTCGCGGCTGAGCGACCATCCGTATCGCGACATGGTGATGGGTAGGGCCACAAGGGCAGCGAGACCGCTGTAGACAAACGTGGGCGGGACGCCCAGGGTCCCCGAGATGTACTCGCTCGACTCTTGGAAGGCGGCCGAGAGATTGGTGAGGGTCCCGTTGAGGTAGGTCGTGATGATCTGTTGTAGGGCACCGGACGATGCCACGATGGGCTGGTTGGAATCCACCTTGGCGTCTTGGGTATCAAGGTGGCCCTGGCTGAGGACACCTTACCAGGAGAAGAGGAGAAGGGAGAAGGAGGAAAAAGAAGACGGGGTCGGCTGCCTGTCCGAGATTCTCTCTCTCCTTGGCGGTTCAATCTTTGTTCTGCGGAAAAAGATCGCGGGGTCGTGGGGGGTGACCAGCAAGGCTGAGCAAAAACCGCTTGGACTGGGGCTGGCGAATTGTCTCGGGCGAGGCTTAGCGTGTTGGATCGATGGAGAAACAAAGAAATTGCCCACAGGAAACGACGATCACGGAGGCGGCCGAAGGAGCGCGAGCCGGGCGGTTCTCTTCTCTGGATGGCTGTGGCGACGGAAACGAGCGAGGCTCAGCTGATTGATTGCTGGCTGCTGGCTGCTGGCTGTTGGCTGTTCGCGGTGAGTGAGCGTGGTTTGGTTGGCTGTATTCGAGCAGCACAGCGCAGCAACGGGCTTCGCGAGGTGGCTGGTGATGCGGCTGGATTCGGACAAGGCCAGGCTGTTGTGTCGAGCCAGCGATGCGGACGAGATGGATGGGCTGCAGAAGGATGGACGAGAATTATGGGGATTGAGGCTCTCTGGGATTGGTGACAATGTGTCAAGTTTTTCTTTGCAGGCTTGCCAGGTTTTCGCTTTAGCGGCGACTGGGGAACTGGCGGGGCCTTGGGGGGACCCTCTGTAGCGGCCGTTTAGTGGGCTCAAATTAACTGGAGGCGCTATGAGCGCTGTAACTCTCCATTTGACATTTTCCGTGGATCTGAATGAAGTCTGCCCGGTGTTACAATTTTAGGTATCTCTTTGATATTGGCATCCATCCATTTAGGAAATTGGAATGGATCAGTGTTGAAGAATCGAATCTGTGGCGAATGGCCGACAGACAGACTGGATGTGAGCATGTTCAGACCACTAATCACCCGTTGCTGACATGTTCAGTCCTGCTGATGCTCTTTTACGGTGGTATTGGCTGGAGAATCAAAAGCATGGAAGGCGATGCGTCAAGCGTCCTCGATGCAAGACATCAAACTGATGACACAAAAGTGCTTGCATTGCCCAAGAAACAGCCATGAGTGGACGTACTTGGTCCAAGTCCCATCATTAATCTCTTCATTGTGCAGTTTGAAGCCTCTACTACTGTCTGAATAATACATGTAGACTGAGGGACGGAAAATGCATTCATCCATCCAAACCCCATCCCAGTGGCTGCGCTCGTGATACTAAATATAGGTGCATGTGGCCAAGTTGTACCGTGTCCGATTCCTCCCAGATGCTCTTCCGACTTCAAATGGCATCTTGCTTCAGCCATCGACGGACACATACATACGAGTACATGAGCACTGCTTATCGCCGCGGGCCTCGGATTTGTCAACCAGAGCAACAATCTCCAGCAGCCGAAAATCACATCCGACACTGATGGCGGACCGCCAATAGCATGGACTAAGCCCTTTGTCTTGTGTCGGGTTCCTGTCATCAAATCAAACTCGGTTGCATCGCCTATCTAACGGTGGCATCTAGACTCAAAAGAGACAAAACGCCCAGGTTCCCCGCGAAATAGCTGGCAACTAGCCTGTTGCCCCCAAAGTCTTGACAAGCCTCCCGTGCGCATAATTCCAGTTCTTTTGCGGGAGATGCCGCTACATCTGCCGTCGATTGTCTCCGTGACCCTTGATTCAGTGCTGCGCTTGTCTCTATATGGTCCTGATTGGCTCGTAGGCTCACTGATAATTCCAGTAGTACCTGCTAGGGATATACCAGTAGCTGCTTCGACGGACAATCATGTCGGCAATGAGACGGTAGCCGATTGTTGGACACTGTGTCGATCAGATACCTGTACTTTCATGGGTTGTACGAAGCGATACTGCGTGTGCCTGCATACACCCAGCAGAGAATGCATGGTTGGGGGTCATATCCGACTCTAGATGAAACTTGTCAAGCATGAAGGATTATACGCCATAGCGGGCCGCGCAGATGCTCCAGAACGTTTACTTCCGTCAGGATGCAAAGGCTGAGGCTCGACGAGATATCGGCTTGATCCATCTTTACGATTTCCACTAAAAGTAGTGCTGGGGCTGAAAACAAGCACTGTACTAGAACTTATAGCACGAAATAGATGTGGTGCTAGCAACTTGCACTAGGTGATGCTACCTGCAGACAGGGATGATTGGATAGGAAGGGAGGAGTAGGACAAGATTCGCGCGCAAGCGGACCTCAGGCAGGCAAAGGGTCCATTATTGTTAAGTTGGGGGTATTCGGTAGCATTCCGCCAAGAGAATGGCTATATAAACAGCTCGTATCGTGACTGTTGAGCAAGACTTGAGTGCTTCAGCCATCACTTACCTATCTTGCAATTGGCTATTTTGCCCAACACTCTCCAAGATGGCAGTCATCTCAAGACCAGTAATTGACATCAAGGTCTGTGTGGAACAATATATCTCGCATCTAAAGCCTCACCAGCTAACTGGTTGACAACTCCCATACATGTAGTCATACAAAGGCAACATTATCAATGGCAAATTTGTGCCAACAGCAAAGACACGACACTCAATAGACCCTGCTACCGAACAGCCATTGTTCCCCGCCCCTCTTGCAACCAGAGAGGATCTCGATGCTGCGGTCAAGCACGCCAGCGATGCCTTCAAAACTTGGTCACAGACAACCTTTGAAGAGAGAGCAAAGCTTATGCTCGAGTATGCAGACGCCATAGAGGAGAACCGTGAAGAGCTCGAGAAGCTGGACACGATGGAGTCGGGAAAGCCCGCCATCGTCTCCAAGAACGAATTTAACTTGACGATACAATGGCTCCGGACATTTGCCACCATGGAGCTCAAGGACGAGATCCTGGACGAAAACGACGAGCGCACAGTCTACAGCACGCACCGTCCGCTGGGCGTGTGCGGCGCCATCGTGCCCTGGAACTGGCCGGCTCTCCTCGGCCTGGGCAAAGTCGGACCTGCGCTGATGACTGGAAACACCATCATCATGAAGCCGTCGCCGTACACTCCGTACACGGACCTGAAGCTATGTGAAATCGCCATGTCCATCTTCCCGCCGGGCGTCTTCCAAGCTCTTAGCGGCGACGATTCCCTCGGCCCTTGGATGACGGAGCATCCTGACATTAAGCTCATCACATTCACCGGCTCTGTTCGCACCGGCAAGCTTGTTGCCGCAAGCTGCTCCAAGACGCTGAAGCGATGCGTTCTTGAGCTCGGCGGCAACGATGCCCTCATTGTGTGCGAAGATGTCGATATCCCTAAATGCCTGCCCAAGATTGCCACCATGTCGTTTATCAACTCGGGACAGATCTGCATGTTGGCGAAGCGAATCTATGTGCACGAAGGCATATACGACAAGTTCAGAGACGCAATGGTCGAGTTTACGAAGGAGAACATTAAGACGGGAGGCGGATTTGAGCCGGGTGTTTTGGTTGGACCTATCCAGAACAAGATGCAGTAAGTGCCCACATGCAGTCTGCAAATACTTTCCCCCATTCAAAATTTCCAACTGCTCACCTTTTTTTCCGTTTTGAAGATATGACTTGGTCAAGGACATGTACCAAGACGTCAAGAAGTCGGGATACCAGGTAGCTCTCGACGGAAAAGTCCTCGAATCAACCACAGGCTACTTCGCCGAGCCCGCCATCGTCGACAACCCTCCCGACGACTCCCGCATCGTCGTCGAGGAGCCGTTTGGCCCCATTGTGCCGCTCCTCAAGTGGTCTTCAGACGACGAAGTCATTGACCGAGCAAACTCGCTGAATCTCGGCCTCGGCGCATCGGTCTGGAGCAAAGACCTGTCGCGTGCCGAGAAGATGGCGAGGAAACTTAGTGCCGGCAGCGTCTGGGTCAACTCGCATTTTGACGTGGCCCCGAATGTTCCGTTTGGAGGAACCAAAGAGAGCGGGTTGGGGAGGGAATGGGGAATTGAAGGTTTCAAGCAGTTTACGGATCACACGAGCTTGTGGGTGTGGAAGAAGATTTTCGAGTAGGGGAGATGATGGTTTGAATTTTTTGATGAAGCAATGACAAATATCAGGATCTCTTATATGAGTAATCATGGTTTACGAATTTGGCAGCGGTTTAATGTCTGGTGAATACTGTTGATGCTATCGAGGACTGGCGGATGGTCTTTGGTCAGCATCCAGGAGATGCAGTGACTATGAAACAAAACGATATGGAATATTGAATTGATTTCAGTTGAAGTAATCGATGATGGCATCATGCCGCTGTTGTCCTATGACAGGTCGACCGAATTGGACCGAGGTTTGGATCAGGGTGCAGGGGGGAAAAAACATGAAACTAATGTAATCTGGAAGCCCACCAATTGCCACAGCTGGCAATATCCTATCTGGGTAACTGCATCGAGTACTCCGAAAAGTAGAGAAAAAAAAGGGGGATCCATCACGCCCTCCTCCAATCACACGCCCGCCCTGGCAACGAGTTGCTTTGGAAACAGGCTTGTCTAGCCGATTCTTGATTAGTATTTTGACAAATACTACTGTACGGAGTACTTGATACGACATTCGGCTGACTGATACAGTGGCTGCTTATGGCGCTTCGTCATTTTGCCCGGTTCTAGTAAATCTCACAAAGTGCCCGCATAATCAATCCATCTCACTGCATTACATCGTGTATATAGACACAACAGACCTCCCCCGATTTTAGTCCAGCATTCCAACTCTCCACATCCATGAACTTTATCCGATCCTTCTTCACATCTGCAGCCAAGCTGAGTCCCGAAGCCAGAATGGCCAAAGTCAAGGAAGTCCAGAGAATCATTGACCAGAACAGCGTTGGTGAGTTTGTCTGACAAAACCTGCTCAACTTTAGAGTTGCGAGCCTAACCGATCGGATCTATAGTGATCTTCTCCAAGACCTGGTGCCCCTACTCCAGTGCTGCCAAGCAGACCCTGAACCGCCTCAAGGTCCAGTACGAAGTCGTCGAGCTTGACAACCGACGTAAGTCTCTTCTACTCTTTTCCACTCTCTTTCTCCAAACAACGCCATGCTAACAACGGGCTTCACAGACGACGGCGACGACCTCCAGGACGCCCTCCTCGAAATCAGCGGCCAGCGCTCCGTCCCCAACATCTTCTTCGGCAAGCAGCACGTCGGCGGAAACTCTGACCTGCAGGAGCTCGCCAGGAGCGGCGTGCTCAAGGGCCGACTCGAGGAGGCCGGCGCATTTGCGTAAGCGCTCCGGCAAGTTTCTTTATGGCGATGCGAACTTCCTATAAAAAGAGGCAAGAAGATGAGGCGAAAATAAAAACAAGAACGACTTTGGCTGATGGGCTGTTTGCGCTTGCTTTTTGGGGGATGAATAGAAAGGACGGCAGGAGTTATAATAGACGCGCGGGCCCTGCGGCATGAAGATGCGCATGACCATGGTTTGGCGCGACGGTTCCGCGATGTTTTCTAGACTAGAATAGAGCTGCCAATTGTTACCATTTTCAAGAAATTCAAGAATCAAGAATAAAATAAAAATCCTTCCATAATAGATGTGGCATTGTTGAGTTGTTTTCTTTTGCTAGATCAGGATGCGGCGGACATTTGTCTTTCGCCGCTTAATGTTATACAAGATATAAATGCTTTTACAATGGCGGTATTGGCAATTACCGACTGTCTATACTATACGACTTGCGTCGCAACGGTTCCCACCGGCCTCTCCACAAACTCCATGACGCCCTCGATGATGCTCTCCCGCGCCGGCTCCGAGGCGACCTTGCTACCGGCAAGATAGTTGAGCCAGAGCAGCCGTGAGAGCCTCTCGTCCTCGACCGTGCCCAGCACCTCACTCTTGAGATCCTTGCCTCGGCTCGAGTTGAACATGACAGACAGCACGCCCTTTTCGTCTCGGCACAGCAGCAGCTCCTGCTTCTTGGGCACCGATCCTCGGTTGAAGAGCGCCTTGAAATCCTTCATGGCGACACCAAAAGACTCATCGTTGTATGCCTTGTTACGCTGGGATCGCGCCGCAATGGACCGGACGAATCCGTCACGAAGGTGATGGAAATCGGTATCGCGTACTGGGATAATGCGCATTACGCTGCGGCAGTCGGATTCCCTCAGAAGAGTGTCCCATGTCTCCTCGCCCTCGACCACATCCTTCAGGGCCTTGCGCAAGGCATCCTTTTCAGCGGGTATCAGTGTCGTAGCGCTCGGATTGATCTTCTTGATCAGGTACTGCTGCAGCTTCGCAATGTCCTGCGTGGCCACGTAGAATCCCACCATGTAGACCTGGATGCCGATAAACGTCACCGTGCGCACGCCCAAGCCCACAAGGGTGTATTCGCTTCCGTGCTTGTCCGAGATGCTCGCCGCAATCGAGTTTTCCTCCTTGGTAGATGGCAGCTTGACGTCGATTGTCCTGGGAAACGCAGGGACAACGCTATTGCCTGTGGGAACAATGACTCTTCCATCTTCGTCGTGCACCACAATTTTCCTCTTCTCTCCAGCCTCGGTCTTGAAGGTTTCTGTGGGAATCGGCGGGGCGTCGCATTTCACTGCCATCTTTTCCTTTTGCTTGTCTTTCTGTTCCGCAAGGGCCTTTTTCAGCTTCCACGCAGTATAGACAAACGATATGATACCGGCAGTGGCACCGGCAGCGAGGAAGACGGTTCGATGGCGCTCGTAGTCGCGACGCTGCGAATTGAGCTTGTTGAGATCCAAGTCCTGGGAGACCCGCGAGGAGCCTTTGCCGGAGAAGAGGCTTCGGCGGAGGCACTGCTGGCACCTGGGCGAGGACCGGAGCACCGGCCGGATGGTCGTTGGACGGAGCATGGCGGGATTGGGTTGCGATGTCGATTGATTGAGGGGGATCCAACCAATTCAACTCATCGAGACTGCAGCGAATGAGGCCGTACAGCTCCTCGGAGATGGGCTGCAAGTGGCATGATGCTGGTGTTGAGAAGAAACAAGCGTTGCCCCACGTGATGTGACATCCTTCGGGTCACAGTCACGTCCGAGGCTACCCTAGAGCGCGATTACGAATCTGACATTTTGGTACTTTTTCCACTTGGATGGGAGTTTTGTATCTAGATGAGGGAGTAAAATGGGTTGAATGATTTTGGAGAAAGCAAGGATTTGTTTTGGTAATGGCAATGGGTGAGAAGATGAGTGCAATGCACAAACTGACTGAAAGATACTCTCCTTCTACATAGCTGAAGTACATAGACTACTCTCTCTCCAGAGCAAAGCAACTCAAATATTATGGCACTAATATCAGCCACAGTGAAAACGACATATATAAGACATTAAATGTCCAAAGGGTACCGTTTCATCTAGGTCATTTAGTAGCATGGCGATCCAACTGGTTACGCTGGCTGGGCTGTTCTCTTCTGTAGGTAAATTACTAGGTAGTTTGGGATCAGCCTTTGGTCAGATAAACTCTGTCAATCCAAGTGCTTATTTCAGCTCAGAAACATAGTGCCTATCATAGACCTACTCGATAGGTAGTATTGGTAATAATAAAAATCACTCTCATTTCTATGCTCTTCGTTAATCCACTCCTTTGCGCGTGTCGCATTTTGAGTTATACCAATAGCTAATCATATACCAGCCTTGATGCATGCATGCTTTACACTTATAACGAGCATCCCTTCCCTTTGCACCACCACCCGAAAAGAAAGAAACAAAATCCTTTCAATTCCTTTGACGACACAAACAACATCATATCCAACCGCCTCCAAGCAAAATTTCTACACTATTCATTCCAGTTGTTGCTGGTTTTGACGGCCCGGGCCGCATCTCTTATCGATAACGCGGACACTTAATTGGCTAGGTCATCTTTGCCCGCTGATTGGCCAGCGGCTCTACCGCCAATTGCCTCCGCCAAAATTATCCCAAGATGCAGGCCATAGCACCATTTCCAATGCACTCACTTTCTCTCACTTTCTTCATCCCCCCCCTCTGGCCTGCAACTCCAGCCTTGATCTCTGTGCCGCTCCTTCAACCTTTGCAAGGCAGAGATCTTTCCCCCGTCTGATCTTCTCCCTGGGCCATCGCTCGGTCGCTGGGCATCCGTTCCTTTTCTTTCTTGTTGCTTTCTTTCTCCGCAGCTGTCAATCGTTCATTTTGCAATGTCCACTTTGCTCCCCGGCCTTCATATCAGCAGAAAAATCCCCTGGAATGCGCCGATAGAAACAGTCGTGAGTTCTGTTCCTCTTCCTCTTCCCCTCCTCTCTATATATACCCGCTGGAACTACCTGGCTAACTTCTTCCTTTCTTGTTCTCTTCGTCAACAGCATTTTCGATTTCGTACTCGCCACATCACAGCCATTGGCCAAGCAGCCGACAACTACCATCCAAATGTCCGCCGCTTAAAAATCCAGCCGACCCTCTTCGACCAAGTCATCAAAACCATTCTCTATCTATTCCCCAAATTTGCGCAAGCCTACATGCGAAGATGGTTTCCCGAGTGGTACCTCCCGTCGGCCATCGTCCTCAAGTCCCAGAAACCCGACTGGGAGGAAGAATTTGACAACGAGCTGGCCTCGTACCGCAGCCTGCAATCGCTCCAAGGAACCGTCATCCCGCGGCATTTCGGAGTCGTGCAATTTGCCGGGGTGCGAAGCCACCTCATGGCAGATGTTGGCGGAGTGTGCATCCCCTACACGACCGAGACGGCAGAGGAAGCATATACCCTTATTCGCAAGCTTCTGTACGAGTCCCTCACCGCGCTTGCGTCGAGAGGCTTTGTACAAGACGACGTGAAGCTTGACAACTTCCACGTTGTTGGGAGTAGAGTCGTGGTGGTGGATTTGGAGCGAGTCGAGAGGGGCAGAAGCCCCGACGAGCTGTCCAAGTTTGTTGACTCCAGCATCCAGACTCTTATGCAACAATACCGAAACTACCTGGAAAACCTGAGAGCTAGATACCCCTGATGCCTGTTATACGTCGAAAATGCATATATAGAGTGGCGTTTTTTTCTTTCTTTCTTTCTACAAGGCATGCTGATGACATATCATGACATATTGACCATCATTTATATACACACATACAATACATATACCCGCAGAGTAACGACTATCTCGCGGCCGCATTCTCTTTACTTCTTACTTTGCTTTCAAGATTGCATTGTGATATTCTTTGCATATGTTTGTTCTTTTGAGGTACATTCTCTTTAATGCTACATACCACTATTTCTCATCGTAACTGCTCTCTTGGCCTGCCGGGAATGTTAAGATAGGTAGGCTCTTCAAGGTACTCAGCGTCAATGAATTCCCAAGCCTCTCCCCCTTCCTTCTTCTCAACCAAAGATTTCCCGTCGTCCGAGATAGCCACTTGCAAAAGCTCTTTTTCATGGCAAGTTAGTAAGATATACCCACCACCCTTTTCCCTCCTTGGAACAAAGCATTCGTCAATCTCAAGGCTATTCTTCGTGGCTAGAACTTTGCCTCCTTCATTGTGACTAAGGTATGTACCAGAGACTGAATTGCAAAAGCCGTACCAGTTGTTCTTGTCGTGACAATGCCACAAGTTCCCGCCGCCAGGGATGGGTTTCTCTAAGACTTCTGTCTGTCCGTTTTTTAAACCGAGGATGCGATGTGGCTTTTTTGTGGTTCGAATTATATATGAGCTTCCCGAAACAGGACAACATTCTGTGTGAATGGTAGGATTGTACTGAGATGTTTCATTCTTTTCTTTTTCAGCACAATCATTGGAGATTTCGTCCTTGCCTTTATCTTTGGCGGGGTCCTTGGGAGTCTCTTTTTTGTCTTTTTCTTTGGCATGATCCTCGGAGGTTTCTTTCTTGTCTTTTTCTTTGGTTGTGTCCCCAGAGGTTTCTTTCTTGTCTTTTTCTTTGGTTGTGTCCCCAGAGGTTTCTTTCTTATCTTTTTCTTTGGTTGTGTCCTCGGGGGTTGCTTTGCTATCTTTATTTTTGGCAGGCTCCTCAGGGGTTTCTTTTTTGGCTTTATCTTCGGCAGGCTTCTTGCAGGGTTCTTCACCCTTTTGATCTTTGGTGTCGTCGTCCCCAGACATGGTTGAAGGCGTTGCGAAGTCTTCTGTGGAACTGTCAGTATCCTCACAACGGTCCCAGTCTCTGAATTCGTCACTCATCAGGGTATCTGATGAAAAGCAATAGAAAATGCTCCTAAAAATTGCTCAGGATCTTTCTGCTATTTATGGTTATACTTGATCACTTGGTTATACTTTTACAGCTGCAGGATGGCTGAAAGCGGGGAAGGTTTTTTGTTGCATTCCAAACAGAATATATATCTTTGATAGGCTGATTTTTAGTGACAGTCGATACGTTGCGCATACTTGATTGGTACTCGAACCAAATACATCTTACAAGTACTGTGAAAAGTGATAGATAATTGACGTTGAGTGGCGGTAGCCTCAGCTGAGGTCTTCAGATGGTAAGAATTGGAGGATTGGATTGGAAGGACAAAGCGGTTAGCAATTTTCACATGTGAATGATTGCTACTTCTTGTATATGGGAAGCAGTGATTCGTGACATCATGGGGCCGGTGCTCCCGGTTGCTTCTCATTCCATCGTAGTGTTCATTTCTTGGATTAGATCTTCATGGGTCAAGCATGGGCATCTTGATTTATGGATGAGCTGATTTCGATATTGTCTAATCAAGATGTTTAATAGCCAATGAGATTACAAACAACTCTATTTGAGTAGATCACTACTGCAAACAGCGTAGGTCATCACCGCGAACCTCCAATCTTGTGTCGCATTGCATCTTGTTTGCATGAAGGTCAAGGTACGCGGTCTCGATGATAGGTAGATTGATAATGCAACGACATAAGAATCGGATTGTTATAAAATTGGACCTTATAGAAGATGATGCATTGTTCTACAGAGCGCACAATTTATATCATTTCAACCCAATAGCTTCCCTCAACTACACGATCATGGAGAGCGACAAGCCGACCTTGGGAGTCCGTCAGTCTGCCGACATGTACATCGTCACATATAGTTATTTGAGTTAAAAAAAGGGCAGTTTTGACAGAAATTCCCTGACAATATCATCCCCCCCCCCCTCATTTTTATTATTGTCACAATAAATGTCCAGATGCCTTGCAATTTGGGCCTCGGGTACTAATCGCACGAAGCACCGGCTTTATGGACATGTAATCCCTGCAACTGCATCTCACCAACCTCGCGAACCTTGAACAAACTACAACTCCATTCTCGCAAATCTTTCCTTATTTCAATTCCATAAACAAAATTCAAAATACCAACTGATCTTCATCACACCTTCCCGTCGGGTATTTATTCGGCTTCTCCCATATAATCTTCCAGCATTAGCAATGGCACAACTGTCGATCAACACCCAGATAGAGTCACATCGGCCCTCATTTATGGAGAAGCACAATGCAGTTCTGGGGCTCTGTTCAACACCAATCCCCGCATCTTCTCGGCCGCTCCAATGACCTCATATGCAAGGGATGGATCTTGCGGGTTCCGGAGAAGCTGGAGACGACGGTATTGGTGCGCAAAAAGGGAGCCGCCGCCGTTGGTTGGCTTGTGGAGAGACAAGCATGAAAGTAGGCATTTGAAGAAGCTTGGATGAGGGTCGATGCATGTGGTGGAACCCTGTTGCCGGCACTCCGCTGGCTGCCTGCCTGTGCGGATGAACCGAACCAGTACGACAAGAACCAACACGAGAAGAAAGAGCGGGAGACACGAAGCAGATCCATGGTGCCATTGACTGACCCCAATGGAAGGAGTGTTGCTGATCAGTCACCGGGGGACTGGGTCGGATCTCAGTCAATGGGTCTCACGACAACGGGACGAGTATAAGATGGCCCTGTCTATCCTCTCTCATCCCGTCCCGGATCCAAGGTGGTGACCTTGTTCCAGCATAGTTGGCCTCGAGCTCTGGGATTTGGTTGGACTTTACGATGCTTGGCTCTCCCTCTCCAAGCCGGTTGGCGGCCGTTCTCGCAGTGACTGCGGGATTGGTGGCCTCAGTTGGCGCAACAAGTCGTACGTACACCTACCTTTTACCTGACTTGATTTGCGAATGACTGACATGGGTGGATAGCCATCTCCGTCTCTGGTAAATCGTTTGCTCTCAACGGAGACAACGTCTCTTACCGCTTCCACGTCGATGATGACTCCAGCGACCTCATTGGCGACCACTTTGGTGGCCCTGCTACTGAGGATGGCATCTTCCCTCCCATCATTGGCCCCATCCAAGGCTGGGTCGACCTCATCGGCCGGCAGCGCCGCGAGTTTCCAGATCTAGGCCGCGGCGACTTTCGCACTCCTGCGGTGCACATCAAGCAATCGGCGGGCTACACAGTCAGCGAGTTCAAATATCAGTCACACAACATTGTCAAGGGCAAGCCCGCACTGCACGGCCTGCCGTCGACGTTTGGTGATGCGGGTGATGTGTCGACGCTGGTTGTGCACATGTATGACAACTACAGCTCCGTGGCAGCAGACTTGACGTACTCCATCTTCCCCAAGTACGATGCTGTTGTACGCAGCGTCAACATTACCAACAGGGGCAAGGGCAACATTACCATCGAGAAGCTTGCCAGTTTGAGCGTCGACCTGCCGTACGAAGAATTAGATATGCTGGAACTGAAAGGAGACTGGGCTCGCGAGGGAATGCGGGTGCGTCGTAAGGTTGACTACGGCACTCAGGGGTAAGACTGTATTCTCAATGCTCTTGTTAACAGCATCCCCGTTTTAACTAACATGATGTCTGCTCATGTATAGATTTGGGAGCACAACTGGCTATTCCTCCCATCTACACAACCCATTCTTCTCTCTCATCACGCCTACGACGACTGAATCGCAGGGAGAGGCTTGGGGCTTCTCTCTCGTTTACACGGGATCCTTCTCTGTCGAGGTTGAGAAGGCTTCTCAGGGCCTTACGCGTGCCGCTCTTGGTGTCAACCCCTATCAGCTATCTTGGCCACTTGGACCAGGCGAGACGTTTACCACCCCTGAAGCTGTTGCAGTCTTCTCAAATACGGGAGTTGGTGGAATGTCAAGAAAGTTCCACAGTCTCTACCGCAAGCATCTCATCAAAAGCAAGTTTGCGACTCAAATGCACCCCGTCTTACTCAACAGCTGGGAGGGCCTTGGCTTCGATTACAATGATACCACCATTCTACATCTGGCTCAGGAGTCTGCAGATCTCGGCGTCAAGCTATTCGTCCTAGACGATGGCTGGTTTGGAGTCAAGTATCCTCGCATAACTGACAACGCCGGCCTGGGAGACTGGGTGGCCAACCCTACGAGGTTTCCCCAGGGATTGCCAGAATTCATCGACAATGTGACAAAGCTTAAGGTTGCTAATTCCTCCGATCACCTGCAGTTTGGCCTGTGGTTTGAGCCAGAAATGGTCAACCCCAACTCGACTCTGTATCATCAACATCCCGACTGGGTGATTCACGCCGGGTCGTACCCTCGCACCTTGACGAGAAACCAGCTGGTGCTCAACGTGGCTCTTCCCGAGGTGCAAAACTTTATCATTGAGTCGCTGTCCAACATTCTCGGCAACGCCAGCATTTCCTACGTCAAGTGGGACAACAACCGCGGCATCCACGAGGCCCCTTACCCCGGGCTCGACTACGCTTACATGCTGGGCCTGTACCGTGTCTTTGAGACGCTGTCGACGCGGTTCCCCGACGTGCGGTGGGAAGGATGCGCATCTGGCGGAGGTCGTTTTGATCCCGGTGTGCTGCAGTATTTCCCACACATCTGGACGTCTGACGACACGGACGCCGTCGAGCGCATCAGGATCCAGTTTGGCACGTCGCTGGTGTATCCGCCCTCGGCCATGGGAGCTCACGTCTCCGCCGTGCCCAACGGCCAGACTCAACGCACCACATCAATCACCTTCCGCGCACACGTTGCCATGATGGGAGGGTCGTTTGGCTTCGAGCTCAACCCGGCTAAGATGCCGGACGACGACAAGGCGCAGATCCCCGACATCATTGCGCTGGCAGAAAAGGTGAACCCGATTGTGGTCAAGGGTGACATGTGGCGCCTGAGTCTGCCAGAGGAGTCCAACTGGCCGGCGGCGCTCTTCATCTCCGAGGACGGCAGCCAGGCGGTCTTGTTCTATTTCCAGATCAAGGCCAACATCAACAACGCCTGGCCGGTGCTGCGGCTGCAGGGACTGGATGCGGCTGCCAAGTACAAGATTGACGGCAACCAGACGTTTTCGGGGGCGACGCTGATGAACATTGGGCTGCAGTACCAGTTCAACGGGGATTACGACAGCAAGGTGGTGTTTTTGGAGAAGCAGAGGTGAACGATGAAGCTAGACGTCTTGATACCTGTACAGAGATGATGCAAGACAAGACATGGACCTATGATGATTCTTTTTTTAGCAGCAACTTGCAGTAGCAATAGCATCAAGTAATAAATACTAGTATGCATTATGCATTATGCGGACAATGGACATGGACATGGACATGGAATCAAATCCACGAATGAAGGCTGCTTTCATCACCGAGTACCGATAAGGCGTCGATGTAAGGGGGACTCGACTTGGGCTTTGGGCAGCGACTGAAGCATGTGATGAGGTACCTCCCTTTGTACCAACTGAAGTATTGGTGTGTTGGCACAACCGCAACCGTAAGTAGATTTTCACTGTAACAGCCACGCCCCCGATTTACCCGCTGGAAAAAAAAAGTAAAAAGTAAAAATAGAAGAATAAAAGAAAAAACCCCTCTTCTCTCGATGCTCCCCTTTGCCGCGTACCTATGCAAATCGCGATGGGCAGGCGGAACGCCTTGATGGAGAGCCCATCATGTGTGTTGTGCATGTCCCTCTTTTGTCCAGTCCCAGGCCATGGATCAGCTGCACGGCTGTCACAAATCGGGCATCACGTGCATGCGCGGCAACGGCGAACCAGTGACAGCGAGTTGCGGCGGCGGGTAGCTGGGCAGGCAGGTAGCGGGTACATGGTGCAAGCGCGGGGACGGCCGCTAGCAGTGACATTGGAGCGGGTGATTGATGCGACTGTGCTTGGGAAAGGTATCGGTACCTTGGGGTGACATTTTGGGTGTGTTGTTGGGAGTCGAGGAGGAAAAGGAAGGAAAATGGAAAAAGTCGCCGGGGGACTGGGGGATTGGAGGAGGGTACATGTATTTTTGCTTGGCGGGCAAACCAGATTTTGTGGTTGCTTTTCGTTTCTTTTTTTCGGGGGAAGTTCAATTTAATTTAATATGGATTTGATCCTCCCATGAGGAGTGTACATGTAGTTTTGATTTGCGGGCTGAGCTGAGAGGAACGAAAGTGAAAGGGAGGGGGGAAATGGAAGTGAGGGGGAGTTGTGATTGATTGATTCAAATGTGACGACGACCCTTGAAGCATCGAAGCTACTTGTACTTTGCACTTGTACTCGAGGGGCTTCGGTGTCTCATCCGTCAATCATTTGACGCCCGTCGTCTTGCAGCTCTGCAGCTCACTAATTACGCCTCAATGCGCTGGTGACTGCGAGCTGCACACGCTCTACTCGACCTGGAATCTTACAGGCACAGGCGCTGGAGCTTACGGCCACCATACTAAGGCACCGACCCGACTTAGTAATAGCAGTGGACGGGCTACCACTACTGCACGGTTCGGCACAGCACAGCACAGCACGGCACAGCGCAGCATCCATAGCACAGCGCTTGTAGCACTCAGCGCCTCTGCCCGCTAGCGGCACCGCTACAGCGCTACAGCGCCCTTGGCCCCCCCGATCTCAGGTGCTCATAGCCCCCACGCGGACCGTCCGTCCTGGCTGGTCTCCGCCTTGGGTTTCTGCCGTCTTCTCTGCTGACCAGGCCATCGCCAGCCTCAACCTACGGCAGACCAACCATCTTGGCCAGCAACCACGCACTCCTGCAGCCCCTTTCATTCCAGGCCCTTGCCGTCCGTCTGCTTCTCTCTTCTTCTCTTCTGCTTCAGCCTCAGCCTCTGCTTCGTAGCGGCCCCTTCACCGCCTGCCATCGCCAGCGTCCCGCGACGCTCTCGGCCCTGAGCTGAAAACCAAACCGACGTCATCCAGCTTCGACTGCTGAGCTTTTCGGCACGCCCGCTGAGACATACACACGCAGTCGGTGTGCCTGGTCGTGTCTCTGGTGCCAAACCAGACGCAGCCCGCAAGGCCTGAAGCCTGGGCTTGACGGGACAGGACAGCCTCTGCTCCCCCCCTTTAGAAGGCGTCCCTCTTTTCACCGTCTGCCCTCTGCCTCTTGGACTCTCATCACGGCAGCCCTTTTTCTTCAGTTTCTCGTTTTCTTTTCGTTTTTTGCTTCTCATCGAGAACCGCCCGAATCGACGGCCGATCGATAGCCCCGAGTGCCCAGTAACGCCGTCACCAGCACGACTACGAGAAGGGCTCCCCCCTTGCAGCTGTCCTATCCTTGAGCCCGACAGGTAGCGGCTGTCCGCCCGCTCTGCCCCTACAAAAACCAACACCATGGCTACAATAACGTCTGGTGCTGGAAGCTCTGGGCGAGAGGACTCTCGGTCCTCTTCATCGACAAACTCGCCCGCCCCAGCCGACAACGAAGAGTCCGACTTCTTCCTCGGTGCCAACGACTCTCAGTCCTCCCTCGGCGTCCCAAACTTCCAAGACATGCAAGTCGACGACTCGTGCTGGCCGCCCGTCAACCGGCTGCCCAACGAGATCCTCATCGGCGTCTTCTCCAAGCTGAGCTCGACCTCGGACCTGTACCACTGCATGCTCGTGTCCAAGCGATGGGCTAGAAACGCCGTTGACCTGCTGTGGCATCGGCCCGCATGCTCCAACTGGAAGAATCACCACAGCATTTGTCAGACGCTTGGTCTGGAGCACCCGTATTTCCACTATCGCGACTTCATCAAGCGCCTCAACCTCGCTGCCTTGGCCGACAAGGTCAACGATGGCAGCGTCATGCCCCTCGCCGTCTGCTCCAGGGTGGAGCGCCTGACGCTGACCAACTGTCGAGGTCTGAGCGACACTGGCCTGATTGCCCTCGTCGAGAACAGCTCGTCTCTGCTGGCTCTGGACATTTCCAATGACAAGCACATCACCGAGCGGTCCATCAACGCCATTGCAACGCACTGCAAGCGTCTGCAGGGCCTCAACATCTCGGGCTGCGAGAACATCTCCAACGAAAGCATGCTTACCCTGGCCCAAAACTGCAGATATATCAAGAGAGTGAGTGATTCTGCAAATTTTCTGAGCTTGGCACAATTCTTGATCTTGATGCCCTCCCCACCTTGTTTATATATATAGAGCACATGTCTAACTTGTCCCCTCTCTTGCAGCTGAAACTAAACGAATGCGTCCAACTGCGCGATAACGCCGTGCTTGCCTTTGCCGAGCACTGCCCAAATATCCTGGAGATTGATCTCCATCAGTGCGTCCAGATCGGAAATGGCCCCATCACATCTCTTCTGTCCAAGGGAAACAGTCTCCGCGAGCTCAGATTGGCCAACTGCGAGCTGATTGACGACGACGCCTTCCTCTCCCTGCCGCCGACCCAGGTCTACGAGCACCTACGGATCCTCGACTTGACCTCTTGCAGCCGTCTCACCGACGCAGCCGTTGGCAAGATTATCGATGCTGCGCCTCGCCTGCGAAACCTGCTTTTGTCCAAATGCCGCAACATCACGGATGCCGCCATCCACTCCATTGCCAAGCTCGGCAAGAACCTCCACTATGTGCACCTCGGCCACTGCAGCCAGATCACCGACGAGGGTGTTAGTCGCCTGGTGCGAAGCTGCAACCGCATCCGCTACATTGACCTGGGATGCTGCACGCTTCTCACTGATGCGTCCGTCAGGTGCCTTGCCGGGCTGCCCAAGCTCAAGCGCATTGGCCTGGTTAAATGTAGTAGTATTACGGATGAGTCCGTCTTTGCGCTTGCCGAGGCTGCATATCGTCCGCGGGTTAGGAGAGATGCCAATGGCATGTTTTTGGGCGGCGAGTATTTTGCCCCCAGCTTGGAGCGAGTCCACCTCAGCTACTGCGTCAATCTGACTCTCAAGGTATGGGTTCCCTCTCCCGGAGAGTGTGCGAGCAAGAACTAAACGTGAAGTATAGAGCATCATGAGGCTACTTAACTCGTGCCCCCGTCTCACCCATCTTAGCTTGACTGGCGTGGCAGCATTTCAACGAGACGAATTCCAGCCCTTTTGCAGAACAGCACCACCTGGTTAGTTTTGTCCTTCTTTTCCCCTCGCTTACTTCTCTGTTCTGCCTCTCCCCCATATCACGCCCATACGACTAATCATCACGTACTGACAAAACAACAGAGTTTACGCAACATCAGCGGGACGTCTTCTGCGTCTTTTCTGGAAACATGGTGTCCAAGTTCCGCGAATACTTGAACACTGCACCACAATTTGCAGATCTCCGAGATGGCTTCTTTCAACGACATGCCGGTCGTATGAGAACAGTTCCACACCGACCCAGCGGATTACCCGCGATTCCGCCCACCGAAGGCGAGGGTTTTGATGACGACATGGCCTACGAAGATAATGACTTTGAGGGGTTGGACGCAAGCGAAATGGTTGTAGATGTGCAGGCCCAGAATCTGCCCTTCCACCTGCAGCCTCAGCAAGCCCCTGGTGGTGCCGATCAGGTGCCTCCCATACCTCCTCCGCTCGAGCCGCCGACCATCAACTCGTCGTCTAACTTTCTCACCAACATGCTCACCCAGCAGTACGGGGCGGCTGCAGCAGCAGAGCTCTTTGACGAAGCCACAGGTACTATTAGAACCAGGTCATTCCCAAACTTTGTCGTTCCCTTGAACAGCTCCAACACGCTTTCGAATGCTCAGAGCTTCCATGCTAGCATCGCCGGCTTATCACAGCCCTCCGTCTCTCGGCAGGGAAACTCGGCAACGGCGGGACCCTCTACGGGTGCCAGCACGGTGACTATGCATCAGCCGCCGAGCACGACGCCGGACCAGCAGCAGCAGCAGCAGCAGCAGCAACCGCAGCAGCAGCAAGGTGACGCCAGCTAAAGATTTTGAAATATTGTCTGTACAGGCTTGCAATATGCAATGCCTTGAGAGTCATTGGTTAACAGGCATATCGGATAGATGGGAGATGGAATGGTGTGAAGAAAAGGGCTTCTAATACCAAGACCGTTTTCATCACTCCATCCTCCCCGGGATTGAAAGCATATCTATTCACGGCACCCCTGTTTTCGCGACGCATGGGAATAGGGTTCTATATTTATAGCGCAGCCACGGAGTTTACATGTTTGGCGTGCACGGCAAAGGTTACGTGGTACAAAACTGGTCATGATTCGGATTTTATTTATCAAAGCTACGAGACGCTTCTAGATGGGAGCATGAACTGCACAGGACGAGGACGGATGTTTTCTGTCAGCAGCTGATGCAGTGGTGTTGCAAGACTAGCAAGCTGCATCATCACTCTGGTGGAAGCAACCCGCACTATACGTTCTGAGGAGGGGGAACAACTGGGTGGAATTTTTCTTTATTAAGGGCTATTGTTATTCTGGGATGGTTGGTTGACACTGATACTGAACTCGGCTTTTGCCGCATGAGAGGGAGATTGTGCGATTAGTTTGCGGCAACACAAAAAAAAAAGCTGTGAAGAGTATCAGGAATGAGAAACGCTGTCATCATTGTTTAACTCGCTCCTGCTTTTTGTCTCTCTTTGTTCGGAAGGGAATGAAGGGAACTTTAAAGGGGGGGGGGGGGGGGGGGGGGCTCTCTATGCATGGTATGAAGCTGTGAATACAGGTTCGTTGGGAACGTCTGGGCTAGGAAGCGATGGAAGGGTTTTATTAGACGGGTTTGATATAGTAGGGTTGCATTAATTGATTTGAAGTATTATTTTTCGTATTTGGAGTTTTGAGTTTGTTGTTGTGTGATTTGTGTGTTGTAGGTGAGTTGATGGGAAGAGATGGGAGGTTGTTATTGATGATGTTTTCATGATGGTTGCTGACGGCAAAGGAGATGTCATTAAATGTAGCTGTATATGTTATATGTAGTATTGTGTCAATACTATACTAGAATGCTCTAACAAATGGTATCAATAAACATGCTTCCCCATCCCAACCCTTTTGCGTTAAAAATCAAGACATTATATACTTCATTTAAATACTTATTAGCCGCCTTTACACAATACCACTCCTCAAAACTCAATTCTCTCCCAATTTAAACAGTCTCAACAGGCGTCTTCTCAGCGGAATGCTTCTCCGCCGTAGAACTGCTGCTGCTCAAGACGGCGGGCGTGGAGAGCGCCACGCCGTCGGTGACGTGCCTGGTCAGCTCGACGTAGTCGTACGCGAACTCGCCGAGCTGGCAGTCGTCGATGCCGACCTCTTCGTCCTCGGCGTTGACGCGCAGGGACAGGCCCGGGATGAGGTTCATGACGAAGAGGATGATGCACGAGAGGACAAAGGACCAGCCGAAGGCGGCGCAGATGCCGGCGAGCTGGTAGCCGAGCTGGACCCAGTGGTGCTGGATCCAGCCGATGGGGGGGTAGGAAGAGCCGTCGAGGTCGGCGATGGAGGAGCTGGAGAAATTCACATGTTAGAGAGGTTTTTTTTTGTTTAACAATGGTGAGAGGGGTTGAGATGATGATGAGACTTACGTTCCGAAGATACCAGTCATGATGTTGCCGGCCATACCGCCGATGCCGTGGACGGCGAAAATGTCGAGGGCATCGTCAACGCCAATGAGGAACTTAAGCTTGGTGGCAAAGTTGCAGCAAATGGCGCCCACGACACCGATGATGAAGCCACCCCAGGGAGTAACGAAACCGGAAGCCGGGGTAATGGCAACAAGACCAGCAATAGCACCGGAGCAGAAGCCAATGGTGCTCCATTTCTTCTCCAGACGGTAGTCGAGCAGGACCCAAGTGACACCACCGACCGACGCAGCCAAGTTGGTGACGAAGCAGGCCATGACAGCGCGGATGTTCATGCCAAGAGCCGAGCCACCGTTGAAGCCGAACCAGCCGACCCAGAGGAAGACAGTTCCGAGGACGACGTTGGTGACGCTGTGGGGGCGGTAGGGGAGGCCGTTGTTCTTGTTGTATCCGGTGCGCTTGCCCAGCATGATGCTGTAGGCGAGGGCGCAGGTGCCCGAGGAGATGTGGACGGGGCCACCTCCGGCGAAGTCGTAGGCGGGGAGCTTGAAGAGCCAGCCATTGGCGTTCCAGGTCCAGTAGGCAATGGGGTCGTAGACGACCGTTGACCAGATGAACATGAAGACGATGGCGGGGAGCATGCGGCCACGATCGGCGACGGCACCGATGGCGAGAGCGGGACTGTTATGAGACGGATCATGTTAGTTTGTTTTCAGTTCATGAGTTGCTTTCTCCGCAGGGAGCGCTGAGTGAAGCGAGGAGAATGAGATGAGACTCACGTAATGGCAGCAAACATGCCCTGATAGAGACAGAACAGAATATCGGGAATGTTAGTCGAGCCGTTGGGCTGAGCCAGAGTCTTCATCAAGCCAAACTGAGTCAGGTCGCCGAAGAAAGCATTTCCGGTTCGTGAAAAGGTGAGTGAGTAGCCCCAGAAGAACCACTGGAAGCTGATGACGCCCACCGAGACCATGGACAGGAGGATGAGTGAGAGGGCCGACTTGCGACGGGCGAGACCGCTGTAGAAGAAGCCCACGCCGGGAATCATTAGCAGCACGAGCGCGGAGCTGACGAGGATCCATGCCATTTGGCCGGCCTGGAGATGGCAGAGTGTGTTAGTGACTGGTTCGGTTGCCCTCCTATTCTTGCTCCTCTTCATGGAATCAACAAGTCATCAAACAAGATGGACGTACATCGTAAAAGATGTTGAGGTTGCTGACTCCGGTCGAGTGACCATCGTCCGCTGTCCCCGTGGTGCCATTGTAGGGAACCACCGCTGACATGATGATTCTGTTTCGGCCTCCTTCTTATGTTCCCAAGAGTCGTCTACTATCGCTTCGTTCCTTGGTGTTTTCGTTGTGTAGCCACGCTACTCGAATCGATGATAACCCAGAAGAGTATATCAAGTAAAAACCACCAGACCACAGAGAGAGGAGGGAGAGGGAATGATTCGGCAGGGGACAGGGTATGAGGTGAGATAGGGAGATGGTATGATATATATCACCTCCGAGTCTTACAGGCAGGCCGATCAAGTCAGGGCACTCAATCCATCAGTTCCGCACAAACCTCCTAGACCCCCCCGACTTATTCCGCATAGTTTTTCAGCTCGGATTGATTAAAGTTATATCACTGGATGAATAGTGCCAATGGGGCATGTGAGAACTGCCTCATCCCACGCCCAGTGCTGTAGCATAAAGTGCTGCCAACCACTAGCCCCAATAGTGTCGCATATCCGAACAGGTACGATGTGAAATCGGGCTACAGATGCGCCTCTTGGATGAGCTTATCGCCCTCGAAATGGATGGCAACTTCATTGGTGTGGACACCACTTAGTGCCCAGGGATGAAGCCACAGAGATAAGTAATGCGACTCCCACAGGCTCTCCAGGCCAGCGGTGCCATGTTGGGTCGATGCTTATCTGGGAGGCTTATCTCGTGCATATCAAGAGCATGGCCGAGCCGTGGTAAAGGAAAGCTAGCTGATGACAGGAGCCATTATTCATTTGCTTTTCTGTAATCAACGATTCCGCGGTGAAAGAAAAGTGAACAATGACATTCTGTGAAGAAACACCCTTTTTTGCTGCTGACTGAATCATTCTGTTGAACGGCTTCTCATAAACGAGTATGAGTCTCCAGCAAGGCGGTGCGTCTCCTTGTTATCTCTCAGATATCCCCTCCCTCTGGGGCCGTCGCACCAGCCTCAACATGGTATTTGGAATGCCCTCTCCCTTGAGAAATCTGCCGTGGCATTGCAGATGCGCCACCTGCAGCGCCATGTGGCATCATTTCACAGCTTCTTCAGCTCTGTCTTGATTCCGTCAAGAACATCGCCCCACCCGAGTATCCCTTTGCCAGATCCTAAAGGGAGGGTGCAGAATACAGTAGCATCGTAAGTATGTACTCCATATTATGCACCGGATCTGGAGCGGCACACCAAGCAACGACTTGGACCCTGCGTGTCTGCCCAACCCTGTCCGATAGCGAATGCGTATTGTTTGTCTCCGTAGTAGCAGAGCAGGCAATCTCAAGGCTTTACGCGAAGCCATTTGTGCTTATCCGCCGAGGCTTTACACACCACATGGCTCTTATCAGTGGCATCTGTCTCCAAGCCTCTCATCCTTGGGGCGACGGAACCTATCCCTTGTCTGGTGTAGACCCTCGTTTAGACGCATGGCACCCTGGCGAGATAATGCCCAAGAAGCCATGCCCCGGCGCCGCTGATTGGGCCGCATTCCTTATCTTTTGAAGCGACGCTTGTGGGGGGCTGGCCTTAGCGTCGTGAGGTTGTGCCTGATGGCTTTATTCAGCTTTGATGCCCTCCACGTCTCCCCCGGATATCTCCAGCTCCCCGTACTTTCCGGGAAAGGCGAACGTGGATAAGAGGCGGCGTCTGAGACATCGACCATGAAAGGCAGACGGCTGGTGGCAGCTACGGTTGATGAATAAGACGTTTGAATGACATGATTCGAGTAAATCTCACTTTCACATGCGCATCAAACATCCACAGTATGGACAGTCTCGGACTTTCGACTGAGCAGCGCATACGATCGAGTCCGATGCCGGTGATTCAGAAGGAAAAAAAAAACATGGCAGATTCGCAAAAGTTTGGACTGGCAGGCCGTGTAAGGCCTTGAACTGAGTCTCCGATCGGGCACATTCTCACAACACACGGCTCATGCGGGTTCGTTCAGTGACACGCCTTATTAATCGCCTCCCAGTTGTTGATGTAAGATTGTATCGCTCGAGGCGGCATGTCTTATGAAAATATGGCCTCCGCTGTGTTGTCCTTCTAAGCTGCAGTGCAACGTGAGGCAGATCTCAATAAGATTTGACTCTCTCCCGCACTTGCTGGAGTTGCTGTGGGACAAGGCAAATTAAAGGCAGGGCACTGCCTTTGGCGATTTGTGCCCCATCCCTGTCAAGATCCCATTTCGGAGGTGTATCTATCTTATGAATCGTTCCTCTACTGTGAAATGACATCGAATTCAAGCCGGTAATGAGTGGCCGCCCGGTTCCTAGCGGACGCCCGCATCCTCTAATCGCAACGGCCTGCTTTCAGACGGTACTCAATAGTACCCATTGAAATGACGTGGAATCTATGCGGAGGGGATCAAGGAGAATAAATGGCTGTATCATGGCTCCGTGGTTCCTCCCAAACCGCCCTGGACGTCCATCCTCCACTGGTCTTCCAGAGCCATGAGGCACTTTGCAACGTCCCAGGGAGTCTCTTCCTCCAAAGCCGTTCGGTGTTCGCGAGAGATTTTATTGAGCACATAGCGGCTCACCGTAGCGGCATCTCGTTCCTCAGGACGGCCGATGCCAACGGCGATTCGAGCAAATGGCGATTCTGGATACTTTTTCTGTGACACTGAACCTCTCACGCTTTTGACGCCGTTGTGGCCTCGAGGGCTGCGGTCCCATGGAAGTAGCTTGACCACCCCAAAGTCCTTTTCCAGCTCATCGTGAACAATCACCAGGCTGAGTGATTCGGCGCCGTATTTCCGAACGGTTTCCTGCCATGCACTCGCCACAAAGGGCCCAGAGACGTTCATATAGGTCGGGGACTGCACAAGAATGTATTTCGGACCCTGAGATACTAAGCAAGACTGCCTGCCCAGCGTCACCTCGCGAAAGGCAGGCAAGTGAAGCGTCTTTGTGAGGCCATTGAGGACGAAATGGCCGGCCGAATGTAGGCTCTCGTACTTTGGCAGTGGATTCCCGAGGCTGATGATGAGGAATCGCGGGTTGAACATGCTTTCCGCATCGAGTAAAAACTCAGAGAATCCCCGCCGATTCCGCTCTGGCTTGCGAATCATGAACCGGATCTGGACTGGATGGACAAGCAAGCAAAGAAAGTTGGCAGATTCTCACGTGAGACGCTCTCTGCAAGGCTTGCAAGCTGCAGAGGTGGCGGAAGATGGATTTTCCAGGTGTGGCTGAGCTGCCCATCGCTGACGTCGATGAGCCGATTGGGCGGAGCATCGTGGCTGGGCCCGAGCTCAGTCGTCACTTGTCCAGCTCTTAACTCAGCCTCTGCATTTCAAAACTCCTGACTTTCGTCATCCGTCGCAACCGATCGAACAAGCACTAACCAGCAAAGAAAACACCCGCCATCCTCGATACCCGCGATAGAGCAAATCAATACCAGTCTTCTTTACCAGAGAACAAGTCAATCAAGATGTCGTGGGCGGGTAGGGAGCTTGCGGATGCCCCGCTGAGAGAGGGAGAGGGGCTGACGGGATTCTAGGATTCAAGAAGAATGTGAACCGCGCGACGACGCAGGTGATGATGAAGACGGGTGAGCAGCGCTGGTCGCCGTCCGTATTGGGCGCCGTTCTGATCTTGTGGTGTAGGGCATGTGGAAAAGACAAACGATCGCGATTACGAGGTCGAAGAGAGGTGAGATAAGGGGGAACCAAGCTGCTGGCGAGGGATGGCACGTGCTGACCCAACTGTAGGCGGTTCAGAACGATGGAGACAGCTTCGCTACGGCTGCAGAAGGAATCAAAGGGCTACCTTGACTCTCTGAGAGGTAGGCAGACGCCTGGCCGAACGTTCCGAATGCCAGACTAACATGTCGAGTAAACCAGCCATGACAGCTTCACAGATGAGAATCGCCGAGACGATAGATGCGTTTTACGGTGACTCGGGCGCCAAGGATGGCGTTAGCAGAAGCTACAAGCAGGCCGTTGAAGACCTCGACGCCGAAACCATCAAAGCCCTCGACGGCCCCTACCGAATGACGGTGCTCGACCCAATTGCCCGATTCTGCGCCTACTTCCCCGACGTCAACGAATGTATCAAGAAGCGCTCCCACAAACTTCTCGACTACGATGCTCTCCGCGCCAAGGTGAAGAAGCTGGTCGAGAAGCCCGATAAGGATGCCACAAAGCTGCCACGGACGGAGAAGGAGTTGGAAATGTCCAAGGCTGTGTACGAGCAGCTGAACGAGCAGCTCACCACCGAGTTGCCGCAGCTGATTGACTTGCGTGTCCCCTACCTGGATCCCAGCTTTGAGGCTCTGGTCAAGATTCAGCTGCGATTCTGCGCAGAAGCCTACTCGCGCATGGCACAGGTGCAGCAATACCTGGATGCAGATACTCGAGATTTGTACGCAGAAGGTCACCTGGATGCAAGAGTGGAGCAAGTGCTGCAGGAGATTCGGGAGCTGAGTATCAGCGGAACGGTGTAAGTGGGTATGTACCAATATGTTTTAAAACAAGGATCAGAGAAGAGGCGACTAGGAAGCGAGGAGTTGCAAATTACAAAGCTATCGGCGTATGGGTTGTTTGTTTAATGTATCTAGATATTGGTTGCTCAGGACGAGTCTATGGATAGACTGGCACTTGCGCTCCGGAAGTGTGCCTGTGGTATGGCAATATGTTCCGGGTAATGAGATTATAATTCCTTTCCCAACATGTACAACGCAGGGACTTGGGCAGAATTGTTCTGACGACATCTTTGAGCTGCAGTCCCTTCGAATCAAATGAGCCTTGTAGTCAGGTCCTGCCAATCTCCCTTCTTCGCAGCGAATTCGATATTCGGACGCTATTCAACCCCCCTCACCATTGTAACGACCAAGTTTGTGTCAAGTTGAAGCTGTAGCACCGTACAATCGCTTCATTCAGCTTCCCGTAACCTCCTTCTGTCTTCCAAACAGCTCGTTCAGCGTCAGCGGCCGTCCTATTGCCTGCATCGCTGGCCCAGCTTCTGGGCCCTCGTTTGACACCGTCCCAGCAGCTCGCGCAATCTTCCAGCTCTCCTCAATGATGGCTCCATTGGTTGCCCTTGTACCCTCTTCATCGTTGTGGATCCATACACCAAGCACCTTCTCGTCTGCTTCCCAGTCGCCTTCAACTTTGAGAATGACGAGCTCACCCATGAGCTCCACATGACCGACTCTCGCCAGATCGACAACCACATTATCCAGACCACGGCGGCTCAGCACAAAGACGCATGCTCGAGGCCGATGGTGGGCGTCTTCGGGGAGCGGCGTCTGCGCACAGACAAACATGGTGCCTTCTATGCCGGACTTTTCCCAGCTCTGGGCGGTGCTGTCGAAGGTGTAGACGACGGCGTTGGCGGCGATGCTGAGGATCCTGCTGATGGATGGCAGGTAGCGCTGCAGGACGGAGAGGTTGAGCTCGGTGTTTGTTCGCGGCGGCGGGGGCTCGTAGGCGGAGGTCATGACTGCGGCATCGGATTCGTAGTCGGAGATGGCGGGGATGCGGTTTGAAGGATGGCGGTTGTGCCGCGACTTTCGGGGCGTTGCGCGGCTCATGGCTGAGGCGTTTTGGGGGGAGTTAGAAGAGGTTTGCTATCTATGCAGTGACAAGCTGTAGCTGTAGCAGTAGCAGCTGCAATAACAACACACGAGGCCTCGATCAAGGGTAGAGGGAGAGGATGAAGATGTAGCGTCGTATGATGGAGTTGAGGCTGTGCTGGGGAAAGGATGAGGCGAGAAGAAGGTTCCGTCAGCAGCCGAGTACGGTAACTGCCGATAATATGTGCAAAGGATACGGCGACAGCGATGATGATGGCGAGGATGCGTAGAGTCTTGTCGCAATCTGTTGGATGACAGTCCGAGGTTTGATATCCAGGCCGAAGCTGAGAGCTAGCCCGAGAGCTAAGAGGGGCGGATAGCTGTAGTGCCTCAATAGCGCTCGATATTGCTGGAGCTTATCGATAGGGACCTGAGCAGCGTATTCCCGGCATTGACGCGAGCTCTAATAGCCTGAGTACGGGGAAGCTCGTCGTACCCATATTCCATCTCTACATGTGCCTTGCTCATTGCTGCATTTCTTTGTCCATCTAACAATTCTCTATTGCCACCATTCCATTGGAGCTGCTGCTCCTCTTTCAGCCTTTTCTTTGTATCACATCCACCAATTGTCGCAGCCTTACAAAGAACTACCTACACACACACCTACCTCTATATATATGCGGCCGCCTTACGCCCGTCTGTGTCACAGTCGCAATCGCAGTCGCAGTCGCAATCGCAATCGCAATCGCCGCATCATGATCTAGCAGCCAGGCTGTGGCAAGAAGATCCACGAGCTTGAGAGGTAGCGACGCCGCATTCAACGATCTTCTTCTTCTCTTTCGCCTTCGTCTTCGTCATACTACACAATGGCCGAGTCAATCAGAGACCCGACAAGCCAGTCCATCGCCTCTGATCCGGTCGAAATCGGCGTCCCTCAGTCGCTGGCCAGGGCTGTCCTGTCTCGCCGCTCCGAATACCTCCGCCCAGCTGAGATCCGAGTCAAGGTGGGGACTTGGAACGTGGCGGCGTGCACGGGGACCGACAAAGACCTTGCCGGCTGGTTCACCGAAGATGCGGAAGTTGGCAGAAGCCTCTCGGCCCTCGACATCTCCGATGCTCCTCCACGACGTTCGACTGAGTCGGGCAATGAAGCTCCCGAACCGAGACGAGCGGGGAAGAACGGCGGGTATGATCTCTACGTGCTGGGACTGCAAGAAGTGGTGGACCTCAACCAGACGAGAGAGTACATGAACCGGCTTTACGTCGATAACGGGCCCATGGAGAAGTGGACCGCAGCCCTGGAAGCAGCAATACCCCAAGGGTATCAGCTTGTCGTCTCAGAGCAAATGACGGGACTGTTGCTCCTGGTTTACGCCTCTCCCGCGATTGCCCCCACAATAAGCAATGTTTCCACGCAACAGGTTGGGACAGGACTGCTCGGATATTTTGGAAACAAGGGTGCCGTGGCTACTCGTCTTGTGCTGGGCGAAACTACAAAGCTCCTCTTTGTCAATTGCCATCTCGCTAGCGGCGCAGATTCGGCTTCTCTGAACAGGCGGTGCTGGGATGTAGGGCAGATTGTGTCGAAAACCCAGTTTGACCCAATCGTGATTGGAGGCGTGTCTGACGATGAAGGGGACAGGATTGGAGACGAAGATTTTGCATTTTGGTTTGGAGACATGAATTTCCGCCTCGATGGGCTACCGGGAGATGACATTAGAAGGCTCCTGACGTTGCATGCTCGGGGAGAGTACGATTTGAGCAACGATAAGCCTCCACCTATAGAAGGCGACGATGGCATCATAGTCATGAGGTCGTCAGAAAGCGACGACGATACAACCACAATGTCATCAATGCATTCCAGAGACCATAGCTTTGACCAGAGCTTTGACTCGGAAAGCTCTCTGCCAGACCCAGACGATTTTCCGGAGGACCCCAGCCAGGATCCGGCTTCTCTACAGGCAACTATCGACTCGCTTCTACCGCATGACCAACTGAGACGAGTAATTAAGCAACAGAAACTGTTCCACGACGGCTGGAGAGAAGGGTCCATTTCATTCCTACCAACTTTCAAGTACGATGTCGGTACGTTTGGCTTATTTGATACAAGCGAGAAGCAGAGGGCGCCTAGCTGGTGCGATCGGGTCCTCTACAGGACACGCAAGGACAGGGAGGCGTATGAGAAGAAAGTGGAGGAATTGAAAGAGGCCAAGTTAAAGGATGAAGAGATGAGAGCGAGAGGGATTGAGGAAGATGACGATGTGCTCTTCAGCTATGACCCCGACACCGATGGGGAGGAACAACCGCCAAAGGCAGCATCCAGTGAGGCATACGATGAGTATGAAGAGTATGATATAAATGACACTGGTGCGGAAGCAGACGATGGCGATCAAGATCAAATCTCTCTCGATTTTTACACCTCACATCAGCGAATCACGTCTTCAGACCACAAGCCAGTCATTTCCGTATTCACTCTACGCTATGACGCTGTTGACCCGGAAAAGAAGGCTCAAATCCATTCGGAAATTGCTTTTGAGCTGGATCGAGCTGAGAATGAGGGCCGACCAGGCGTCACCCTCATCGTGGAAGGTGGCCACGGCCAGACGGATGGCGTCGTTGACTTTGGCGAAGTCGGCTTCTTCGAGACACACTCATGCTCGATAACCATTGCCAACACTAGTAGTGCTGCTGCTAGCTTTGAGTTTCTTCACGAGACGCAGACAAGCGAGGACGATTTGGGCTCTTCAAAGTGGTTAAAGACGTCATTCCACCGGCCTGACGATGACGGCAGTAAGAGCCAGCTGGGGTCATCGGTGACGCTCGAACCCGGCGAGACGATACTGGCCATTGTCGAGGCGCGCGTCTCTGAGATTCCACATGTCCGCGCGCTGAACGATGCCAGTTGCAAGTTGGACGATGTTTTGGTATTGCGCGTCGAGGGTGGCAAGGACCATTTTGTTCCCGTACACGGGACCTGGCTCCCGAGCTGCTTCGGCCGGTCGATTGACGAGCTGATTCGAGTGCCGGAATACGGGATCCGAAAGTTTGTCAAGGAGAAGAACATCCAAGGGACCATCACATACGACTGGGATGTGCACTGCTCTGCGCCACGAGAGCTTTTTAAACTTACAGAGGCGATCCAGACCGTGGCCGAGCGATGTATAGCCGACGAGGCGATGTTAGAGGACTTGACTGTGCCACGGGATCCCGGCTGGCCATTTGACTCCTCGACATGGACTGTGGAGGTCGCCAAACAAGACGAACTAAAGGCAGCACTTATCTCTGCACTGGACACAAATTCGCCCCTGGCGGATGCTCTACCAGTGGAACTGCTGTCAACGCAGAAGTTGGAGATTTACTCTTCCATTTTGCTCCTATTCCTTGCATCCCTCATGGATGGACTCGTTCCACCGCATCTTTGGGCCAAGCTTTCGATCGAACTGCCAAACCTAGGTTCACTGCCGGTAGCGTCGTGGCCGGATGTGAAGAATCACATCCTCGATTCACTATCAATGTCTCCAAGCCATAACATTGCATTTGTCTTCTTGACAGCCACACTATCCCGCGTCGTTGGCGAGCTGACTTCCGCCACACAGCCATCGCCTGCGCTCGGCGCATTGACTCGACGACTAAGTTTCCGCCCTGGAGAGACGGAAGCTACTAGGAAGAGGAGGATGAGGGAGAGGAGATACGCCGAGATTGTGAGCCCATTGCTGTTCCGAACGAGCGATGACAAGGACAAGGCGAAGAAGGATAGGGAGCGGATCGTCTTGGAAATGTTCTTGAGGAAGGACGATCGGAGTTAGATGCTCGGCCGAGAGGCGAGGCGTGGTTGGCCCGTTTGGCGGAAGATGCGGTGGCGTCGAGTTGTTGACTGCGAGGGGGTATAGAACGTATGTCTTTATTTGGATGATGGTTTGTGGCGTGATGTGATTGTGATTCATGCGATGGATACCATGCTTGGAGTATATATAGAAAGACGTTACGAGTAGTTGTTACTGTGTGTATTTACTTTTTTCTTCTCTTGAGATTCAGCGACCTTGTTATACTTTGGCATCTCTGTCTCTGTGTTGGGGGTGTGAATTTGAGGCGTGTGGGAGAAGACTTTGTCCAGAGTTTTGATGAGTGCTTGCTTCTCTCGCGTGTTTTGTGAATTGTGCTATAGGGGGGTGGTGAATGCAGCAGCAAGATGACGATTGAATAGCCATTGCCACTGCCAATGCTCCGTCAAATGCGACTCCAATATACAATATACAATATAAAATATACAATATAGATAGATGTATCAGTAGAGATATACATATACAGGTACTACACAATAACTCCATTTCATATGATGTCAAGCCAAGAGAGAAGAGCACGTGCTGCTGCAGATTTCCTGCCGGGCGGTATAGACTACAAACGGGCTCTTGTATAGACTCCTCTATTATTCTCTTCGCCTTTTTCTCTCTGTTTCTTTTCATCTCCTCTCTGTTATATGCACATGACCGAACCAAGGCAGCACTCGGAAATGGCACCGCGAAAATGTCGAGCAGCTGGGAGGCGGTCTGGAGCCTCTTCAACTGGCAGGCACCGCTCGGGGGGAGGCTGATTCTTGATTTTGCGCTCTCCTTCAAACCTTCTCTTCCACCTACGTTGGTCTCTTTGTTTTGGTTTGGTATCTGCTCTCTCTTTTCTTTTTCTCTTGCAGCCACCTCTGAATAACCTCCGAGTTAGTCGCAATCTCTCTCCGGCATCCTTGTACTTTTCGCCGAGAAAGTTGGCTGATGAGACATGGCTTGCAGCTAGACTTCGCATTTGCGCCTTTGGACGATGGGGTTTAGGGATAAGGAGTCTTCCGAAAAGCCTATTTCGTTGTTGTCGAGAGCCAATTCTCCAGACTATAAATCCTCTGTTTCGCCCAGAGATTTGGGCTTTTAATTTTGCTTCTGCATCTTGGACTCGAATCTATGTGCTTGCCTCCGAATCATCAACGATCCGTACTTTTATAACATCTTGCTATGTACAACGGAAGACCGTCCAATACGGCAGACGAAAATATGGAGGCGAATCGGATACCAGAGATTACTATGGAAGATCTACCGGCGGAAGATATACTGATGGCAGGATTTCTATTTGAGGAAACGTACCCAGAGACACCAATGCCAGAAGAACCGATGACGTTCGGGGAGCCAATGACTGAGGTGATGATGGCAGATGCCTTGATGGACTTCCTCATG
Organism: Trichoderma virens Gv29-8; assembly: GCF_000170995.1. Taxonomy (NCBI): domain Eukaryota; kingdom Fungi; phylum Ascomycota; class Sordariomycetes; order Hypocreales; family Hypocreaceae; genus Trichoderma; species Trichoderma virens. The sequence goes on from NW_014013666.1 coordinate 344,253, forward strand.
TCAGAGGGACAGATGAATCAAGTCCCTTTGGAAGAGACACAGACGACAGAAGCCTTTGTGGAAGAGTCGCAGATGGGCGAATTGCCATTTGGGCAAACATTCATGGAGATACCAATTCCAGAAGAACAAATGACTGAGGAACAAACAACAGAGGCAATGATGAGATCGACGTTTCTGCAACCACTCACGCCAGGGCAGCAGATGTATCAAGTTTCTTTGGGACAGGCACAGACGACAGAAGAGCAGATGGTGGACACCCCAATGGAAGAAGTACCAACAGTGACACCCTTTCCACGGAGACAGCCACTGGAACGACCTCCCCGCTGGCAACACGCTACGGCCACTCAGAGCAGGCTACAAAGAGCCCTTCACATCCACAAATTAGAATACCAACTCTATCAGTACAAGTTGAATCGTGAAGAGATTCAGGAGTTTGGACCGCCTGAGACCCGGAGATTTCTGGTAGGCATGAGACCCGCTCCACAAATGGGTGGCACAATGTCGTTGGGGGAGCAAGTGAACAACACAGTACCGTTGGGGGAGTACATGGACATCACAGTACCATTAGAGGAGAGCCCTAATGGCGAAGGGGTAAGCGATCTGAATAGTGGGCGGCTATCGCGTGTTGATTAACTGAATGGCGTTGAGCAGCAACTCGACTCTGAGCAGCTATCAGACTCTGAGCAGCTATCCGACTCTGAGCAGCAAGCCGACTCTGAGCAGCTATTCGATTTGGATCAGCTACTCGACTTGGATCAGCTACTCGAATTGGAGCAGCAATCTGACTCGGAGCAGCAATCTGAATCGGAACAGCAATCTGGTTCGGAACAGCAATCTGGTTCGGAGCAGCAATCTGAATCGGAGCAGCAACTCGACTCCGCCACGATGAATGCCTTACTGGTACCACGCAAGCATCTTCAGATAAACCAGTTCAACGAAGCCATCCAAGCTAGAGACCATACGAGAACCGCGACAAGCGAAAGTTCAATCTTGTCCACCATGCCCACAGCATATGAAACGTGGAAGATGGAGAAAGAGTATTCAGATCTCAAGGATGGCTTGAAGGTTTATCTACGGACCGTTTCAGAAGACGAGATTGAAAGTAATCACCGCTCAAGTTTATGGAGTCAATCTGCTATGGGCAGGCTCAACCTCTTTCGTTCCCGTGGCTATGGAAGCAGCCTTAGAGAAGTCATTTCCGTCGACGAGGAGTGGCCCGAGGACGACTGGGCCAATGCAGGGTTGGAGGAGGCGAATGCGAATGCGCCTTTTATGGTGAAATTTATCGCAAAGATGAGGTTGCGGCCGGTTCTCGTGGTCAACAAGACTACCGCGACACGTTAGTGACTCTCATCGGTGTCTATGGCGAGCCCAGATGAGCAACTGCATGGGATTATGGGAGGAGTTTTGAGCCATGGTGAAGGGGTTTTAGCGAGGGGGGTTTCAGCGAGGAGTTTGGCAGACTGGTCGGACTGGAGTTTGGGTGTCTTGTTCACCTCTTTTGCTTTTCGTGCTGCTTTTTGGGGGGCAATTTCTGCCTTTGGAGTCAATCTTTGTCTTTACCATCTCGATTCCTATTTGGGGCTTTTGCTTTTGTTTTTCAGACACTCGTTTACAAATTTACATTTTAGTACAGGTCAACATGCACTTGAGAAGATTGGACAACCAGCCGCTCCCCTTGGTCACTGGTATAATCTAGACTTTTTCAGTGTTCATTGTCTACTCTCTGCTATTTCTCTCTTGTGAAAGGCCTTATAGACGCGTGTAAGTATCGCATAGGCTTATCGATTCCACCATTGCCAGCTCGTGCGACGCTGAGACGCGCAGCGTCAACAAACCCGCGTCAACACATGCAAACCTTGATTGCCGAGGCTGCTGTCTGGGCAACTGATCCGCCACTTTTACTCGGGATTCCGTTGCGCCGGCGTCCATCTTGTCCATCCATATTCTAGCTTTGCACTACTAAAGCCAGCTTATGTGTTCTCTTACATCAGGCACATTTGGTAGTACCACATCCAATGCTGTCTGTCGTACATTCAACTTTATCTAATATACACCCTACTTGGAGTTTTTCATTTCAAAAGAAAAAAAAAAAGGAAGAAGAAAATAAAAGTAAAAATTCACTCATATCCATATTAGTTTTTTCCCTCACCTCTTCCCATTTCCGTTTTCCGTTTGGTGGCTATCGTACTTAGGTCCTCCCTTATTTCCCAGTAGTTTCACCTGCTAATGCACGATCAAAACGCGCACGGGACGAGCCGTATATAGACTACTAGCTAACGGAGCGGCAAAAGGTGGGAACGACGCTTTCCCCGGGCCCCCTTTGGCTATACTAAAAGGAGATTAACTTGACGTGTCTACGACGATGAAAGCGGAAAAGAGCAATAACATGTCATATATATAAAAAGAAAAAATAGGGGTTCGTTTTGTTGTTGGGTCCCCAACCAACAACCACCTACGGAGTACTAAAATCTTTTATATTCACTACCTAATACTACCTATTTACCTGTACCCTACACTACTACTAAGATAGGCTAATGTCTTAGTAACAGCAGGGCCTCTTGGTTGGGCAGGTTGCATTTGTGGCGGCAAAACGCCTAAGTCGGCACACGTGTAACTGCAATGTACCGATACTTGGTCTGCCTTGTGTTGACATCTGGCAAAAGGATCAGGTACTGCTACTTGGAGGATTCGCTTATAATGTATCAGCCTGGGCTGTGCTGACTTGCATGCAGGGATTCGTGGGTGCACAATGGCCAATGCGAATGCCTCGTTACAATGGGGTGTAAGTTTGGGTGTAAGTTGATATGTGATGAGCCATTGTGACGCACGTGTGTGATTGAGCCGTGGCTGTTTATTGTAGTTTAGTTGCATGTGGTTGTTCATGAGTACGTTAGAAGTTTGCAGGGCAAATCATTCTCGTCAACTTGCTTCAACCTGATCTTGTTCCATCTTGTTCAATCTGAGACTACCTAACCATCATATCCAGCCTGCATACCCAACATAGTAGAATCCCACAACTATTAATTAACCCGTATAGAAAGAGAGTATTATCACTTCATTCAAATGAGTGACCCAAAACGAGCGATGATCCGTAAATAATCCAAACCCAATCCCTGAAACCCTCGTAAAAATACCCAATCATTGCATCCACGATGCGATGCAATCCCAAATCTTTTGCGTCAGCACGCTTCATGGCATAGTTGGCAAGTTCATTAGATCAATCTGTTCCGCCTGGTACGTGGCGTGCGGCTGCCAATTTTCCTCAAATAGCTGTGCAACCCAATACAAAGGGTGATCCCAGTCGTAGAAAACCTGGCGCCCCTCATAGGGCCTCCCTCCAACATTGTTTGGAGCGGGTTGATTCACTGAGGGCAATTGGGTCAGCACTGTCCAGTCTACTGATTCAGAATGGCGTCGACACTCACCATAGCCATTGTCTGCCTTGTAACGCCTCCAGACATCCAGCTGTCCCTGCACTGCAGGATCTGTAAGTGCCTTCATCATGATATTATAATCCACCGCCTCCACCTGGGCCAGTTGAGTGTTGAACCTGTCGGCCGCGGCGCTGGGCTTAGGCCACTGCTTGGCATTATAGTAGTGCCAGTGCTGAAGGAGATTATTGCAGCTGTTATGTAGGCTTTCTACAAATTGGGGGATTGAATAGCGAACCTAGAGGCGAGGAAATCATTTATTAGAATCCCGCATAAACAACCAAAAGTAGCCTGTGGTGGGCTGTTTGTATGTTGCAAATCACTTACACTCTGGCCGTAATTGTTTCGCGCGTGACGGTAGCGGTCTGCGCTCGTCCAGCTCGCCTCTCGTAGCAGGATAAACAGGCAAGCGTAAACCAAAAAGAAGAACTCTGGCTGATTTCGCGACATGAGAGACTCGAGCTCGCCGAGGACAAACTTTCCATACTTGCTGAGGATTCGGGTGTAGTTGATGCTGTCAAACTGCGCAAGGATCATGCGTGGCACCGAAACTCTTTTAAAGAGCGGGTAAGTATCGTCTCTTGTCTCGGGTTTCATTCCCAACGTTTCCTTGCCCTGGATCCATGAAGACCCAGTCGAATGGCCTACAAATATTGTTAGTTCCGTCTCGCTAGTTCCAAAAAAGAGGAGAGATTGGGGAACTAGACAAGTAGGAAGTAGGGAATGGAAAAGACATCATCGTTTTTACTTACGCATAGCGAACCACAAGATAACCAAATTCCCCAACACATTGAGTTCTCTCTCCTCCTTGCCAACAAGTTCAGGTTTTCTCTATCTCGGCCTGTTAGCAATCTTATCCCCAAGTATCAAGGCAAAGACATACCCGAAGATCTTGGAATCGACCAAGCACATGAGCGTACGTCTCCTCGAGAATGCCTTTAGGCCCGTCATTCCCACCTGCCCTCTCATTCCACATGACTTGGAGTGCGTTCCTCTTGATGTAGCCCTCAAAGTCGGCCGCTGTGTCGTAAATGCTGGACAGGCAATAAGTTGCCAGTTCCTTCTTCTTTTTCACTCCCTGCTCACCATCCATCCAGAATCTGGCAGTCACGTCCCCCTCTTGGGGCTTGAATGCGACTACCTTGACCTCGATAGCCTCTTTGCATATGCCCAGAGTGATGGAGATGGTGCGAACTTCCTTGGGATTGACTCGGTCTCCCACATCCTTCATCTCTGCGTCTTTCCAGCGCTTAGTAAGCTCAAGCCCTCCTTTGCGAAACAGGATTGCATCCGTAATCTTTCCACGATAACATGGCATTCGGTGAATGGTCTTCTTCGACGTCTTGGAAAAGCTCTTGCATCCTACACAGGCTCCCGTTGGATCAGTCGGGTCTGTCGCACACTATCGCATCATAGAGTTAGTCGGCCAGCACATCAATTGGCAGGCAGGCAGGTTAGAACTCACCCGCATCTTTTGTATCCGGCATCGTGTACAAGCCTTGTGCCTTCTCGTCGCTGCAGTTTTCTTTCGTCTAGAATGGCTTAGTTGACTTCGCTTCGACCTTCTACCCGAGGAGACTGCAGCATCCTCTTCTTTCACAGAAGAAGATGGCTCCGGCTCCTGGCGTTCGTCGCCTGTTCCTGCCGAGTCATCCTGTGCCTCACTGTCGTCATGTACATCACAGTGGATCTCTATGGTATCAGAAATTCCCGAAGCATCAGACATGGCGTCATCAATTTCAACAACGGTTCCAGGAGCTTCGGCGGTAACATAACCCACTGGCCGTTGCCAATCAGCGCTGCCGCCCATAAGCGTGTGCTGCTCGTACGAGCCGTCATCTTGGGCATGAACAACTCCGCTTGCCGCCGCTTCAGACCCAGTGTAAATGGGTTCGTTCATCGTAGGCTGCTGGGCGAGGTAATGAGTTACACGCGCCTGCTGATGTGTCTCGGGAATATGGCGTCCTCTAGACACGCCAATGCTAGAATGGCTAACTTGTCTGGTATCTGCCGAGACGTGCGGCGGGATTGACGCGTTGTTGTAAATATATACTTGTGGCGTCGGGGTGGGACGTTGTTCAGTTCCTTGGTGCGGTGAAAATTGCTGAAAGTGATGAGAAGGAGGATAAAATTGCTGCTGGATATTATATTGGACAGTCAGGCCAAAGGCTGGTGGCTGAAACGCATGGCCAGGTGGGAAACCCGCGAGGTTGGCACCGGTATCGTGGTGAGGTGAGACTGGGTGCGCCGGATACACTGAACCATTGGCTTGAATCAACGGCAGTGGCACAGACTGGGGACGCGGACGCAATGGTACTTGAGGAATATGAGACTGGCTGTGGCCATCGCCAGGTTGACCTTGGACAGGCCAATGGCTTTGTTGGAAATGTGGGCTGGGAGTCGCAGACTCCGGCTGCATGGTGGAGTAATGAGTGTAGTATGCCGGAGCTTCAGTATAAGCGATCAGCGTGGCGTCGTTGTCATGGCAAAAGATAGTCCCGGCACAGCAATCTTGGGCGACAGAATAGTGGCCTGATGGACTGTCTGTACTATGCAGCTGAGGATCTGGATAGGTCGGGGGTTGTGTTTGCGGGATGGTTACAGACTCCTCAGGTACCGGTACTCGCCTGGGGTTTGCCGCCACCAGAACAGGCTTTGTTTCGGTGGCTGCAGAAGCAGACGAAGACAGCGCATAGGCCACTTCTGTGCGAGCTGAACATGCCCGCTGAACACTTCTTCTTGTCTCATAGCCATTGGTACGGGCTCGGGACCGGGCAGCTGAGGTGGTTCTACCAGACGCAACATCGCCGTCGCCCTCCCACTTTCGCTTTGTTCTGGATGGAGCCTGTGAGAGAAACGGTCAAAAATCAAGTCTCGTCAGGCTGTCTCTATGTCTGGCCTGGCATTGTCCGGTTGAACATCCAACCCTGGCACGGCAGGAAGAGGGGCTGGGCATCTGCAGCGGTGATGAGACGAGATGAGGCGCTGTTCATCCTATTCGCCATAAACTGCACGGAGTACTCCGTACGAGTCGACAGATGATACATACAGCCGGGGGTGCTGGTAGGGTGTGTGTGAGGCAAGAATAAACGAGCATTGAGAAAAACAAAGACAGGAGGCAGCAACGCGAGCAACGCGAGCAACGACTCAGCAACTCCATGCAGCTGGCCCCGTAAGATACACTCACATCGTGTGCCACCCGCGGCTGTAGGCCCGGAGAGGGGGAAATAAGACGTCACTTACCAGTGCGGAAATATCAGGAGAGCGTAAGCTCACAACAGCTGCGTCCATGGCTGCGGCAGCGTACTCGTACATGCAACGCTGTGCTTGCACATGTAACGCAGGAGGGTGTGTTACACACGTCGAGGCTCGAGACCACTCAAGAAGACGCTGGACGAGAGGAGAGACAATGAGATTCCACTCGAGGAGCCCCAGGAGCGCTTCCGATGGGCAGAAGCGAACGAGCGGGCAGTGGGACGGCTGTGCCCACGGGGGTGAGAGTGACGAAGGAGCCTGCAAGCAGACTCGAGGCGCAAGGAGGAGAACCAGTCCAGTCTTTCAGTTGAGTCGAGCCCAAGCAGCAGCAGCAGCAGCAGCAGAAGGGTGGGAAACCGGGATGACCAGGAGCTGTGAACCGCAGGGGGTCCGCCGTACTTGTACAAGTGAGTACGGCAATGACGGTCGATGCCCGTGATGGCCGGCCGTCCAACGTATCGGGACCCAGGCTGCGGCATCAGAGACGCCAGAGACCCGGCATCCCCTGCCACGACATTACAAATAGCGTATCGCCATCGTAGCTAGTCGGCCGAGCTGAGCCCTCTGGCGTTGCTTTGCTTGTCAACTTGCTCCCAGCTCTCGAGGAGCGGCCGGGATTCATAGCTGCTGTGCCCACAAACCGCCGGTCCGCTGCCGATCCAAAAAGGCCTCAGACGCAAGGGGGCCCGACTGAGGCTGCTAGCCCGGCTGTGGTTGCAGTTCCCCTCGGGTTTTGCTGCAGTCTTCCCCATTCTGGGCTTTGGCGGGTTGGTGGAGGATTGAGGATTGACCAGGGCCTGACAAGGTTCCGCACAAGGTCGTGACATGCACGCAGGCACTTGGTGGCCAGCATATCGGAACGAATGCCGGCCCGGCCCAGAGCGGCATCGAGGGCAGGAGCACACGCCTCTCTCCATATGGGAATCCAGAGTAGCTCAGAATAGCTTCAGTCATTGTCTCTCTCTCGACTCCGTAATCTAATTTCTCCTGCAAGCACCTCATCATCGCGATTGGATCAGTCACAAACAACCAGCAAAGCCCGCAGCTTACGAGTGCTGTACTGCCAAGTGCGTGCCCCTCTCGCCGTACCGACAAACGAAACGCGGCTCTGACCATCCACCCATCTACCCACCCAACCACCCATCCATCCATCCTACACTACATTATAGGCTCTCGTTCTCACCGACAGCCTTGGAACCACCCAGCCATGCGGCACACACTCGCTCGCTGCAGCTAGCTACTGTACTGGACCAGTACCTCGTCCAAGCATCTCCCTCTTTTTCACGGCTATCATTCCTCAGATGTGATAGAGCCCACCCCGGCTGGCTGTTCCAGACGGTCTTAATGGCGCCATCATGCAGAAAACACCTTGGCCTAGTCGCTCGTCTTCCAATGGTGGCTGCTGCAAGCTCAACTTTGTTATCCACTTGCCCTCTCGTCACATCCACAGACCCAATCACAGCCCCTAGCGTTCCCGCCCGAGACCAGAGCCTTGCTAATGCTCGATGTGACAGGCCTCACCGGTTGACGTTCAGAACCCCGTCCCTGTCGCCAGATGCAGCTCTGGGTGGCTGGAGCCGGCAGGGGGGGAGGAAACCAAGATACGTAAAAGTGTGTACTCGTATCACTTGTATTTTGCGCTACGCCCGCTACAAGTTGGGGGGCTTTGAAAGCTGAAAACTAGAACGACATGTCGGATATTATTTTTCAACTCTCGGTTTCAGCTCTCCTCCCGCCTGTACCTATACAGCTACGGTATGTCGAGCGCAACCCATGCCTCGCGGCTGTCAACTATGACGCCCCGGTGAAGCATGACATGCTGCTACTAGTAGGGCAACTATCTCTACCAACATGCTTCACTGCACGTGCTACAAATGTCGTCCGTAGTGAATGTCGTACGTCTGTCCAGCAGCAAAACTAGAAGAAGAGCGAGAGAAAAGGGGGGGGGTTGACAAAAGGATATCTCCCTTTTCTTTTTTTCTTCGCCCGAGAGATGTTTGCTTTCATCTACTACAGTTAAGCCATGAGCCGCAGCATATGCCAATTGCTGGATTGCTGGATCCTGAACAACTGAGCCAACTGTCTCATTGAAAAAACTGTCTGCTCTCGCACCCTCTGGCCCTGCGAATTTCACATGGGCCCTCATATATGTGTATAATCCAAGTCAACAGCACATCTACAGAACTGCTCCTACCTGTGTTGCCTGAGAGAGAAGGGATGGTGATGGGGCGAGATATATATTTTTGTGGGCTGTGTATGGATCTTCGCTGTGTGCGTGACAAGGATATCACCAAACGGCTCATTGACATACAGGGGACAAGGACTCGCAGTTCAAGTCTAGAATTGCGGCACTTCGCCCCGACCAAGATGAACTGCGACTCCCAACTTGCTCAACATGACGGCCAAGATACAAAGAGGCACGGAAACAGAGGGAGGAGTGGTGGTGCCCAGAGAGACCGCTGGGGTTCCGTTCTGTTACTTGTGCCAAGTGCTACTCTTGTGGGAAGAGTGGTGCCGCCTCATGTGTGATCATCTGGCTCCGCACCATAACAGTGACGCTGTCAGTATGGCACCCCCATCTTCCTCCACATCCACACTCTCAGTACTTGTAACGTCAAACTCACCAGCATCAGTACTAGCCCGACAGCGCGCGTGGATAGTCCGGGATGTGAGGAAGTCTTTCTCATCCCAATCAAAGGCTACGCGCGGACGGGGTTGATCGGACAGCTCCACCGCTCAAACCGATTCAGTATGGCTCGATTCTTTGCTTCCTTTGCATCCTCCCCCCGTTCATTAGCCCAAGTCATTGAGGGCAGTGAGGGCAGTGAGGGCAGTGAGGGCTGAGGCTAAGCGAGTCACGCTCAAGGCAGGTTTTTTTTTTTTTTGTCCCTACTTGTTTGCATCGTCACAGTAGCTTACGTCTTATATTAGTGCTAGTAGCCGGGAGTTTGATCATAACCGGGAGGAAACTTAGTTCCCTTTTGAAATGGGTCCAGATAGTTCTCTCCTCTCTCCTCTGCCAAACTCCCCTTTGACGGCCGCCCGACCAAAAGCAAAAAAACGGGACATCCTCTGCTGGTGGGAGACGACATCAGCGAGTTCTAGTTTGCCTTTACCCAATCAGATCGCTCTCATTTCGCCCGTCTTTGGTCTGCTACGGAGTATCCTTGGTCCGTCGTCATGCCTAAGCAAAGGTACTACGGCCATATGTGTTGTATAATGCCCGTCGAGCCTTTACCCACTCATGGCTGGTCGGACGTCCAGAGGCGTGTCGTAATTGGGTTGCTATCGCGGGAACTTGGTGTGGTTTGAGAGGCTCTTTTCTCCCACCTCAAACGCAGCGCGACGACCCAGCGGCTCCTCTTTCTACTTCTCTCGAACGGACTGCCAATAGCCCCTTCTGGACCATATTTCTGCTGCCTGCTGCCGTGACGTGTCCCAAAGGGCATTCTTGCAGTTCCAAAGTACCCCCTTTGGCCGAACAGTGCGACTACGGGCCTCGTTGCCAGATTTTCACCACCAGCTCAGCAGGCAGAATGCACTTGCTTCGTGCAGCCCCCTTGGGCACTCTGCATCTACATGGTTGATTCCCATACGCTCTTTCAAAGCCTGATAAGCGACGTGCGTCGTGTCGTGCGCGAACAGATCATCCGTCATGGTGCAAAAACGACGATATACGTTACGGACACTGGTGGCCCACAGCCCACCTCCACTTTCTCGGAAACATCAAAGCATCGCATTGTCCTGACGCCGATACGCTGTCCGCCGTCTTTCTGCACCGGGTGACAAACCTCGAGCTCGCCGTCTGGCCTGCCTTCAACATCGTACCACTCTCGGAACTTTTCTGTTCTCTTTTTGCATATAAGACAGCCCAGAGCCACAGGTTGTATCACATAGCCTGCAGCACAACATCCTCAGCAATAAGAATGATTTCCCCAAGCACGCCTGGACCTATGAGCATCCTTGACGCAGCCACTGCTATACCAAAGGACGTGATGTCGAAACTTCCGGCGGTTATCAATGGCCCTCTAGCCTGGTCAGGGGCTGATTTCAAGAATGAAGAGACATACACCTGGCACCTTCGCAGAGAGGATGTCGAGGAAGTTGATGCAGCACTCCAAAGCTTCAAATGTAAGAGGCTCTATGAAATTACCCTTTATCAAAACTAATACATAGACCCAACTGACTTCGACTGTAGCTCTTGGCCTCGATGGAGACCAAGTTGACCGTGACAACTTCCCCCTCCCGAATCTTGCGGCTCAGCTAGCCCAATGCGCCAGAATTATTCATGAGCAGCGCGGCTTCTTCGTTCTCAGAGGTCTTGAAGGATCAAAATACTCAGTTGAAGATAGCACCACGGTTTATCTGGGCATAGCAAGCTATATTGCTGACAAGAGGGGGTTGCAAGACCGCAAGGGCAACATCCTCTGTAAGTTACATCTCTCCACTTGTGACTCGGACGAACACGGCCTCTGATGTAAAACAAACCAGCACACATCACCAATTCAAAACTTTGGAAAGTCCCCGTGGAGATGCGCCATGGCATTCATTCCAATCATGCTTTGGTAAATATCCATTTCCCTCCATCCAACCTATTAATCAGTACTAATTCAAACAGCCCTATCACAATGATATGGGGTGCGATATCCTAGCGCTACAAGTTCGGTACAGCGCGGAAAAGGGGGGATACACGTATCTGAGTTCGGTCAGCACCGCATTCAATGAACTGCTTTCCGAAGCCCCATCAGCAGCAAAGACTTTGTTAGCTCCAGATTGGCCTGTGCAAATGTAAGAGCACTGACCCCCTACTGCATGGCACTGACCGTTGGCTGAAATCAGTATTACCTTACAGTTCGGGGCGTGGAGCAAAATACTACTTCGCGCCCGCTCTCGCGATTCACGATGACAGATTGATGGCTAGCATGGATCCGAATCGATTTGGACCTCATCCATCTAGTGGACCAACCAATATCCCATCTCTGACTGACTCACAGCAGTCTGCTCTAGAAAGAATATCAAAGGCCGCGTACCGCACAGAGCTTCGACTTCACCTTAAGACGGGAGACATGCTCTTTTTCAACAACTGGGCATTGCTCCACCGACGCGATTCATACACGGACAGTGATGAGACGTCCCGCCACATGGTAAGGCTTTGGCTCCGAAACTCGAAGCTAGGCTGGACGGTCCCGGATTCTATGTTGCCACCTTGGTTTGCGGCTTACGGTGACAATGGCGTCCGGGACAGGCTCTATCCTTTGATTCCCATGCCCGACTATAAAGTGCCAAAATATTCGGCAGGCTCTGCAGCATTTGTGATTGAGGATAGCGATGTCTCGGATAACGAGGAGTTCATTGCGCAAAGCCTGTGAATTGCATGGAGGAACTTGATACATTATTAGGGGGGCGGCGGAGATGATGCTATCCCAACTGATCCTTTTTCACCACTTGAATTTCATATCCTTGATTCACTCGCTACATTTACAGCAACTTGCTTCTCTTCAAAGCCTAAAATTGAAAGTGTCTGCTTCTGACTCAACCAAATGCTCGCCATCTTTACCCTGGTGTTCTACCGAGCTAGACCTCGAGTGCCGCGCCACAAAGTGAAACAAGTCTCACGGCCAGGCGTAAAAGGGTCCTCAGGGCCCACACAGCGTTGGTTGATTTCGCGCCGTTGCTCGCATCTGGTTACTATCCACAACTGCCGCCAACAAGTTTTTAGCCTAGAATTGCGGCGGTTAAGACAGGCAACTGTTCGAATAGGGAGCTATTCCGGGCACGTTGCCCCCATTCTTCTGGTGGTTCAAGGCATGTTGGTGATTGAGGATCCAAGTCCGGAGCCCCCCTAGATTCTACATTCCTGCATTTCGCGCATCACCGACCCAGCCCAACGTTCAAGGCCGCACAATAAACCATGTAGCTTCCCTAAACAGATTTCCTTGCAGGAAAGATTTGCATATTTAGATGAAAGTGGTACGCCTCTTGTCAACTGTCACATGCCGGATGCTTCTCATCACAAAAAAAGTGTTGGACTGGCGTGTGACGTGGTTTATTCCCGCTTTTGCCATGACAATCTCACCGGGGAGATGGCCCAGTCGAATCACTTTTCTGCGGTAAAAACAGGTCCTTGATTTCTATTGGGCTCGAAGAGGGCATTAACTCGTATATGACTGGTAGTTAGCCGGAGCGGCAGTCAGCAGACTGTTGCCACGTTGTTGTCTATGTCGTGGACTCGCGGACCACCACTTGAGCCCGAGGTGCCCGCTTTGCTACATTTTCAGGGGGGAGGGAGCCCAAGACATGTATAGACACGAGTCAACAGCTTGCGTTGTTACCGAAGGGAGGGAAATTACACGGGCGATTGCCTTTACCATTGAATCTAGAGAAGATAGATGTCGGCATGTATGACAGTTGCCTGCATGGCCCCCCATAGTTGTCTCGGGCCTTTTGCAAGGAAATGTGAGCCGATATCTGCATCCTGGAAGGGCCGTAGATCGGTTTCCCATGGCCTTGGTGTTTATATATACCACTTGGCGTGTTCGCCCTCTGCGAATCGGATTCACCCTTTAGCACATTAGATGACATGGATATATATGAAATAGTTCGTTCTCGCCTCGCCGGGTGTTTCCCCCTCATCTGCTGTGTGGTGAGCGAGATGTAATGCTACGTTGTTGGGCAGATAGAATGGCGCACCAAATGCGACTCTCGCATCACTTTGCTTGCTTCGGTCCCGACAAAAAAGCAATTGCCGACTCTGGAGCCGAGAAAGGTCTAGACAGCTCGCGTCTGTCTGCGCTCTCTTGGCAATTCGGGATGGGAAAGGTATGAATGCAATTTCTGTGGTGGTGGGGGGGGGGGGGGGGGAGTTGATTTCTCGAGACCACACTCTACGCCTTGATAGGTGGCTGGTGATGTCTACAAGTACGGAGTAGTAAAAGGCCAGAATCCTCCCTAACCCGCGAGCGCTCGTACGGCGATGTGACGAGTGGGCGCCTCCAAGGGGACCAGGGGCTCGGAAAAGGACCCGGAGTTCCCCGAATCCACAGATTTAATTTCCTGCATGATGCTCCAGTCCCGGAATCTCATCCTTGAACCATCTTTTTGATTTTGCGGATATCTAGAGAGGGGTAAAAAAGACTAGAGGGGAGCGTGGAGTTCCGGGGGAGAGGCCTGCTAGGGATGGGGATGTCGATACTGAAGCACGACTCTGGGATGGAGTTGCTTGAGATTCATGCGATTTGGGACCATTAGCTGGCTGACGTGTTGGTCTTCAAGAGTGGTATGTAAGACTCCGTCATCTAATTCAATACACGGAAACCAAAGGCGAGCCGGAGAGACTCGCCGCGATCATGGGCCGAGCAATGGAGCAAATTACTTGCTTGGACACGCCTAATCCATGTAGAAGAGCTGTAATACTTGTAGAAGCCTGCTTGGCGTCCAGCAAGGCAGGACTCATCCCACTGAGGGATCCTTGACGAGACAGACATGCATTGCCACCTTGGCTTGCATTTACCGCCTGCAATGCAAAGAGAAGAAGAGCTATCCTAGGACTATTCATGCCCAACATGGGGTAGACATCGACCTGCACTTCTTGTCTCTTCTCCGGGTGTACGATTTCAGGCGGCTGTAGCCTTAGAAAACACCCCCATACCTGTGGAGAGAGGATATCAAAACGTATGCAAGCATGAAGGAGATGAGAGACTGGCATAGCATAGGGGTCCATGTCCATGTCCATGCTCACGCCCCCCGGACACGTTGAATTGCTCCACCAACAGATAGAGGAAACGAAGCAGCTCACGTTTACCGGAGAGCCGAGACACGCCATGTCTGTGTTTTGGTTGTAGACGCGGTCATAGAACACAGTACGCGCAATTACACAGTACCAATGCCTGACTCAGCTAACTACTAAGAAAGAATTACACATTAATAATTCCCTAGACAAGTAACAAAAGAGAGAGAGAAGAGAGAGACACTGCCGTAGAGAAAACACGCCTCCTCCCTGTCACTGACATATATCCAGCGCAGTCTCAATCCTTGCTGGACGCAGCGTCTCATATTATCACCCCAATCCTTCACCCCCATCCTTCACCCCCTTTCCGACGACTGCATAGTAGCCTCGCCCTTCCAAAATGCACACCCAGCGACAAAAGTCGAAAACACGCCCCCATCTCGAGTACAGCCGTATGAAAAAAACGAAGAAACAAGTTTACACATACAAACACGAGTTTTGGCACCCTGCGAGTACATGAGAGAGAGCCATTCGAACGGATCGGCCGTTTGCGATCCTCCCCACCAGCTTTCTTACATGGCAAGGGCCGTGCCGGAGATTATTTGCCCTGGGTTTTCCTTCTTTTCTCCAGAGCGGGGCCTAGTAAACGATGGGAGAAAACTTGGTTTCTGTCGAGGCGGATGCAAGCCGAAGACGATCGATTGGTTGCGTTACGCGAGGCCACCCTCCCTTTGAATAGGCGAGAGAGAAGGTTTGCCAATGAGAACAAAAGGAGATAAGCTTGAGCGGGGGAACAGGCGGACAAACTTGCCCACCCTGCGTAAGGCTCTGTTGATGCTATTGGAACGAACGGACGAAGGATCACGGTCCCTCTTGGCAAAGATGTTGGGAGGTGTTTTGATGTTGGTTGGGTGGGAGGCTTAGGCCAGGATGGCAAGCAGTGCGGCTACGGCACCCAAGGCGCGTGTGTCTGCGTTCCGGAGAGGAGATGCTGCTGCTCCTGTTACCACTGGTGGAGTTTCGGACCCTCCTTCTGTTGCTGTTGTTGATGACGCTGATGATGTTGCTGATGTCGAGGCTGGGCTTGCGCCACCTTCGCTTGAGACTGACGGCGGAGGATAGGCGGTTACTTCAGGCGACCATGTTATCGTCGTCATGGCTCCAACAGACGGTGAAGTCGACGATGACGAAGACGAAGACGAGCATTCGTTCCCGTACCCCGAAGGGTTGCCAGACGCGGCCGCACACGGAGCCGAGGCGGATGGATCCGGCTCTATCTCCGTCTGCGTCGCCATTCCCCCCTCATCCGAGCTTTCGAAGTCTGTTAGAGTCGAATAATATGTTTCGAGAATTACACTCGTGATTGTCGTCGAGCGAGAGATGACCCATGTCGTGGTTCGAACAGTTACAATGGCTGAATACTGGGGACGAGGCGTCGTCGATGGCTCGATGATGCTGGACGGCGGATACCACGTCTCTTCGAATGAATAGGGGTCTGGAGAGGAGTATTCGTCGATGGAGGGGGTGGGAGTTTCGTAGGAGGAGTCGTAGGAGAGGACGGCGGAGCCTCGCCATGGTGGTGTTGGGGGAGTTGGGCTTGATCTAAGTGACGGTTCAGCATGTTAGCCCTTGACGAGAAGGCAGATTCTTTTCCTTTGCATTCCATATCCTTGACGATATTGTAGGAGATGATCCCGTCGTCGCTTTTTTTTTTTTTTTTTTTTTTAAAGCTAACGGATATGCTGTCGTAGTGTTCCATACCGTTCCACAGGATCATGGTTGAGGGCGTTGGCGAAGCATGCCAGGGCAAGCCCAAGAAGAATTCTTGCAATCGTCTCCATTCTACAGCTTACTGTAGACTGATATCCAATGATGGCAGTATAAAAAGAGAATAATTAAGATAGTAAGAGGGCATACATAGAGGCTTTAGCACTTCCAGACGATCAGACTCCAAGAGCAATTGCACGCTGGCCATGCCCAGCTTCAAGTAGTCCAAGGCACGTCACAACATCACTGCTGCAAACACAAACTGTTTCCCCCTTTTGTCTTCTCTTTCTTTTCTTTTTTGGCTCTGCTTGCGTATTCCCGTGGTATCGCCTGTGCCCATGTCACGGTGCGGTTTGTGTGATGGTAGTTTATACATGAAAATTTGGCACAAGTGTTGGCATTGTTTGAGTGACGGGTTGGCACCGCTTCTTTGCAAAGGCCGTGGCAGTGGACGGGCAAGAGTGTCATTTGAGGAATACAGATTGCGCAGATTTGGATGATTTGGGTTGTGATGAATGCGTGTTTTGGTCTTGTGAGGTGCTGTTTGCGACATGGCATGGTGTAATGCTGTGATGATGTTTGGGATTGTGATGGGATGGCTGTACGCGAAAGTCTTTGACTGACGAGGGGATGTTGGTACTTATTAGATGTCAGTTCGAGGTTGAATGCAAACATTTCTTGTGGGTTATTTTCTCATTTGACGTGTCTAGCTGAATGAGTTCTAGGAGCATGATCTGTATTCTCTGGCATATACACTCTCATTACTGCTCTACTATTACTCAGTGTTATGATGGCCATACATTTTTAAAGTTCATGTAGACATATTGGTACATTACAAGCGAGAATGAATAAAAATTTACGATTGTGAATGAAGGATGCGAGAGATTTCCAGTGTCACCACTTCTCAAGCTCCAAGTGACTTACTTTAGCCAGCTCTATATAACTGGTTTGGGTATATATGATTGCCTATAACACATGGGCGACTACAGTGAGTCATAGGACCGTCACGGCTTTCAATATGCTTATCCATTTATATCATAAGCCTTCTGATGTGTAGTACTCGAAATGTGTGACAACATATAGTTCCAACTTGTCAAGCACAGAGAGCATCAGGTGAGTGGTTCTCTAGTGCTAAGGTGTTGAAAATGCGAGGCGTTAAGCATATGAGGTAATGCAGACTCTAGTTATTGAATCAAAACACCCAAGAGACACTTTGTCATCTTTATGGGTATGAAGCGTGAAAAATGTCTCTGAGCGTACACACACCAGCTTGTCACGTCCAGGGCAACTCTGCGCCAGCTCCCTCGTTGATTCCACCTCATACATACCGTTGCAATTTAAGACATTCAATAAACCCTACATCCCAACCCAGGGTTCAATTTGTCTCAAAATTATCCTATATCGGGACCCTAACGCGAAAAGCCACTGCGCTTCAGAGACCAGCTATTTCACATCATGACCACCATCTGGAACATAACACACCACCATAAGCGAAATTCAGCATCATCTCAACACATGATGTTCCAAAAAAGATCCAGACAAAGGGTCCTCACAACACGCTTGTCATGATGAGAAGAGGCTTTTTGCTGTGTCACCATTGAGCTGAGGATCTCCTCATCCCACATTTGCGTCCATATTGGCAACATCTGGGCTAAGCCATTGCTGTGTTTCTCTCAAATAGTGACACTGATTGTTTGCAGGAAAAGACAAATAGGTAGCACACAAGCTATCTCGGTTGTGTTCTCCAATCAGTGGCATTCTTCGGTTGAGCAGGCCGGAATAGACTTGTGGAACGTTCATTTGAGCGAGACGCGCTTTGCTCAAAGCTGAAGCACCTGACACTCTCGTTAAATGTAACGCGAGTAACTGGATCAGATGTTGAAGATGGAATTAGGCCTAGGATTCGGTCCTAGGATTTGATCGATGGAGTGGAAACAGCCTTTCTTTGAACCGGATGTCGCAGCCAGTTGGTTATTTCCAAATAAATCCTATTTAGCCCGAGGA
This sequence comes from Trichoderma virens Gv29-8, assembly GCF_000170995.1. Lineage (NCBI taxonomy): Eukaryota > Fungi > Ascomycota > Sordariomycetes > Hypocreales > Hypocreaceae > Trichoderma > Trichoderma virens. Next base: position 362,439 of record NW_014013666.1, read on the forward strand.
TACCGGCTAGCAGGAGCATTACGCAGTAATATGATCTAGGGCTATTAAGTTACACTATCGTAATATCAAGGGAGATGAAAAATATTTGTTGTTTTCCAATAATTATGCATGGAATATTTTATTGGAAGTTGTTATATCAAAGGCTGCTAAGTTGTGGATAGTCATACTACTCTATAAATCAGTTGACATACTAGTTAACCAATTCTGAGTATGAATGAATAAATGCTGTATTGAAAAAGCCAATCGTACAGAAGCCTAAGGTATCCAAGGAATGAATCTGCCTTGGGTTGGGATGTTGCTGGAGAGGCTCTACCCTGGAAAGTTGGATGGGAATCATGGTCATTGGAAGGCAGCTATGCGTTGACTACGAGTAACACGATGAATAAATGATACTACGTATCTCTTGAATCTTGTACGAATGTGATCTGTTTGTGTGGATGCACTGGAACTCCGTAAAATGTAATAATCCAGATATGCAGCTTCATCTTCAGTCGGGATGCCCTCAGGAACATATCAGAGCTACCAAGAAGCTTTTACACAGTCACTTATCAAAACACTTGGATGGGATAAATATGCCAAGGAAATGAACCGAAAGAAAACAACAACACGATGCTGCACTTGACCTTGTCACAGCAAGCCGTGAAGCCCATCTCCAGTGCCGGCACGGACTCGACCCACTTACGCCGGACGTTGGCCCGTAACTGTCGGAGGGTGATCCGCTCCGAACATGAAAGTTTTCGTGCGTTGTTGCTAGAGCCAACAACAGGTGTGGGCATTGGCCAGGACGAGATGAGATTGAACTTGGGATCTCGTATTAGATACGGGCGTGTTGTACGTGACTTGTCCTTGAAAAGTCTGATCTCCCTCTCCTTCGGCTCTTTTTTTAGGCGGCAAACGGGAGATCTGATGCATGGATACAGATACTATGGATCATGCCCTCTACGTGTCTGTCGCGCAGTGGATCGTCGTGTCTGGTCTACTTTCGGACCCGAGCGGTCCTAGACATGATGCCCATCCTAAACTCGACAACTATTTAATTCCAAAGCCCGAGATATCCGGGGGACGAAGAAAATATTAATAGGAAAGTGAGCCGGTTTCCGAGTACGAGCAGCAGAAGCAGTGCCTTGAGCTTGAAGACTAGAGAAACAGAGAGAGAAAGAGAGCGAAAGCGATGCCGGCATCTGAAACGTTGCCATCAAGGTCCTTGATCCGCTGGCTGGCCGCCTGTCCCTGTCCCCCCCTCTCCATCCCGTGATGCTATTTGCAGGGCCCCAGAGGATCAACAAGATGCCCTGCCCTGCGATGCCGCGCCAGTAAGCACTTGTCGCTGGTCAAAACAGGCAAGCCATCGTCTCCCGAGGCGCTAAATCTGCTCTCCTGTGCCCAAAGCCGAATCGAGCAACGCACAAAGGAAAAAAAAAAAAAGAAGAAGCAGCGATGAGCAGTAAAGGGTGAGAGTAATACTCCGTAGAAGCTAGTGCAGGCCAAGTCAGACGGCCCTGCGAATGCCGACAGGAGGAAAGCCGCGAAGGATTTGGACGGAAGGATTTGGATGTGCCGGAGCGAAATTCTTGCGGGATTGGCATGACTGCATGAATCTGAAAGTGTCTTGAAGAAAAGGGATGGACGTGTTAGTTTTTTGTCGAGGGCTACGGACACGGTCATGTCGAGAGCTACAGGCTGTTTTAGCACATGCAGTTCTCCGATACTTGTCCGTACCTAGAGGACATGCAGCACATGTATATATGCCTTCGGATACAAAGCACGGAGAAATTGGTACAGTATTTGATACTGCCCGCGATGCGTACGAGTATATCCGCGGATGTCGCCAAGATCTGAGATGACAATCCTTCAGGTACATAAGCGAGATAAGCCGTTCAGCTTTCGTATCCTCGTCTGCTTGCGCCTGTAAGTGCGTGCATGGAAGATGGAAGATTAACCTCGTAGATGGCCAACCTCAGCCAGCAGACGAAGCAGCAGGCGGGTGTTGCCGTGCCAGTGCCAGTGATGCCACAGATCTCGGGCCCCTGAGACGAGATGACTACCACGCTGCCATGTGCTGCCATGTGCTGCCAGCTACAGTAGCCTGGCAAAGGAATAGGAATTGGAACAAGAATAGGATCACGACGTGGCCCGAGTCCCCCCTCTGTTAGCCTGTTAGCGCAGGGAGAGCGAGCTGCTAGTGTTTAGTGCTTGTGTGACGGGGACTGAATCCAAGTCGGTGAGGCATGACGCAGTTGCGGGCACAGACCAGGAGACTGATGGGCTGCTGGGCGTCGGAATCAGGCGAGGCGAGACATGGAGTTGAAAATTCAATGTTTTGTGTTGGTGAAGATGGAGGGCCGAGGCAGAGAGAGTCGAGTCCATCACGTGATGGCATGATGTCGGGTTTGGCATGCAGAAAAACGACGAGCGGAGAGGAGGAAGAAGAGGAAGAAGCAATGCCAAATTGTCTGGGTATATTATACTGGATATTATCGTAGGAATGCTTACAGCAGATACTATACAGAGACATCAAAGAGGCCGACAGCACGGGCAGGCAGAGAGTGAGAATCCCGGGGAGTCGTATTGCAGTATTACGCACTTACAATACGCATTACGCATCAATTACAGCACGCATTACGCATTACGCATTACAGTGTGTCGAGGTTGTATCGCTACTTGTCATCTGCGCCTGTAAATTGATCCGTGCATGACGCTGAAGAAAAATAGCACGAGCATTGGATCGCCATGCATACAAGGTACAAGTACAGGCAGAGAGGCCCAGTCCAGTGAGCGGCGCTCTGGTTGGTGCAACAAAGTGCGTGCGGCCCCCTTTCTGTGCAGCGCCCCTTTATGCAACGTTGTCTCTGGCTCTCAGCCTTGCAAGCAGAGGAATGGCCTCTTCGGTCCGATAAACGACTTCTCCGCATTTGTACCAGTTACCGCTAGCAGGGACAAGAAAAAAAAAAAACAGAAGAGCTTGAGAGCAGAGGTACGGGGAAGAAGAAGAGAAGCTTGTTGGGCAGAGCTGGGAGGAGACTTGGGCAGCTTAACTGTGTTGGACGAAGCAAGCAGAAGAGAGCTGATGTTAATCAACCGCCACTGCGCATCTCTTGGCTTGAGTGGGAAAGGCGACGACCGGTCTCGACACGATCTCTGCGCCGGATCCGAGCTTCTCTTCCCCCAGGACATGGAAGCAAATTAGAAGCCTGCTAAATCGATCGGGGGCGGGCTTGTCACTGGTGGCATTGCCGAGGTTGGTGTTGCAGCAAAACTCTCTTCCCCGATGGCCTTGTCCGGTTCTGGACACAGTGGCCGGCCTGGGCTGGAAGATGTGAAGCAGGCCATCCGCGCCCGAGATTAACGGATCGCGGCTGTCAATATGAAATCAATCGCATCGTCACAGACAGACTGAGATCCGGAAAGTGACGATTCCGCGGATGCCGAGCCCTCACAGCCGCCCAGATGGTCTATTTCCGCGTCGTTGGTGCAGCACGCAGTTCAGTGGTATAACACGAACCAGCGCCTTTTTTTTTGTTTTGCCCCGGTGCGCTCATGGCTGGAGCCGGTGCCCGCCTGGTGGGAGACGTGATTGGCGGAGGACAGGGCAAAAGGGCTAGAAGGAAGAACAGGACGAGACGAGCGAGGCGAGTGAGACACAGCCAGGTTGCCAGGCTGGCAAAAAGCGGGCGATGAAGAAACGACGAGATTTTCAAGTCCAGAGCCAACTTGGCTAGCGCTGCAGGTGATTGGCGGAACCTGGACACCCTCTGCGCGCTGGCCAAAATCCGGGGTACGAGCCAGTTGCGTGATGGCGTTTCTAGCTCGTATGTTTGGATGGTGAGAAGAGGCCGTCGTGGGCTGGTCTGCTAGTTTCACCTGGGTTTGGGCTGCTGTTGTTGCTGCTGCTCGTCCGCAGTGACATGCTGGCTAAGTTGAGGAGCAATTCACTTCGTGCCTTAGTCTGTTGTGCCTGTTGTACCTGTTGTACCTGTGCCTGCAGCTGGTGGTGCACCGTATCCTTTGTACTCCTCGTACTATCCTCCAGGTACTACAAGTATCACTAAACTGTGCCTATTTTTGCAGCGGCCCAAGACAGACATGCCACGTTCGTGTCGAGTCGTGTTGTTGTCGTATTGAGTCGTGTCTCGCTGTGTTTTTTTTGCGCTTGTTTGTATTAGCTGCTAGTATTGAATTCTCCATGGATGAATGAGAATGAGTCCTCCCGCTGGCTGGCATGGCATGCTCAAACCACTATTACTCGACGGTTAAAAAGGGAGCTGACAGCATTCCTCGTGGCGCATGGATAAAACCCAGCAGTGACATGCCTCCTCGAACCGATGCTCGACTTCGCAGCTGGATTGCGCCGGGGCTATCGGCTGTCGGGTCCCCTGTAACGAGTCTGGCCATGTGCGATGAACTGACCAGCATGCGTTGATGGAATCTCAAGTTGAAGCATCAGCATCAGATTCGACAAGGGCGAGTACCGGTACAGGCAAAAGGTACTGTACAGTACACAGTGCCTCGAACAACGCCTCTAGCAAGCCAGAAACTTCTCACGAGACTTCCAAATACTCGCCACAGACGTAAATGTGCTCACTCCAACTCCCCCGTTCTTCCATTGTCTCAAGCCAGCGCTTCCATTCGCTGCGCCCCCTCCGTGCTGGCAAAAGTTAATCCAATGCAATCCAGGCACGTCACGTTCCGGTGCAGGACCTGACTTGAGCTGAGTGTCTCGTGATACCCTCACCCTGCCTGCATCTGCCAGGGCAAAGTGAAGGCAGCGCGGGAGTCGCAGAGGTAGCGGTACCCGAGTGATCGCGGAACGGCGGCATTGACTGATGGGCTTGTACTCAAATCCGTGCATGTACCTGGTGCTTGTCGTACCACAGATGCCTGGGGCTAAAGCCACTCAGCGCGCTCTTACTATGCACAGTACAGTACGGGGCTGCTAGCATGGATGTACAGTACTTGTTTGGATTGTAAGTGCTGAGGACTTGCGTGTCAGACACGCACGGCTCTGGAAGCGGCAGGCCGCAGCAGCAGTCAGTACAGTAAGAGTTGCCTATTTGTAAGATGATGGGCGAACTGCGTACGAGTACCGGTACTTACTGTACTGTACGTGCGACCTGCCCTTCGCATCTTCGCATCGACGGATTCCCGCGCGGCGTGGCCGAGGGCTTCGCACACTCTTGTCTTTTGCTTTTGCTTTAGCCCCGACGCCGTTAAGAGGCGTGCGCAGAAGCAACAGTCGGCACTGTATCGGCGCCGCGGATTTGGCGGGCAGCGCCCCGTACGGCTTCGGCTCCACCGCTGCGCGGCACTAGCAGCCAAGCCCGGCTTCTGGCAAATTTCTGCCAACTCCCCGATGCCTGCGCTGAAGAAACAGCCAAACAGCGCCCCAACGCCCCAACGGCCCCTCCCAGCAGCAGCTCAGCACAGTGTGTGGCGCGCCCTCGTCGACGGGGCTAAGGCCCGCGAAACCCACTGAAAACCCACTGGAAAAAACGAAACAGTCGCCACTGCTGCTTCGGGGCGCACAGTGCCAACCCGCGGCGCTAGCCAACGCCCTCATCTCGTCTGGCTCGTCTCTCGTCTCTTGTCCGTCCCCATCACCTCCGCCTAAACTGCAAAGAGCCTGCAAAGAGCCTGCAACTGCAAAGAGGCGGCCACACCATCACCCCCAGACCAAAAGGCCGCCAGTCCGTCTTAGGCTTTTGCTTCCTCTGGCGCCTCAGCCCTGGCCCCAGCCCAATTTCTCTGGCAGCGACCAGGGCCCTTCCCTGCACTTCTCTGCGGTGGGCTCGCCCTCTGGACCTCATTCCAGCCAGGTTGTTTTTACGTACTTTGGGTCCGCCTCCCCCCATATTCTCTCTCTCTGCTGACTATCCAGGCCCATTTCTTTTCCTCCTCGTCTTCAAACCTCTCTCTTTGCCGTATCCTCGAGCGACGAGCCTTCAAACTCCAGAATCCCGCCTCCATCGCCGTATCCACGGCCTCACTCTCCGCCTCGCCGCTTGCGTCCGTCGTTGCTCTCGTGAGCCAGCAAAAACGCCTCTCCCCGACTCCCTGGTATCGGCACCCCAGACTCCGCCTAATAAGCGACTCTCCCCGCGTTTTTTTTCTGGCCCGCATTCGAAAGGGCCGAATAACCTACATACGCCTACATACTCGATTTCCTGCGCTTGCACTATCCTTTCCTCAACCAGCCCAAGGACAGACCAGAAGCCACCCCAACCAAAGCACCAGTTGAATCTGTCTCTTCCCCCGCAAAACAAGGGAGCATCATCTAGGTGATAGCTCACCGAACAACCCGGGGCCCCAAATCGGCCGCAAATAAGTCTGAGCGCTCCCCAGATTGCGCCATCCATCCGCCCAACCCGTTCCTGTTCCTGTTCCTGTCCACGGAATCGCCTCGCCTGGCCTCGCCTCGTCTGTCGCCAACATGACTCAGGCCGTCAAACGAGCCTGTGACGCCTGTCACAGGCGAAAGGTAAAGTGCGACGGCATCAACCCGTGCCGCAACTGCTCCTCCGCCCAGCTGTCCTGCACCTACAATGCCATCCCCCAGAAGAAGGGCCCCAAGGGCTCGCGCGCAAAGGTCATCAGTGAGCTGCGAGAGACACAACGCCAGACCAGCCTGGCGGCTAAGATCCACGGTCGCATCAATGGCGGGCCAAATGCGCCCCCGACTTCGAACCTCGCTCCCACTCCTGGTATGTTGACCAGCGAACTGGTCAAGGAATGCTCCCAGTTCTTCTTCGACCACATGAACGCACAGGCCCCTATCCTGGACCGGAGGCAAGTCGAGCAGCAGATCCTCTACATGGAGCAGAACCGCGATGCCTACTGCCTCATGGCCTCCATGTGTGCCTTTGTCATGCTTCAGCCCGGCATGACGATTCCTTCTTCAGACCCTTACAACCTCGATGTGATCCCCGGCGCCAACATCGTCTCATGCCAGCTTCTTTTGGAGGAGACACTGAGAGTCCGCAAGGGATACGAGTACCTGGAGCAGATCACCATCAACTCTCTGGCCACCAACTTCTTCCTCTTTGGGTGCTACTATGGCCAGGAAATGCACGAAAAGGCCTGGTACTACCTCCGCGAGGCCACCACCATGATCCAGATGGTTGGCATGAACAAGGAGGAATACTACATGCAGCTTGATGTTGCCGAGGCCGCTCGCCTCCGAAGAATCTACTGGCTGTTTTTCGTTATTGAGAGGTGTGTACTATTCTCATATTTCGGATTTTTGCGCCTTTCTTTTCATACTGACAACCTGAAACCAGAGCGTATGCTATTCAGCGCCAGCGCCCCCTTACTCTCCAGGCCACCATCAATCTCCCGACTCTCGGAGATGATCCCACTGATCCCCTCGCCCACCAGCTCAACGGCTTCATTCTCCTGGTGAATCTCTTCAGACCATTCGATGACGCCTTTACCAGCATGTGGAACAAGGCACGGAGCCATCTCTCATCTCAATCCATCATCAGCCTTCAGAAGCTTCTAAACGATACAGTTCAGCGGGCTCTCTGCCAGGATCCTTCATGGAACGACGTTCACACGAACCAGCAGTGGCTCAAGAACATGGTGTGGCAGCTAAGCAACGGAGTCGTTGCTGGTGGCGCTGAGGACTCCATCTCTTTCCAGTTCCCCGGCACCATGTCGAGAGAGCTGCTCCTGAAGATGGCCTCACACTTCCCTGGCCAGGGCATGGAGCTCCTCACCTCCGGGCTTCTCGAGAAGCTCATCGAGTGCGCTTACTCAATGACAGAGTATCTGGCCATGCAGCCTGCTTCTCGCGACCCCTTTGCCAGTGGACCTCATGAGCACCTTGCTCAGATTATCAACATTGTTAGCGCCTCAAGAAATGGTGACTACCGCTTCTTGCCACTCCTTATGAGCAAAGTCAGCGAGGTTCTTCCTCGTCTGGTGAACCCCATGCTCCAGAACGTCCCCGAGACGATTGCCATGGCCCAAGTCGACATCTTTGACGGATTCGGCAACGCCGGCATGGCTCAGACCTCGCAGATGCAAATGATGGATACCGACTATGACCGCAAGTTCTCCGTTGAAGAGTACGAAAAGAAGTACGTCATGGAGATGAATGGAGGTACTCCTGATTCCCATGGCACCTCGAACCCAGGCAACACCCCGCCTGTTCCGCGCCAGCCTTCAGAGATGCCCAGCTCCTTTGTGGGCTCCCCTCCAATGATGTCTCCGACTATGGAGTATCCGCATGGCATCAACGGCTATGCTGTTACGCCAATGTCCGAGATGGTGATGAGCCCAATTGGAAACCACCCTCCTCCACCCCAACAACATCAACACCCGGCCCAGCACCAACATCAGCATCAACACCAGCATATGAATCAGCCGCCGCCCAACCATTTGCATGACCCAATGGGCCAGTCGCACATGGGCATGGCAGCACAGAACATGCAGCCGCTGCAGCCGGCGCATCACATGGGCAACATGATAAATATGCGGCAGCCGGGACAGCGCCAGGACAGCTTCGCAATGCCAAGCCAGCCACAGCATTTCCACAACATGACTGCGATGACAGGCGAGCTAAATTTCAACACTCTGCGGTAGTATCCAGTGCTCACATAGTTGGGTCATTGGATACTCTTCAACCATCGCTACCCTGACCTTCGGCTTAGACCTGCCCCTTGTATTAATCTTGTTCTTACAACTTACTTTCTCTCTGGCTCTTTTGTTTTCCTTTTTGTCTTCCATTCCCTTTGTCCGAAGACTTGACTCCTGAGAAACGGATCAACATACGATGATGATTACTGAACAAAAAACTATTGGGTTTCATGTTTCTTTGCGCATGGTTTTAGCGCACACGTATCAGTTTGGGTGGGGAACACGGCGTCTAAATCTTTTCATTGCTTTTTCTTGCTTTATTTTTGGGTGGCACGTTTTGGACATGGCAAGTGGAGTCTGTTTTTTTAAACACTCCCCCCCCCCTTTTTTTTATTTTTGGATCATGGCACTTTGGGGGCTTTCTTTTTTGTCTTTTTTTTTTTCTGAAGATATGTTTAACTGAATTATCTTTGAATGGCTACTGCGGGCTGCAGAGCTCTACTCTACTTTATACTATAGGTAGATGAAATGAGAAATTATGGATCATTAACTTTGTTGTTCTTGTTTGCGAGTGAACTTGTGTGATGTATGTATATGTGTATGTGTCACTTGCGTGCTGTTACAATTCCATTTGCATGTGTTTGTGACAAGGGGGTTGTTGCTGAGCGAGCCAAGAAGAGGAGAAGTTTGAACTATGGGTTAAGATCGCCTCGATGCCGATCGATCTGTGAGATCTATGCAAAGTATATTTAGATCTGGCGAATGCACCTGTAGTTGAAAAGTAAAAATATTCTTTAGTCAATTTTCCAGCTCGTGATGGCGAGGGGGTGGCGTTGCATCCAACGTCAATATAAAGATGCCACAGCTTTGTAATGTATAACCAATACGAGAACTATGATAAGCCCCCCTTCTCTCTGCTGTATAACTCTGATATATGCTTCCACTCCTTTTTTCCATTTATCCGAAAAAACCCTTTTCATGTCAAATGATACCCAAAGATGCCCAAGCTTTCAAAGCTATGTATAGATAGATATGCTCCAGTTTTAAGTACATGTATGAGAGAAAACAAGCAACAAAAAAGTGTAAAGTTCGGTTACTTCATCGCACGAGGCGTTTAAACGGATGCGCCTCCGTATTAAACACGTATTCATCCAAGCTAATCGTGCTGGGCTCGCTAAAGATGAGGTAAAAGTACTTGAGCGTCTCGCCCAGCCAAAACGACTCCATCGAGTCCGAGCGGTCGGGCAGCTGGTCGCGCGGCACGGTGATGTCCCAGACGGCGGAGTTTGCGAGCGCGGTGCTCGTCGTGGAGTTGATTGCGTTGAACATGGCCCAGGCGGACTCGATGAGGTCGGCGCGGCCCGTGGCGCGGTAGAGCACGAAGACGCTTTCGATGGCCTCGGGCCGGAGGATGTAGCGGCGGTCGGGGATGGACGTGAAGCCCGGGGGGAGGCGGTCTCGCTTGATGATGTCGTCGGCGGTGGAGGATTCTTTGTCGTCGGCGCGGCGGACGACTTCCTTTTTCCAGGCGGCCTCGTCCCATTGACAGGCTTCGGGGGACGGGCAGGGCAGCATGTGGAATGTTTCGGGCATGATGCCGTGGGGGAGAGCCTTGTATGTCCAGACGCAGCCGTCGACCAGCTTGGTGGCTGCGGATAAGTCCTGGGGGCGGTTAAACATCTTGCCTCCGAGCGCCATCAGGCCACCGAGGAAGCACACCAGGTGCTGGCCTTGGGGGTCAAGATTGATGGCGCCGTTTTCCGTCTTTACGGAGCCTGAGATGAGGATATCGTCGTTCTTTGGCGTCATGGGCCGGAACAGGTTGTGCTTGGTCGCCGTCGTGGCCGCATTCTCGTACATTTCCTGGTACATGGGCAGCTGGCCCCCCATCAAGGCGGCCATCTTGGGCAGATACTCGTAGACGCTATCCGCCATGGCGCCCATGGTAAATGCGTCGCCCTTGTCGTAGGTTTCGCCCTGCGCGCTGACGACGAGCGGCCAGAGCCCCGGCAGCGACGTCGACTTCTGCTGGGCGGCCATGCCGTCCATGATGCGCTGGACGGCGTCGAACCACTTGGGGTCGCGCGTGATCATGGACAACCGCGTAAACTCCATTGACAAGCTGCCGATTTCGGCCACCAGCACGCCGGGAGAAGCCTCTTGCTTCTTGCCGTCCATGGCGGCGTGAATGTCCCATCTGGTGATGGGCATGCGGTTGGGCGTGTCGAATGCCTTGTAGAGCATCTCGCCGACCTCGATGGCCTTGTCCAGCAGGCGGGAGTCGCCGCTCAGGTCGTATGCGGAGAGGAAGCCGCCCAGGTAGCGAATATTGGTTTCAAAGACGTTGACCTCTTTGAGGGCTGTTTTGGTAAAGTCAATGGCATGGGCGGCGACGACGGCGGCGTCAAACTCGGGCTTCATGCCCATGATCCAGAGGGTGTCGAGGGAATCAACCAGCGTAGCGGCCCAGCCGCCAAACGGATTCTTCTTGCCTCCGGAGACGGGCGCCAGCTCGTCGGCGGTCCATGCGTGCTCCTTGTATGAGGCCCAGCATTTGGCAAAGACGTCTTTTACCGCGAGCTGGCGGTCTTGGCGAGTCTTGCGGGCCTCTGGCGACTCCTTGGCGAATGACGTCTGGACCTTGGGGTACTTGACTGGGGATGTGGTTGGCAGCGGGCGGATTGACTTGGGCGGATAGTTTACGGGGAGCGTCTTCCAGAAATAGGAGTTGTATTTGGGCGTGCGCCAGTCTGGAGGCGATGAGGAGGAGACGCTGGAGGTGCTCCAGAAGTAGACGAGGAGGAGGGTGGCGACGAAGGCGATCCAGGCATAGCCTCTGACTCGGATGATGGGCATCATGATGGATGGTTGTTATTACGACATTTGATGAGAGGAAGAAGACGACAATTGATTAGCTGACTGAGGAGGGTTGGTTGATTGATTTGATCAGTTGAAGGCTTGGACTTGAACTTGGACGGAATTCAAGGCGAGGGGCAGATGATGGTAAAGGCGACGAGACAAAGCATGTGTGAAGTGCACGGAATTGGAGGTGAAAGGCCCCTGACGGAGTACATGCGTTGACGTCAGTATACATGTACATCAGCTGGCGAATTTGGAGGGGATGGGCGCTGTAAGCCTTGAGGTTTAGTTAGTTGGTTGGTTGGTTGGCACATAGCCTGTTGCCTGCTGACGGCTGTAGAGTAGTAGTGGAGGATCAAATCATTGCAGGTGCTGTGGCCCCCCTCTGTGCCCCTTATTAGCAGCCTTGATGTGTTTGATCATCAATTCATTCGATTACAGGCCCATGCAGGCAGATTAGAATTGTTTGCTCGAGAATGTTGTTTGGGCCGGGGTGGCGGTGTTGATTAGATGACCTATGTTTATGTATGTAGAGCTAACTGGGTGTTGGGCTCCTACTGCACCCTGCAACTGCGCGATGGATTGGCGATGGATTGACGCCGGATTTACGGAACCGCGAGGATGCATTTAATCGCGAGCTGCATACATGTAGGTATAAATACATGTAAATGCTGGTACCGTTTAGTACACTCGTCTACCTTCAATCGGATTTATAGGTACTCAGCCTGTGCCGCATCTTGGCCGCAACCTCAAGGGTCTCGCAGCTCCATCTCTTCATCCCCCCTGCACAGCTTCAGCCGTATCTCCGAGTCCTGGCGCGTACCAGACTCTCCATCCCTACATGTACCTAGTTCCTACGGAGCTCCCAAGAGGGCTGAGCCAGCTGTCCATGTATGTCCATGTATGTTGGCAGCAACCCATCACGAGGTTGCGGTGCTTTAAATAGAGCCCTATGGTTAAAGCGCTTTGTTAGGTAAAGGGCCGCACCAAGGCTCGTGATCCCTGGCAACCAACTCCAAAACCATCCAATCCCGTCAACTCGGCCAGTGGCCCCCAGACACCCCTACAAACCTGCAATTGGCCGTGCCGGTGTTTGTCTTGTAACAGCTGCTGGGCCAAGTCCACTTATAGTAAGACGAACCCATGCCGTCGGGTGAGTCCAATGAGGCTCTTGGGCTCCTCAGGAGTGCTGTGCAATATGGAAAGTGGCATTACTTGTACTAGCAGGATACGGAGTAGACGAGATGGGGATCATCAGCTTATTATCGCATAGTGCTGTTGTTGCTGCTGCTGCTGCTTCCACTCTTCTGCTGCTAGACTACATGTACTCGTAGCCTTGAACTTTTCTCTCCGGCGCGCGGCCCTCTTCCTTCTTCCGGGGCATCTCACTCGTATGACTGTCCCATATTATGCAGTAGCTTCATCTCCCGTCTTCTACTCGCTTTCCCCTTCTTTCCCCTTCTGATCTTCCTTTTCTTCTTCTCTTTGGGCATAGTCTGTTCGCTGTTGTTGCTTGTTCCCACTCGCCTTTCATTGTCTGGGCTGGGCTCAGCATGCTATTGGAGACTGTCAATAAGAGCATTGTTATTTCATAACCAACTTGTTGATCTTTGCAGTGGGGGAACACGGCCTTCTTTCAGAAAAAATGCGGTCTCTAGCTCTTCTCGTCATCTTGGCTGCCCAAGCCAACGCCCTCTGCTATTATCCTGACGGCACTCCTGCTCCTGGCGATGTTCCTTGCACAGACAGCACAGAAAACTCCGTCTGCTGCGGTACTGGCTACGCCTGTTTGTCCAATGGCATCTGCCAGGCCACGGGAGACGAGCTGCAGAAGCCGGGTGCCAGCGAGTTTGTCCGTGGAAGCTGCACCGACAAGAGCTTTAGGAGCTCTTCTTGCCCGTCGTTTTGCGGAACTCCCAATGTGGACAATGTCTCTGGTGGTGAGGGCATGCAGAAATGCGGAAACACCAAGCAGGATATCTATTGGTGCATCAACCAACAAAATATCGACCTGCTGCAGACCGAGGATCCCTGCTCCGATCAAAATGCTGTTGTTTTCTTTCCAGGTATGCGACCATATGATGCGCTTATTCATGTGCTTTGCCTTCAATCATGATGGGCGAATCTTGCCATAACTGACAGTTATTCACAGGCACTCCGACGGCAATCACAACTATCAATGTAGCTCAAAAGACTACCAGCACAAGCTCAACAACATCATCGACCCCGACAACTATGACGACGTCAACATCGTCTTCCTCTTCTAACACAAACACGGTTACTGGAACAGGAACAGGAACATCCACGGCCACGTCCACTTCACCGCCCCCAGCCGAGACAACTCCAGCATCAAGCGGCAGCAAATCCTCAAACGGAGGCGTCATCGGCGGCGCTGTGGGCGGCTCTTTGGGTGGTGCAGCTCTCATAGGCGTCCTTGCCTTCTTTTTCATCCGGAGACGGAGAGGCAGCCGAGACACGGGAATTCACGAGATGGACTACACTCCAGTTGAGCCCAAATCATCGGCAACTCCTCTGGTGCACCATGGTTTAAATCCACACGATCCAGACGATGTTAGACCCATTCACGAAGCACCTGGCTCAACCGAGTTCGACTCGGCAAAGGCGAAGCATACCCCGGATGAGCCCATGGAACTGCCAGCTTGATTGGCGAATACGAGCGGCAAAAAAAGTCGATACGGGCGATTGGAGGGGAGTTGGTTTTATTTTTACGATTTCTACGACTTTAGATTTTGTGTGCAGTGCATATTGGACACATTACATACTTGATACCTTTACATTTTAATACATATAGTCTGCCCGTTCGCGATTCTTGTATCTCCTGCTCACGCGTTGGTGTAGCGTGGCATCAGACTGCTCCAATCCCTGCCAGTATAAGTGGAAAATTCTGCAATGATGAATGCTACAGCACTCGAAACGGCCAGCAGCAACTCCACGTGGAATAGCTACCAAGACACGGCACGCAGTATCGACCCTGGCTGGTTACACGGCTAGGGCAGTGCGCCCCCTGCATATGTAGAATTAACCGATATTTGATGGTGATTGTTGAAACTGGAAACAATGGGTAATCTGCATCACAGTCACCTTCTTTGTAGTCTCAACAGATAACGAATCAGTGTTTGAGAGTTGATGAATGGACAGAGATTCGGAGTAAGCAATTCGGATTTTGAACATTTCGTCCAGTCGTCAATGTTATTTTGGAATGCCTCGAGACTATTTCCGGACCGCGCTGCTCCACCGCGAGCACTATTTTGGTGGCCAAGGCGAGACTATGTGGGCTACTGACGAGTTACTGCATTTGTGTCCAAATTTAGCAGCTTCCTATGGTAAGACGGATCCTAGGATAGAGTGGCCTGCATGGTGGGAGGCATTTGCTGTTGCCTTGGAACTGCTAGTGGCTGCGGGTTTTTAGTTGCTTGAAAAAGTCATACAGATGGAGGGCAACAATGAGGTTTAGTCTGATGCATATTGTGTTTGTCTATTCAAAACTAAGTTTAAGGCAGATACGTCTCACAAGCTATCAGCTGAACAAGGCTGATGGCGTAACTACGAGTGCCTTCTCTGTCTCTCGTTCTCCGGGCGTTATTTTGGTCGTCTGATACGTTACCGGTTACAGGATACTAAAGAGAGGTCAGCACTTCTCGTTATCGGCCTAGTTCCCCTGCTCTGCTGTTTCAGATGTCATCGTGCAGACCTTCATATCCTCGATTGCGAAGGCGCTCGCTTTCCTATTGTGGAATCTCTACAGATGTGGTTAGAAGTAAACATGGTGTATGTACAATCGAGACTCGGTGGAGATATAGAAATTGCAGAGGCAAGCAAAGTGGAGATGTTTGAACGCTGAACAAACATTGAACTAATAAGTCTCATGCTAAGAGAGACAACTCATCGGCCCGTGGCGATATGTTTGCCTTATGCCATATGAATGTGTTTGTCGATTTGGAATTTATTAACTTTTGCTCTATTGTTACAGTGCACTGCCTGCTTATCTCACAAAGTGTTTGAGCATTCTACTGGTCGTCTCGGGCGGGTTGTTCGGCAATGCAATCGCAGTGCCATCTATCATTTAGAGTTCCGGCCTATGATATGGGTGAAGCCGTTCCGGAAATGCAAGCAAACAGGATTCTGGGGTTGGGTTTTATCTCCAGAGCTCCTTCATCGTTAGTAGTGTTGTAGACTATTGAGCTCTGTTATTGGATCGATGCGTTGTGGAGCGAAAGAGAGCCTAGGTGCGCCTCCTGTTTCACTGTTTACTCTTTTCGGCAAGCCTTGTGGAATGACAGCGGGCAAAAGTGGGAATCGTATCTGGTTATTGACTCGTGTATGAGATGATACTCTTTTGATGTTATCGCCGTAGCTGTATGGTATTGTCGAAAGGTGAAAGAAAGGTAATAAGAGAGCGGCTATGTGTGAGTGGAATAATCGTCTAGGGGATGTAACTTGCTTATGCAACTTCTTTTAACTGCTTACTGCTTACTAGGAATTGCAGATGGTTGTGAGCATGGAGATTAGCGTATGCTAGCGCGAGATTGCGAAGCCTCGTATCATCTTAGCTATAGCTTCAGAAGAGGCTAATGAGATGATCTATAACATATTAGATGGCTGGCCCGCTTTAATCAAGATTGGTAACTCTAAAAGCTCATCGTTCATAGGCATATCAGCTTGCTAGAGAATATCGTGACCTAGGATGAGAGATTCTAAACAAGAGCGTTGTCACCTTTCCATTTCTGTTCCATCAACACAAGTATCTCATTGCAAAATGTTAAATAAACTGATCATATTCTCATCATCTATATGGAGTTATTATCACCCTTCCATCAATGGGATTCCACAAGCGAATAGCAACCGACCGAAATCTACTGGACGGTCACATAGAGTAATACGAATACTGCCGTCACCGTTTGGGCTGCTGTCGTCAGAAATAAGATTTGCTATCGCATCATCGTGCCATTCTCTCTTGGGTAGCCGTGGATGGTAGTCATCTTGTGGGACAGGTTACATGTAAATAGAGCTTCAGCTTCTATTCGTCGGATCGTTTTCCTGTAATTAACTTCTCTGCAAGCCGGAAGCTGAACCTGCAGCCTGCTTCTTACGCACTCTTCAGCTGGCTTTTTTCAAGTGGGCAGTTCCCAATGAACGCATGGAGCATTCGCTTTGCAGGAGGCGAGGCCATAACTATCCAGCAATCACCTCATCCATCATACCCTGGTCTTGAACTTCTCTGGAGCACCGAGCCAGGTCTGCCAGAAGGGCCGGGTTAGAGGATGGGTTAGCAGCAAGTGGAATAGGTACTTCAATGTACATGTAGTCATGCCTGGTTCCATTTGATGTAAATGCCTAAGCAACTTGAGAAAATTGTTACTCTATTGTTATCAAGGTTCACGGGGCAAACTACCTGTACAGGGGCAAGGGAAATTGTATCATAGCTCTGTGTTTCCAGAGAGTGGTGGTGGGTCCCAACAAACTGCATATAGAAGTTCTTCGCATCCCAATTACTACAAGACGGAGCGAGAAAAATAGAGTCTTTACCATATCTCATATTATGCTAGTTTGATATTAGATGGGAGTTATTTAACCTCTTACTTCATCATTCCCGATTCTCACGCATGTTAGGTCGCTGCCTGCTCTCGGTGCTCAACAAGGTCAGCTGGTCTTCACTTGTGTTCATCTCACATTACACCATTATGTCGTGAGACGTTTCGCAGTGGATAAGCCGTCTCTGAGCCATACATTCTATTCATGGTGGCACATCCCAAGTATTACTACATGGTAACACCATTAAATTGTAAAGAGGGGTTGCGGAGGAGGTCGGTGTGCTCTGGTAACATAAGGTGTCATAAATACGAAGTATAGCATATGGGGCTGATTGAACTATTCGCCAAGTTTCTCTTCTCATTTCATCATGTCTTGCCATTTGAGTGATGAAAGTCAGCGTATAGATGCTGCTTCAAGATTGATTAGTATTATTGATACTCTCACCTTAACCGGCGGCTCAAGTAATGAAGGTGGCAGCCACGAAACAGCCATTTTCTCAGCTATCCAAGACTTCCTGCTTGTTTTATCTCCCCATCGACCCCTTTATGCAGGTTTTCATGATGGCCAAGTGCATAACCCACTTGGAGGTGGTGCCTACGCCTTCAAGGAAGGGCTTATTAGCCCTACAATTCTATCACTCATGAACGATGAAGTTTTTCTGGAGCATGGTGGCGCTCATTATCCTCAAACACAGGTATACACACTATAGCAACACCTGATGTGGTGTGCATAAAGAATGCGCCTCCATGTCAAGTATACAATTGCAGTCCCATCGCTGGACATCATAAAACAGTTATTAGATCGCCGGAGAATATCAACATAGAAGGCGACCTTCTACATGAACGCTGTCCTGCACAGAGTACCTGTATTCACAGATCTAGCCCAGGCCTCACCCGTCCTATCATTATACACGCCGGCTTCCAGCCTAATAATTCGCCTCACGCAGGGACGCTGATTGTATTTAGCTATGCTTTCTTGTTGGCAAAAGCCATCCATGACGAGATTTCAGCTCATGGTTCAGCAATATCTGTAGCGGTTGAAATCGCAATCGTTGATACAGCACCAATTAGCCATGAAACTCGCGAGATAGGAGGCATACAGTATCAGCGGGCGTATAGAGATGATCCAGCCGTACTGGCGGCTTATATGATCGACTACGAAGAAGTGCTTGATCAAATGTCGAAATGGTCTGGCATCTCCTTTCGGCCTACATATCAGTCCGATCTCTTTTCTCATCCAGAACTTCCGAAACTTCTTGCCTATGTGGTGAACCATCGAGCTCGTCTGGCATCGCAGTTGTCACCGAAGTATAACACGATAGCACTTCGCGCTGCTTGCCCAGTCCCAGGCTGCAGTCTAACTGAGAAGCATGGAATATTAAATCAGTATACTCACAATTCCATCACGTTTTATTGTCCGTATCATGGAGAGCATAGCATCTCTCTATCTCAGCCTTCGGAAATAGCTCGTCTAGAAGCTAATGCGCCAACTCGAAATCTCATACGTTCCATGCTTCATCTTCTTGACAAAGATGCCCATCATATTCGAATTACCGGTGCTGATTATGCGGGGACTTATCAGGAAGCCTTCCTCTATCGCCCTCTCGCGGAATGGTCCGCTTTGACAGGACAGGGTGTAGGCCGCACGCCACACATTCATTACGCGCCCCTTGTTGTCGATTGGAGCGGAGCTAAGCTCTCAAAGAGCCTATATGTATGCAACGGCGGTTATGAGACTATGGAAGCCTTGGGTACAGATGGCCTACTGAGCTATGCTCGGCTCAGATCGAAACATGGAACTCAAGGACTAAAACGCATCTGGGACGAGGTTGAGAGATGGATCACTGAGCCAAAGAACTTATTTCGGG
Source organism: Trichoderma virens Gv29-8 (assembly GCF_000170995.1). NCBI lineage: Eukaryota > Fungi > Ascomycota > Sordariomycetes > Hypocreales > Hypocreaceae > Trichoderma > Trichoderma virens. Next base: position 381,292 of record NW_014013666.1, read on the forward strand.
CTTCCTTCTCCGTTGAATATCTACGAGCAGTCTTAGACGGTTCTAACTGGTGATATGTAATAACATGCATGCGGTTTCTCACAGCCTCAGCACTTAATGACGGGCTGATAGGAAAATACATCAATCATTAAAAAATTCTTTTGACTCGGTCTGATCTTCCCTCCTCGTCTCCCCATCTATCATTCCACATTCCCTCTTTCAAGTAGCACCATCCCATTGGCGCGCCCATTCTCCACGTCTGCTTCATCTCTTCAAGTGTAATGGGCCGAATAAGCTCGTAAAGCTCAAGTATTGAGTATCCGTACTTGGATTGCTTTTGGCCAGCATTAAATTCAGCATTTCCGATACCAAAAGGATCTTCCGGCACGGTGCCTGGTGTGTGGCGGACAATTGAAGGAATGGTAGCAATGTGACTGATGGAAAGTCAGCATTGAGTACAAACATTGATGCCAGCCTCAATACATGTATGTACTCACGTTATGGCACTGCGGCCCTTATCTTCTCGCGATCCCTGTGTCTCATACAGCCACAGCCGCTCCACTCCATCTCGCAGCCTGTATTTCCGGTACTCATGGTTTTTGTGCCTATGAACAATATTGCTCAGGTGGATAGGCTGAATAGCCAGAAGGACATCTGTTTCCACGCGCGAATCATCAGGCTGGGCTGAAGCCTGTCGCTTTGTGGATTCTCTAACTGAACTCTTGGACTTATTCGGTTTGCGCTGCGATGTGCGTTGCGGCCTGCGAGCGGGTGCCATGCTTAGGTAGAAGGGATGGATGTCAGGAAATAAAGTTGGAATCGGCAGATGGAATCGAGTTCCGCGGATAGGATTGATGCCGAACAAAAGATGTTAATTTAGACAGCGCCAGTGCCAACGAGTTTCTCGATTCAGAAGAGTACAGAGAGTGTGCGTGTTGTCTCACCAGGCGCGCTATTCGTGAAGGGAGCGAGGGAAAATATCAGTGCGGCGCAGCACGGGCTACATATAGAGGACCAACAGAACGGCAATTTACTTCTTTTTCTTATGTAAACAAACAATGTAAACAAACAGTGGTGCCACGTAAATTTGAACTGAGGCTTGCGTTGGAAATGCGGGCGGCCGCCAACAGCCGGCAGCCTCATAATACAGGTGCACATGGTAATTTCACAGTGGGATCTCAATAGGGTTTTTCATATACCACGGACGTAAGGTTAAATCCAATTTGCTGTAGCCACTTAATGGAAGTCAAAAGAAGAAATGGAAGAAAAAAGAGGGGGAAAAACATGTATTCAAACTGGTGGCACTTACTGTGCGACCATCCACCTATAAGTGAAATGACTATGCACCAAACGGTTATGAGGCTTTCTATGAGGTTGATAGATGATGCAACAATACAATTAACTCTATGGAGGGCATTTTATTCGGGGTTCTCTGGAAACAGACTACATTGAATTTGTCAAAAGTTACCTGAAGAGAGTAGCAAATTGATTGCTCGGCCTATTTAAAGACAATCTATTCCAAGGTTCAACTACCTAACAGTGATATATAAGTCATGATATATTAACATTTTGTCTTCTTGTCTCATAGGTCAGGATGAGTGTGAATAAAAGGCAAATTCATCGAAATCATATGTAACAATGCATAAGTGAAGCCATTGGCGTATATGTGCTCCATATCCAAAATGGAGTCCTTCCAGTTGAACCACCTAAGCCATGGGAAGAAATATACCCGGGATGAAAGTGTATATCGATGGCAAGTTTTATCATGATACACATCTAGTTATTGACACCGGCTATTCCTATGACTTCTATTTCGAAGATCAAACAGTCGAGGTTGCGCAAAGGAGTTGGATCAATGCAGGCTTCCCAAACGATAAATCGGATTAGACGCCATGTAAACCGTACGACAACTATTTGACTGAAATATGATCTTTGTCTACCAGTCAAAACGGAGAGCTGCAGTTCGTTAAAACAAGCAGCACACCCATCGACAGATCTGACCCCCGGGACCCCGAGGGTGACATGGATAGCGACGATACGAAAAAGGAGGAAAGTGGGTCTTTATTGCCCTCCAGCAGATGATAGATGGCCTCTTGCTTGATGAGATGCGCGAATTAAAGATCTACCAGCCAAACAGCTTCGTCTTCCCCAGTGCCAAAGTCTTTACGTATAAAGACCCATTCTTCTCCAAGCATCAGGACTTGATCACCAACATTACTGGTCTCCAGCACTCGGTGATGCAGGAAATAAGCCTGCTTCAGGTAATATCACGAATACCTCTCAAAACCACACGCCTAGCTCGAGACTATTGACCGACAAGTATAGAGATCATTCAGGACAGTTGATAATTTCAGGAATCTCTCCAGCGTTAGAGGGTGTTGAGAAGCTTATCCAATGACTTGGTGTCTGCGCTGTCTAACAAGGCGCATGTTCTCGGCGCCATTTCCACATAGCTACAAGATCTCACGAATCAGTTTTCCAAATTGGGTGTTGTAGAGATCCTAAAAAAGCTCATGGCAATACTTGTCGACGGTGTCTTGTCCAGCATAGAGGTAGTGGTGGACACAGTTCTTAATGTCCTGCATGATCTGGCTCAGTCTGCTATTGGCATCCTCGACTGCAAAATTCACATCCCTATTATTTCGGGCATTCTCAATTTCATCGGCGTCCCTGATCTCTCTCATTCCTCGATCTGGTTACTTGGATTGGCGCCTCAGCATCCACCGTCGTCTATAAGATTGTCCAAGGCCATGCCCCCTTCCCTGGAAATGATAGCTCCGTCAAGTCCATTATCTCTGCCGGAAGTTGGGACGACATGGCTCAGCTTTTTGGCCAACGGAGCATAAGGGGGTTGCTTTCGTCTTCTTCCAAGCCGTCACCTTCAGCGTCTGAGCACAAGGGCCTAATCCCTTTGCCGGATTCCGCAAAGATGCCTATCTTTGCGGCCTGTCATATGAGCGCCGGCATCTTGGGCCTGGTTGGAAATCTTATGTCTGCTTTGGAGGCCGAGGACCAAAGTGGCAACAGCACCATTGGCACTCCCTCTGCAGTTCTAGGAATCGTTTGCGCTGGCCTCACTGCCGCGGGTGATTTCCTTGTGCCCATGTACTCAGTGAAAAGTTTGCCGTTCAAGATTTTGTCAGGAATTACTTCGATCATTGTAATTGGCTGCAAGGTTGTCTTCTCAGGCTTGGCTCAAAAAGGATTCAAGAAGTTGAATCGGAAAGTCAACGTTGGCCCAATGATCTGTGAAGATTCTTGAGGAGTTGGTGCCATGATCAACTACGTTCTTTTATTCATGGCGCTGTCGTGACCATGTGGCATTTCTATGAGCTCGGCCAGATGCCAAAAGATAGCACGCGAGATGCCGCCATTGTGGGTGAAGTGTCTAATCTGGCCTCATATGCTTCAAGGCTGAGTTAGCCCTGGCTGTAAATAATGAAGAGCCTGATTCAAGACTGATTGCTATTCTCGTGATGGGTGTTGCAAATGACGGAATTTGGGATTGGTAAATTGGCTTTCAAGTAATGTCTGATTCGTTGCACGCATCTAGCATTTGCTCTCCGTGAGGCGAAGGGTTCATAAAGAAACGAAAAATGTCACTCAAGCGTTGGTTTATTAATATTATCAGTCTCAAGCCATTAAATGGATCCCTTCTTGTCATGCAAAGACATTGTCGCAGAATTCAACCATAACAACCATATAAATTAAATCGATATAAAGAAATGTGCTCCTAAAACGGTTTTCTACGTAAAGTAGTCAAAATCATGCCCCCACCAGCTTAGTAGTTTTCTGGCCTCTCCCTTTTACTATCTCGATTGTGTCGTCTTCACAGAAGTATATCAGAACATCCAGTCCATCTACCATCATATTGGTAGCCTGGGTTTTGCCATCTCTGATAGTATCCGACATTGCTGCTTGTACCAGTGGAGAAGGGGGCAATTGGTCATATCGAATAGCCGGGTGCCCATTTTCATCGGCTTCAATGCTCCAACTCTTTTTACCACATGTCCAATTACCCAACCAACGCTTCCACTGAGTGCCAATTTCCTCTTTGGGGGCTCTGAATGGCAGGACTCTTGTATATCCTAGTGGCAAAGGGATCTCTGGCCATTTTTTAAGATACGCAATGGCTTGGAGTAGTTTCCATACCACAATGTCTCCCTCAAAGGCATTTGTCATGATGGAGATGCCACAGTTTTCTGGTATCTTTACTTTGCCTGCCCCCGGAAGATCTGCATATCCAGCAACATAAGTTCTGAAGCCTGGCCAATTACTACCGCCGTGGCTAAAGACACTCTTCAAGTCTCCAGGTATAAACCATGAAAGAGCAACATCTTGTTCCACAACTGTTAGCATAGTCTTGGCTGTTTCTTGCCGAAGGAAGCCAGTGTTGTCGGAGCGTTGGAGAGACTGTTGCACAGCCCTGACGAGCTTCAAGAGGTCACTTGGTGTAGTCCATAAACTGGCGGCAGCTTGTTCAGGATTGACTCTCTGAGCATCTTCACAAGGAGTGTAGCCATTCCAGTGGCATTTGGCTGCGTTCTTTTCTTGAGTCGGCAACTGATGGTAGAAGGATCTCGTCATTCTTAAAGGTCCTAGTAGAATATCCTGCATTGCAGAGGCAAAATCCTTATTTGTGATGGTCTCAAAGATAATTTGGAGGACTGCAAAACCACCGCCTGAGTAAGAATAAGACTGCCCAGGAAACCCTTGCAAGTGCACGTCCAGAGTATTGGCAGGATTCGCTCCTGTTAATACCTCGCGCAGTGTTGGAATTCGTGCGTTATCCAAGACAGAATAGCCAGGGAAACCGCCTTGAGAGAGGCCAGAGGTATGGCTTAGAAGTTGAGCAATGGTGATACTTTTGACCGCAGAGCTCAGAGCAGCAGAGGTGTCTTTCGTCAAGATATCCAAAACATCTTGTGGTAGTAAATCACCAATGCGGCTGTCGAGTTCAAGCTTGCCCTCGTCAACGAGCTTCAGCAACGCAACTGCAAATGTTGGCTTCGATATGCTACAGGCCTGAAAAACGGTCTCCGTATTCTCTTGTCCAGTTGAAAAGCAATGAGATGATATGACGCCATCCTCCATAATGGCGACTGAAGCGCAAGGTGTCCCAAGTTTAGCCAAAACGGAGGCTGTACTCGTATTGCCTCCATTTCCAGATCGAATCAGTTCATCCAGTTGACTGAAAATTGTCGAAGTGTTTGGTCTGACGAGCATGGCGGAATGTTTTTTAAACTTGTAACTGTTTTAGGGATTACGTCTTGACTGTTTGTGTGCAGGTCGCTTTGAAACGGTGGATGGGGATATGTCGCGATTTGGTAAATGATTAGAATTTCTGCCTAACAACCAAAATTATGCGATTTTTAATGCTTGAAGAAGATATCTGGTTCAAAACTGGTTCCAAGGGTAGAACTTCACAAGGAATAAATACTTGTTTATACTCCATGTTCACAATACTCAAACTCCTCGAGCCGGGGCCGAAGCCGAAGCCGTGATGTTCGTATGCACCTTCGTCAGCTCCATCCATCACTAAAGTCGCTAAAAATTAGTTGCGGCTAATACTAGTGTCGCTTGCGTGTAGGATTTACAAGACCCAATCATCGCATTTAACCGCTGGACACGCTGACGTTTTGCTGCTAATTGTACCCGTTTTACGGACACTACTTACCTATGGAAAGGTAGGGCGAGGCGTTCTGCGTGGCGTTTAACAGAAAATCACTTGTTAGCAACGCCGATCATACCTGAATGGAGAATTTGCAAATGGCTAAACGAATCAAGATAAACAAGTTCTCGGGTATGGTAGCAGTAGTTGACCACACGGCCGGGGGTTTGCTTGATCCATTGGTCCCGTCTAACTCCTTTAACTTTTGCCAACATGTACTCACAATCATGGATATCGAATCGTTTTTACAGTTCAAAGGGAAGGATAGACCACATGTTGATGAAATGGCTCAGGAGCTGTATCAATCAATGTATTAATTCAACAATCTACTCTCTCAGTATTATGTACCCTAAATAGCAGGAAAGATACCCTCCATTGACCATTCTCTAAAAGAGTCATCGAAAATAACATAGGAGAGATACTTGTTGCTGTGGCAAACACTATATGTCAGAAACTACCGCCTGCCTCATGTTAACATCAAAGCGAGTTTCCATTATTCGGGCGTATCTTTTCTTGAGCTGGCGGATCATTACGCCTGTGATCATTTCCAGCCCTATTCGATAGTTCCTGCATGTCCCCCATTTGAGTGACCTGTTTAACTTTGGCTCTGTTGATCTGCTGATTCTTCATCCGTGGTGTCTGGGCTGGCAGAAATGCCGGAATTGGTAGAATTAACAGAACTGGTAGAGTTGGTCGGTTCGGTAGATCCGTCATGTTGATACGGTAGTATATGGCTCGCAGAATTGCCAGAGGGAGTGGAAGAGCTAGTGTCAGTGTTTGAGGCGCTAGTAGAAGTATTAAAACGAAATGCGGCGTCAGAGCTAATGGAAACTCCCGAGTCGGTGGAAACAACAGAGTCGATAGAAACGTCAGAGTCGATCGAAACACCAGAGTCGATAGAGCTGGTAGAAGCACGTCGATTATGAGTCGTAGGGCTGGAGACGGCGGGAGATGTAGTTAACCCGGCAGAACTAACGGCTTCAGAAGAAGTGACAGAATGAGTAGAGGCGTCAGGTTGAAAAGAGGTTGCAGAATGTAAAGATGTGTCAGAGCTGATAGAGTCGCCTCGAGGACAAGAAGCGGGCTGAAGCAGAGTCATGGTAGGCAGGAAAGAAGAAGTGAGATGTGTTGCAGTTGAGTCGACAATAACGAGGGCTGAGAGATCGATGTGCAATTTGTTGATGATCTATCTACGGCCGACATCGCGGGTTTTTAACTTGATGGCATCACGGGGCTGGAAGGAACAGACAAGGCGTTCACTATGATGTAGTTGAACGTGATGCGCATGAAAGCAGAGTTTCTATTCTTTGGTGTTCTTAGAGCCAATCACAATGATCTATTTGAGAGTACCTTTCTAATAATTTACTATCAAAGGGAACAAAGGTGAACAAGGCCCTCGAGGCCTCTAACAAATGGACTACAGGTTAGCACATGACTCAAAAGCTATACGGAGCAGCGTACATTTCTTCCATTAACATGAACACTCATTTGCGTGATGATATACCCCGTGCATGTCGGTGCTCTGAACTATATAAACATGACAGAGAAACAATGACCATGTTCAGTGGCATGTCTCCCGCCTTGGAGAAAATGCCGTTCAAGCCGAGACATGGCCTTTATATTCACGAAAGGACTGTCAACGCTGACAGCCATTGTCTACGCTTCACCCAAAATGCATGCGCCGTATTGCGCTAGTCCAGGCCGAGAAACTGGATCACCGCCAAGACAGAACGTGGTCGAGATCCGTGACTTCGGCATTTATAGAGCGACAATTGGCTACCAATCATTTTTACTAGTTACAAAATTAGATCCCGGGTCTAATCAGCCGTCCCGGCATCTTGCTAATCAGATGAAGCTAAGTTAGTGGAGCTTTCTTGTTAGTTTTCAGCTGTTGTCTCAGAGCCTCCTCAAACGCATGGGTATAAACCATTGTTTACGTAGAGAAATGCGCTCTCATGTCTCCACCAGGAAGGGCTCATTGGAAATATCTTCCAAGCACGGGACTTCTATGGGGATCTCTCAATCACTATGGTGAGACCTTCAGGTGTGGCTTTGTGATATCACATTGTGATTGCTTGACCAACTGAGACATGCAGTCATGGACGGCGGCTAGATTATTACTACCTGGATGATGGCCTTGATGATGACTATAAATTAAGCCAACTGCTTCTTGTTTGTTTGCTTCCCAATCACAAAGCAAGCAACGCTCATAAAGAAAGTCATCCATCTCATCTCATCATCACCAGAATCATGGAGACCACCAAACGCACCGCCTCGGTCTCCATCCGCAACAACACCTCTAAGCCCATGGTTAGCGTCTCCCTCGTCCACAAATACAGCGACGTCTACAAGCACCGCAAAGAATGGGCCGCCATTCCCGCCGGCGACTCCTCCGATGAGTCCCTCCAAGTCGAGTACAACACTGGATTCTTCACCACCGGCCGTGACTGGTGGTTCATCTCCTGGTACAGCCAGGACATGAAGACGCTCTACTATAGCAATCCGCAAAACTTCCGCGGCGCGTTTGATGCCGTTGAGAAGAGCGTCTCGCCCGAAGCCCTCATCAAAGCTGGAACGCTTTTGGCTCCGATTGCATTGTTCACAGGTGGTCCTGTGTTAGCTATTCCAGTTACCATGGCGACGGTGGCTGTTGCGAGATCGACGACTGATACATTATATGCGTCGGAAGAAACTAGTGGATTTAAGCAGCACATTTTGAGAGAAGAAGACGCTGGTAAAGTAACTGAGATTATTATCAACGAGGATGAAACTATTACGTTTAAATCGCAGTCGGGCGATTCTGAGACCGTGTACGCTTCAAGGAAAGCATTTGGACGATAAATACTTGAAGAGGTTGAATAGAGCAAAGTTACTATAATAGCCCATCTAATTTTTGTCTAAATCGTCAACATCAATCACTCATTTGCCCAGATTTGTACGTAATGATAGCCATCTATTCTGCTAATCCTGTACTTTATGCCGACTGTTAAGACTATGGTGTGGTCAAGTCCCATAAGCTCTCCACCGTAACCTGCTCAGTCCACTTCCCACCAGTGGTGTCTTGCTGAAGTGTAAATCCAACCTCCTTCTTCTCGCCTGGTCTCAAAACAAATGCATTGTCGTCAAAAAAGCCCAGAACACCAGCTGGGTGCGTCAGCCAGGTATACAGAGATACGCCAGCCGTAGCTTCCACCGTGAATTTCTTTGTAGATTTGTTATACGATAACTTTAGCTTGGGATCTGACACCTTGGCTTGATTGGGCCACACGGGGAGGAAGTGATTGTGATGAGTAAAGGCAGTTGTCTTCCCGCTGGCTGCATTGGGGAGCTTGCCGTGAGCTGTAAGTTCGATAATCAAGACAGCATCACTAGTATCTGGAATCTTGAGATCTGACTTTACGTTGGTTGAGATGATCTGTGTTGTGTTGATGGCACCTACATGGAATGTCGACGATTTCGGCATGCCCGCGTTGTTTGCAATCGGGTTGCCCTTCAAATCAACCCAAGTCAACGAGACTTGACCAGAAACAGACTCCCAGAGATCAGAAGTTACCCAGATCTCCAACTCATTAGCAGTGTAGTTCCAGAAAGCCGATGCAATAACATGCTCATAAGTCCTGCGAGAGACATATGGTAACACCTTCCACCGTCCGTCGTACTCAAGGCCTGCCCAGGTTGGGGCTTGCCAGATGTCGTTGAGCTGCCAATAGAGAGAGCCAAGTTGTCTCTCTGGCAAGCCGCTGCCACGCCTGTAGAACTGAATCTCGGATTTATACATGTCTGCCTGGAACAGTTGAGTAGCATGGCACCATGAGCTAAAATTGGCCACTGGATCGGTCTTGTCGGGTGTAGGATAGTACCGCTCAACAGCCAGCGTCATTTCAACTTGGCCCAAAGTGCTATTGTGAATATTCCTGGTCAGTCCGCCGGCCGGGTAGTGATGATTTCTTAGAATGACCGTTGTCGAGTTGAAGGAGAGGTCTTCAGGATCAACGGCTTGCTGCCATGTCTGAATGCTGGGCATGCTGATAAAGCCAAATTCGTTGGCGAAGCGACCAACAGGATATGCGGAGGTATCAAAGGAAACAGAGGTGTCGTAGTTGTAAAAGTCAGTGTCGCCGTAGATGTGCCCGCTGGTAGTATTGTAGTACCGCTCAACAATAGGTACGGGAAGATCAAGATCAATCTCTAGCCAACCATTGTTTGCACTGCAAGGGCTGTACGATATGGAATGACTATTGGCAGCCAAGACATTGAATAGCGTAGTAATGAAGAGATTTTCATACTGTCCGAGGACATATGGGTAAGTTTCTGGATCGGCGCCCTGAGCTATCGGCAACATCAAGTTCTCAAACTCATTACCGCCCATCCAGCATGCCAAAGAGGCATGGTGATTTAACCGACGGACATTATAGGTGATCTCGCCAACAACATTTTCCTTGAAATCCGGGCTGTCAGGATACAAGGTATCGCTAAATTGGAACTCGCTCCAGAGTAATACGCCGCGTTCATCAGCAATATCGTAGATCCAATCTGGCAGGTATGTACCTGAGGACCATACGCGCAACATGTTGAAATTCTGCGACTCAACTGAGTCGAATAGACGGTTCATTCTATCCGAGGTGACTCGTGGCCAAAAGGCATCGGGAGGGATCAAATTGGCACCCTTGGCGTAAAACTCGTGGCCGTTGATCTCAAAATGCCAGTTGTTTCCAGGAGTGATGCCACTGGCAATTTGTGCATCTGTAATATTTCCCGAGCTAAACAAGATAGTGCGGAAGCCAACGCGCCGCTGGGACACAAGAATCGGTGTCTTGGACCCTGCGCTGCTCACAGAGACTGTTATGTTGTATAGCTGCTGGTTACCCATGTCCCGAGGCCACCACAACTTGGGCTTATTGGCATCTATTGTCACAGAGCCAGAGACTGTCATGTCAGACTGTGTCACTCCCTCCAGTTTGCCGGAGTACAATACTGAGCGGCTGTCATTGGCATCGGTAATAACCACCGACATGGAAGCGTGCTTTGGCAGAGTTCCCAAAAAATCAAGGCTCGCGTTTACTACCCATGGAGCAGTCTGGTCGGGAGCAAAATTGTTAAACTGACCCTTGCGAAAGATGTCAATGTCGGTGTTGAGAGAGTACAACTCGCCGCCTTTGCTAAGCTGGACAATACGTCCAGGTTGCCAAGGTCCTACTGGAGAGAAGGCTGGGCCCCAATCCCAACCAAAGTCATTTTGTTCCTTGCGGACCCATTGACGGTTTGGATACTCGAATGGATAAACCACCGAAGCTGGCCAATCTAGTCTCATGGTTAGCAAAGTTATCTCAAGTGTAAAGATATGCGGCTTACGCTGGACTTCATCGCTTGCGTTGATGGCATTGATAATGCGAGGCACGCTTCCAAAGTTGATGCTGAGAACAGGATCGCTCTTGCAGCTAGCAAGAGCAGAAGAGACATCGTAGAACCATTGCCTGAACTGGTTATCTGGCGTTCCAACAATGTGGTCACAGAATTTGACAGTTGCATATGTATCCAGACCGTCAAACACTAGCCACGTGGCCGTGTTCGACTGTTTACTCCTAGAGTCGATGTTATCATGACTGTTCTGGTTCATTCATCGTCCATCAACACAGGGGTAAAGACTTACAATCCGCTAATAGGCTTGCTAGAATACGTCCAGTTCTGAGCTGCAATCCACCGTAGATCAAAATCATTTAGGCCATTGTATCTATTATCATCACATCAGCCTCGTCTCTTCAATCAACCGCACTATTGCCACCAAGAAGGAGATCTCACGGCTCATCTATGGTTTTCCAATCAGTATAGCCCGAAGTCAGTACTTGTCTCGCATTGTCTTAACTCACCAATCACACCAGCCGCATGGAGATCTAAATGAGCCTGTGAAGGAAACTTGCCCGGCACGGTGATATTACCGTATTCATTCGTCACAGTCCATTTCTGTAGGCCAAGATCGCGAATGGACGCTTTGCCAGTGGTTTCGGTAGTCGCAACCACCGCGCTGGAAAAGATGCCAAGCGCGGCAAGGAGAGACCTCATGATTGAGATGCGAGGCTTCCTCTTATTTGTGAAAGCAGGATATCTCTCTTAGCACTCTCGGATGGTAATTGAACTGTAGAAGTTTCAGAGTCTGTCAGCCGAGCTCAAGCTCAATCCTTGAGAGGTGTCTTCAAAAGGCCACCGAATGATAGGCGCAATCCTCCCTTCTTGCCGTCATTCCTTGCAACTTTTATGCCTAAATGCTCAACCATGCTTGCCTTGAGTGAGACATCAATGAGGGGTCCGGAACAAAGCTCGGCCATTGTTGTACAGCTCGCGTTCTGTAAAACATCGAATGCAGTCATAGTCGTGTCGATCACCCGTTGTAGCGATTTGGGATGGTCATCGCAAGCTACCTGTAGGAGATGCGAATGACTTCATTGGTTTGAACATCATGGCATGACCCCCAAACCATGAAATGCCGCTTCAGCCGGGACTCTCCGGCACGGCAGAGGTTTCCCCACGATCGTCGCGTCACCAATCGCGATACTGCCTGGGCAAGGGATTTTTGAAACTCATGCAAATGAGCCCCATCGCGGAAACTACTAGTTCCCCCGTACAGTTAGGTTGAAAATGAAGCGCTCCAACTGGAGATAATGTCGGGAATGTGGAGGTCCGGTATTTTTAATTGTCATCATGTTGCACTGGATCAAGAGGAAGGATGCATGGAGGCAAGAATTGCATCCGACTGGTGTGATGAGTGGAACAGGGATAGCTTTCTCGAGTGCAACATCGATAGATGCTCCATAATTCTGATGTGGTGCATACTCGTGTGCTTGCATGTTGTGTCATGAGTGTCCATAGACGATGGGCGAGATCGTTTATCTGAACGGAAAACTCGAGACGGAAAAGATCAATTTCCCGGTCAATTAATAATCTGAAAAAAAAAAAAAAAAAAAAATTGAAGGGAATAATGTCACTCTCCCATCTATTGAAAACATAAGTACCCAGAACAAGATGCTGAGCACACATTGTAATGGGACGAGAATGATTAGCGGAGAAATCAATGTAGGAGCGTGCTTCATTTGTGCTGCTCGTGTTTCATAGATACACAGGTACGAGACGAGACATCCATTCAGTTTCAACTGATCAACAGGCACAATGGTAAGCTTAAATCGAGCATGAGACCAATGATTACGCATTCCAGCGGCACAAAAGGGGCATCAAATCGAGACACAAACTTGATGGTATTAAATAAAACTACCTATGTACTCCGTACCGATAAATCTTTTATAAATAAGCATGTTAGAGAATATTAGCTCTACTGCCCAGTACAGCGCTCATCCCGTCTGGCAGCTCCATATAAATCCGCGTACTTCACTTGAAGGCTCGCATTACCAACCCGAACACACGTCAATCACCAAGACTATTTCGACTTCTCGAGATAATGATGCGATTTCCAACGCTGGTAATGCTGAGCAGGTGTATACTCTGGCCTTACAGCCCGCAGTCCAAATATCCGACCTGCCCAAGAAGCAAGTGACAACAATAAGTGAGATACAAACCAATCTGCCGACAGACCCGCCTTTGCGCGCGATCCTTTCCCATTCCAAAATCTCGTCGTGCTCAAAATGACGGGGAAGTTGTCCAAAGAATAAAACACAATAAAGAGGTTGAATGTGATCCAAAAGTCGATGATAAGATCCTTTATCGTGGCAGGGAAGAAGGAAAACCCCGGCACATTTGTGCTGATAATCCTGCCCGCATTCAGGATGATTCCATTAAGATTCCAGAAAAACAAGGCCTTGTCGCCGTCCTCTGGGTCTGTTCTCTCGATAACCACAACTTCCTCTCCCTCAAGTTGCGCTCGCTGCCATTCGTGCCAGGCGTATCGCTCAACCTTGATTTCGGGCTGGTTCGTTTTACTCGCGGTTACGACTTGCTCTGTGTCTCCTAGGCGGACTTTGATGCTGCCTTTGATGACCTTGAGATACTCTGTGTGAGTTTCGTGCCAGTGAAGACCGCTTGACCAGGTTGATCTTGATGGAAGCGTGACTGTGACTTGGTTCGGCTTTGTGAGATCGTAGACAACGGCGTTGGGAAGACCCCGCTCAATTATTCCAGACATTCGCTCCATTGTGTCAAGATGCTGTTAATGTGAGACTCAAGTGCTGCACTACTTTAGCTTCCTGCGAAAAGAAAATAAAATAAAAATTGAGAACATTCCAAGGAAATATACATATTTTACAAGTGCTTCATGAGAAACCACCTATCTGGCATCAACTGCCGGAATGCATCGGCTGACAAATTCACATGCCAAACTTAAGGCGCATCTGTCAGCAGTTTGCAGTCATGAGATGTGTTCAGACTCATGAGATTGTATCATTTGCTAGTTCAACAACTCGGCGCTAGCTGTTCACAGCTAGACAAGTGTAGCAACGAAAGAGGTCTTTTGATACGAGCGATGGTTTTACCAGTTGGTTGTCGCGCAAGCTGTTTTGTTGGGGAAGTATTTGAAATGTGCTTCATTTATGCTTTGATGGTTTTGACCTTGGCTCTCATGTATCCTTCAAAAGTGGGATGCACTTTGGTGCTTGCCATCCAAGGCACAAATACGAATAAGCTGGAGGTGGTCAGTTAAACAATTAGAGACATAGGCCAAATGAATGCCTTTGAGACAGTTGTCAAGAACTTACAGCCACTGGCCTGGCGCATCTTTCGTTTCGATACCTCTCTTTCCTGCCAACCACGCCCATGTCTTTCGTACATATTCGGGCTCCAGCAAGAAGACAATGGTATCCTCATCCTCATCGCTGATCCTCAGTACTCGCTCCAGCGGAGGAGCCTCTTCAAACTCATCAGTCGTCAAAGATATCGTCTCTTCGAGAGATGTCACACTGGGCGGGAAAGTCTCCAAGCGCAGCGATTCAAACCCTACAGCGTCCGCTTGCTCCCATCGCAACTGCTCAACGCCACACAGAGACGGGATCCAGCCGATGCCAGTCCATCCTGTACCATTCGTAACCTGGAGGAACTTCTTGTAATCGTCGGGCAGCGACGTTTGGAGCGTCACTTCATGCTGGTGGATGGTTTCTGGTGACGCGGGCGCCTTGATGAAAGGGTATTCATCGAAAACCCGTTGATCAAACACTACACCTCCTGCCTCTTCTTTCTTGATGCTTGCATCAGCCGTGATTTGTATCTGCCCTATGAGTTCCACCCAATCGCGTAGATCATCATTCGTGATGTCATCGAGGGACGAAGCTGAAGCTGTTACCATGGCTTCTAGGACTCTATTGCTATGCTGAGTGAGCGTAGTAAGCGAGCAATGGAACCCTCCGATTTATTACACAGCAACGCATGGATGTCGTATATTTATACACCGTCAACTTTTCCCACTAATATCCCTAATGGTCTGTATTATCTAAACAATTGATTCAGCTTCGGACACCTTACTCAAAGGGAAGAACGGTGGAGTGGATGCATTAGCATGTCTTGCCCCTCTATCATTGGAATCAAGATGGCTGTGCTTATAGTGCGCTCATAATAAACTGCCCCAAGCTTATGTGTGGAGTGTCAAGATAAAATTAGCAACGAGACGCGCCTGGAAACAAATGCAAGCATGATTCCAGCGGCACAGATTGGAACTTGGAAGGGGAAATATATGGGTTAACCCTAGTATATTGACAAATTTATAACTATATGCAATACAACCCCAACATATATACACTATGGCTCCTTGGTTGGAAGATAGTACTTCCTTATATCAACATCTAGGTTGTGTAGCGGCCAACATCACCACCAGGGCTCCAGCCTCCAGTGAAGCCGTCCTGGGCGTTGATGTCGACACCAGTGCCCAATCGGATAGCGACCTTGGTGTCCTTGGAGCACATGCCGTACATCTGGAGGTTAGTGGGGGTAGTCTTGACAACGTGCATGTAATCTATCAAAAATGTTAGCAACGTATCCTCTATGGTCACTTCCAGCAGGAACATGTATCAATTTACCTTGGCACTGGTAACCGCCAGAAGCGCAACCCTGATATCCGGGGCCGCTGAAGAAAGCCCAAGAAGCAGAGCCAAAGTAGTAAATATTGGAGCCGCCCTGGACATAGTTGGCCAGACCCATGTGGCAACGAGCACTGCTGTCACACCAAGAGAAGTCGGGATCACCCCAGCCGGCGACATCGACCTTCCATGGCGCAGGGGGAACCTGCTGAGTGTTGTCACCCTGGTCGTAGTTGGTCTCGCTCTGCAAGAGAGAGACAACCACGTTGCTGGCAGAGCGAAGGTTGAGCTGGTACAGCCACCAATGCTCGCTGCCGAGACCATGCAACCAGGTTCCCTTTTTAGACTCGACCAGGGCACCGCCCTTGGCAGCAATGTTGGAGCCGCCGCTGAAGCCCTCGGTGATGTGGTCGGCAACCCAGTTCCAGGTGTTCTCGACGTAGGCCGACGAGTTCTCGGTGAAGTGCAGGCCGAGGAAAGCAGCCTGGCACTCGGCGTTGGCCTTGGTGCAAGCGTTGGTCAGGGCATCGGCACCGCGAGTTCCACCAACGGTGATGAGCGAGTTGAACAGCGCAACATCGCCAGCCTTGCCACCAGCAGCGTTGAACTGCACGATGATGGCGCCGGGAAGGACGTCAGAGACGGTGAAGCGGAAATCCTGCAGCTGGGCAACGCCAACATCGCCAGCGTTGCCGATCTTGACAACGGGCTTGGGGTTGGAGGCGTCCTTGAAGAAGCTGCCGCCACCGGAGATGGTCGCCCAAGCCTCACCAACAAGGCGAGAGCCGACGGGAACCAGAAGGGTGGACAGGACGCGGTAGTCTCCGAAGGGGAAATAGGCAATCTTGTTGTTGGCAGCAGCAAACTGGAGCACCTTGTTAAGAGCAGCCGAGTCATCTGTGCTGCCATCGCCCTTGACCGTTTGCCCGCCGTTCTGGCTAGGGTCCTTGACGTTGATGAAGTCCGTGACCGGGTTTTGGGCATAGTTGGGCGCGGGAATGGCGGGAATGCGGCCGCCGGGGGCAATGGTGCTGGGACGGGCAGTGGTTCCGGTAACAGCGCCGTAGATGGGGTTGCGGCCCACGGTGTTTCCGTAGCTGTAGTTGACGACGTGGCTCGAGGAACCAACAGCCGTTGAGCCGCGGAGAACGACGACATCGGAGGTCGTGTCTTTGGTCAGGTTATCGATGACAATCGAGGGGTAGACAGTGGTCGAGAAGGTGACGCCGGAGTTGATCGACTTGGCATCGACAATACCGATGAAGGGGCTGCCACCGGTGTTGGAAACACCAGTGCCGACAGTGTCAAAGGTCGGGTTCAGCAGGGTGATGGTGTTACCACCGCTAATCAGCATACCAATGGTGTTCTTGTAGAAGTAGATGCTCTTGTAGAGAGCCTGCTGGTGGCCGTTGTGCCAGATACCGTTCTGGCCATTCTCGATTCGCACATCGGCAAGTCCAAGAGTAGATCCACGACCAAGCTGGATACCAGTGTGGCCCTTGCCACCGCTGGATGGCGCAAGAACAATCTTGACGTTCTGCAGCTGGGCAGCCTGGGCAACACCCCAGTAGAGGGCAGAGATGCTAGAGGTTCCGCTAACGGCCGTGGTGTCCAGGATGAGGTTCTTCAGTCCAACTGCAAACGAAAGCTCGCCAGAGACGCCCGTGGAGGGATCCTGGCCATTGATAAGGTAGTTGCCGCTGAAGCCAGCCGCAGCCTTGATGATGGGAGGGTTGGTGGCATCACCAAAGAGGATGGTGTCGGTTCGCATGTTGAGGGTGCTCTGCAGCGTATAAGTTCCGGGAGGGATATACACAACTCGAGGCTGAGATGCCAGCCATTCGTTCTGTCGGTTGCCGCTGGAGGCCGAGTCGATGGCACGCTGAAGAGAACCCCCATCGCCGGCATTTACAGCAACAAAGACGTTGTACGAGCTGGGGCTCGTCGTGTGAGGAGCATAGCCCCTGTACTGGCCAGTGTGGTCCATGGCAGCATACCAGAAGGATGTGCTCGCTCGTGGCTCGAGTGATCGATCTCCGTGGCGGGCCATTGTTGGCGAGGCCGTGACGGCACCCAGAAGGGCGGCCACAAAGGCCAGTGACTTCAACATGGCGAGGAAATGACTGAGGGAAACGAGAGTATCAGAAAGAATAATACGAAAATGAATGGGTAGCGAGACGCTGCCCGTAATAAAGGAGCAATCAAGACCTTGGTGGCTGGCTACGACCACCTTGACCGCGTGACCAAACCGTCAAAGATGCTCACTAGGAAAATATCACCATCTATATAAAGAACATTGAGCCTCGCTCGTCTTACCGCTCGATCCCTACTCATTATACTCAGCCCAGTGGTTCATGCCCATCGGGCCGATGGCACTATTAGACGTCCTAGTCGCCATTTCTAGACCGGTTTGCTCATCACGTCCTGCCTAGATGGGACGAGCAAAAGGCATATATGCGGATCGTGGTAGGACTTCTCCGCCGATCTCTGACAGCCAACTTGACAGCTGTCGCCCATGAGGGCCAGCCTCCGTGATGAACGGGGGTACAGCGGCCTTACCTTACCGTGACATTCGCCCAGCGGTCCTAGTCATCAAAGATGAACCAGATCGATTGGACGGAGATTAGACGTCCGTCTCTCTCTCCCCACCGTGTTTGACGCCGATCGGCAGCCGGAAGTCCACTTTAAGCATCTATTGTTAGGGACCTACTAAGAGCTAGCCCCATGCTAATTTCATGACACAGGGGCAAAAGCGGCGCCATTTGGTGGCTTGGCCGAATGTCAGTCCGGTAACAGACATAGTGCTGCGAGCGCTAGCCGTGATAATCCGTGGAATTACCCCTTGAGTGGTCTTTGGCCTGCTGACACGGGGCAAAGACTGAGGCTGAGGGTTGAATGGTTCGGCTCCGTACTCGGGCTCGTGACTACATGGGGCCACGAATAGATGTTGGATGATCCAAAAGTGTATAAATACCAAACCTGGGTTTTGGTAGGGCAAAGGATGGGTGATTTGGGCAATGCTGGCTCTTTGTTTGCTTCAATCTCGCTCGCCATTGAGAGTATGAGGCGTGCCCGTTGATCCGCGGCTTTTCTGCCATTCTGCGGCGTTTTCCCACGCGTAAGCCAGATCATGCGACTTGAAACAGTTGAGACGGAAAAACTCTCGGATAGGGGCGTTTGAGACGGAGATGGCGCCAACCAGCTTGGTTGGGTAGGTGGCCAGATGCAGGCTCGCGCTAATAATTCCATACATGTGAGTATTCTTTGCTCCCTTCGCGGACAGGGAAACAGGAAAAGAGTAGAACAGAAGTGAAGATGAAGGTGAATATAAAGATGAAAGCTATAAGAATAAAATTAAGAAGGTAAAGTCGGAATGGGCCGTTGCAAGGCGGCATAAGCGGTGGTGGCTGAGTCTAATATGCAGCTACGCGGTTACTTCCGTTTCGAGACAGCAATTATTAGTGATGCGTCTGCAAGCATTCCATCTGAGCGGAGACAGGTAGGGCTTGTAAATATGATTATACTACGGAGTACGGAGTACAACGTTAACTTGAACGTCCAGTAGTGTGTGTCAAAAATGCACGATGTGCGGAGTGTACAACTACCTATTTAGGCAGTATGTTATTAGATGGGCTTAGTTGTACATGGCTGCCAGAACAAGTTCGCAAGCTTTGCTCATTTACGGACCTTGTTGTTGCTCTGAAATCATCCGACCGGCGTCACTTAGCTTCTTAACAGATGCATAAGCATGCTCAAGCCTGGTTGTTTGAAAGCTAGAGAAACACGAAGTAGGCGAGCTTGGCGACGCGGGAAGTTAGAGTCGCCCCGAGAGCCCCGTTCCTGGCCCTGGATATCGCAGTTAAGCGTCCCGGGAGAGATCCATGCCAGAAAAGCTCCTCAGGATACAATTAGTACATATTCCGTAAATCATTGTCAGCTCGTGTGTTGGTTGATGGATCGTATGCCATCTCGAATGTAGTTAATGTCGTAATCGCTGCTGGGCTGGCCATGCTTTCAAATGCTTCGGTATACATGTAATTTATAGACAAACTACCTATGTACATACTCAAGTGCCTATTTGACAGCAACAGCACGCGGCTTTGGAAGAGCGAAAACGAGAAAAGCAACCCAATTTCCCGCTGACTTATAGTTACTGTATATAACCACCTGATTACATAGAAATCCCCCGGCAGGAAAGATTGGATAAGCGACCGAATCAGCACGTTTTTTTTGTTAGGCACACGCCATCCCTTTGAATGCCGTCACACCCTAGGCACTGGCTGATCATCTTGTTTGCTGCAACATCTCTGGTAAGGATGATATGATCAGTAATATGATGGCACTCTGCATCTATTTATCTACAGCCTCTTTGAATTGGGTCGCCTTATGCGACGTTCAATCCCATCGTAATATCCCATTAATGTTGAATTTAGTCTCGGGATAATGGGAATTCCGACGCTACGCCTCAGATCAGCGGGAAGTCATCATTCGTCATAGTTGGGTTTCTTTGCCTTTCTCACTGACTTGGCGAAGGAAAACTCGGGATAGCTTTCTACTAAGCATGGAAGGATCATCTCGGCATCGGAAATCCAAAAGGGATTCAAACGCTAAGTATGCCAGCCCGCTTTGCATCACGACTTAACGCCGGGAGCCAAACAAGACTCTTTTGGCCACAGTGCTTACTAGTACTCGCACATAGGATAGTTAATATGTCAACACCAATGTCAATGATGACTTGTTAATGCCTATTTGGTGGGTTTTGCAACGTCGTGAGATGATAACAGTGAGACGCCCTTTAAAATAGAGGCCGTAGTAAACTCATGCATTTTCAAGTCAAAGTCATTTTCAAGTCGACCGCCGAAGAACTTCCCCCGTTCCCCCTCTTTGAATCGACACCAAAAGAATAGACTAAACCCCCTCTCTATGCACACGTATAGTCCCATGTGAAATATCATGCGTGCGACGGCTAGTCAGCATTGGCGTTCGCATGGATGGCGACACCTATATATGCAGGTGCTCGGCGAAAGATTCCAAGATAGGCAGCATTTCTACAAGCCAACTGCCGTCATTTTTCAAGCAGATACCGAAATCACGGGCGGGATTCGTTAGAGAATTCCTGGGGAGACTGGGTCGATATAGCTACGCTTGCCCGAATTCCGGCTCGATTCTCAGAGCTATGAAACAAATGCCTATAAGCAGTCTTTGGCGTCATACTGCAGTCTAAAAAGGCCCGATGCTATATTAGCTAAAAATCATTTGTGCAGCAAATTTAAGTGTTTATTTGAAAAAAGAAAAAAAATACAAACCACCCTAGTCTCCCTCTTCCTAGATATCTCCTTGCTCTCCACAACTTTGCCTATGGTATTAGATACAGCGCCCTTTGCTTTTGACATGATATTCATTGGCTGCATCCCCAAACCCAATGCGCCCGCTAACGATAATGGAGACTAACATAAGATGAAAGCAAAGAGAGAGAGAAAAAGAGAATAGCGCTCAGGGGTTGAACAATGCACATGGTACTCTCCAGATTTTGAACCCTATTAATCGAAGAGTTGCCCATGGCACATTGAGTTGAACCCTTGCCTACCGCGGAATGACACCATTACATATCTTCAACCAACCACTGCTGCATCAGCTCATCAACATCGGCAGCTGTGCTCGGCCCCATAAAGTCAATCGTTGTCATGAAGGTCGGAGAGTAGTCCAGGTATAACTCCGTCCCCGAAGGCGCTAATTGGCCGGTGCTCTCAGACACGTCGGTCGCCGGTTGATTGTCGCCCTGGTCCCCAACATGGTTCTTACGCGCAATGGAAATGGTTCCAAAGTAAGGTATTGTGAAGTGGAACTTGTCGCCCTGCAGCGTCTTTGGGTCCTTTTCGATGGCTCGGAGGAGCTTCAAAACGTCGCGCGCCTGTAGAGCGACTCTGTCCTCAAACTGTTCAACCGCTGCATCTAGAACTTCGATAACATTGGCGATCAAATCCCAGTCACTCTCTCTCCGACCAGATAAGGCCTCCATCTCGACAGCCGGCGTCCGAAGAAACATGTTGAATATGAGAATCACGGCGGCCGTAAATGCCTGGAAATTCGTCATGCAGCACGAGAACATGCCAAACGTTGTTCGTAGCGGTAGATATACTTTGATAAGCTGTCTCGCGGCTTTGAGGCACGCAATGCGGCTGTATTCGCTCTGTCGTTCCTCCGCTGCATCCAGCATAAACGGCAAATGATTGGACATTTCGAGTTGGTGATGCCATAATTGAATGTTATATCGAGCGTAGAGCATGTCCATTGCTTCTGCCTGCGTCCCTGAAAGCCTGTCAAAGGGATGCCACCATGATTGTGGCATGGACGTGGCCAGATTCACAAGCGCATTGTCAATGGACTGCGTCATAGCCATTGCTAGGCTCGGAGATCGCTGTTCTCTCTCGATTAGAAGCCCGGCTATGCGATCAAGCTGTGAAAGATAGAGGGCATCTTGCTTGTGTTCATCCAAATGCTGCATAAGCTTGAAATTGCTCGGGAAAAGGGGTCCATATTGGTCCACTACTCCGCATGGAAATCCTAGAACCTGAGAGAGATGTCGGTCGAAGTGAATTATATGAGGCCACACTTCCGCGATGTTGGCTTCTACGCTGCTACTGTTGTCGTCAACATCCTCGCGATGTGCCCTGTGGAGGTCCATTAACTGTGCGACTGCCAGCGCCCTTCGATTGTTAAGCCATGCTCGTCGAGGCCTACCCGAGTTAACAAAGTAGATGGAAAGAAGCAAAAGGCATTCAAGACCCTCAGGCGTGGCAATAATTTCATCATCTGAAGTAACTAGAGAGATTATAATCGAAGTAATAGATTGCATGTATTCACTTCGTGGAGACGGTAACCGGAGCTGCGTGATGTCGACATGCATGGGCAGCTGTTGTAGGCATATAACAATGCACATCAAGGCTCTCGCTATAATCGTGGGGTGGCTAAGGGATGGCGATTCGAGTGGCATCGTTTTGAGTAGCGAAAATTTGTTTGATTGCTTGAGAGACGGAAGAGGGCGAAGAAGTTGGCAGATCCAAGGCGAGCTTTGGCTATCAAGAATTTCAATGGCAGTACGAGACGGCATCATCTCCAACAGCAGGCGGGAGACTCTCTTCAGCTTCGGCCACATTCCTGTGTCGTGTTGTACAGTGGATAGGCTAGTATCCGATGACAGGGTTGAAGCAGCCGTCGAACATGCTTCCTTTCCACCAATCTCTGACATAAACTAAAGCCAGAAAGACCGATTAGTATGAAATTTCCGTGTTAGCACAGTCGAATGAATATTAAGGCTTGTTCCTACAAATGCACTCCGGAAGACAGAAACTACCGCGGAGCTTGACGAAGGTGCCGAAATGTTGGAAGCAGTGTTGACGACATCGTTTCCAATGCCATCGTCGACAGTTATTGGACGTCCCGGTGAGTCTTCGGTATGACTCTGTTGGCTTCCAGTATCCAATTTCTCAAGAACTTGCTCCAGTAAACTCTCGATACGCGTCATCCTTGCATCCATGCTCTGGGTGCGTGATGCATCGCTCGTCTCATCTTGGTAACGTTGACTGACACACATGGAGCCATGTGACATGCACCATATACAGGTGGTCGTATTCCCAGGAGGGAATGTGCATCTGATTTTGCGGCGTTTACCTGAACAGTACCTTTTCGATTAGAAATCGGACAAAGTTGCAAGACTGCGAGAGCAGGACCGGCATTGATATTTCAGGACGTACATTCCCAGCAGCTGCGAGTCCCTTTACGGACCTTTCGGAGCTGGAGCGGCGACATGCCATCAGCTGAATTTTGTTGCCTAGTTGATCGAATCATTGTTGAGTGCCGTCTGTAGATGGGTTGATAGGGGACAGCTGTTGGTGAGTCGATCGACACCGGCAAGTTGAACCTCTCCACGCTTTCACTTAGTCGGGCTTTGAAACGCTATAATATATTAGTTATCACGTAAAGCTCAGCAGTTGAAAATAGGCTAAGGCCTAGTATATAAAGGAAGCCCCCAACAGACGAGCCTACTAGGCTAGGAGTTTCCATGCGAGACTAAGGACTCTCCAGCGATCACGCCCCCACCACTATAAGTGAATGGCTAGATCCAGAAACTAAACATATATGCAGTGCAAACAACGATCTGGGCGGTTGATATACTAATAATATTACTCGCTACAAGTACGAAGTAGGAATTAGGAAGCAGGACCCCCATACCTATACTATTAGTACTAGCACCCCGCGAGAGAACCATCATGTCGGAAAAGGGCCAGCTGCTACTGCCTAGAATGGAGCGTGGTACCCCTGCAGATAAACCTACCGGTACTCCGTATATGATTTGCAAACGGAGTTCGGCCCGGCGTCTCATCCATCAGTCATGATTGGCTGCCATGGGAAGGGGGTAAGCGTAAAACAGCCAGATACACGTTTACACAACCCTGAGAGTTGAGTCGAGTTCCCCGCGGATAAGGCCTAGAAAGGCGGGATATCCGTATTATCGGGAATTCGGACGCTCGCAGTTTGGTCGTGCGGTCGCCGATCCACGCCCATCTTATTCAGGTGGCGAAAGCCGAGCTCAACTGATGCGTTCACTGTATTATAAATAACTAGCAAATTGGAGTCGAGTAATCATGTTGCTAAGCGTATGCAGTTAGGGCGCATGTCAGCAAGGATGAGCCTACGGAAAACTAACCCATTGCTTGATAAGTGGTTCAGTAATTGGAACCGGACGCATGTTGCGCAAGTACTTTGCACAGAACAAGACTTGGTCCTGCGTTGAAATTGGGTGGTATTTGAAGTTTACTACTCCTTACAAGCATGTGCGCATACGCTACGCTTGACTAGGAGTAATATGTATAAGATCCATACTCCGTACATATACTGTAAATGTGAATGGCCCACTCCAACCATGGCAATCTGATCATGTATGTGGACACCGAGTGTCAGGAGTGGACTAGGTGAAAAGCTTGATCAACTCTCGTTCAATGGCATCATCCATGCTTTCGTCCGGCTTCATGCGCAGCTTCTCGTTCATGACCGCACCCTCCTCGTCAAAGTTGCCTCCCGTATTGTAGATTGCTTTGCTGAGTATGTATCCCAAGCCGCTTGTGTCGCCCTGGGCCAGCTTATTCCGTGCTTCGACAACTTTTTCCTCTAGATCGACGCTAATCTGCTTCCACTCAACAGTCTCCGAGCCCCTTGCCGCTTCTATGCGCGCAGAAACCGAAATAAGCGATTCCAGGATCTCGTCCTGGCTAGCATTGAAAGATCTGACTCGCACGTATTGATTAACAACCATGGGCGAACTTTGGGCCAGCAGGACGCGGGCCACTGCCTCGCCAACCGTGGACAAATTCGACCAGCTGAAGCGGTGACTGCGATATCCGGGTTGATGGATGTACGCTACACGGGCTGGAAGATTAAAAGAGAAGAACCCATTGCCGAGACTCCTATTCGAACACGGTTGCATTAGCCTAGCATTAATATTTTTCCATATGCACGGACGGATGTTGACCCATCCGAAACAGAAGGAGGACAACGGAAGAATTTACCAGTCAAAGAAGGGCCCCGTAATTATAGCCGTCCAAGTAATCCTGTCCTCAATGGAGCGGAGATAGTGTATTATCTGCGGTTTTACGCGGAGGAAGGTCATGATCTCGACCGTTTTCTCTTTTGATGTGTCAATCCCGAACTCGGCCGGGATGAATCGCTTGACCCCTGCGTCGACGGCAGCGTCAATGATGTTCTTTTGTTCCTCGAAGTCCGGCATCGTGATGGTGTTGACAACTGCATCTTGGCCTTTGAACGCCGATACGAGGGAAGCTCTGGAATAGTCGGTGCGAAAGACGTTGGTACCGGGTGGAGGCTCGGCAGTTGAAGCAGTGCGAATCAGAACAGAGACAACAAACCCGTGCGATTGCAACGACGTGATAACAACAGGGTTTAAGCTCCCTCCAGCCTGCAAAGAGCCCAGTTAGAATGCACACGAGATGTGCTTTAATGGTTTGCAGCGTGCAGATACGAGGAAGCATACTCCAATGACGATAACTTTTGTGATTTCGCTCATACTTGCCACAAATTAATACACCGGCCAATTAGACGTGTCCCGTATATGCCAAATACATCATTTCCTTCTCTATCTCTTAGCTGCTTATAATACTCAAAGTCCTGTTGTGCCGTATTCTCTTAGTACTGAGATTCGGCCGAGCTCGGCGGAATAAGGATCGCATCCCACTATGGGGTATCTCATCTCGCAACTAGCACCTAATTAGTAACAGGCACGCATTCATCCATTGACGGCTCAAGGGATCTGCTTTGACTGTGATGGCTTCAAATTCCATTTCTAATACATTGAATGTTCGGCCGAAGCTCGGTCGATGAAACGCTTCATGAGCCTTGATCATGTAGAAGCATACATGTACGTATGTATATATGGTTATAGCATCGAGCAACATACCAGATGAATCATGGCAAATTCAAACAGCCTCCCAAATTCAAGATCCATAATCGCAATATTCTAGGGCTTCAAAACTCAATCAATATGAGTTCCACGTTATATAAAATTTGCTTCATTAGGCGTAGGCCTGATCTTACAGAAGAACAGTTCTATGACCACTGGAGGAATGTCCATGCGCCCAAGATTGCGTACTGGTCCAAAAAGCATGGCATCATCGGATATACACAGGTGAGATTTCTTTCTACAAAAAGAATATCCCGTCAGATAGTCTATCTGACATTGCATAGATTCACACTCCTAGTGCCCTGCGTCAACCCTTAACGGCAACGCCGCTCCCCCTCGCCGTTATGGACTTTGATGGTGCTGTGATTTGGGAGATCCCTAGCTTGGAACATTTTTTCAATGCCTTCAACGACCCTTATTATAACAATGTTATTGCACCGGACGAGAATAACTTTCTTGATAAGAGCAAAGAAGTGGCAACAGTGACACTAGGCCATTTTCATAATATTGTTGCTGGCGGTGAACCTCTTATCGACTACAGTTCGGAGCCTGAGCCATCGAAAACCGAATAGAAGATCAATGAACTGAAACTCAAATAAGAGCTAGAACAACAATAGATATATCAATTTACATGGAAACCATTTTCACGAGATACCTACAGGCCTTCTAGTCTGTTGATAAATAGCAAATACATCGACCGTATATTTCGCGGAATGGCAGCGTAATACTGAGGCGAGAGCTATAGACGATACCTAAAACCGACTGTCTTCCAGTCCGTCACATCTTCGTAATCCTCCGGCCTCAGTTGAATCTCTGTGACCGCCTGGGCAATATCTTTGCCGTCCAATACATCAGACACTTTGCCATCGGCCACTGCGCCAGCCGCACCGGCATTTCCAACAAAGCCCTCTTCCCTCGTACGCTTCGTATTTACCCATTGCAGGTAGAACCTTAAGGTCACAGCCAAGGCAATAACAATGCAGTAGCAAATCATGATAGTCTTGAAAGCAGTCTGATATGTTGGTGCTTCAGCTGCGCGGAAGAATTGAGGCCCAGAAATGTTGCCGGCACAATACGCTAGGAATAGCATAGCCGTAACAGTCATCTTCTTGGTGACACCACGGTAGTTGGACTGGACAAGCGCCATCGTTAGGGGCATTGCCGCGGGGCCAGGAGAAAGGAGAAAGTAGGCAAATAGCTGTACACCATGAGGCACGCTGTCGCGGCGATAGATAACAGC
This sequence comes from Trichoderma virens Gv29-8, assembly GCF_000170995.1. Taxonomy (NCBI): domain Eukaryota; kingdom Fungi; phylum Ascomycota; class Sordariomycetes; order Hypocreales; family Hypocreaceae; genus Trichoderma; species Trichoderma virens. The sequence goes on from NW_014013666.1 coordinate 408,663, forward strand.
GGAACCGACAACACAGGGGATGAGGACAGCGACGATGAGCAGACAGTTTAGGGTACGATAGCGGCCAGCAAGCCATCCAGTGCCCGCAATAACACTTGCTGATATCACCGAGTAAGGGATGTTGATGAGAGTGGACTGCAACGAGGTGAAGTTGAAGGAGGCGATGATGATGTTCGAGAAGCTCTGGGTGCCGCTGTTGGGCATCTGGCCGACGAGCTCGATGAGAAAGATAAGCCAAGTCTTTGGGTCGATGAGACACTCGACCATCTGGTCCCATTTCCAGTGTGTGTTTTCGGTAGTTCCCGTGCCGGCAATGACCGTGCGATCAGCTGCAATCTGGCGCTCCTCAGGCGTCAGGAACTTCGCCTTGGAGATGCTGTCTGGGAGAAGGAAGAACATGGGGATGCTCCAGAGAAACGTCGCGACGCCGAGGGTGATGTACATCCACCGCCACGGATGCACATCATCCTTGACATGCCCCAGGCCGAAGGCAATCAGGCTGGATATGATGCCTCCAATGGAGTTGCCAGCAAACCAAATGCCCACGCGTGTCGGCATCTCATCTCGAGTATACCATGTCGACGTCAGGAACATAAAGGCCGGGGTGATTGTGGCCTCTGCCATGCCCAGCAGAAACCGCACGGCCATAAGGCCACCAAAGTTGGTGCATGCTGCTGTCAGAGCAACAACTGCACCCCATACGAGAGTGTTGAAGGTGAGATACTTGGCGGTAGGGAGCCGGGCGATGAGGAGAGTGGTGGGATACTCCCAGATGAGATAGCCAAAATAGAAGATGCTGCTAACCCAGCTGTACTGTTGTCCTATAAGGTGCTGCGATGGCAAACATGAGGTTAGTTATGATGTTTACTCTAGTTGCGGTGGATATCATGGCATTGATCTCTTACCGTATCATCGCGCAACCCAAACACAGCGGCGCTCGACAAAATGACTTTGTCCATAAAGTTGAACATATAAGTAACAAACAGCAGGGGGATGATGACTCGATCAATCTTCTTCACCACGCGACGCGCAACGGCGGCATCAGGGCCCGTCTCCATGCGAGACGCTTCCTGTGCTGGGGAACTCATCTCGCCGTCAACTTCAATGGGACTGCCCAGTAACGGCTCGGTTTCGCGAGATGGGCAATCATATTGGCCGCTCATCGAATGCGTGTAATATACGTGTATATATGTATATGCAGCCTGTCGATCTCTGGCAGATGCCCTCCTCCTATTACACCGCGTTTCCCCTCACGCTTATCTTGGAATGCGACGATGAGATAGCACGAGATACGGTATGCACGAGTTTTGTCTCCCGAGATCGGCCATTCGCCGAGGTGAGGGGGAACTATACCCGGTTAAAAGCCTAGACGCACCCACTTCTCGTGTCTCTGGTCTCGTGCTAGAAACTCGAATGATCGGGGAATGAAACTGAGAGAGGTGATGCTCTGAGAATCTCTTAGCTTTGGCTGAAATTCTTGCCCGACAGATAAAAAGGTGGCGGTACGAACGAGAAGCTTGCGCCGTCGGATTGCGATTTCCAGAGTAGCTTCAGCCGGCTTACTGCCCATGTGGAGCTCTGATTTATCATAGTAGAGATATCCAATGAACATCTCTCAACACTAATGGTAATTATCGAGACACGACCATGATATCCACAGCTTGACTGCTCCAGGGATAGTTTAAGACGAGACGCCGAAAAAGTTGGCCGATGAAGACGATAAGCATCGCCCATAGACTCAGCGGCAGTTTTCCGTATGGACTTCTCTTGTCCCCTACTCATGTGCGATAACAAGGCATTGGTCTGAGACAATTCGCCATGAACGGGCTTACAATCTCTTCCTTCATTGCCTCTCTTCCCAAGGTCGAGCTTCACATACACATCGAAGGCACGCTTCAGCCAGCGCTGAGATGGAAACTTGCTCAGCGAAACAAGATTCCGCTACGCTTTAAATCCCAGGAATATCACACCTACGAAGAACTCCTGGAGTCGTACAACGTTACCTATAATCACCGTCCGGAACTCGGCGGCCGCAAAGATGTACCGACATTTCTAGAGGCCTATTTTGCGGGCTGTGAGGTTCTGCTCAAAGAGGATGACTTTTATGAACTTGCCATGGACTATTTGGCGCGATGTCGTCAGATGAATGTTCGCTACGTCGAACCCTTTTTTGACATTCAAGCGCATACACGCCGTGGTATCCCTGCAGAGCACGTGCTAAACGGCTATCTACGAGCACAGCGTGAAGGCGCATCTAAATATGGCGTGAGATCCAACTGGATCTTCTGTTTCTTGCGGGATGAGCCCGTCGAAGACGGGGAGGCCGCATATGAAACAGCCTTGCCGTGGGCTAGATCTGGACATGGTCTATTCCATGCAGTTGGTCTTGCCAGCAACGCCTATGAACGGCCGCCGATGTTGTTCAAGAAGGCATTTGAGCGAGCTCAAGCAGATGGGCTTCACATCACGACGCACTGTGACTTTGGACAAAAGGATACGCACGAACACATTCGCCAGGCCATTTTCGATGTGCAGATAGAAAGGATCGACCACGGGCTTGATGCACTTGATCGAGATGAGCTGGTGGAAGGGTTAGTCAACAGAAACGTTGGCCTGACTCTCTGTCCACATGCCTATCACCGACGCACCGCAACCGAGGTCCTCTTCCCAAAACTGCGACAGCTTCTGGACGGAGGCGTAAAGTTCTGCATCAACAGCGATGATCCTGTGTACATGCATGATGTGTGGATCGACGGCAACATGGAAAAGGCGTATCACTATGGAGAGTTGACGAAGCAAGAGATGGTGCAGCTGGCGAGGAATGCGGTCGACATGTGTTGGGCGGATGAGGCTGTGAAGAAGGAGATTTACGATGAGCTGGACCAGGTGGATGTGAGATGAGAAATTGTCCAGAAATGTATTAACAATTGAAACATAGTAAATATGGCTTTGTGTCGTCGGAGTTAACGGAGCAAATGCAGAGGTGATATGTAAGCTGACCTTGGAGATCGATCTGACATTAGATTTGACATCGGCTTTATGGACATGATGCTCAGCTACTTCCGCAAGATTATTAATCATTCGGCACTCGTCTGAGCCATACGGGCGTATCCCACCCAGCATTTTCATCCAGTGTTCTCGTATAGGCCCTTGGAGCGACGACAGCGATGAGCTTGTGAAGACTGTCATTCCTGCAACTAAGCAAATATTGTCCTTCAAGCCTCGAGGCAGTTTGTGATCAAAAAGATGTTATAGTGCATCCAGTGCCGGATATCCAAGCATAACTTAACGTTATATGCTAAATAATAACCACATGTCAAAAATCATTGTGGTCTGGGATGACATAACGGCATAACGGCGACGCTCAATGCAGCATGTCATCTAGCGCCATCTCAGCTCGATGAAACGCCAACCCCAGAGCTGTGAATAGTCTATTTAAAGACTGGCCTATTCTGTTCCTAGGTATTTACGTATGCAAGCCAACCTTCATCAGCTTAGACCTGCAAAACATGGTTGTCCGAGGTCCGAGTCGGGCCAACTCGTATAGCGACTATAACGCGTTCATTGATCCAATTCATCTCAATTGATTACTATCACGCAACAAAGAATGCTTAGAAATCATCAATTTCCTTGGCTCAGTTATTACTCTGACTTCAATCAGACGATGCAGGTCCAGTATGTCGTCAACATGTAGGATTGAGGGGCACATTGCAACCTGTTAGAGCAATATTGCGCGCGGCACAGGCACAAGGATTTGAAAGCATTTGCCCACCTCGAGCCCGAAATCCGTGCCGGACTTCGTAGAGCTGCTTGTAGCTACAAACATATATATATATTGTCATGTTAGAAACAATTGCATTTGTGCCTTGTTTCCATATTCCATTCTATCATTCGCACTTTAATCAACACCGCCAAGATGTACGCTAGCTTCGTTCTTACATTTTCGACCTTGATTGCTTCAGTTGTTACTGGTGCCGTCATCAACCCTAGAAACGGAAGCCCTTGGTCAACAGTTAAGGGCCATCGCCTCGTCTATCAGTTCAGTAATGGAACATCGGTCGAAAACATTGCTGTCCGATCTAATGGAAACCTCCTCGTCACCCTGACTGACAGACCGGAGCTATATGAAGTCAATCCATTCAACCCAAAGAGTGCAAAGCTGATTCATCGCTTTTCGGAATATCTTAGCCTTCTGGGTATAACAGAAGTGTCTCCAGACGTTTTTACGCTCAATGCAGGCAACTTTACAGCTGAAACCGGCCCCGCTCCAGGATCATGGGCAGTCTGGCAGGTAGCTTTCCACAACGACCAGGCTAAAGTCTCAAAGGTTACCGATATTCCTGAAGCTCAGTTCCTGAATGGCATGACGACCCTGGAGTCTACGCCCAATACTATTCTTACTGCAGATTCAACTGGAGGAGTGATCTATTCTGTAAACACGCAAACAAAGGTGTACAAACTGGTGCTTGACAATGAAGCATTTAAGCCTACCCCAGGGGCTCCGCTACCCATCGGCCTCAACGGGATCCGATATCTTAACCATTACGTTTACTACACAAACTCGTTCAACCCTATCTTTGGACGCGTGCCTGTCAGCAAGTCTGGATACGCCACCGGAAGCTACAAGACAATCGTTGCAGGAGTCTTCGGTGATGACTTTGCGGTCACACCTCAAGCAGCATATATCGCTGGCAACCCACTCAACGTGCTCACCGAGGTGAAGCTAGACGGAGAAAACAAAGTTATTGCAGGAAATCTCAACTCGAGTCTTATTGCCGGAGATACCTCAGCCGCCTTTGGCAGAACAATTCGGGATAAGAATGTTCTTTATGTTGTCACTAGTGGCGCCACGTTCAGCCCCGTCAATGGCACATATACTGAGGGTGGAAAGATTGTGGCATTGCAAATTTAAGGGTGTGGGTGTCGTCTCTGGACAGCTTCGTTGATTGTCAATTCTTCACTATATTTGGTTCGATGAGCTTGCAACCTCACTTTTACTTGATGGAGACAAGGGACTGACAAGGATCAATAGGCTAGATGGCCACTTGCCCCGAAGTCGATAGAATTGACTTGTTCATGATCTACATTCCAGATAGATTATATACTACAGAAAATTTAGATGGAATTCCATACTTCTTCCCTAGTTGAAAGATTAGAGTAATCCCCCTTGCAGTTACGATTCTCTCTTTCTATCAATACCACGATACATTCCAGCCCCTTATGTCAAAGGCATATCTCGGAGTATATGTGCCATGCAGCAAGGATTCAGCAGCGTATATGATACATCTTTTCTGAACAATACCACTTCATATACTCCGTAAAGCACCGTGTTTACAATCTGTGCTCCTATTCGCTGAGTCGTTTAACCACACTACTAGCAAGCCCTGGGAGGATTAAAAATGCTGTAAATATATGAGGCAATACGTCAGCGATAGACATGTATGCTAAGTTGCGCAATTGATATGTGTGGGAAATGGAGTTATGACCAAACTTTTTTCAGATATACACATCAGCCTAAGTATATACATGTAACATCGCATCTCTCGGACAGAGAACTACCTTAAATGCATACATACTTGTATATGGTGAAATAATTTTTACTCTGAAATGCTCCAGGCCTAAATAAAGTACAAGATCTCAATGACAATTTTTCCTCAATCTATGGCCACGATACTAATGTCTGACAAATGCCTTGAAATTTATTATGCTGCTTTGCAACAACATATATGTAAATCTCTCTCCTCAGCGATGCCACTTCGTATATGCATGTATTATTTTGTCCACGCCATGTGTTACTATTCGCTGCCTCTTGGTTACGTTCTCCATGACATTTTCCATGCAGCTAAAGGCCACCAGAGGGTCTAAAATTGCTGAGAAAAACCACATATGTACTCATTTGTTCACGACCTACCCCACTACATGTACCTACCAACAGCCTCGGGTGGTGTTAAAAATGCTGTGAAGCTTCCAGCTTTAGGCAGATGTCTTCTGGCGGCAGTATCTGCCTAAATTAGTTGTTAGTGGGACAGATACTGTAGAACTTACATGTGATTAGGTACCTGTATCGAATGATTGAGCATGATGAGGGGATATAAGCCTATAATCTGAATCTCATTCACATGTACACCTCGGCCTAAATACGATCGCAACCTCTCATTCTTCTTTTCAATTCCCGATCCATGTCCAGCTGTTTAGTAATACCTGCTGATAGCATTCAAATACGCTTGGCCTGACTGAGAGAGAGATCCATCGCTCTTCACGGGAGGCCAGGCAGATCCCAAGCCGAGACCATCAGTGTATGCATACGCAAGTACATGTTCGTTGGCTTCAAACAAATCCACAATGTCGCTGATCCATTGGTTGATCTGGTTCTGATCCGTGCAAGGCGTAAAGTTGTTTTGGTCGAAGACGCATGCAAATTCCGTCACCCAGAGTGGCTTCTTATACGTGTTCCAGTAGTAGTCGATGTCGGCTTGCACGCCTGCCATGTCCGGCTTAAAGATGTGGATGGAAGTAAAGTCCCAGCTCCTTGCAAGTGGTTGTTGATTAAACTGTTTGAGCCACGACTCATCCTTCTGGCGACACATGGCCGGGCTGCCGAGAAGAGCTCCCTTCTGGCCCATAGGAGCGATCAAGCTGTTCCACAAGCTGACGCCTCTGTTGACATCGATGTTTGCAGAAATGTCGGCTCCAGAGCAATCTGGTTCATTGAAGCCCATAACATAGGCAGGCGTGGTTTTTAACTGTTGAAACTGTTGCAGTCTCTGGGCGTCGAGTTTCCCGTTGTTGCCACCACCCCAAAGCATAGAGACGGGAACAAGTCCTGCGCCCTTGCTGCTTGAAGGAGCTGGTGTCCAATCATGCCACCAACTCAAATGATCTCTCCAATAAGCCAATGCAGTATCGCCAGCTGATCCAGCCTTTCGGCCGTTGGGAGATAAGGGATGCTGGGCCATGACCGCAGCGGAAGCTCCCAGCCAGAGGACGTAACTTTTTAGAGACATTGTTTGGCGTATTCTCTGGTAACAAAATTGGATTGTTTTAGTCAATGCTGTCTCCAAAGCGGTAACGATGTACATGTTGTTTCGATGAGAAAAATGGCATACTTATATTCCATTGAGTGCCGGACTTCGTGGTAGTAAGCTGACAACTGCGAATAAAGTACGGGATGAGACTAATGCCAACGTAGGCAGCAGTTCTAGATTCGGTAGTTGTGTTTTCAGGTGCATGGATTAACAAAACTAATCACCTCGTAACTCGAAGTTTGGATACATCCACTTCGTATTTGAACAGAAAGAACGGTCAGATGTAAGAGGTTAAAATGGGGGTTTGGTGAAGAATTTAATGTTAATATTCTCAGTGAAACAACTCATATCTTACACCAGCAAAGCCTTAAGAGACTTGATTAAGAAACTTAACTTGATAGAGACGAAACAATGATTCAGCATGGTGCTATTCACACATACTGGCGCTTCGTATAAAGAAAACTGGAACCCCCAGTCTTTGCACTCGTCCGATGAAGACACCTATTGGCCCACCCTCATCTGTATCTGACATGTTCATGTCAATAAGGACTTAGGAAGTGGAGAACCATCGCCCTTGTATAAACCCAACGTCCATCATCTACATGCTAAACTAGGTGGTTAAAGCCGACACCCAGTCGACATGTTTCTCCGTCAGGACGTAATATGGGAATGACAAGTGCCGTCTTTTTAGGAGCTTAAAAGACAAGGCAAACGTGCTGCGGAAACGTGTCAATGATCAACATGGAACTCAGGGGCCGTCAGCATGGGGTCAGTTTCTTGGCGTTACCATAAAGAGAAGCTTGTTTTTAAAGATCGGCATTCGGTCCGAATGACTTGCTTGTCTAAGAACGATGCCAAATGGGCAAACAGAAAGCGGTTGCGTGACAGTTTAAAACGGATTGTATGCTTTTGAGGGACAGATTGGCTTCAACAAAGGCTTAATACAATTATGTGATTTCGCAACACGTTGATACATACTGTCAATAGAGGGAACATAACGCATATGCATGGTCCATAACATGATTGCTCGTTGTGTCAAATATACAATGCGATCGACAGTTCAAGCCAACACCCGCGGCCGCTTCGGGCCTTTCCAGCATCACTGTATATGGGAAAGCTGTTGATGGGGTTTCTATATTGACTAGAGCCCCTTTGAAGAAGATCGCCGATTGATGATCGGCATTCAAGGAAACATCTTGGCAACTTGTTGGTTGTCTTGCGAGTAGTATAAGAACATGTAGGAGTTATACGGATTTGAGGGCTCTTCAGATCGTCTCTTATCTCTTTAAGACACTTGCTACAACTGCTCTTCATCAATATGCTGTCCGCAATTGCCTTATCAATGCTTTTGGCTTCTGCCAATGCTTGGACTCCCCAGTCCAATGCAAAGGGTCAGTAAACTCTCAAACAGACCCGCCAAACACCAGCTCACATAATATTAAACACAGTCTTCAGCCGAGACACAAAAAATGTTATGAGGTGGCTTCCCGGCAGCGACAAATTCCGTGGTGTCAATCTAGGCTCCCAGTTCATCATCGAACCATGGATGGCCTCTGATGAATTTGCCAGCATGGGCTGTGGCGGGCTCAACGACGAGTGGTCTTGTGTTCAAAAACTCGGCCAGAACGCTGCTGACGCCGCTTTTCAGAAGCACTGGGACACCTGGATTACGCAGGACGACATCAGCGAAATCAAGAGTCTGGGTCTTAACACGGTCCGAATTCCTGTGGGATTCTGGATTCGCGAAGATCTGGTTCAGGAGGGCGAGTTCTTTCCCCGTGGAGGCATCCAATATCTGGACCGCCTTGTAGGATGGTGCAACGACGCCGGCATCTATGTCATTATGGATCTTCATGGTGGTCCTGGAGCGCAGTTCCCAAACCAGCAATATACCGGCCATGTAAGTGAAAGTCCCAGCCTTGATAGAGTGACCTGTCCTCGCTAGCTAACAAGGGTTGCCGTCAGGGAGTCTCCCAGCCAGGCTTCTACACCCAAGACAACTACGAGCGAGCAGCCGACTTCCTGGAGTGGATGACGGAGCGCATCCATACCAACGCAACCTACGGTTCTGTCGGTATGCTTCAAGTCATCAACGAACCTGTTCACTCTGGCGACTTCCCCAGTCAGGCGGCCGACATGGTTAACACCTACTATCCACTTGCTTGGAACCGTATCCGAGACACCGAGAACCGCCTGGGAGTCTCTGACGACAAGCGCCTACACATCCAATTCATGGTTCGTCTCTCTTCTCATTGACACCAACTTTCCAATCGTCTATCAACTCTTCTATAATACATCAACAAACTGACATGACAAACAGGACGCCTCTTGGGGCTCTGGAGACCCCACCAGCGCCCTCCCCAGCACCGACTTCGCCGCCTTCGACGATCATCGCTACCTCAAATGGGACACCAGCGTCGCCACCACGAAGGACGGCTATATCAACGCCGCCTGCAATGGACAGCGCTCAGCCAACGCTATTATCGGCGAGTGGTCCATCTCTGTCGCCGATTCCGTTCAGGATAATTCCGAGCTCGGCATCCGCGACCGCTCCGACCAAGCCGGCTGGTACCAGCAGTTCTGGGCCGCCCAGGTACAGACCTTTGAGAAATCTGCCGGCTGGGTCTTTTGGACGTGGAAATGCAACTGGATTTCGGGATTCAACGAATGGAGATGGTGTTATCAATCCGCAGTTAACGAGGGTGTGATTCCTAAGGATGCAGGCAGTGCGGCGAGTATCAGCCCTTGCTAGAGGGTTCATGGACGTATTCAAGTCCTGTATCTACTGAGTAAATATATTTGACTTAATTTATATATAGCAGCTTACTATGATTAGACGTTCTTACAAGAGAAGAATGATCACTGTATATATGTTGGTCATACCTATAAGAGAATGAATGGTAAGTGTTGGTCAAGCAACGTACCTATACAGGCTCACGTATCAAAAGGGCAACCACTTCAACCAATTGCAATATTAAATTACCAAAGCTGTATCAATAAGAAAAGCACTCATATCCATTTTCGCTAATCCCCGTACGCCAGTCCTTCCTGCTTTCCTGCCTCCCATCATGCAATGGATCCTCCCCAGCAACTCTGCAAGGCAGACGGTAAAGGTGACTGGAGCTCTCGTCTTCCAAAGAGGGGTAAATGATATTATTCACTCCAAGGAGCCTTAGTTGTGATATTCTTCGCAGAATCGGCACCTGTCATTGTCGCCAAATTCAACCACCCGAGGGCAGCCGCAGATGCACACGCACACATGCATTTTGATGTGTTGCGGATCGAAAGGATTCAAGTGGTGATGGAATTTTGTGTTTACAAAGAGCGTCAACTCTGATCGTTTTGTTTTTGAAAGAGCACGTGGTGTTGTTGGTGTTGAGACTTCTGAGCTCCAATAATCGCTGCGGACATGCATACAAATATATAGATCTAGTACATCTGTGAGTCAAACCAAGTCGCTTATTCTTGGCATACATTCAGCAGCTAATAACAAATATTTGGCAAAGCCACTGGATTGTTCTAGACTAAACTATCTACAAAAAAAAAAGGGCAGTTGGACAAAGGCGGACCGTCCAAGCGGCATTCCGTGACCTGGCCAGCCAGTGTCAGTGATTCGTTGCCCATCGCCCAGTGCGTCTGGCATAACCGCAATCTGAGAAAAAATACTACATATTACTCCCAGGATGAAAGCATCCTATGGTAGACACTGAATCTCAACCCAAAGTCCACGTTGTGTAGCGCACATTCTGCAGCGCATCACAACACCCGCATTCCTAGCAGCATCTTGGCGAACCCAACGCGCCCTTCCACAACGACAACGTGTTTGTTTTTTACCCCTCATGAAGCTTCATTACGCACAATATTCTCACTGCCCAATACCGCATACCAGAAGATATTCCGCTGTGCCTTGACCTCACTATCACGCTTCGCCTTCTCGGAAAGCTGCGGTCCCTGGAGATCTTGGAGGAAGCGTCCAACAAAGCTGCCCACGAACGGCTTAGCATATAGATTGTAAATCATTTGAGACTCTACGCTCCTTTGTCCGGGCGGCTCGGTCGTTGCAAAGAAACGCAGCGCAAGGGCCATGGGGAGGAGACCTGAAGCGCCCTGCATGGCACCGGCAGTAGGCCCATACAACAGAGGGACTGCGTGTGCAATTTTGCGAGCAAAGATTCCTGGGTTGACCATCCTTACCCGAGGGAGTTCTTCGCAAAAGCCTGGTGTCGTAGCTGCATCTTCTGGAGAGGTGGCTGGTGTCGACACGGGAGCAGTCGAAGCGGGAGAGGCGCTGAGAGACGGGACAGAGTCAGCGCTAGGGCTCACTGATGCCGCTGCATAGGCCATGTTCATCATCCCAAGGGTGCTATACAGCATCAGACGAGCACCCCAGTACAAGCTTGAAAGATAGACGAGCGAAATCTCCGTGTCGTCCTTGGGCTCGGGGAGAGGAGAGCCGGCAAGCGTATAATCAAACTGGTGAAGAATAGGCCCCATTTCCTCCTCCCATATGTCCAGGCTGTTTGAAATATGTTCACAGTTCAACATGGCAATCTGGCGGAGCTCGTCGGCACGATCAGGATCCTGGCACGCGCGAAGGTTGTCGTAGCTGACCAGCATGAAAGGGATGTCTTCCATGATGTCCATCAACTTGTCTTTGATCGACTTGGGTATAATACGCCATGGAACGGTGCGCCATTCGGGTGAGTGAAGTGGTGATTTGGCTCGCCTTCCAATTGCTAACATGACCTACTACAAGGTTAATTGCGGCTCCTACTAGAAGAGAGAAGAGGTTTGAGGCCATACCACGAGAACTCGTCCATCCACGTACAGCTGATGCGCTTGTCCAGACATGAAGGATTCCGGTCCTCTAGCCAAAAAGAGAGACAGTTGGCCTTCAATATGGGCACGCCAGTCGGGTGCACTTCCGAAAAATAACTGTAGATAGTGTGGTCAGTTTCCATGATGCTATCGCTTCGCGTAGAATCCATACCTCGTAAGATTGTAATATCCTCGCAGCCACAAGGACGCCATCGTTTTTAGATCGCTTCGGGTCTTTCAATCCTCGGACCATTTCGCGGATAGCACGGTTGTAAGCCTCGAGACCCTGAAGTGTGAGTTGGCTATGTTGGGTGACTTGGTTATTCCGATCCTGAACACCCATGAACCCTGCACTCATTGCCAGAGCTGCATATCTAATAGCCGGTTCTCTGTTGTAATATTCGTCAACCGCTGCTACCCACCCGTTGGTCGAGATGGCTGAAGCCTTGGGGGACAGCAGGTGGCCATAAGGAAGGGATGTGGCGATGAGTATGCCGAAAAAGAGCTCCTCTCTGGCCGAGCGAGCGAGCGAATCGTGGAGGGCAACAGCGGTGCTGTTGTTATTGTTGTTGTTGTTGTCGTTGCCTTTGTTAGACTTGGTGGTATAAATCACACTCCATGGTCTCTGTTGGCCAGATGAGGCTTTTCCTAGAGATGGCTGCGGCTTAACCTTGCTTTCATCTCCATCTGGCGTGGTGTTGACCCAGACGAGGTCTCGCCCATAACCTTCACATCTCAAGCCGGACCGTATACATTGATGGCACGACGGGACGTTTTTATCGCACTGTTGAAGAGGTCAGCAACAAGAATCTAGCCTACTCACGAAATCAAACACGACCATATAATATGCGCGGACTCTCTCTCCTTGAGGGCGATGGTCATGGTTGTGGATGTTCACGGAAATAGATCAACCAGTTGACTTACACCCTTCTTTCGCCGCCGACAAGTGACGCAGCCCTTGGATCTTCCAGGGACTCCCACCATCTTGTCGCCTTCCGGTCCAGTTGACGAAGCCGCCCAGTAAATGAGAATCCACGGTAAGTAATTTATGTCTCGCGCCGAAGAGGCTCGGCCCGTTCCACCTCGATTTTCGCTAAACGATCTTGGGGTGCGTGGCCACTACAATAAGAAGTAGGCGCAACTCGTCGCTTGTTGTTGGGGCAGACAGATCCGGCACCTCCGACAGGAACTTGAATGAGTCTCCTTTTAGATGCCGCAACAACAGTGTAAATGCGCTCTGATGATCCGGGCTTGTGTATGCAAGTTCAGGGGAGCACTCGGCAGACTGTGCGTTTCCCAGCCACTAGTCAAATGGTGTAGGTGTATAACAAACACCAGTCGGCTCCTGCGCCACCAAGCACAAATTCCAAAGTCGAGTGTCAGTTTCCAAACGTTGTCGCAGGAAGATGTCCTGGTTGGTGATCTTGTCGAGGCAACGTGGACATGAATGCTCAATTGCTTCCCCCGCTGTAGGTTGGCCCCTCATCAAGTCGCCTCTCTCTAGATCGCCGGTGAACAAACCCGATCGATGATCTCGGATAATCTTTGGTCTTGTCTCTGTTGGATTCAAGGTGGTGTCTAGCGGGATCGCCTCGCTTACTCGGGTCAGAATATCCAGCCACGACCAGCAGCTCTGCAGTTTGGCTACGGTTGTCACGGGCGCCGCAGGTTTCGGGATGGAGGCAATCGGTCTGTCCCCCAACTGGTTCTCCGAACCCTGCTGGAGATGGTCCAGATAGATATACAGTAACTGATACTACATAGTCGAGCTCTTGTGGACCCCAAGCTTTAGACTACGGCCGAGCAGGGTTATGCCGGGTCATGCTAGCACATAAGCATGAGGACAGGCAAATGGGTGCGCAAAGGTGTCAGTCACCAGGTTCGGGGGCCAATCAGTGCTGCTGCTCATATCGTCCGCCTCCGATGGCATGCCGCCGTACAAGTACAGGGATCTGGAGTACCGGCACGGTTATTTCAAGGCCCCCAAAAAGAGCAAAAAGAGGCCTCTGCACACCAGGACTACTACCGTCGATGCATTAGTGGGCTCGGTCTCTGCAAGCCACGCATCAGAATCGCAGGTCCAGGTTCATTCATCAACGCGGGGATACTACATTACCGTGCCGTAGCATCGTTTCGATGCCGGCTTTCGGCTGGGGCAAAGCCAAGTCTCGACTCAACCTTGAAACTCGGGATCCCGCAAGATGTCATCCATCCTTCCCAACAGCCATCCAATACGAGGACTTGGCGACGCGACGGCTCCTTTGCATGTATTCACCCGAAGCTCGAGAGGGGTCAGCAGCGGAAGGATCTCAGACAAAATCACTTACCGCACGGATTTAGATGGCGCCACAGGCCATCCGAGCTAGTTGCAGTATCCCCATTCGTCCTGCAAGGATTCACTGCGTCAACGGCGTGGGTTTGGCCGACGGCTTGCTTCAACGCTGCTGACACGCCACATCTGGGACTGCCGACTTGGAGATGCCATCAACTCGCGAGCTAGCAAAGCACTTGATCGCAGAGAGGCCCTGTCCGCCTTGGTAGTGCCGGAAAGGCCACAATTTAACATACGATTCTGGCAGTCCGTTTGTTGCCTTGACTCAGACAGCCGCTTGTCTAGTCGCCAACATGAGCTTCGCGACTATTTTACCGGGAGGCTAGGCAAAGCTCCTGCAGGTGGACGAAACAGGCTGCACGCCTTTCCAATCTCGATGATTCCTTGCAGAAGCCGCCGTTTTAGTCTTTGAGATTTAAATGACGGAAATCGGGAGTGAGTATCGAACGCCGAGTCAGTGGCGCTGTAAGCGATCCACAGCCAACGTGTAGGTACCTGTTGGGAGCAGCTAATCGAGCTCGGCGATGATAATTAGACCGCGTGTGGGAGAGGTTTGCTCTGTGGTTTTATCTCGTTTACACAAGTAATAGTACCCGTAAGCTACGAGTACCTATTGACCAGATGTCCAAGCTGGTCGATGGGGAAGAGACGGAAATTTGCGCATTTCGGAAGTCCGCTTTACCGGTCCATGCCTTGGATCTTCACACAGGTTCAGTAAGCAGTAGAGCGTCCCACACCGAAAGGTTCCATCAGCGACTACCTGTTCAGACTACTTTAGTTCGCCGGTCAGTAAAGATGACATCCGTCTCGCCGTCAAAATGAGAAGATGCTTCACTGAGGCTCCTGGACTTGAAGATTCCACAGCACGTGAATGTAATCAACACCAAATTAGCACCAGGTAAGTCTCCATGAGGTGCTCCGGAGAGCCGGCAAAGTCTATCTCGAAGCGCACGTCATGGTGTTTAGTTTTTCGCAAGAGTATGTAGCCTCGTGTTAGTGGGAGCCAAGCCGGAAGACTCTTGCCAATAAACAGGCAGACTGTCCCCTTTCCATTCCATCCGTCTCCATGTTGCAGGCAAAAAGAAGGCTGTCGCCACTCTGGACACGAAATGTACAGTAGGGCATCTTGGGTGCGTAGCGAGTTCCTAGTACCTGGTACGCATCACAAGCAACAGCAACGAGTTCCGATCGCCTAAATCGGAGTACCAGCTACCTGTTTCTCGGGCTCCGCCTCTATGGAACCAGAGGTATTCTAGCGGTTCAAATTAGGGGCCTCGTTCGTAGCGCCAAGTACGGAGTACATTGGCAAGGTACCTCTGTACCTCTCCCAAGTCGTTCTAGAAGCACCAGCGGCGAGATTGCGCACTCCGGAGAAACCCTTTTCCGATATCAAAGGAAAGCTCGAAACTTCAGAGGCGATGCAGCGCAATTTGGCCACAGCTACCACTTCATCAGGCCAAAGCCACTCCACGCGTTCATCTTTGCGCTTCTTTGTCGCAGAACAACCCCCGCATCAGCCGCCAACATGTCCTGGAGAAGTCAAGGCATCACGGGCTCCAACAACATCCCGCTTGGGAAATCGCGACGCTTCGGCGGCGAAGAGGAAGAGAATGGCATCGAAGAACGCGATCTCAAACGGGGCCGCGATCCTGAACCACGAAGCGAAGCCGATGGCCCTCGTCGTCGCAAGAAGCGCAATCGATGGGGCGACGCGTCCGAGAACAAGGCTGCCGGTCTTATGGGGCTCCCGACCGCCATTCTCTCGTCCATGACGAGCGAGCAGCTCGAAGCCTACACTCTGCATCTTCGTATTGAGGAAATCAGCCAGAAGCTTCGCATCGACGACGTCGTCCCCGCAGATGGTGACCGGTATGTGCCCCCGCTCATCATGGCCTCGTTGCCAGCAGACGGACAGACACTAACGCTGTTACACCGCAGATCCCCATCACCGCCCCCCCAGTACGACAACCATGGTCGACGTATCAACACCCGAGAATATCGTTATCGAAAGCGCCTCGAGGACGAACGCCACAAGCTGGTCGAAAAGGCCATGAAGACCATTCCTAACTACCACCCGCCCCAGGATTACCGCAGGCCAACAAAGACCCAGGAGAAAGTCTACGTGCCTGTTAACGACTACCCGGAGATTAACTTCAGTATGATTGCTAACCCTTTAACCCTAACCACTAACTCCCCCTTTCTTTCCTTCAACTTGGACTATGATCAGACCCTCGTTACTATGCCGATATGCGGCGTTGTAAGGGGTTCTGGTTTCTTCCGTCGATTGATTGTGCCTGTCTAATCCTAAAGTCTTCCGATGTTTCTTTTTTATCAAGTCCAGTTACTAACACATAGCTCTCCCCCAAAGTTGGTTTACTTATCGGACCTCGTGGTAATACACTAAAGAAGATGGAGAATGACTCTGGAGCCAAGATTGCCATTCGTGGCAAGGGCTCCGTGAAAGAGGGCAAGGGTCGTTCTGACGCAGCTCACTCCAGTAACCAGGAGGAAGATCTTCACTGTTTGATCATGGCAGATACCGAAGAAAAGGTCAACAAGGCGAAGCAGCTGATCCACAACGTCATTGAAACCGTAAGTCCCCCCTGGTAATCCCCTTGCATTCATCTTGTTGATACTTGTCGATACTGATACCTTTGCAGGCGGCTTCGATTCCCGAAGGCCAAAACGAGCTCAAGCGTAACCAGCTTCGAGAACTTGCAGCGCTCAACGGAACTCTTCGAGACGACGAGAACCAAGCCTGTCAGAACTGTGGTAAGATTGGACATCGCAAATATGATTGTCCTGAGCGACAGAACTACACCGCCAGCATCATCTGCCGAGTTTGTGGCAATGCAGGCCATATGGCTAGAGATTGTCCGGATCGCCAGAGGGGTGCCAATTGGCGCAACGACGCGGGTGGCCGACCTGCAGGTAGGATCGGGGGTGGTGATGCCGTTGATCGTGAAATGGAGGTACGTAGTCATTCCTCATCCCCATATTGTCATCTCGTATTAACGCCCCTTTGCAGCAACTCATGCAAGAACTTGGCGGCGGCTCCGGAGCTGCCCCGGCGCAGATTGAGGCTGGCCCAAGTAGCAACAGCAACTACAACGGGAACAGCGATGCGAAGCCATGGCAGCGAGGACCTACCGGTGGACCTGCACCATGGAGATCCCGCAACCAAGACTCTAACGATGGGGGCAATGGAGGAAGCTCTGCGGCTCCTTGGGCTCGCGATCGCAATCGCGGCCACGAGAACAGCAACGGCAACGGCCATGGCGGCGAAAACAACTACTATGGACAGAACTATGGCTCTTCGTCTGGAGGAGCAGCCCCGTGGCACCAACAGGCTCACCAGGCACCTCAACACCAGGCTCCTGGAATGGGTGGGTATCCCAACTACGCTGCGTATGGTGGCTATGGCGCTGCACCTGGTATGGGCGCTCCTCCTGGCCTCCCTCAAGCTGGTGCTGCCGGTCTATCTGCTCCTCCAGGTCTGGGTCCCCTCAATGCTCTCATCCAGCAGTACGCAGGCTCCGCACCGCCTCCTCCTCCTCCTTCTGGAGATGCTCCTCCTCCACCCCCGAGCGATCAGCCCCCGCCGCCTCCGCCCCCTGGCGCGTAATCATTGGCCACGTAACTTGGGCCAACTGCCTTTACTCAAATATACTCAACAGACTGTAATAGGGATCAAAGTAACATGAGACCGTACTCACAGGATTTATTCGACGGATAGTGTTCAATTCGGGGCTCAAAGAAAGAAAGAAAGAAAGAAAGACAGCCCAATTGCTCTTGGTCCGAATCATGGGATTTTTTACATCACCTCACCTCTAGGCTGTTATGGCTTCGTAGTAGGCCTCTTTGCATGTTTGTCCGTTTGGGGAAGCAGACTAATCGCACAGGCTCTTTATCTTTGTTTTCTGCAACTTTACTCTATAAATGTATCAAGTGTAGCTGTATGGAATAATGTCCTGTTTTAGTATTGATAGGGCCCGTTGAGACTTTTCGTATTGTATTGACGCCCAGAGTAATGAATGACTTGTATCATGGGTAGAAATGTACATGATGCGATGATATATGAGCACATTCTAGACTGACGTGGCCTTGAAAAGGAACGTGTATAGCTTGGGACACGCTGTTACGCCCACTTCGTTGCTTCATGCTTGGAGAAAACTTTCTTTCAGGGAAATTAATAGGAATAGTTCCTACTCCAATGCCTGAAACAAAACATCTTCTCGCATCTCTACGATTTGAATTATATGTACGCTAGCCGTATCATTGAACTAGCTCCACGCTTTCTAAACAGTCCAGAGCAGTATACTCATTGTATTGAATAGCGGTCGAGGAGAGGAGCATCTAGCGTCATAAATCAAGATCTCTGCCACAAGCATCCCCGTTCACTGCCTACTGGACGACCATGAAGCGAGGACACAAGAAAATCGAGACGTCTGAGATGGTCAAATAAGAGAGGGGGGCTGGATAGTGGCGATATACAGTTGTCGCACAGGTATGTCGAGAATGCCGTTCGAGACGATATATGATGGAAGAGGTAATTCACGCTGATTCGGATATACTATCACTGGAAGAAGATGTTAGCAAGAGAAAGATGAGGAGATTCGAGCAGAGTGGCCATCACATCTGGGGGAAAGTTTCGTGGAGAACAATATGGATTCAGTTGTCATCGCCAGCCAGAACTGGACTATGGGTGGGTATGCCCGCGTTGTTTGGAGCTGTTCAACAGTGTAGAAGGCACGATATCTGAGAATAGTGAATGCCAGTGTTTAACAGGGGAGTGTAGATTAGTCTTTGTCTACGGTCTTGAAACCAATTAAGGTATATTTCGCGAGGATGCAGTGATAGCAATAGGCACTAGACCAAGGCACATTAAAGTGCTTCCTCTGCATCTCGCTATGGCACTTAATTCTGTAGCTACTGGATAGCCAAGTTGGGGAGCTGAGCAACCACTTCTTAGGTACTTCAACATGCCCCTGATGAGACTGATGGAATCGTGCTCCTCTCCTCTTCTTCTTCTCCTTAAAGGGGAACATACTGCTAACCTATACGGAGTACTACGAGAGTCTTTACGGAGTAGTGCCTGTCACGTAGCATTTCGTCTAACGAGTTGGGGAGGAGCACAGCCTTTTCTCCCCCTAATCTCAGCGGACGAATCGACCACGAGTGATCACAGGTATTCTGCTGGCCTGTTCCAAAGCCACTCGGGAGCCAAATGCTGAATGTAACACAGTCAAGCTACGTTGTTCTAATATCCTTGGAGGCCTCAAACAACTACATCCCCTACCAACGACGGGAAATTAGACAGAGGCAATCCGCATCTACGGGTGGCTGGTCATTTCTTCGTACAACCTCCGGTTTCGTTGCGTGTGGTACCTTTGCATGGACTCGACTCCTGTCTTTCCAACAACATCAAGATCAACGAATTAGCACTGACAATCACTCTTTATTACGCAATGCTGCAATCCTTTTGTTCTTCTTCCAGTAAAGCCAAGGGCATCGCCGCCGCTTCGGCAACACTCCGATATGCCCGACCTAGGGCTACAGCAACATTCCGAGACCGTTTGACGTCGAGCTTCTGGTTGGTCAGCGACAAGGGACAGGGCTTGGCTGGGCTGGGCTCGGCAAGCTCGGCAGGGCGCCAGGCCGACTGGCATTAGCTTGGGGGGGCTTGTTAGCGCTGCGACTCAGTATTAGTAGAACCTCGATGGCGGGATCCGCGATGGAGGAGCGGTCTTTGTGGTTCTGACGGTGGCCGCGGACAATGACGATCCATCGCTTTTTTGGTCGAGCTGAAGCTGCGGTCCCGGGACATCCGCTGGGGTTTGGAAGAAGAGCAGAGCAAGGAGCAGAGCAGAGCAGAGCAGATCGGAGCCGTGATGATATCAACAGGAAGCAAACTCACTGTCCCCCGCGTACTGCTGCTACTCGTATGGACGGAGCGCCTAGCAGCACAATACAGTAGCGCAAAAGCTTGGGAAGAAGCACAGCCATGTGGTCAGCCGAGCCTGAGCCTTGGTTGGGCGGTGTGGTTGTCCTTATTTCTTATTTGCTAGCTCAGCCTCGGGTGGGCATGCCGTTGGTGGGATCTTCTTGGCTGACGGAAGGAGAGCAGAGGATTGGAGAGGAAAACAAAGGCGCTTTGACTTGAAAGAGAAATTGTCTCGTGTGTTGTGTTGGGAGGCACAAAGTGGAAGGTCGAGAGGTTTCAGGGAGGGAGAAACAGATATGCCGAGGGCGGTAGAGCGTCTCTGCTCCCCCAGCCTTTTCTGCCTCGCAGCATCTCGTACTGACACATCTCTGCTTCAAATCTGTGCAAGCCGGACATGTACATGTCATGACATCGATTTCCGACTGTCTCGACTTGTCAGAACCCCCAAATCTCGAAATCTCGAATTGCCCATGTCGGACCCTCGAATCGGCGACCCTCTTGGGCAGCAAACGCGCGATAGCTTCTGGGGCCAAAGTGGGCACCCTCAGCCCACGAGATTCCACACGCCTGTGCGGTGCCCTGCAGGGATTTTGATGCCCTTTCAGGCAATGGGCACGGGCCGATGGGGTGAAACGCCAATCTGCTCACAGGGTTTCATGCTGGGCTTTCTGTCTGCTGCTGACCCGTGGATCGGTGCGCCCCCAGCACAGTGCAGCGTCGTTGCGTTAGGTGCTGTCCAACAGTGGCTTTTGTTTCTCCTTGATGCAGATAGCCACACAGCGTGGCTTCAGAGTGCCGTGCGGTTGGCTGCCGGACGCGATGAAATCACCAAGCTCCCGTACCTGTCCTCGCACAACAACAAAGTTCAGGCACGAACCAAGGAGCACCGGAGCTGGACGCTAAACCACTGGTCAGATAGTTAAAATCTACTGCGCAAGGCCTCGAATAAGCAGCCTTGAAGCAAGCCCCATCATTTCGGGCAAGGCGCCGGACGCTGTTGCTGTTGCTACTGTGAGGAATTATCCAAGATGGGCAAAAGGAGGCAAGGAAACGCACAATGATGTTTTAGCTCAGACTCAGCGGCCCGGCGAATGCTGCCTCGCCCTTCTGCTCCCCCGGCACCGCCTCGCTCCTTCGACGGGACCACATGCCATCTCCCTCACGGGTCTCAGTTTTGTCACAGCGTCACAGTGTAAAGGCGCCAAGAACGTTGTGAAGCGGCTGGTCCCTTGGCATGCCCTTGGTATGGCGGTTCCATTGGCGGCTGGAGGCGACTCAAATTTCACATGCGTGCCATTGGCGGCGGCCGCCCGGAACCTAATTTCCCCTGCCAAAGCTTTTGTTGGACATGGGAGCTGGACAAAGACGGACAATGACATGATGGCGCCGGAGAGGAAACAAGCGCCATTCGGACTCTTTGACGCCCATATTCGGACACAGTCTCCATGGAGTACTTGGCCTGATGGTGCTGCTAGCCACCAAGCAGGCAGTGCGAAGACGGCCACGCGAACCTACCGCTTCTTGGCCTGACGCAGCGCGATGGACCCTGGCGTGGATCTACTTGGATACTTTATTCGGATCCGCACGATGCACGGAGGGTGCTGCCAAAAGTGAGATGATCTAGCGGAGGGCGACTAGTATGCTGTGGAGGGCCACGAACATCGACTAAGCCACCGCATCGGGTTCGTTGAAAGGGCTGGTAAGAAAGTACTAATAATACCCTTTTCGAACTTGGTCGATTCACAGAAGCAATAAATCTCCGCGGGTCCCTCTTTGATCCGTCATCGGGTGTTGCTTTGTTCTCGGCGTTCATGCCACTTGACGGTCTGGGCTGATTTTCATCTTGGCCATAGTAATTATTCTTCTTTGTCTGTTTGCTCACATTCCCTCTTCGCCGAGCAACCCGCTTGCTCTTCTCCGTCCTCTTTTCTTTTGGGATATTCTCAGCCTATTACTCCTCTATTTCTATTTAAACTTCAGCTAGATCGCGTCTTGGCTTTCTCAAATACCACACTCAACTTTTACCATGAGCCGTTTGGCGGTTCTGCTCGCTGCGGCGTCTGTCCTGGCGCCGGCCGGGGCTTCTGCAGGTACGGATCCAGTTAGAACCACCATCACAATGCCATTGAATTTGGGAGGGAAAAGCAAGAGAACGCCTTTATGGGCTCTGCGTGAGCATCTCCGCCGTAATGGGCGTTCATTGCTAGAGATTGGACCAATAGATACTTGCTGTCTTGTTATTTCATCCTCCCTGGTCACAGGACGACCGAAATGAACAAATCGCAAATGAGCTATACAAGAAACGAAACTAACATACACTCTTCTCTCAGTGCCTCCCAATGACATTCGCTATCGCGATTTCCAAGAGTTCCCCCGGTCTCTCGAGGGCCGAGCTACCGATCAGTCACCCAAGGGCTATGCCCCTTCGCCAGTAGATTGCCCTAGCGATCGTCCCACGATTCGCCTTGGCTCCCAGCTGAGCCCCCAGGAGAAGGAATGGCTACCCCGGAGACGCAATGCGACTATTGCGCCCATCCGCGACTTTCTAAAGAGAGTCTCCATCCCCGGCTTCAACAGTGATAGGTACCTGTCCAATGTCGAGAAGGACAGCACAGCGTTGCCCAACATCGGCCTGGCTGTTTCTGGAGGCGGCTACCGTGCCATGTTGAACGGAGCCGGAGCCATTGCCGCCTGGGATTCTCGGTCACCGGGTAGTAACGCCACGGGCGCCATGGGTGGTCTGCTACAGAGTGCAACCTACCTCTCTGGTCTGTCTGGAGGTGGCTGGTTGGTTGGCAGCATCTACACCAACAACTTCACCACCATCCAGGCTGCTCTCAGCTCAGACACTCTCTGGCAGACACAAAACTCAATTCTCGAAGGTAGGTTCGATTCGCGTCTAAAACATCCCGCAGCAGCATTGAGTGACGGAATTTGACATGAGATTCTAGGTCCCGATCAGTATAGCTTGGTAAGCTATTACAATGAAATCTTCGACGACGTTGATGCCAAGGACGATGCCGGCTATGACCGCTCCATCACCGATTACTGGGGCCGCATGCTGTCTTATCAGTTGGTCGATGCTACCTATGGCGGTCCCGGCTTCACATTCTCTTCTATTGCCGACGACCCTGACTTCAAAAACGCACAAGCTCCTCTCCCGTTCCTTGTTGCAGATGGCCGCGCACCAGGCCAGGTCATCATCTCCAACAACTCTACCGTTTTCGACATCAACCCCTGGGAGCTGGGCTCATCTGACCCGACCCTTAATGGCTACGTGCCGCTCAAGTACGTCGGCTCCAAGTTCAGCAATGGCTCGCTGCCCAAGAACGAGAGCTGCATGGTTGGCTTCGACAACGCCGGCTACATCATGGGCACTTCCAGCACCCTCTTCAACCAGATTGTGCTGTATCTCAAGGATGACAAGAGCCGCTATGTGCCCAAGGGAGTCCCTGATTTCGTCGTCAAGATCCTGGCCGGCATCCTGACCGTGCTTGGTAACGACAACAACGACATTGCAGACTGGACGCCCAACCCCTTTAAGGGCTGGAACCCGGAGCGGAACCCCGGTGCTGGCAATAACCGACTGACGCTGGTTGACGGTGGTGAGGATCTGCAGAACATCCCCTACCACCCTCACCTCCTCCAGGAGCGCAAGGTCGACGTTGTTTTCTCCGTCGACTCGTCGGCCGATACCGACAATGGCTGGCCCGATGGTGCCTCTCCCATTGCCACGTATGAGCGTGCCATTGACAAGATTTCCAACGGTACTGGATTCCCCTACGTCCCCGGCAAGAACACCTTCCTCAATCTCGGCCTCAACACCAAGCCCGTCTTCTTCGGTTGCAACTCAACCAACGTGACGAGCGAGTCCCCCTTGATCGTCTACCTGCCCAACTTCCCCTACCAGTTCCAGTCCAACATTTCCACCTTCCAAATGACAACTGAGCTGGACGAGCGCAACGCCATCGTCACCAACGGCTGGGACGTCGTCACCCAGGGCAACTCGACACGCGACTCCAACTGGCCTGTGTGTGTCGGCTGCGCCATGCTCTCCCGCAGCTTCGAGCGCACAAGAACCCCCGTGCCAGATGCCTGCAACAAGTGCTTCCAGCAGTACTGCTGGAATGGCACGCTCGCGGAGCAGGCACCGGGCGATTACAACCCGGCCTTTTTCGGCACACCCATCAAGATTGAGAGCATGGGCACAAGATCGGCCGGTAGTGCGACGGTGATGACGGCGATAGCGGCGGTGGTGTGTGCTGTGTTGCTCATGTAAAGCTGGGCTCTACATTTAAGGATAATTTTTTGTTTTCTTTATTGGTTGGATGGGTAGTACCAGGACATAGCTCGCTATAGCGACAACAGCGTGCATAGAATCATGACTATTTTTTTCTCTTGACGACTTTTTCATCTTCCTTTGGGATCTCAATATTACTTTTGTGGTTAGCGTTTTCATATTTAATGACGAATTGAATATTCCTCTGCTGTGCTTTACCAATGGTGACTTTCCCCCCCCATAGAGCCCAGCTTTAGCTAACGAACTTGAAGCCATATTTCAGTATGACAATCACACTTGACATACTGGATAGAGAGAGACGTTCAGACACCTTTTGACGTAAACTTCATTGACATTTTGCTGCTCTTATGTACAGCTGGTATATACAAAAAATCTTCTATACAACTTATGCACTCAAAACTCTCCTTTTTTTGCACCTAGCCTCCCGCTTAAGCGAGAACAACGTCCTTTCCAGTCTTTGCGCTCTCCAAAACGCCCTCAATGATCCTCAGCACATCCCTGGCCTGCTCAGCCTTGACGGGAATGTCCTCAGCATTGCCGCTCTGCAGGGCCTTGGCAAACTCGCTGAAGAAGGTGCGGTACGTCTCGGGGGCGAGCTCGGGCACGGGCACCTGGCTGGACTTGCCGGTGGCCTCGTCGACGGCAGTCAGGGAGCTCCGGTCGGTGCTCTCGATGCCGTAGGCGGCGTCGGTGGGCTTTCCGCCGGCACGCAGGTAGTCCTCCTGGGGGTCGAGGTGGAACTTGCGGAAGCTGCCCTTTGTGCCGCGGATCCAGTAGCGCAGCTGGTCGACCTCTGCGCTGAGGGCGCTGATGTTGACGTTGACCAGCAGGCCGTTGGGGTACGTCAGGCGGGCGGCGACGGCGTCGGGGGTCTCGAACTCGGGGCGGCCCTCGCGCTGGTTGAGGAGGCGGCCGTGGACGGACTGGGGCAGGCCGAAGAGCACGTAGGCCTGGTCGATGAGGTGGGTGCCGAGGTCAAACAGGGCGCTGCCGCCCTTGGAGATGCCGAGCTGGCCCTTCCAGTTTGTCGGGGCGTCGGCGCGGTAGCGGTCGAAGTGGGTGTTGAACTCGACGACGCGGCCCAGGGCGCCCGTCTGGATCAGGTGCTTGGCCAGCAGGAAGTCGGCGTCCCAGCGGCGGTTCTGGTAGACGCAGATGAGCTTGCCGGCGGCCTTTGCGATGTCGGCGAGCTTCTGGGCCTCGGCGGAGGTGGGCACGAAGGGCTTCTCGGTCAGGACGTGCTTGCCGGACTCGAGGGCCTTCTTGGTGAGGTCGAAGTGGTTGTCGGGAGGGGTGGTGACGACGATGACATCGACGTCGGCGTCGGCAATCAGGTCGTCAGAAGAGGTGTAGTGTTTGAGGTCGGGGTAGTCGGCGGGAGCAGAGTCGGAGGGCTTGGGGGAGCGCTGGACGATGGCGTGCAGCTTGAGGCCGGGGGTTGTGGTGATGAAGGGGATGTGGAAGACTTTGGCGGAGAGGCTGGAGAGGATGATTGTTAGCTTGTTATTGTTGTTTGTTTGGTTGAACAATTGGGATTGTGTGACTTACCCATAGCCTACGACGCCGACGTTGAAGGTCTTGCTGGCCATTGTTTTGGTTGTGGTGTTGTTAAGAAGAGGTTAGATATAAGTTGAGAGCAGTAGATGGGTATAGATGGAATTGAAGCTCGGAAAGATGCAAAGCAGCAGGGGATATTTATATTCTGTCAACTTGCAGCTCTACATAACCATATAAACAATATCCCCACCCAATTGGCATTCATTATTAATGCAGATTCATCAAATTCGCCATCCAGAAATTATTAAAGCTGCCTGCCATTACTAGTCATGGAATCACCAATTATCATACGCAGCGAATACAAACAAAAACAGAAGCAACGGTGAGGC
Organism: Trichoderma virens Gv29-8; assembly: GCF_000170995.1. NCBI lineage: Eukaryota > Fungi > Ascomycota > Sordariomycetes > Hypocreales > Hypocreaceae > Trichoderma > Trichoderma virens. Next base: position 434,968 of record NW_014013666.1, read on the forward strand.
CATTTGCCAAAGAATGGCAACTCTTGCCGCACTGAGGCTTTTGGCCCTGCGCAGGCAAGTCCATCCGTGACCCCTCTGAGTGAACCCCTCCTTCCCCACCTGCCCACTTTGCATGAATCGCTAGCAGATGACGTCTGTTTGTTTCTGGGCCGAAAAATGGGGATTGATCCAGGGTAGGCTTAGTGGGGGCTCTGCGTAATAAGCATAGTGCAGAGGTTATTGGGCATGTTCATCTGGGAAATGGAGAATTAAAGGGGATTCATCGGAGTAATTATATTTAGCAGATGGCGAAGAAACTTGGTTTGTGGCACTTTGGCGGGAACTAAGAGTGTTGGTGGTGGAGATGGTTGGTGTGGAAGAGGCAAGAAAACTTCTAACTGCCTTCTAGCTGGTTACTACACTTGATACTAATACTATCGAGTCATCAACTACTTAAACAAAACAAACAGGTATACTATACAGATACTATATAAATCTAATCATAGTTATGAAGTTGTTCCCACGAAGACTACCAAAACCGCCGCATACGTAGCCGTAGACACCATCGTCTCCATGTTATTCGCCCTCAACAAACTCGACAGCACCAAAGCAAAGAGCAACACCGCCACCGACACCGTAACCAAGCTCTTTGTTAATGTTACCTCCGGCAATCTCATAATCAGCATCGGCACCACAAGCGCCGCACCACCAATAATCGCAACAATAAACCGTGCCAACTTGTCTACAAAGGCAGAAACCTCCGTAGGCGGTTGGCCCTCCAGAAACTCTGGTGTCCGCCGCTGTATCTCTCGCTTGGTGTACGTTAGAGACTTTGGCAGAACAGCCCTGAGGATATCGCGGAGTGGGTCGCTGGCTAGCATTGACGTGTCCGGCAGTCGACGGTAAGTTCCTGGGTCTTCGGATAGGTTTCCGACTTCGGCAAAAGCTTGCTCGATGTCGAGCCGCTGGTTTCGGGCCTGAGATCCGGTGACGGGGATTAGTTTGTTGAGATGTTCATAGTCACGAATAACGTTGGCTACCGTATATTTTAGTCTTTGTTCGATTACTGATACAAAGTGCGGCTGCATATTCTCTTACTATAGTCGTGAAGAAGCTTAGTTAGTTCTTCACTTTTGTCTCTTGGCAACTGCTTAGTTTCTGAGGCAATCCTCTTTATTTGCGCGAGTTCAATTTGTAACCGGATAATGTTGAGTCTTTGTAGACCTCTAAACATGATAAAGTGAGGCTCTTCGGCTCCTGTACTAAACGTATACTGGAACAGCCGCTGCTCAAACTTCATATCGCCGGTAATCATCCCGTCAGTTTTAAGAGTCGCCATTTCCATTTGTGCGAATATGTTAAAATAGACTCAGCAATACTTCTAGAAATGATTACAGAAACAGACATACAAATGAAGAAATGGTATTTAAAACTTGTTATCAACTACGGAATGACGAATAGGCTAATCTTCACTCTTTTGGACTATTTATACCAAGTCCACAACACCATCCGATCAAGCGGCAATGCATAGTCAATTGCCAGGCTCAGCCACATTTGAAACGAGGCTATGCGACCTGTATGCAAGGGTGCCCGACTTGAGCCCAATCACAATCCATCACACAATGTCAGCGGCTAAGCCGAATAATCGTGTACAACCATTCAAATCCAGCGTTAAGTACCTGTAGCCAGTACTTCAACTATGAAGCAGGCAGCATTTAGTCTTAGTATTCAATTTTACAGTTGACCAAATACGTGTATCCTCCAATTTTACAACCTTTGCGCATTCGGCCAATATTCCTCCATTGCTACTTTCAATGCCTGCACGGAGCAAGTTTTCTCCAATTCATGTGAGCGGATCTACAGAGTCCATTGGTGCCGTGGACATTCTCGCGCAGATCAAGGCCGACTTCAATGAGAGCAGATCCATTCTCTTCGAGATTTCGCGAGCGCGGAGCTCTTTCTTTTCTACTCTCACCGGCAACCGCTCCAAGCTTGGCGACGGCGCGAAAGAGCTAGAGAAGACGCTTTCTGACGTGATAACCAAGTTGAACGATTTAGCTGCTAGGACGGATATTGGTCTGAACAGTTTGCCTAATGGTTAGTGTTTCAGTGTCTTGTTGCGCTGTTCAACCTTGCGTCGGATGCTGATAAGAGGTGAAATGTAAAGCAATCATTTCAATGCGGCAGATTGAGAAGAAGCTTCGTGACAACATTATTGCTGAGTTAAAGGCTGGAATGATTAATAAGAAACACAAAGTAGACTACGAGAAACTGTCAAAGCACGCGGCAGCTATCTGCGCTGAAGCTATAGAAATTTACAAAAACGCTTGAAGACTGATTCATTAGATGGAAATATAGAGAGTTCTCCAATAGCCCAGAATTGTTCTAGTTCTTACCCTTATAGCTCCTAATAATTGATGATATCGTGCCAAGTTACTACCCACTGAACAACAAGGATAACTAAGAGCAGACATCGTTTCTACCTCGCCCTCTCCTGCCTCGCAGGCCGGCTTATGAATACGTATATAAGCAAATTGATTGAGGCTGCATCGGAAAAGTGGGCATTGAAGGAGTTCGTGCAACCTATCATATCGTGATGACTTCATGGTTGGACATAATGTTACCTGTTGCTTCCTGTAGCCCCCACCTATGCCTGATTGGAAGAGAGCACAAGGCAGAAAGGCTGTGCTATCTTGAGAGCCTCTTCCCCGAAATCTCCTTGATACCCAACTCAAACCCAATTATCTAGACGCGCTCCACAATAGACTGCTACTTTTCATCACAAATATCAACACTCTATCAGCATTGTGGATCAAGATTCTTCAATTACATGTGGGCGAGACCAATGTCAAACAATCGCACACCGCCGAGAAGTCGACTTGAATTCAATATCGCACTTATATGCGCCCTGCCGCTAGAGGCAAGCTTCGTCAGCGCATTATTTGATGCCAGATATGACGGTGAAAAATATGGTAAAGAACAATCAGACACAAACGCCTACTCTATGGGTGCGCTTGGGTCTCACAATGTTGTTCTGGTACACATGCCAAACATGGGAAAGGTTGCTGCTGCAACCGCCGCTGCACATCTTCGTACTAGTTTTCCTGGGATCCAACTGGCTCTGGTCGTCGGCATCTGTGGTGGCGCACCTTTTGGGCCATCTGAACTCCTCCTTGGCGACGTCGTCATCAGTGAAGGGCTGGTTCAATACGATCTCGGGAGGCGATTGCCTAATACATTTGCGCGAAAGGATACGCCTAGAGATAACCTGCCAAGGCCTAGACCTGAAGTTTGCGCGATTCTGGCCAAGTTGAAAACTACTCAAGGCCAATCTCAGTTGCAGAAACAAATGTTGGATAATCTTCGACTATTGCGTCAGCAACCTGATCTTACGATACCATATCCGGGGCCAATGAACGACCAGTTATTCAAGCCGAAGTATCTCCACAGGCACCGTCCGCCGGCAGAATGTGCGATATGTGCCAACCTCGATGAAGATGATTTATGTTCTTCAGCCATCGAAGCAAGTTGTGAGGAGCTTGGATGTACAGAGCTGGACCTAAGACCTCGCTCAAGGTTGGCACAAACATCAAATGAATCTCCACCTGCTATCCATTTTGGGCTTGTGGCTACCGGAGATACCGTCATGAGATCTGGAAAAGATCGAGATAAACTTGTTGCTCGCGATAAAGTGATCGCATTCGAAATGGAGGGTGCAGGAGTGTGGGAGACATTTCCTGCCGCTCTTGTCATCAAAGGTGTTTGTGACTATGCGGATAGCCATAAGAATAAAATATGGCAATCTTATGCAGCGGCTACAGCAGCAGCAACTGCAAAAGCCTTCTTGAAACATTGGGATACTAGTAAGTACTATTCTTGGGTCGAATCTGATATACTCCCGTTCTAATATTTCTGTTACAGCGCTGCCAATGCCCTCGATTTTCCCTCAGAATTTAGGAAATGGCCCCCCTGGGTATCAAAACACAACACAACTTGACACGAGACAGTTGGAGATAATGAAAAGACTCTATACCTCGCCTTATCGAGATCGCAAGGAACGAAACCCAGATCGGGTAGCTGGAACTTGCGAATGGTTTACGCAGCACCAGCTGTTTCTAGACTGGAAGAAGAGCACTTTTTCAAGACTACTTTGGGTATCTGCTGACCCAGGATGTGGCAAGTCAGTTCTGGTCAAATATCTCGTCGACCATATCCTTTTAAGCGAGACATCGAGGACGGTGTGCTATTTTTTCTTCAAGGACGATTTTGAGGACCAGAAAAGCATTGTCAGTGCTCTTTGCTGTATCTTGTATCAGCTGTTCCAGCAGAATCCTGCTTTGCTCTCGGAGTCCATTACGAATCAATTTGAAGCTGGAGGGGAGCGGTTCCTGGCTTCATTCAGTGAACTGTGGCACATCCTTCTTTCCACCGCCCAAGATGTGCGTGCCGGAGAGATAATTTGCGTTCTAGACGCGATTGACGAATGCGAGGATCATGGACGATCTCGACTTGCCAAAGAACTATGCAAGTTATATGGTGCTGACAGCCGCTTAACCTTGAACTTGAAGTTTCTCGTTACAAGCCGGCCATTTGGCAAAATTCGGCAAGGTTTCCAACCTCTACAAATCCCCAATCTGCCTATAATACATCTAAGCGGGGAGAGTGAAGAAGAATTGAAAAAGATCTCCGCAGAGATTGATACATATATTAAGGCCAGGGTACAAGATATTGCCGAGCGATTACAACTTGGACAAAAAGAGCGACGAACGTTATTACAAGAGCTTTTACGGGTGCCTAATAGGACATATCTTTGGGTTTACCTCATTCTCGATCTGGTTGAGAGTGATATAAACATTGATAGGACAGGAATACTCCGAGCTACTACTCATATTCCAAGGACGGTCGATGAAGCGTACAACAGGATTTTATCTAGAAGCTCTGATTTTAAAAAGTCCGAGAAGATTTTGCACATTGTCATGGCAGCTGAACGAGCCCTGACATTGGCAGAACTAGGTTTTGCATTGGCGATCCAGAGCTACCACCAGTCTTACGATGAAATCGATATTCAAGCGGAAAACCGTTTGCGTGAGAATATAAGAGATAGTTGTGGACTCTTTGTAACCATTATCAACTCCAAGGTTTATCTTCTCCACCAAACCGCAAGAGAATTCCTAGTTCGCAATGCCGAGTCGCAATCAACCAATTCCATTACTCAGGATCTACAATGGAAACACCGTTTGATGCCGCAGGAGTCTCACAATGTATTGGCAAAAATTTGCGTTTGCTACCTTATCTTGGAGCATCAGGATAACAAGCCTTTGTCCGAGCTCTCTAGGTATGATGAGACTCGTATTCTTTGGGACTATTCTGCTAACTATTGGGCCACACATATCCGAGCATCTCAAATCGAAGTTAGAAAATCAATGATGCAGTCGATATTGAGGATATGCGATACCGGTCCAAATTGCGACGCTTGGCTCAGGACATTTTGGGAGAAAACATCTACACCTTTCCCTGAGCAACTCACAACCCTCATGATAGTATCTTATTTTGGACTGTATGAGGCAGTGCAGATGATAATATCAACAATGACTGATAATATTGAACTCAGAGCTCGAGATCTAACGTATGGGCGCTCGGCACTCTCATGGGCTGCGGGAAATGGCTTTGATGCTGTTGTCAGATTGTTAGCCCGAGGCCACCGCAGGTGGTATAGAAAGATCACTGGACTGTTATTTGGAAATAACGTTGAAATCAACTCTATGGATGAGTCAGGCCGTACACCGCTAGTGTACGCTATTTGGAACAGAAACGTGGCTGTTGTCAAGGCACTTCTTAAGGCTGGAGCTCAAGTCAATTTAACGGATGATATTGGTGGTACACCGTTGTTCTATGCCATGTCCTACAGACGAGAGGCCATCGTCAAATTATTACTCGAAAACGGAGCGACTCCCATATCCGAAAATAAGATGGCCACGACCCTATTTTTCTCAGCCTTGAAAAAGGGGGATGTGCAAGCTGTTCAATTATTCCTTGACTCAGGCATCCATATTGAGGCAAGAGAACATGATAGGACACCACTTTCAGTAGCTGTGGAAAAAAGGAATTTGAATATGATCCAGCTGCTTTTCAAGCACGGTGCCAACGTTGAACCAGAGGGCAACTTCGACGCACCTCTTTCAACTGCTGTGAGATACAAAAATCTAGAAGCTGTGCGGCTGCTGTTGGATCACGCAGCCAATATTGAGACAACTTCTAAAACAGGAGATACACCACTTCTAATGGCCGTGAGAAATCGAGATCGGGATACTATCAAGCTTTTGTTAGATCGCGGAGCCAATATTGAGACAACTTCTGACACAGGAGATACACCACTTCTAATGGTCGTGAGAAATCGAGATCAGGATACTATCAAGCTTTTGTTAGATCGCGGAGCCAATACTGAGACAACTTCTAAAATAGGAGATACACCACTTCTAATAGCTGTGAAGAATCGAGATCTGACTACTACCAAGCTTTTGTTAGGTCATGGAGCCAATGTTGAGGCAATATCCAATCGAAATCATACACCACTTCATTACGCTGTGTTTAATAAAAATATGGCCTTTATTCGAGCTCTTTTATGTGGGGGGGCTATCACTGGGGCAAAAGATGACTACGACGCCGCACAACTGCAAATCATGGTCATGAAAGGGGGACACCTAGACCTGGTTCAGATTCTTCTAGATCGAGGCACCATGATTATTGATTCAAGAGATGAAAATGGCTGCACGCCACTTTTACTAGCTGTAGAGAGGGGACACTCAGAGGTTGTTCAATTATTATTGGATCGAGGAGCTCCTATCGAAGCGATGGATACAAATGGACGGACGCAGCTGTCATATGCCACCGAGCGTGGGTATTTCAAAGCTACTGAATTTCTCCTAGATCACGGTGCTGATATCGAAGCAGCTGATATTCATGGCTGGACGTCACTCTTCTATGCGGTTCTAGGAGGGGAGAGTGGTATTTTGGAACTCCTTCGTCATAGAGGCTCTCTTATCGTTGCAGGGTTTGATTATGGTGGTAAACCATTCCCCCCTGCAGTTGACCATGCTCTCCATAAGTCTATCACCAGAGGATCTCCTAAGCGAAGTAATATGGATTATGGACCTTACATCCGATCCCTTCTTCAGAGAGGTGCCAACATCAACAGGGTTGACGTATATGGACGAACACCACTATCTTACGCGGTTGCATCAAAACAACATGGTTTAATCAGGGTTCTTCTTGAAGGGGGTGCTAATAGGCAACTACTGGATGCGGATAGCCAACAATTCTTATCAGTCCACTGGCCTTCGTATGGTCAATTTTGACGAATTGTTACCCGGCTATTAGTATGGATATTGGTCCTAAGGTATACACATCTATGTAGTAGCTCTAGGTTTATCCGCAGAAGGCTGAGTTATTTAATGCTTCCTAGTGTCTATATAAAAGTGCTTCATAGAAGAACATATACAGGCACTAGAATACCATCTAGCTCGGCCCATCAATAATGAAATGGTAAAATAATTGGAGATAAATGATAACGCTCTGGCGTTATTCGACTGCATATATGAAAGCTAACTGTTAGATAGATGTTAATGCAATAGAGGTTCTATTCATTTTGCTAACTAACTGCAAAAAGCGCGTTGATGCAATTTTCTCCTCTATCAATGACTGTAAACAAATAACAGCAGTATAATCACAATTCTCGAGGGACTTGTAGGACAAATCAACTACATGTAGCTTCTACACTGCAAAGTTATCTCTGCTTCTCCATATCCTCATAAGCCCACTTGGAAGGCCAATCAATCACATTTTTACCTAGGAGTAAATGTAAGATACAATGCAGGCACCACCATCGAAACATTATCAATAGTATCCCTCTCAAACGTATCTCCACCCATCCCCGGAGGCAGAGTAACATCATACTGCAAAAGTACACGGCTAAGCACCATCCTCAGCTCCATCATCACAAGACCCTTCCCAGGACACGACCATGTCCCCCGATTAAACGCAATCCAGGGAACGCTATCCATCGAACAGTCCTCCCACCTCTCCGGCCGAAAAGCAAGCGGCTCTGCCCAATATCGCGCATCTCGCTGTAACGTATAGGGGGGAATCGAGGCGATTGTTCCGCCGGGGATGAATTCGCCGTCAATCATGAGGCCTTGTGAGGGCAGGGCTCGGGGCATTCCTGCTGCGGCTGTGGGCCTCAATCGCAGCGTCTCGTAGACGATCCAGTCGAGATAAGGAATTGCCTTTGCCTTTTCATATGTCCAGTCGCTGATTCCTCCTGGGAACTGTTTCTGAAGTTCGGCTTGAAGATGCTCGTAGGTATGGGGGTTCGTTAACAAGAGATGGAACCTTGCAAAATCCAAATGTTAGTCGCGATGGAAGGTCACGGACTCCGAGGAATTTTAGAGGAGACTCACGCATTTGCCAATACTCCAGCCGTCGTATCGCTATTGAGAGATAAAATCAGCATGTTTCAATCCTATGTGGGTGATAAGAAGATCACCAGTACATACCTTCCAGCTATAATCAGAAGACGAGAATCTTCTTGAACGGCACGTTCCGAAGGAGGTGCCGCGGGGTCCCCCTTGTCCATGGCGTTTAGCAGCCACGACATGACATCCTGCGGTTCCTTTTCCTTCTCACTAGCCAGGATCTAAACATACAATCAGCTGGTTATCACGGCACAAAGTCTAGTAGGGACGAAGGTAGGGACTCACCTTTCGCTTCTCGTTGAGCTGCTCATGGCACCAGATAGAGAATCGACTGAGACTATTCAAACCCGGTGTCGAGCCGACCATGTACAGCATCCACGGTATGGTGGTCAAGAGCCCGATGAACCACATGGTGTCATGAACGCCTTTGATAGCTGGGTGAATACTTGTCGACTCGAGCATGTTAAAGTTTTTGGAAAACCCTGCGAGAAATCTCTTAGTTTACTGAAAGACATGGACCACAATGCTCGGATTGCTCTTTTGGTCACTTACCAACATCTGCCATGACATCAAAGCTAAAGTACATAAAGTACTTTGTCATATCGATTGGGTTGCCATTTGCCTCTTCGATTTTGGACAGTAAAAGGTCTACTTTTGCCTGCACTCGCGACTCATATACATCCAATGCTTTTCAAAATCTGTCAGCATATTCATCAAACGGCTTGTAAGATATTCAGAAGGAAATGAGTTGTCCGCCTTCGTACCTCGAGATGACCCAAGGGCCTTTTCCCAAATCTTCTTCCGTAGTTTGTGTGCTGCTGAGTCCCGCGTGTTGATCAACGAGGACTTGGATGGGTGTCTCGACGTCTGCGAATACCATGGCGGTCTCGATGTTTGCGAGTGGGCTCCGTAAAGAGAGCGGATGGCAGAGGGACGGTTAATGGACAATTCGCGCGGCCCTTTGATTTCATTTGTTGTTTAGTATAGGCACTTTGTTTCACCACAGGTATGTCGTGTCACCCACCGACTCGCACAATGTCTCCGTACTTTTGATGGAGCTTTTGTATATCTTCGTAACCCTTTCGGCTCTGAATCATCTTTCCCATGGCATAAAACCGAGAGATCCTTGCCCAGAAGGGCCCGGGAAACTCCCGCAGAGGATGAAAGAATGCTCTATACACAAAGATACTAGTCAAAACTCCAACATTGTATGCAGTTGCAACTAGGACGGTCTGCAGCAAGGCCGCCACAACTCGGTACTCTCCGATTCGAATGTAGCCTCCAAAAATAGTAGCTAGCGTGAAGAGGTAGATGAACAATAGTCGCCACAAGTAGCTGTCGATTTCCACCGGCCGAAACACAAGATGGTGGGAAACAACGCCGGCAATCATGGACAGACCCACCGTGAGCTGCCACGACGATGGCACAGCAGGGAAGAGGGCATCGCCAAGGTGTTCCAGCTCCAATTGTTGAGCCATGGCTTCGTCAAGAGAGCACAAAAAAGGCACTCAGCAAGCAGATGTCTCACTTCCAGAACAGCCCTTGCGGTGAAGAGGGGGAATTCCCGCCGTGATCCATACTGTGGCGTGGCGCTGCTGTGACTCCGCACCTGATGTGGTTACACAGATGCGGATTTTTTAACATGTTTACTGTTATATAGCGCTTAATGTAATCTCGATCTCATTCCTGGGCCTCGGATCGGACTGGGATTGGACTGGTTGTGGACTGGTTGTGGACTGGTTGTGCATGCAAGACCCTATATATACGATCTTTTGCGACCAACTTACTGCGGACTTATGCATCTAATCCGTACACCGCCGGTGATGAGAAACCCATTAGGAAAAGAAAGCCCTAGCTCGGCATCCTCTGTGCTATTCCTTGACCCAACAACAATATACGGATACCTTTGCCAGATTTGTATTACATCGCGATTTCCTCTATATTAAACCGCGATTGTTGTCACCGATCTGGCCGCGGATTGGGCCAGCGCTGCTTCAAATCCACCTAAATGCGACCCTGGAGGGCAGCCTTTATGACGATCCTGCCGCTTATTGGACATTTACCAAGTAAGAGCTGAACGATGCGGAAGCGAATCCTCTTGCACATTTCAATCCGATAAGCGACCAGATTAGATGTCCTAAGCCTGAGTCATGCTTGCGCCATCGCCTGCATCAAGTCTAGTAGCATCGCAAATAGGGAATCGGTCGAAACGATGCAGCGATCGGGGAATGCAAGCAATCAATCTTGTCGCTTAATTCAACATGCGCTGTGTATATATTTTGCAAGATTCATCGCACTGTGGCATTATTCATATGACGAGGGCAAATGAGCGATATAAACCGTGGAGAATAGTACAGTCCGAAGGAGCCGAAGGATCCTAGTCGTACATACTCTGTAGTCTCATCACTACTACTAGTACAATTCGCAGATGCGGATATATCCAGTAAAGATAGATGGATCCTGCATATTCAGATATAGATAGATCTAGTAGATGAAATTGAATAGAATTGCTGAAACATGGTACCTGTCAGCGTAAAGCTGCATGAAATGAATGCGCGGTCAAAAATCTGCGACCAGGCACGCCAAGACTGCATAGAGCAAATTCTCCTCACAACTTCTACCCTATATACCACCGGAAAGAGAATGCTCTACAAATAAGAAATAGTAGCCAATATGTTATATCAGTGCAAAATTCTGACTTCAGCTTCGGACTGTATTTAGATATATCCAAGGACTTTTGAGCATGTTGGCTTTCCATTCTAGGGTTCTCAACTCGTTTATTCCGTATTAAACTCACTTCCTTGAATCTAGTGGGAAATCTGTCTTATCGTCCCAATACCAGCAACTCAAGAGGTTACAGAAGAAGCAAAGCAGGGAAACAATCTGACTCTAATTCTCCCAACATTCGATATCATAATCTTATGACTTTGCCATGTTGATCAAAACCGCTACCTACCTACCCTTGAGATCCTTTGGCGCAACAAGGCCTTCCAAACAGTCACAGCTTCTCAGGCATACCAACGCGTACATTCCACAAACTCCAGACAACACCTTGTCGACGCATCTATTGATCACCTAACAGTTCCACTTGCCAAACAGCGAGTCGAGGCTTGACAGACCTTAGGGAGTAAGACGAAGACTTGGACACAATACCTTGAAACTAGCTATTGCAGCTTTATTGACTCTTTCATACTAATAATAGATATAACCACTGCAACTCTGGATCAAGCCGTCATCTAGAAAAGGTTTGTTGAGTTAGGTCTCGATGTTATATGTGACAAGATGAAGTCCCATACAACACACCACCCGCAGATATAAAGACAAGCTGAAACAGCCATCTACGTATTACTCCAGATCAAAGGCCCAATCTACGATGAGTACAAGCCCACGAGTATCAGTTACAAACGATACATCAGACCAATGCACAACACACTTAGCCGCATCTCCAGCCATCACCACCATTGGCTCACCATCTTATCATTCCCAGCCACCAGGTAACTCACCATAAAGCCCCCAACGAATCCTGAATAAAGACAACACCTCTTACATATACGAAGCACATGCATATATACCTCTTACGTGGCAGTCCCAACGTCAAACACACATCACGCACCACTAACCAATCGCACAAATATACTCTGTGCTCTGCATATCCCTATCCCGTGCCACTCACCTTTCCCAACGCTACTAAAATCCTCCATGCCATGTCTCAGACGCATGTCCCAGCCCCTTCTCGCATTCGCCACCACAAAAATAGCACTGCGTCCCCCAATCCCAATCCAGACCCTTGGATTCACCAAGGGCGTGTGGCTATAGCGTTTCAGCGCTGCAGCAATGGTGCTTACGTATTTACGTATGTACAGCTGAGAAAAAAAAAGGGCAAACAGAATCCTCGGGCCATCGCCAGGGCTCATCGTATAGCTACCGATACAGTACCTCGTACATTAGATGAACACTCGCAGACCAATAATGCGTGCCGGTTCATCCTCGTGAGTTCGTCCAAGACCTGGTTCGAGACATCAAGGGAGTCGAGTCAGAGACGCTACATATGGGTCCAGGTGTTTCGCATACTGAGACAGCATGCCGCTGCCTCGGAGGAATAAGGTGATAAAGTGACACTTCCGCTCCGATTGTACCACCTTGACGTGTCATGGAAGCCATCGGTGAGACAGCTGAAGCGTTAGGGCATCTTTGGGAGGCATACGCACACCAACTGTCTCGGCTCTCGAGACAACACAGCCTGCCAATAGGGTCGGTTGTCGCAGCAAATACTCGGTGCAGATGACCAAGGGAAACTGTGGTGGCGGCCGTCCATGGTAATATCTCAGCTGTGGCTTGCCCGCCACCTGCAGTATGATGGAGTCGAGCAAGACGAGCCGCGTCGTCCGTCCAGGGGAAAACGGGATCGACCAGCTCACCAGCGCCATTCATCTGTAAGGGGGGGAACATTGTGACTATAGTCGCAGCCAGTTCATCGCCGGGCTTAGTCCCTGTGAAGACCCTGATTCAAGGGAGGGAAAGGGCGATACAGATGCTCATGGCGCGCATGCAAAATGCATGGATTCCACGCGCGAATAGACGTTCCTCGGCAAGGCAAAAGTTCAACTCGTACTCTTCATTTGCCCTCGTCTCAGAAAGGGCGTAGTCTGCTTGGAAGGATGAGTTTTGACTCGTATTTTCGCTGCCGTCCTGCATATGGTGCCCGTCCGGGCGCTTCGACCTTGAAAGCCATTGCTGTTGCTCGTATGCCGCTTGTCGACTGACTTCGCACGGACAACCGCGGGAAATAACGGCACAGGGACACGATCTGAATCTAAGTTCCCTTGTTTCCTGACAGTCAGCTTAGACACCTCAAAACATAGAGAAAGAGAGGGAGAGAATATAATAGAGTTTGAGCCATGCAGCTCAAGGTTCCGATCCCATCTACTTTCATCAACACCAACGATGAACGGTCGTCTCAGAAGCCATCCCCCTGCAAGGTAGACCACTGTATGTAATACATGGTAATGTCGGCCTTTGTGCAAGTCGTACAGACTATAAACGAGGCTCAGCACAATTAGTGCACTCCACACTGAATTTTCGTCCACAAGGAGCATTGGGGCCGTGCCGTGTCCACCAGCCTGGCAAGGATATAGCTTCTCGGGCCAATTTTTGTAGCGTCCAATTGAAACCGTGACAGTAGCGGGCTGCATCAAGTAAAGCATGTTCAATCTCCGAGAGTCAAATGGTTCTCTGTAATGGTTGCCGGCAGTGCATTTCGACGATCATGTCCTTGAGCTAGCAGTAATAATAGCAACGTGAAGAGCATTTGCCATGGCGGGAGTAGCATCGCATCTTGTGCCTCATGGCTCATGATGCAGATCCTGCAAGAACGGGTCCAAACGAGGGCAAGCTCAAGCCGCCAGCCAACATGTAGTCGTAGCGCGAAGCACTTTTGCTTCTCGTACCCAGTAAGATTGCTGTTGGTGAGAGCGAGCAATACCACCTACCGTACTCCGTACGAGTAATACCATCGCTCAGTGCTTGGACAAGCTCCGGAAATGATGCCGCGCCGTGGATTTGCCCACAAAAACCAACCCTGCAGCTTCCAAGAATGCATCTCTGGATCTAGAGTCAAGAGTCAGTTGGCTGATTCGGAGTATTATCCGACTCCGGCCGCACGCGAGTGGCCTGACTTTGCCAACACTGAGACTCGTTCGGACAGGGAGGCATTAAACGGAGTAGCATCTCGGCAAGACAGAGGGGCGTTGGGCACGGCGGCATCTCTGAAGCAAAAAGTGACAAGAACAAGCACTCATCGGCTGTTTTCTCTGATCTGCGGCACTCGCCAATTCGATGGATGGCATGGCATAGCAAGGATTCAAGCAAGTCACGACGACTACTACCCACTGGGCCCTGTGTCATGGCCTCATGCCAGACTGGGGCTTTCCTCCGTGGCAGGTCTAAGAAGGAGGAGAGCCAATTCTCGTCGACGGAAGTCCTCCGTACTGTACCACGAGATCTGACTACCTGAATGTACCGAGTACTACTTGTATGTACTCGTAGCAGTGGACTCGCTGGACAGGGCCCGCATGAAATCATCTCTCGTTCTGGGTCTGTATGCACGCGGTAGGAGAGCATAATTTTGATCAGATTGCGATCGGTGTCCGACTCATCCCTTGGAGCCTACCGTCAAACGGCGTAGAGATTGGTGGCGTCGTGCCGCCCCTATTATCGGAAAGTCGACGAAGAATGCCATGTTGCCATGCTTTGTAAAGCGACTCCTGCTCTGCCCCCAAAATCACATGGTGAAAGGATTTACATGCGCACCGCTATTGGCCTCGGCACGGCGCGCTCGAGAAGGTGAAGCTGTATGTACCAACATGGCTAGCGGAGCGAGAGGGGGAGTGTGTGCAAAGTGTGAGTGTGAGAGCGAAGCATGGCGGACCAGGGGAGAGACGAGCAGAAGCAACGAGAAGGACAAAAAAACTTGGTTGGCGCTGCATGCTGGCCCGCATATTATTGACATGTTGGAGATTGGCTGCCAGCCCAGTTGCAAAAAGCCAGGGCTAGAGCAAACTAGCCGATGGGCCGTGGGCCATATGGAGATCCCATCGGATCAGGCGCCTGGGATAAGCAACTGGCGTCAGGGGGTGAAGCTGCGGGGGAAATTGCGTCGAAGAGCGATGGATGGAAGAGCGATTCAGGCCCTGTCTCCCAAGCGCTCACTGACCCTCCTTTGCCTCCCCGTTCCCCGGACTTTTCGAGCCCGATTCGCTCTGCTCGACTTAGCGAGGTCGTCGCAACCAGGACCAGGATTGGCCGGGGACTTGTCCAGAGGAGCTTTTGGCGAAGCGACAGTTGAGGTCGGCCTGTGGGTTTGGAAGAGGAATGGCGGCGAGCTTGGCCAACTTTCGGGACTGTCGACGGTCTGGGTAGAGAGTAGTAGAGAGTAGCGGTAGTAGTAACAGGGCTAGCAGACTATTGCTGATGGTCTCAGCTCATGCGCGCTTTCGAGTCCTGTTCCTGCATCAGGGTTTTGCCTCTCACTTGGTTTCCTTTTGTCATACTATGTAGACTCCTCGACACAAGTCCCCCAATCCCCTTTGCCCATTTCCGTCGTGTCTGAGCCAAACACGCCGTCTGGTGGAGCCGCCACCCCATTCCAAGCCGTTGAGCCTATTGTTCGCCTCGTTTCGAAGGCTGCTTGGCTCCCTCTGCCTGAGCTACAGTAGCTTCTCGAACCTTGGCGGAAAGTCGGGCTTGTGCTTGTGCTTGTGCTTGGAATGGGCAGATGAGGTCCGACGATCGCTGCAGTTGATTCCCAGGCAAGCCAGGAGGGCGCATCAGTTGTCTCCGCCAGTTCGTAGCCCGCGCCATTCGAGGAAAACAGGCTGAAGACGAGTGTGTGTGCCTGCAGAATCGAGCAAAGCGCAGGCTGGGGTGACTCAACCAGGCATAGCCCGGCGCAGGTATTGTGCTGGTAGCCTGATGACGCCGCCGAGCATATCTCCGGACGTTGTGGTGACATGATGCTGACGGAAAGATGAATGATTTGGATCGGCCAAGAGGGTTGAGATCCGCATTCTGCGCATAAGGTACATGCCCTGTACATGGCTGGTGGGCCGCCTGGGGGGGTTACAGGCCTGGCTGTCGCTGTAGCGGTTTGCCACAGGGCGGTCGAGGGCGCTGAGGCCACTGAAGGGGGCGCCTTGGAAGGAGGAATTACAGCGCCGCAGCACCTGTTGGCAGCAGGTTGTGGCCAACGGTTCGGCCGGACCTAGACCGAAGATGGATGGTCATAGCAGTACTCCGTACTTGGTAGCTGATTCTCTGTTGCGATTCTTGATGTGTATTGTCTTGCCAGTACAGCAAAGCAAATAGAATAGCAGCAGCAGCACTGGCCTCTCGGCGGTCAATTGTCACAAAATAGTACCTGTTCAATGTGATGCCATCAATGACATAGCCGCGAAATAGAGTCGCAACCCCAGCCACAGCGCGAATGCAAGGTTACGTGCGCTTTACAACAGTGATGTGACTACATGTACTTGTATATGACCGCCCACTCACACACACCACCCGCGATGCGGAGGCAAAACCGGCCGCAGTTGCAGCTGGCCAACCACATTTGCACATGAAAACCCCAGATCTCGGACTGCAAAAGTCGAGGAGGCAGGCCAGCAGGGTGCGGATTGCTTTGGGGGCTGGGCCAATGGCAGTGATGCGGCCAGACGAAGAAGAACAATTGGATCTGGCCAGGCTGGGCCTCTGTCGATTTGCTCAACTGGCAATTTCCGGCGCGAGGCCAATGGGGAGCGCTGGGCTGCTCTGCTGGGGTCCGTCGGGTCATCGTGCGGCATCCCCGTTGCTCGTTTATTTAGCTGGACTGGACTGGAGAGGAGAGACTCTTTGCTTGGCCAACCCGCGGCAGCGGCTCGATGTGAGAATTCACATGTTTTGCGTGGACATGTAACCTCACCTGCACCAACCGCGGAGTGTTCGTAAAGTCGGCACAACAACCAGCAGCAGGACTCGCATGAGACATGTACAAGCATAGCACAGCACTGTAGCAGTAACCTGGCATCGACCGGCAGCACTCACCACATCCCGCAGTACCTGATACTCGCCGTTGCAGCACTTGTCTGAGCAACCTGCTGCAGTCATCCCCATACAAAGCCAAGGCCCGTCGATCGCTGGGTTGCCCGGCTCGGCCGTGTGTAGCAGATGAGGTTAGGCCCAAGCCAATCCCAGCCAGCCCCCCCTGTTTCCGGACGAGGTTGGCAAGTTGGATTGCCACGCTCCAGTCCTCACTAACACGTCTGCCTGCTCGCTGTAGCGCAGAGGTTGCAGTGACCACACGCCGCTAGCAGCAGTGGCCAACGACCGAGTCACTGGCACTTGGCAGCCCCTGTAACAGCACCAGCCCGTGGCACAGCGCCGACTCCACCAGCCACTGCTGCCCAGAGAAGAAAGTCGCGCTCCGCAGTGCGCACACGCCAACGGGCGTGTATGTTTTGTCCAGGCCGGCGCATGCGGTACTTGTGCGGCGTGTAGATGCTGCGTCGAGCCACGCGGGCCAGCGCACCGCCACGGCGACGGCAGGTACTTGGGCCGCGGTCACTGCTCGGGGTACTTGGGCCATGCGGTACTTGCCAACCCGACTCCACGACTGACTCCATCTCAACTCCCCCAAGTCCCCATGGACGAGCAGTGCTAAGAAGCTAAACCTTGAGGGCCTTGTCGCCTTTCGGCCCTGCTAGGCCGTGCTAGCCTTCTCCTTCATTTTGCACCCCCGGCCCGACGATCGAAGGGGAGGGGCGTGCGGCCCCAGCTGAGACCAGGAGCCACAGACGGGTTGTACGCAGGCTAAGGCAAGGGAAGGGAAGCTCAGCAAGGTTGACGGGAGACGAAGAAAGACGGATGCTCGTCCACAACGTACATAAAGAGGCTTCCCTCCATCTCCGAAGCCTTTTTCTCTTTTCTTCTTCTTCTTCTCCATCCACTCGCTCGCTTTACAGTCCAGCTACATTCGTTGCCTGAACACTAAACCCAAAAACTTACAAAAAAACAACTAATACCCCCCAAACCCTTTAATACCGACAAGATGAAGTACTCTTTCGTTGCCCTTGCCCTCGCCGCTCTGGCCCAGGCTCAGACTCGCGCCGATATCCCCTCGTGCGCTCTGCCCTGCCTCGACGCCGCCGTCACTGCCAACACCAAGTGCTCTACCTCCGACTACGTCTGCATCTGCAAGGACTTCGACGTTGTCCAGGCCCAGGCTACCAGCTGTGTTATCCAGAAGTGCGGCACTGACGTTGCCATCAGTATGTTGAATCTGGTCCGAGAGAGATGAAAAGGAAATGATTTGATCTAACCATTGTGCTATAGACAAGGTCCTGCCCGCCACTCAGGCTCTCTGCGCCGCCAACTCTGGCTCTGGCTCTGGCTCTTCTGCCGCCAACACCACTCCCGCCAAGGAGACCACCTCTGCCAAGGAGACCTCTGCTGCCCAGACTTCTGCTGCTCAGACCTCCGCTGCCCAGAGCTCCTCCGTCGCCAGCGCTCCCCCCAGCTCTACTCCCGTCAGCTCTGCTCCCGCCCAGACCACTCCCGCTGGCCCTGTTGGCACCGGCACTGGCGTTGTCCCCCCTCCCGCTGGCAACAAGACCACCACCGGTGCTCCCACCGCCCCTACCAGCGGCAGCTCTACCATCCTGCCCGGCCTTGCCCTGGTCGCCGCTCTCTGCGCCTTTGCCCTGTAAGGGGTTTGACAATCAACGACGAGAATGGAGACGTAGCGATGTTTGGAGGATATCGGATTTCGGGAACGACCTGGTGAGGTGGAAAGGAATAACGGTGTGATGAACTACGAGCTGGACCCCAGACGACTTTTGTTGGCTTTGGATCATGCGCCCTTTCGAGGGAGGTGTAATACACAAAATATACCAGATTTACTGGCTTTAATGCTAATGTCTTCGGACGACCTTTTTTTACGATTATAAACCAACTTGCACGCATTTTGTATTGTGATTTCCAGAGTGATGTTTTACGTACTATTTGGTCATTTACCAAGTGTTTGAAATGTAATAGAAATCAATGCCTTCTGTACGATGGATGGCTTTGATTTTGACAGCAGCAGTATTGGAGCTGAGCTGAGCTGCTTACTCGTACCTACCACAGCGCGGGCCGTCACCGAGACACCCTCAGGCTGTACCAAGAAGTACTCAACCCCGGTACCTCTACTTCTGCTTGTACTTGAAGGAAGCAACAGCTGCTGAGACCCGCTGTATCCGAGCTTCCGCGAGCAACCTGCAGGCCAAGTTCTGCGGCCATGTCTTGCTCTGTTGACTAAGAGAAAATGGCCCTGGTCAGTCTTAAGCGTACCAGTGAGGATACCTCCATGCTGCCGTTCAGGTGAAGCTACGGAGTCCGAGTACTATGTACCTCCGAGCTACCAACCGCGGTGCTTTTTTTTCCCAGTTCAGCAGTACATTGCACAAACCGACGGAAGTATACGTTACAGCAGGAGCTTGTGCGGGTTCCGGTGGCTCCGCTGGCTGGCCCTCATGGCTGAGGGGCGTATACATGGTACATGGCACGTTTGGCGTTTTACGTTTTTTTTGTGCTTGTTTTTTTTTCCCTCTTCCTTGCTGTTTTTCTTGGTGGAGTTGCTTTTACATATTTGTTTTGGTTTTTTTTTTTTTCCTGTTCCCTGTCTTTTTTAGATGGAGGCGAGGTTGGTTCTTTTTTTTTTTTGTGGGGATGGGAGGAGTTGGGAAGGTGGAGAAAAGACTTGGGAGTGAACAAGAGACGGCTTGCTGCAACAGGAAAGGAAAGGAAAAAAAAAAAAAAAAGTGACATGGGCAGAGAGAGAGAGCGGGAAGAGGGAGGAGAAGAAGGCTGGGATGCCATTTTGCGTGACCAATGGATGAGGTTTTTGGGGGTGGACGAATACAGCTTGTTTTTCCGAGGATGTACTTGTATGCGGAAGCTGGTGAGTGGTAGGTATAGAGTACGGCTGGGAGGGAAAAAGAGTTGGAATTAGGCTTTTGACGTGGCACCATGTTGTTGAGCTAGATGGACGTGTATTCCGGTGCGTTGGTATGTACCTAATAAAGTAGGTAATCATGAGGTAGAAGGGGAGAAGGTGAGCAAAGAGAGAGAGAGAGTGGGAGAGAGGGAAGAGACAGAGGGAAGTGAGAGAGGAGCACGACACGCAAGATGAGACAAATGGGAATAATGGCTTGCTGGCTGGCTGCAGGTCGGTGGTTGGCAGCACCACCTTTTGCAGATGACGATGGATCATGACCGTGCTGGAGCTGCATCGTTGCAGGGCGCTAAGACGACATTCTGAGGCACAGGTTGGGTTGGGGCACGTAAACAAGCTGGCAGAGTATAGTACTCGTACAGTACAGCTGTTGGGGTCCACGTAATATGAAGCCAGTATGGATGGAAAAAGAGACGGAGTGAATCATCCCACCCGTCTTACATGGTGCTTGCACGCTCTTCCTTTGGTGGTTACCTCGCGAATTACCCAATCCGGGCATTTACAGTACACAGAGCGCTGTGTGACGATCTCGTCACCCATATCACGCAGAAAATCCGGGGGAGGTCATGCAGTCATCCATCCCCAGCAGCAAAGGACAAGAAAAAAAAAAAAACAGAGGCCATGGCGGAGGCGCATTAAAGGGTGCACACACACAGACGGGCGTTTATACGCACTTGCATAACGTACTCTGCACACTCCAAACAGCCATCACAGACTTAGTGGCGCCAAAACAGAAGCTGTGGCTGCGAGGAGGGTGGCATTCCTTCGTATCGGCGGAGGGGCTAGTTGAGTTTCTTTGCTTAAAATAGGATTTAGTAGAGGAGCGGGAAGGGTACTATACAATAGGTACCTAATAGGAAAAAAAAAAAAAGCTGGGGAATGTTTGTTCTCATCATGGCGAGAGAACTGGATTTTCGTCCAATTCGCGCGCTTCGAGGCCGCAATTTGGCGCTTTTTGCGTGCGTCTGCCAGGGATCGCTGTAGAGAAGCCGGGTAGCGCTGAATTTTCGTTTTTTGCGCTGTGCTGCGTGCACATTTCGCTGCAAAGTCGTTATACGAGGTACAAGGCGGTACGTCGCTCGTACCTTGCCGGGCTTGTGGAGGGGTGGGGCCCTTATGACGCGGCTTGTGCGGGATTTGTGCATTGTTGCATTAGCGGGCATAAATGCATAAGTCACTTGACGGCGGCCAATGTGACAGGAAGCGACTCCAACCTTGACTT
Source organism: Trichoderma virens Gv29-8 (assembly GCF_000170995.1). Classification (NCBI taxonomy): domain Eukaryota; kingdom Fungi; phylum Ascomycota; class Sordariomycetes; order Hypocreales; family Hypocreaceae; genus Trichoderma; species Trichoderma virens. The sequence goes on from NW_014013666.1 coordinate 456,167, forward strand.
CAAACTTGGACTTGGCCTTGGACTTGGCCTTGGACTTGGACTTGACTTGGCTTGGGGAATGGCCGAAAAGTGTATTTTCCTGCTGATGCTAGCACGCAACGAGTAATTCGCCGCCGCAGTGACATGCGCCTTTTCGCCCTTGCTGCAATTATCCAGCGGCTCATTGTTCTTTCGGCCTTCTACTGAGCTGACGGCTCTTGTTCCAGGTCGCACGAGGCGCATTCCAGCGACAAGCCACCGCCATCGAGATATATTGCGTTCCTCAACCGACGCCCGTGCAACGCCAGGCGCAGCCAAAAAGGCAACAAGGTCACAGGCGGACCATCGGCTGAGGCGACAAGAATCAAATAGATTGCACAATGCCAATCCAATCCAATAGAGCCACTGCCAATTCCGGATACCATCTTGACTATCAAACTATGCCTGCTCCCTCTCTCGGGGCGCCCCGTCGACAATGACGTCGAGGCGCAGTCTAAAGATATCGCCCCTCGGCCAATCACGGCGGAGAAGTCGCCCGTTACAGGACTTTGGAGCTTGGGAGGGGGGGGGAGGAATACACGGAAGACCAACGTCAGACCGGGGAATTCACTAGCAGCAAGGCAGTTTCTTTTTTATCCTTTTTTATTTTCTCCTTCACTTTTTATTCTTCCGAGAGTGTGGGACTTTGCAGCTCTTGGTTGATTCTTGGCACGGCATATGGTAGTGTCAAGAGGGTGATCGACGACGCTTGTCTGCAGGGGCCGAACTCCTGTCAAGTATCCTTTCTGCGAACGAGGCGGTTCGCGGGGGTGTTTTTATAGCTGGGCGTCTCGGATTTGCCGGTCGAGGTATGTACATACGCTCGCTGATGCTCCATGTGCGTAGGGTGTGTGTCCGAATATGCTCCCCCAGTATCGTCTCCACGATGACACTCACAAAACTCCCAAGTCATCACATGGAAAAGAGAAAAAGGCGCAAAAACAAGGAAACGACAAGCTACAGTGACGTCAGAAACCATCACCAGCCAAGATTGACATGCTGCTTGCCCAGCTGCATCTGGACTGGCTCAATACCTCCAAGATGACTCTTCATCTCAAGCCTTGCGAGAGAAAAAAGTCGTTCATGAGCATGCCATTGGCTCTAAAAGTCTTGCAGCTCGTCTCGGCTTGCGCGGGATCTCGAAAAGAGGCTTCAAGCCATGAAGCTTGAAACCACAAAGCTTCTCGTGAAATATGGCTGATAACAATGACTTCATCTGTTTCACCTCTCCTCTCCGCCGCCGGTATCGTCGCCCTCCTCATTCGCATCTTGATTGTCTGCCCAGGAGCAAAAACCCAAAGCAAAGCAAGGTCATCCCGGTAAGAAGCCCCCGGCCTCGTCTCCGTAAGTCCGCCGTCATCCTCCCCCGGCTCCGTATCTGCGTTGGTAGCCCATCGGATTGTCGCGACGGCCCACAAAGTCGATTGTATAGTGTTCTCTTTGTCCCTCAATCGATGCCATTCAGCAAGTGAATTCGGACGTACAAGCAATTGGTTAAGAGTCACATTCTCCTGGTTGAAAAAACATGGGTTCCAACGTCTACAAGATAAGCTTGAGAACGACCCGTCAAACTCAAAATTAGATAGCCCCTGGATTCACAATCAACGATACATCATTTTATGTTGCCCACACAAGGTGATTTTACGCTTTAATCTGCACCTAACTTTCTGAGAGATCTGCAATTGACAGTGGGATTCAGATTTGTTTAGAATATCGCAGTGTTGATGGCCAACGTCCCAATTGCAAGGACACGACAACTCTGAAGATGTCGATCATTTCCTCTTAACTCCCGTGGAACCTCTAGGGGCCTTCCTCGTAAACAACTGTCCGAATTCTATAAATCACTTCTTTTATATGCCTAGTCATATCTCTGCCGTCGGCACAACCACTCTCTTCACCGGACGGCCTCGCACCTTGGTTCTCTCTTCAAACCCAAAGGCCAATCCAATCAGGGTCTCCTCAGACCACTTGGCCCCTAGGAAGCTCAGCCCAAAAGGCACTCCCGGCCCCGTCTCCACCAACTCGCCGTCCTCGTGCACCGGTTCCGTCTCCGAGTGATGGCCCATCGGCACCGTTATGGCCGGGGCACCGATCACGGCAGCCCACATCGGAGCCATGCTCGTGGGCATCACTACTGCGGAAAGATTATGCCGTTCCAGGACCCCCGGAAGACCGCCAGGACCACCGAGCTCCTGAAGACGCTCATACACCTGCTGGAACTGAGGGTCGGTATTGTCCCACTTCTGCTCAAACAGGATGTCGTCCCAGATGCCCGTGTCACGCTGAGGATACGTCTCCAGGGGGTGTTTCTGCGTCTGCTCGCGTATGTCGGCGAGAGTGTGGATGTCACTTGGGTTTGATGTCAATTGCGCCAGATACGACGCCACATTGGCGAAGAAGTCCGCCCTCATAATCACCTTTTCGGCATCACGGATGTCCTTTATCGATGAATCGTAGTTGGCCTCGACAATGGTTGCGCCGGCGGCTTCTAGGATGGCGAGCGTCTCTCTAAAGACTTGGACTTCTGAATCAAGGTGCGCGTCCTTTTCTAGGCTTTGCTCGATGGCTTTCCAGGGGACGCCTATTCGGGCTCCTGACAGGGTGTCTTTGCATGCGGCGACGTAATCTGGTATGTGAGGTATTTCAGCCGTGTACTTGTCGTGAGGATCCTTTCCGACGATGGCCTGTAGCAGATACGCTGCGTCCTTGACTGTCCTTGCCATGGGCCCGACGGAGTCTTGGTGCTCTGAGATTGGGATGACGAGAGCTCTGGATGTTAGACCGACCGTAGGCTTGATCCCCACGATGCCACTCCTCTCTGCCGGACAGACAATCGATCCATCCGTCTCAGTTCCCAGCGCCGCCCACGCAAGACCCAAGTCAGCTGCTACTCCGCTACCGCTGGAACTTCCAGAGGGACATTGGTTGATGTGATATGCAGCGAGTGTTTGGCCTCCGTGGGATGACCAGCCGTTCATACTATAGTCGCGAGCGCGGTAGTTGGCCCATTGGGACATGTTGGTCTTGCCCAGGATGATGGCTCCGGCTTCACGAAGTTTCTGCGCGACCAAGGCGTCTCGGGGGACAGTTGCGCCGATGAGGAGCTGTGACCCGGCTGTATAAACGGTGAGAAATAGTTACGAATATGTTGATGTGAAGTTGGGAGGGCGAACCTGTCGTGTCCATCTTGTCATGGGTGGCGATGTTGTTCTTGATCAGAACTGGGATTCCATGAAGCGGGCTGTCATCTGTGAGCCTGAGTTTGGCAAGATATGGTAATTTGGGTGGCTTTACCCTCGAATTGAGCCGGAAGCTCTCTCTTCATCGAGACTCTTGGCGATGTTGAGCGCGTCGGGGTTTGTTTCGACGACGGCGTGGACTGCTTCGTTTACTTGCTCGATGCGTGCCAGATATGCCTTGTGGTGATGAGTAATATGCCCTTTGATGAAGTGAAATCGCGTTCACATACTTTGGTCAGCTCAACACTGGTGAACTGACGACTCTTCAGCCCCTCGGCAAGTTGGTCAAGCGTTGCATCGAGGAGGCTAGGCAACGACGATCCTGATGAGTTGCTGAGATGGAGTCAATATTGCCTCTCTAACAGACTTGGATGGATGACTTACCCAAGACGGATTTCTGGTTGGAGGTCTCCCATTTTGCTCAGCTTGACCAGTTGATTTGAGATGTTGGAGTTTTCTTTTTGAGACTTTTGATCCTGCGAGTGGCATGTGCTTGGAGTCGAATGCGGGGCATAACAAAAGTGCACGCCCTTCATACATGTAGCCACCCGCGGCTGACACGATGACTCCGCCGGTGACTGAGGCTAGGAAAACTGAGCAAATAAATAGTCGAGTGGGTTTTCAATAATGGAGAAACTAGTTTTAACGTCAAGAGACTCAACTGTCTTCATGTTTATTGTAGACCCCCAAATATTAAGCCTTTGCTCCTTTATCAAGCAGTATCTTCACAATCTCCCACTGTTCTAAATACACTGCTTTCTGAAGTGCCGTTCCATAGATGTTGCCCCAGGTATTAACCTTGAATCTCGTCTCAGAAAGCATCCGCAGAACCTCTCTAATAAATTCTCGTTCTTGAGCATCGATACTCGGTTGCCTTGCAAGAATCATCATACCCGCAATAGTCGGTGGTATAGGATAATTTCGAACTGTAGGGCCAATAAGTCGAGCGTTAATATTTGCTCCCTTGTCAAGAAGCATCCTCACAATTTCTCTGTCCCCTACAGCCACTGCGCCCTGAAGTGCATTGCCGTAAAAGCCTCCCCGAGCATTCACCTTTGCTCCTTTATCGAGGAGCATCTCCACCATTTCTTTCTTCCCTCTTATTGCTGCTCCCTGAAGCGGGTTACCCTTAAGTCCTCGAGCATTAATATTTGCTCCCTTCTCAAGAAGCAGGTTTGCAATATCCATTTCTCCTTTATAAGCAGCCGCGTGAAGCGCATTACCATAAAGCCCACCCCAAACATTAATTTTTGCTCCTTTATTAAGCAGCATCTCTACCATCTCTTTGTTTCCTCGAAATGCTGCTCTCTGAAGCGGACTGCCCCGAAATCCTCGGGCATTGATCTTGGCACCTTTCTCAAGAAGCATCTCCGCAATCTTGATTCTTCCGTTATCAGCTGCCGCCGCAAGCGCAGTGCCCCAAATTCCTCGAGCATTAATCTTTGCTCCCTTTTCAAGGAGCATCTCCACAATCTCTATTTTTCTTCCAGAAGCTGCTGCCACAAGTGCGGTGCCCCGAATTCCCCGAGCATTAATCTTCGCTCCCTTCTCAAGAAGCATCTCCACAATCTCTATTTCCCCTCCAGAAGCTGCTGCCACAAGAGCGGTGCCCATAAGGGATCGGGCGTTAATCTTTGCTCCTTTTCGAAGAAGCATCTCCACAATCTCTTTATGTCCACTTTCAGCTGCTGCCATAAGCGCGGTGCCCATAGGCGATCGAGTATGGATCTTTGCTCCCTTCTCAAGGAGCATCTTCACAATCTCTTTATGCCCACTTTCAGCTGCTGCCATAAGCGCAGTGCCACGAATCCCTCGAGCATTAATATCTGCTCCCTTCTCAAGAAACATCTCTAAAATCTCTATTTCTCCTCGATATGCTGCATCAGAAAGAGCGGTGCCCATAGGTCCTCGAGCATTAATCTTTGCCCCCTTTTCAAGCACCGTTGCTATGACATCTTTATCACCAGTCTGAGCTGCCTGGTGAAGCACGTTGCCTTCGGTGAGTCTTTCCCTGACACCAAGTTTAGCGCCATTTTCAATCAACATTGCCAGTATCTCTCTGTTAGGTTTATGGAATGCCATCTTTAGAGGGGTCCAGCGGGTGAGGCTTCCGCGAGTATGAGCTCCCCTGGTAAGTAGTGTTTTTACGGTTTTTTCGCGTCCATAGTATATAGCCGCATTAAGCGCTGTTCCATGAGGTCTACCATTGGCATTAATGTCAATTCCATGGTCAAGCAGTGTCTCTACCAATGTAGAGAGCCCACGGGCTGCCAGAATGTGCAATAGACTAAGAGGTGCGAAATCTCGACCGTAGTTCACGAAGTAACTATGGAGGCGTTCTAATCGCTTGAGAACGCTATCGTCTTTTAAACTCCGTAATAGTTCGGTTTGGCTTACCAATGTCGCCTCTTCTGCATGATCAAACACATATGTGGATGCGTAGTTGAGGAAAGGAAACCCCGATGTGTATTCGAGGGAATAACCCCTTGGTGCGAATTCCAGGGAAGAAACCTTAGATGGGGAATCGAAGGAAGAAACACCGGATGCGGATTCAATGGAAGAAAACCTGGACACGAATTCGAGGGAAGAAAAAAAAGATTCAATTTCTCCATTGTTTGATAGCTCCAGTGATTCCATCATTAAATATGACATACAGCAGTTCTTCAGACGATCTTGGCTCTTCGCAATCGGATCTTGCATAAGCCCCGGGTCTAGTTTTTGTAACCTGCCGTTTCGAACTAGGAAGTCGTTGACGGATTCGTGAATAAATTGGACCGTTTCCTTTCTGTCTTTGCGTATTTCGATAAGCCCTCTAGAAGTACTGATGATGCGTCGTCGAATGATATCAGGCGTTATCTGCAAGGGATCCCATTTGCCTAATGCCTGGCGATTTGTGCCGGCTATAAGACCAAAGTATATCTCCTCTGGTGTCAATAGTCGTTTGGCGAACAAGACCCACTGCAAAATCAAGATAGTCTCATCCTTATCAGGGTTGTTTCTATTAAGCAGCATCTCAAACACCTCTTCCAATTCGGCGGGCGTTTCGGTTAGCTTTTGCTTCATAGCTTCCATTTTGCCTTCGTCATATGCTTTATTCAACATAGTGATGACGAGCACAACCCACATAAAAATACCAGACGATTTGTTTCTGAGGGCTTTTTCAATCGCTTCATCTCTTTTAATTAGGTTGGAAGAGATGTAATTATTAATATCTTCGTCATGCTGTTTTTCCTTCTCTAAAACCAGTTCTTGGTATCTTCTAAAGCGGATGAAGGGGTAGTGACGGCTTGATAGACATATTTTGAGCGTAGTTCCTGCATTTGTGGCATCGGTGCTCAAATGCTGAAGAAATTCTGCGACTTTTTTCACATCGCCGTCGCTGCACTCGTCCAACGCATCTATAATCAAAAGGAGTGGCCTTGACTGGCACTTTGGTACTTCTGAGAGGAAGAATCTTATGAGCTCTGGCTCACCCCACTCCCACCCTCCTGGAGGACTATCTTGATTCTTTTTGCGAAATATTAGGAGAAACTGATCATAAAGAGAAGGCTCATGCTCGAGGAGTTGAAATAGTAGCGAGCGCAGCATGCCGAGAGGTGTCTTTTCGAGTTCGGCTCCTCGAGCGTTGAAGAAATATGACACGATGGCATAGTCATTTTCATTTTGGCAGTATTCCAAAATATGTTTCATCAATGTCGATTTACCAGTACCAGGGTTTCCTTTGATCCATAGCAATCTGTTATTGTGTTCGATGTGATCATACCATTTTTGAAACACAGATGTTTCAAAAAACCAGTCGCAGGTACCTGGATGTGTCGGGGATATATTCTGCAGACGGGCGCCGATATCACGGAAGCTGAGAGAGCTTCGGCATTCTATTTGAGGTTAGTTTTAGACTGTCTTGAAACTGGAAAAACTAACCAATCTTCTCTTTCTCGTCTAATTGACCTTGAACCGCGCTGGAAGGCTTATTACCGCGCGAGGAAGCTACGTCTTATTATTAGCTTGAGTTATGGAAGAAGAAAAAGCCTCAAGCCTTGCCTTGACTTTTCCAATACTTAACGAATATGTTTTTGTCTCCTTGGTGTATGCGGGCATGGTCCCCGACATTAGAGCCATTGAGATTCGTAGTGGGTGCTCTTATACGAGTCGCCCGGGTTCGGTATCGTGCGTAAGGGTTCATAGTCCGAGTGCTTATGATGATTACACAGTCGGAGTCAATGAAGGAGAATTCAATAGGATTAAGACATTGTCACAAAGAATATTGGGCTGTAGTTGGGCATTGAAGGATGCTCCGCTTTATCTAGTAAGTATTATGCAGGCTTACTTATGCCTGACGACCAATCGTGGTGAATTTATAAGAATCTGGGCTGATAAAGAGCTGCGCAACGCCCTTGTATCATCCTCCATAACCCAGCAGCGTCTAGTATATGTGTCTATGGTCCCTATTCAATCTCTTTTACCCACTCATACACCTTTTTCGCTATTACCCAGCTCGTATCTAGTCACCCCAAATTAGTATCTCTCTTGAAGGCACGTTATAAGACAAAACTCACGCTCCTTGACGCAAAACGCATGGGGAATATCTCCCTCGTCAATCTGAATCTTTGTGTGTCCCTTTTCACTCCTCCTCTCGATAAACGCATCCCGCAGATGGTTTGCGACCCAGTGGTCGTGTTTGCCATAAAAGATGAAGAACTTTGGAATTTGCTGCTGTGGTGTCTCAGCGCCATCTTGAGACTCTCCATTCGCAGCAGTCTTGCCTTTGCCGTGGTAGTAGTTGTAGTTGTTGATGTCGTCGTCTTCGATTGTCGTCTCCCATAGCTCCTCTTCCCACTTTTCTTCGCAAATGGTGCGCAGTTCTGAGAGCCCTAGGTGAATAGCCTGCCATACACCATCTCGACTCTTGAGCCACCGGGCCGTCACCTCTGCTGTTTGAGGTGTGAAACCCATGATGTTTTTGATGATCCATAGGACACAGGCGAACGGAATACAGTTGAGGATAAATTTCGCTAGATGGTGCGCATTGTCTTCCACGCTAGGGATGCTTCTTAGCAGACCAAGCCTCCTCCCGCTGGGTGAATTGGCAATGTGCGTGAGGGTCGGAAATAACAAGAAGCCGTGCCGAAGATTGAGATGCGGCGCTTGAGATGGATCCTGCATGTGCCGATGGAATATTTCTACTGAGATGTACGCGCCTACAGAGTGGCCCATGAGGATGACAAAGTCGTATGGCCGCGCTGCCTGTCCGTCTTCACCCTCAGCTCCGGCGTTATCGGGAATGACGCTCCTGGCCGCAACATCGCGATACATGCCGTCAATCTGGCCGTCGAGATCCCAGGGCTCGTTGGTGTTGCTGAACGGCTCATGGTCGTCGTCGCTGAAGCCGAGGAGATTCCTCCCGTAAATGTCAAACGCCGTGCCTCCAGAGCCTTCATCTGCTGCATCGAGCATCCCGCGCAAGCAGTCTAGGAAGACGGCATAGTAATTGACAAGTCCTGGGTTGCCGCAGATGAAGTAGATGAGGCCGTGTCTCTGGTAGGGGCGGACGCCTCTTGGCCGCGGCTTTGCGAGGAGAGAAATGATGGGGGCCATTGTAGCTGGCGGTTGTTGGGATTAGTGATGGAACCTTGATATCCGCATGAGCTCTGCTGGTGGATTGTGGGGTTTTGGAGTTGGTGATGATGATGAGGAGATTTGCTTCGCCTATTGAGGCATTGGAATGAATGAATGACGACTGCTAACTGGAGTGGGTCAATGCCGAGGCTCTAGCATCTATCGCCATACTTAGCCTCGTATTCTCGTCTTACTGATAGATGCTATCACCATCAAAGTCACTATTGCTCACTATTAAAGTACATTCTTGATCAAAATACTGATGTTGAGCGATTCATTCCCACATATAGACTGGACCATTTGTATGCGCGACGCTGCTGACACCAGATTTCCGTTGAAGGGGCTCTCCAATTTGTAACAATACCTATGCATATTACATTACCTTGCATCAAGATATTACAAAATTGACTCTCTTGTCTGTCATAAGAAATTGATCTATTTATCTTGTCTCTATTTTTTACTTTTTCTATTTTCTTTTCTTTTTGTAGCAGTGTCTAGAGTTTCCTTTCTACCTCCTCTTTCAGCTGCTGCAGCGTAGCAGCCCTCTGCATCAAGGAGTGCAAACGCATCAGCTGCCAGACAGCTGCACTGCTCAACATTCTTACACCTATTTATTCAACCTCTTCCCTCTCCCTCTCCCTCTCCCTCTTCAACTTTTTGCATCTTCTCTCTTACTTTCGTTTTCTTCCTCTCTTCTCTAGTCTCTTCTTCATTTACTTCAGACTTCATCTCATCACTACCATCAGAAGCATCCTCAGTTTGCCTTCTCTTTGGCCTGCTTTCTGATTGCTTCACAGACCGTGTTCAAAGGGGCTGCTTTCAATTACCAACAGGTGAGAATGCTTCATCAGCTTCAGCTGCTAGATCTAACATGTAGTAGAATCCAATTTACTATGAACCCAGCGGCGACTCCCGACAGCACAATCTTGGATGAATACTGCGACCAGGAAACAGACATGGACTTTGACAATAAAATATCGATGACGTACAATGACTGTCGCTCTGTCTCCATGGCTCTAGATCCTTTGAGAAATGCCGATCTCAAGAAGTCAGTTTACAAATTCTTGCTAGAGTTTCTTGAAGATCCCCAGAAGCACTGTGCCTGGGCAGAAGCAGCGAAGGAACTCAGGCGTCTCAAGCAATGTTCAATACAGCAAATCATTCGAGTCCTAACTACAAGCCTTGAGCTAGCTCAAGGAGATGAGATAAAAATCCAGAGCTTACTCAAGCAAAGAACCTGGAACGATGTGCCTTTGTTTACATGGTTGCCGCAAAGCGTGTGTCGAAGTATTGGCTACAAGGTTCAAGATATAGATCATAATACTTTCCAGAACCTTGAAGAGATCAATTATGAGATTAGTCGACTGGTCAATGATATGATGAGGGAGGAGCTTGGGCTACGGCCATCGCAACGTTTGGATCCTGAACCTGACCTAACGGACGCGATGCAGCTCGCCGACAAATTTCTTGATCGTATATCAGTGTTTTTGCGGCACAACCGTGTCATCGAAGGCCAAATCGAATATTTGAAATGGACCGAAAAGAGTGGTAAAGCCTAGATGGAGTGGCAGGTGTCGCGGCACAGAGGAAAATTGCAATGACGACATTCCACCAGCGAGAATCGGGATTTAGATCAAATGGGGTTTCAGTGGATAGAACATTTCTATTTGCTTCCACACCAAAAAGGACTTGCAATACATATATCCAGTAATAAAAGTTCTGTTTGTGCGACACTGCAGTTACCCGAGACTGAAAGTATTATGTGTCAAAAACTTTGCGGTGTGACTCATGTTGGCATCCATCCTCGATGACAGCTATCCGTCTACTAATGTTAGTAACCCCCTAAGCTCGAGTGAATTAACTTGTCAGGAGATTGGTAAGTGGCCTGTTAATTCACTGTAGGGTGTTCATGAAGGTGGCAAATGTTATAAGTATCCATCTCTCCTCCCCCGAGTTGATCTGGCATCTTCAGCTGGCAGAACTTCGTCCCCCATGGGGTTTCAACCCCCAGAAGGGTACAATTGCAGAAATCAACTCTAGAATCGTTCATGGTGAAGATGGTGGAGAACAATTGGAAGCACCCGCGAATAGAATTGACAGACTCTCTTTTACAGAAAAGGACCCGAGGGATCGTCACGGATTGTAGGTCACAGCATCAGTATTACCGAGTAACTCCAGACTCGAAACATCTGACCCGAATTCATTTTAATGCAGGCCCCCAAATCTGTGTTGCTATATTTACCCGACAAATACAGACTACACACTAATCTACCCGACTGCCTCAAAAAGAAAACACAGTCACTGATGACGAAGACAAAACAGCAATTCGAGGCCACTTCAATGGTTGATGTGAGTCACATGAACCGCCAATCAAGCCATAGCCCAGCTGAAGAAGTGTCTCGATAGCAGAGAACAAAGCAACAGGCCCTTCACCCAGCGCAACGGACTTGAACTGGCCAGTTATGGCAATTTATACAGTAAGTTTGTACAAACTTTCCCAGGGATACTGTCGCTATTACTATCTCTCGTGGTCCTTCCTAATAAGTGTCTTGTGTGTTTAGGTTAATTTATAAATCGCCGACCCTTGTGCCAAATGGAAGACTACGAGTAATCGACATACCGCAATGTCCTGAACAAAGAACTGCGAGGGGCATTATTTTCACAGCACACTCACGCTACGAAGAGGATGCTAATAATGCCAGTCGGTCGCTCTCGAAAGAGCAGCTGACACAGTTCTCATCCCAAGGCGACGCCGTCGCTTACGCACCGGGTGTTGAGGATTTCAGCATTATCGATGATGAACAAGCAGAATCAGCTCTTGACGATGGTGACGTCCCTATGGCAAAAGGCACATTGCCGCATACCACAAAATGCCGACCAACACGATCAAGAATGACATATGGAATCTGGTTATCGCGGACGAATGCCATTTTATCAAGACAGAATTACCGCCGCAAACAAACTCGTGCGACAGCTCGACCGAAATAGCCTTGAACTAGTCACCGAAACCAATTCTACAAAGTCCAAGAACACACATTCGTTTGCCTCGGATGCAACTGCCCGTCCCTAACAAACGAGCAGGCTCGACACCAGATGGCGACTGAAAAGAGCATCCACGGAATGTGCCGTCAAATTGCCGATCAATAATACATGCCCAATTACAACAAAAGACAAACCCTGAAAGAGGACATTTAATCACATCTATAGGGCCTAGATTGGCTTAAGAACCTCCGCATAGACTCATATAAGTACCCAACAATGACAAATCACCGCCTCCTGGCAACTTCCTTCTCTACAAACCGCCGAACGTTTCGCCACTTGGAACCAGGAGGATCACATCCCCGTCTATCATACAAAGGATGACAGTCACAACAAAACTTCGGATGTGGAAGCATTCTGATCACATCAAGTTTAGTATGGCTTCTCCCAAACGATACCCTCAGCTCGTGGAATATATATCTGGAAAACCTGCAACATACAGCATTAACTTCAGAGAATACAAACAAGAGACTCTTCAAGCCTCATGGAAGAATTCATTGGTACCAACGACGCAGTCGCGGATACCCCAGTTGCAATAATGACTATTATGGATCACGCTCGGATCGACCGCACCCAATTCAGCCATCATTTGCTCTTGATGGGACACGAGGACTTACCGAAGCAATGTCCCTAGTTCCATGCGCCCTGTACCCCAAACAATACCCTACCAGCCCCAGCTTTCGGGTGAGCTTGAAGATAGTAGGTGCTAGTCCAGGGCCTGCCAACGGAGACCTGGCTAACACTGCATGGGATATGAAGACAAACGACCCCATAACCCACAGAGTCAACCTCGCCGATTACAAAAGGGAAGCTCGAGAACTGTTTGAGTCTTTCATGCGTTCCGCAGACGTGAATGTAGGTACTAGTCTCCTGTGACATTTGCCTAAGACCGCTAGGCGCCAACGAACCAGACAGTTTCGTGCGTAGCACCCCCCCTAGACCTCGAATTATAACCAAGACTTGTATACTAAGATGCCACCTATTTTTGGCTCTAGTGACAGCTTCTGAAAACTCATCTTAGCGATAAGTTTGATCCGAATTCTGCAGAGCACTGTGTTGAAAACCTCGTACGGTTGTTCTTGGAGGTGGCGTCAGTATCGCCGATTCTCTGTCTGTCATCGCAGGGCGTTTCACGACCTATCTAAACGTAAGTAGCCCCGGGGTCTCCAGAACTTTCTGTAGATTCTAACTGGCTTCAGAACACTGGTGCCATTGAGTTACATCAGCTTTTACGAGCCTAGAACCGCTGACACTATCGGATCTGCTGTCGTCAATGAAGATGAGAAAGCTGCCATCGACATTGACATTCCTGATGACGAGAACAGTGATGAAGAACATGAAGTACCTTCCGGTTTCCTCCTAGGCGGCCATGGGTAAGCTGAAACCTAAACGAGGAATCGCTGGAAAACAGAGAAAACAAGCTAAATGGACCTAGAAATACCGACTCATCAGAAGAGATTTCGAGAAACGGACATGTCTATCATGTGTGTACGGCCCAGCTCCCTGGATTTATACACCATATACAACTGCTATATACAGCACATTTAGTTCAAGAGTTAGTATGCAGAGTATTCTATTGACTTCTCAATCTGAGACACTAATACTAACCGGGTATACAGGTGGAAACTCCCAGTACTATACCTAACGCACTGTAGAGGAAGAGAACTATAGCTTAGGACAGAGTTACCTATGTGCTGGACGAGGCCATATCTCTCACGCATAAAAAGAAAGACTCGAATTCTCTCCCGCAACGCAAGCATTACTACGAATACATTCGACAAAAGAGAACCCAATATCTTCTTCGTACACACAGTTGAGAATTCCCCAAGTCATCAAGCAGAAATCCTGTTTTTCGATCTTGTTCAGTTGGCGACGGGAGCCTATGAACTAGCCGTGATGAAAATCCGACATAGGGAATATCGACCTTGGCCGATCAAGAAACAAAGAAATACACAGATCTTGCCGGATAATGACCGAATAAATGGAACGCAAGATTCGGGCTTGTCTCTGTCCGAACAATTGACGACTCTCCCAGACACTAGGCCGAAGCGGCCATTTGTGATCTCGTGAGATTTGAAACGTCAGGCTTTTTTGTCAACAAACGTCTGGCAGTCATGACGACGAGAGCTCAAGGACTCACGGTCCTTGAGGGACAAGAGCCGATCCCCCGCTGTCGAAACAAGGGCAAACATTGAGGATAATATAATTATTAAAATGGGCGGACGAATGATTTTTTGCAACCTCTGCTTGCTCACAGGCCATGGCTAGAAATAATGCAAGGCGAAACTCATTTACAACTTGTACATTAGCAACCACGGCGGAAGACGGTGCTCCTTGGTCACATTCATACCAATATGTTTTCTTTAGAGAACCAAGATGGCAGTATCCAGATACATCATCGGCACTTCAAACTCAATAACGCCTTTTCATCGATCAAATTTGGCAAGGTAGCGGATTCTCTGTCTAATCTGGAGATTGGCCGCAAATATCGGAAAGAATGTGCAGCTATCTATACATAAACAGCGAGCTCTTGACGGCGGCATCCCAACTCACGACCTGGGACGCATTCTCGTCATCACTGGCGGGGAAATGAAGCAAAAGAATTAATGGGATTTTATTTCTCTAAACTTTCCGATTGCCAACAAGCCACCTGATTTTCTCTATTTTTTTCGTATTGGCAATGCCATCAACATCACGGCGGATCTCCACTGCTGAAGGGGTTACATTGCTTTCTTCTCGGTGGCTGGGTGAATTTTTTCATGGGCTCCCCACTGTTCACCAAAGCAGATGAGTGCGGTTTTATACGAGAGAAATTGCTGGGTCCTGGCGGTGAGGGGAATGATAGGACTTGACATGTGAATGGAATCATATTGCAATTCGCCCCAAGGCAGATGCCAGCGGAGTTCAGCTTCAAGTATGTACACATAATCATGTAGCCAAAGGACAGCTGGCAATCAATCCATAATATTCAGTTCTGTTTGGATATCCGCAATGTCGCCAACAATAATGATACAAGTTCGATGGCTGCTAAACCAAAGCCACGCTTCATCATGATACAGTAAATTTCTTCCTGACTTCAACCAGACCAACTGCCGTCTTGCTGATGACTGCCCACTTGGGCATGTATTGATACAGCTCACGCAGGACGGGTATTGTCTTGTCGTCGTTCATGTCGCTGTAGGCACACTTCACGGTCACCTCCAATTTATCCTCATCCAAGACACGGTCGCCGTCCGTCAGCTGTAGCGTAATGTCCCATGGCCCCTCCCACTCTCGTCTGAAGAGAGTAATCACCCGCAATCCATCACGCGGGATTGTGCCAAATCGGCGATCCGCAGGAGCTGCGCCCTTCACCTCAAATCCAAATACCGGCTGAGAAAGCATCAAAATGCACATCTTGGTGTCCAAAGCATCTACATTGACATTGGCAGTCTTGCCGTCGAATGACTTTGAACTTGTCACGGTGATCAAGTCTTTCGGTTCTGTGCCATTCGCAAGATAAGGTGGGAGAGATGACGCATCGTATTCGCAAGCAGTGAGGCCTGAACGTGTCGAGGGTTTGCACTCAATATCTTGGCCGGTAGCCGACGGGACAGATGCGACAACTGCGTGAACATATTCCGAGATGCCCGATAGAGAAGCTACGTTTGTTCCAGCATCTACATCGATGACCTCTTGGAAGTAGAGTTTGTATCGAGCGTTGTTCGAAAAGGGGAAAGCAGCAAGGTTGTAGATGAATGTGGCAACAAAAACCACGAAAAGGAATAGCGGTACGTGGCGAGAGATGCGGTGCATAAACGGCGTCAGAGGGAGCAGAAGGAGAATTGACATGATTCCGACTCCCATGATGGGAGGCAAAAGACTGCCGCCATCGGCACCGTTCATGGCCATCGCAGAAGTCTGCACCAATCCCAGATTTCCCACAAGGATGACGTGGATAGGAGCGAGTAGGAGGAACTGAATAATCCAAGTCCAAGTTGGCAGTCGTCCAGACCACGCCTGTTCGTGTTCGTACGGAGGATAGCTGCGCAAAGGCGAGGGAGCAGGTTGGCCATATGCCTGAGCTGACCGGCGGTAAGTACTGGCAAATGTCGGTTGTTGGTCGTTCGATCCATAGCCTTGCTCTCCAGCTCTCAGTGGTGTTGTCTCGGTAGCACTCTCTGCTGCCGCATAGCCCTGATCGTCTTGATCGTCTTCGTGGCCCGTGATTGTGTTCTCGGAACTGGCAATCCTGGTATGTTCTGGGGCAGCGTCGTCTTGATACTGGTTGGCGAATTCTTCCTTTCCAGGAAGTGCAAATTGCTCAACCAGCGAAATGAAGAGCGCCACAAAGATGGCCGTGTGGAAGAATGCCGTAAAATAGAGACCACCGACGTGTATGCGATCTTCGGCTAGAGCAGCAATTACTTGAACAATCCAAGAGAGGATAAACAGCCAAATTAGGGCAAATCCGCGATGGAGAGCGGTTGGCCTGACAAAGTTGGCGCCTCTCATGATGAGCCAGAAGCTGCAGTAGAATAGAGACAGGAGTTGAGCCCAGCTACCAGTTTATTAGTTAAAAGAACAATCATGATGAGGATATAGGCAAGGAGGAAAAGCTTACACTGCATATCCGCTGCTGTAGATGATGAGCGGATTGACCTTGGCAACGAGCAAGACCGCGCCGATTGTCAGACCCGCGGCGAAGATGAGGGCCAAAGGATATCGGAAGAAGCCACGCCAGCCACTAAGAGCAATCGGGTCATCATGCATCTCAGAGTGCTCCAGCTGTATGTCCTTTGCCCAAAAGTAATACCTATCAGAACGAACCAGCAAAAGTGTAACAATGGACAGAACCAGGGGTGTCACAATGAGCAGCGTGAGCGACCACGCAAACAACCCCCTAAGCGGGAAGGCCGACCATCCACTGCCATACCAATCAAAATAGACACCCTCGGTGGGCTTGCCCGTCTGAGCCAAGCTTTTATCACCGTCTGGACGGTCGCCGCTGAAGACTGTTCCAGTAATCTCAGAGAATCTCTCTGCCGATGCCAGAGCGGCAGACAACATGTGCCAAATGCTGCGGACAGAAGTGTGACGCGCATCATCGTCTTCGGTATGATAGCGTGAACGAGGATGATAAAAGGCAATATCCATACCTCGCTGGCCAAAGTTTGGTGCAAACACTTCAAAATCCGTTCCACTCTTGATAACTCCTCTCTCGAACGCGTTTGCCGCAACGACGGATCCAAAGGGATGAGGGCTCTTGGAATAGACCTCGGCAGCTTCAAGATCGGTGGTTCTGAAAAGCATAGCACGGCCTCCGGCTCCAGCTCCCTCCAGGTTGACAAATGTGTGGCAAAACTTGAGAAGCGGGCTGTAGCCAAATGCACGAGCTCCCAGGAGACCATCTTCTTCTGCATTGTTGAAGAGAAGTACAACACCATGTTTCGGCTGGTGTCCCTCGGTGGTGAAGTAGCTCAATATCTGCAGCATGCTTACGCACGACATGCCGTCGTCAGTGGCACCATATCCGGTTGAGACACTGAAAATGTTAGCATATCGGTAGTTCCATCATAATCTCAAGTGACCAGGGAGATCAGGATATGGACTAACGAGTCAAAATGGCAATTGACGAGAACACCGCCGGATTTGCTGTACTTTGCAGCGCCGGCTTGAGAGGCCCACCAGTTGCCCTCGGGGTCTTCTTTGCCATGAATATAGACATAAAAGTTGTCACCCTCGAAGTAATAGCCTTGCCACGTCTTTGAGCCGCCCTTGGTGCTTTGCAACAGCGAGTCGACGGTCCAAGTCACGTTCGAAATGCGGTCATCGAAGATTGTGGCACCTGGTGCTCGCTTGGCTCTCGGCGCGTCAAGGGTATCTCTAGCAGTAGATTGTTCGAACCTGTGATACCTGTCAGCCGTCTGAAGAAATCGATTCCCAGGTGTCGCTATAGTGGACAAACCTGTCATCCCAGATCACTCCCCCGGTCGTCTCAGTTTTGTAAGGAACGCCATTCCGATCCAGGATATTCTGGGAGCGCTTAATCAAGTACTCGCGGACATCGGCGTTTGCCCGACTGTTGTACGGATGGTACTGTTTCGTGATGGTTTGAAGATCGAACCACGCTTCGCTCAGATTCAACCCTTGCTTGAGGGAATGCTCGGATGGAACAGGCGGCACCGTTTCGTGGACGTAAATCAGCGGTATGGTGACAGCGAGGTAGACTGCCGTTGTCCAGAAGGTGACGGGCCCCGGACTGAAGCTGAACGGATTGAGGAATTTCATCATGACTTTGCGATCGAGAGATAACGACGTAAACTGTCGAGTACCGCTCCAGTTATGGGGCGACGCAAGACGAGCGCAAGGAGCTGCGGCTCGGCGACTGGATGAGGCCTAGCGGCGCAGGCAATGGAATTCGACGATGGCAGAGCTGTGGTTGAAGAGCTTAGGGGATAAGAATAGTAGTGATTAGGGTCGCATGCGTCATCCCTTGGCCAGCGCCTCTCGAGACGCTCAGCTTTGGAATCGGGAGAACAAAAAAGGAAGAAGAAAAAAGACAAAGGCCGGCCGGTGAAGCAAGATGCAGGATGCAGGATGCACATGCGTCCCGTCTTGGATATGATAAGGCAAGGTACCGCGAGTGTGGGGTGTCATGTGCAGCTCCAGTGCAGCAGCGCTATAACTGTGGCCAGTGAGAGCGCTGCGGCAGCGACAAAAGTCCCGCTATAGCCCGCTGGAGCTCCCCATAGCAGCTTGACGGGGGCCATGGATAGCTGTCAGCTCCTCTGATGGATGGGGTAGCTGACGTCAACTTGGACCATCACCTCAGCTTTTTGCGCTAGCCGAGTGACATTTGGTGTCTGGAGATTTATGAAGAAGCTCCATGGATAAAAGATACTGTAATCGAATTGATACCCTCACTGAGTTGAATTTTCTCTTAAACCGGCATCTACACGTTACAATTGACTTCAAATAGTGATTGATTTGCCCAATGATAATCCGTTACCCGGTTGTTCCACTTGTGCATGATGCGATTGCTCACACTCCACCATTTACTGGTGATCGTATGTACCTATACAGCATCTTGCATCATGGCCTACTACTTCAATGAGCAGCAGAAGAGGGTATCATTTCGTGGATTTCGCGGTATCCAATGTAGTTTTACACGAGGCCCTGGGCCTGTACCACTAGTCAGAAAAGTCCTCGTTGGGAGGTTCTCTGCCAAAGGGGTGATTAAACTTAAGAAGTCCATTGAGTCCACCAACCCATGGATCATCATCCTCTGTCCGTATCACGCACGGAACTCCGCCATGCCACTCCTCGCCAGGCCCTGCTCGCCCGACGAATTCGCCTTCGACATGGATCTCTGACCCAGGCAAGACGCCAGCACACCGTCTGCCATCGATGCTGAGGTCCAGCTCGCGGCCTCTGTTCTTGGGGCTCATCCGGAGTGTCACCTTTGTGTCCAGCGGCAGAACTAGGGACCGGAAGCTGAGACTGCAAGGACTGATGGGGGTAATGAGCAACGACTTTACCAATGGATGCACAATAGGTCCTCCAGCGCTTAGACTATAAGCTGTTGAGCCTGTTGGCGTGCTGATGAGGATGCCGTCGGCTGTCGTTTCTGTCAGAAAATGGCCGTTTTGGTAGATGTCAATGATGGCCAGGTGAGGGTGCGAGCCACGGTGGACCGAGATTTCGTTAATGGCACGCAGAGGTGGCGATACCTCCGTTGGACTGGCAATCCCCGACTTTGGCTGGCTCGCCAATGTGTTGGAGACTTGATGGTTGATGTTGTTTCCAGCCCTGTCGAAGATGTCGGCCTTGATCCGATGCCGCAGCAAGACTCGGGATGCTCTGTTCATTCCCATACTCTTGCCCCTGACTCGGTCCCAGCCTTCACCAGAGGTCCTGGTTGTATCCACGCCATCATCCTTTCCTCTCGGGACGGCAGCATTGCGCCCCGCACTCACGTCGCTCCCGCTCATGTACATCTCCCTCCACGCTTTCTTGTGCTCTGCAAAATTCCATTCCCCGAGGAATCCCAATGTCCCCATGCTGAAGGATAAGATTGGAGGGACGGACCCGTGGAGCTTGAATAAGCTTGCGGCTCGCAAAACGGTGCCATCGCCGCCGAAAGTTGCAATAGCATCGATTTTGTCGGCAATGCTGGTACCGTTGTCGACGACGAAGATGGGGAAGTCGAGCTCTTGTTGGATCGGAACGGCGACACGGGCTTCGATAACAATGTTGACTTCGGGATAGTCGCTTCGGATGTGCTTTGCAAACTGGACGACAGACTCGGTCACCTCGGGAGAGTAGAGCTTCTGCACCAGCAGCAGATTGCGGGGTGGCCGCGGCCAGTTGAGCGACAGCAGCGACGATCCGGGCTTGGAGATTTGGAGATATCGAGGATGCGTCCGTTCTGGAAGCTCTGCGACGCTGCGCGACTGTGCGAGTCTCGAAGAATGCGTGGTGGACAGGCATCGTCGGTCAGAGGCCATCGTCGGCAGCCGAGCTGGCCGAGCTTGAGCAATTTGGCGCCATGGTCCTCGGAATGCTCGAAAGTATGTAGACATTGCTTGGGATCAAGAGGTGTGTATCATGTTGGCAACAAGAGGGAAAGGGCCAGCTTTGGTGATCTTAGGATCGTGAGCCGGGCTCTTTTGCAGTAGAGTTGAGGTAGCTTGCCATGATCATGGAGCTGCTGTGGATGGATTTCCTTTCTTAGCGTTGCAGCGAGCTGTTGTTTAGCAAAAGACAATTTTATTCATCTAGAGGAGATGTATTGCCATAGCGTGATTTACCCAACTATCCGTTTCAGTGCTCCCATTTGGTAGCTGTACATTGCAGCGTATGACGGCATTTCCCCAATTCTTGCCTATTAATACATGTACAAGGCAAATGTTCGCTCTCACCTGTCGTCGGATTTGCTCTAGTGATGGATTTGGGATGTACGTCAGGCTGCATGTCGTTTACACAGTTAGGCTGAATACTGGGTCTCATCGTGATGCAAACTAAGGGAGGCTGAGAATCCTGCCGCATCCTGGGCTGAATGCTAGGCTGAATATCAGCTTGAGCCTGTCAAGCGAGTTGCAAAATGAATACGTGCATACGGAGTAGATGAGAACAACAAGAGCATTATTGCAATGAATTTAGCGCGGTTGATATGCATGTGTTGTTGAGTCTTTGCCAGGCAATGTTCAACTACGAGACTTGGCAGTTGATCCTTGCATGACTTTACATGGATTGTCGATCAAGCTCTACCTACCTATTTGAATCATAGTCGCATAGGGCTGTCACACCTTACAAGTAGTAGATCCTCCTACAGGTGCATGAACATGTATATAATCCCAACAACGCCAGCCACCTCCAGTCACTTACACATCGCGTAATAATACTTCTTCCCATTTCATTTCCTTGGCCGTCATAATGCCAGATCTCACATTGTCATCACCCGCCACGAGCTACCAGTTGTGCGAGCAATGCCAAAGCCTTGAATTGAGTGTTGACAAGTTCAAGATTGGCGGCGGTAGCAGCTGCAACCCCTCGTCGTCGCAGTCTCTGCGACCAAGCAATGGAAGTCCATTTGTTGCTACCCTAGAATTAATCGAGTCGAGAGCACCCGAGTGCTCGCTTTGCAAAGTCATCGCTTCTGCTATCCCTCCAGAGATTCGCTCGAAGATCAACAGTAGCACAATTTGTCGCCTGGTATGGGAATTGGATGGTCGTGATTCCCTCGATCCCTCAAGCAGGAAACGAACGCGGCGGTTGAGGATTCGCTGGAGCCACGACCGTCTCAAAGCTTATGAAGCATATCTCGTGCTTGCTGCCCCTGCTTCCTACGATGAATCCAACTTAGATTACCCCCTTCTTTTGAATGAGGAAACACAATTCCTTGGTCGACGTATTGGACCGGTGGTCAATAAAAGAAACCTGATTAGAGAGTTCCTTAGGCTATGCGAGACCAATCATGATAAGCGCTGCACCGGAAAACTTGGTATTGAGGATCCCTTTGCTGAGACACTCAAGCAATCATTTTTTGGAGTTATCGACATCCAGAACCAGAACTTGGTTCCACTACCATACACGAACAACAAAGATTACCTTTCGTTCCAACCTTACGCTACAGTTAGCTATGTATGGGGCAAAATCCGAGATCATAGAACAACTTTGAGCAATATACAAGACCGACTCAAATCTGGTGGTTTAGCACAAACCATAGACGAACTGCCCATTGCGCTGAAGCAGAGCATCAATCTGATCAATGATTTGGGGATACGGTACATCTGGATTGATTCCCTCTGCATCATTCAGGACAGTAGCCATTCCTGGAACTTGAACTCTCGCACAATGCATCTAAGTACAGCTTCACCATCCATCCTCAAAGCCACATTCTGACAATCTGCAGTTTATGGCAACTCTACACTTACCATTTGCGCCGCTGATGGTGCTAGTGCTGAAGTGGGCTTGATGGCCATTGACAAGAACCATTCCGTAGAGCAGAACATTGCACAGGTTGCCTCTGACGTTTTTCTCGTGCTGCATCAGTCGCCAGAATCCAACATAGAAGATTCTGTGGTAAGCACTTTGGAATCAGCCAAAATATGACAATTGCTTACTGTGAATAGTGGAATCAACGTGCTTGGACATTTCAAGAGCGTCTTCTCTCTAGGAGATGCCTCATATTCACCAAGGGCCAAGTCTATTTCCAGTGCAGAAGTACTGGAATGTCAGAGGACATCTTTGTCGACAAAACCGGCCAGGGATGGTCTTTGGATCTCACCGGAGCACCCTTGCAGACACTGACGCAGCTAAGACAGAGAGCTCTGTGGTTTTATATCAACTGTGTCGGCTTGTATACCAAAAGGGACCTTCATGAGCCATTTGATATCCTTGCAGCGTTCAATGGAATGTGCAAGCTCATAGAGGGGACACTGAGGTCGCCTTTCACCTTTGGATTGCCAACTTCACATTTCGACTTTGCTCTACTATGGCAACCCGTCGGCAAATCGTCTCTACTTGAGAAACCTCGTTCGAGTGACGAAAAGTATAAGAGTATGAAGTTCCCAAGCTGGTCATGGTGCGGCTGGAAGAGCAAAGGCGTAACATATAACCGCCAAATGGTTGAGGGATGCGTGTCAGATGTGCGTACCTGGCTCAGAGACCACACTTGGATTGATTGGCACATTAGAGACGGTTATGGAACACCACAACGAATTTGGGATCACACTTGGGCAAAGGAGGACCGGAGCACCGAGGAAAGGTGGAGAGGATACCGTGGCAGAGACATTAACAACAACAACAATGACAATAACGTCTACGAAAGATACAGACGCGGTAGTCCATACCGGAGCCGCAGCCGGAGCCGGAGCAGCAACGGAAGAAGCAGAGTTAGGATCCTCAGACGCAGAAGTATGAGTAGAAGCAGGAGCCGGAGCAGAAGCGGGAGCAGGAACCGGAGCCGGAGCAGAAGTAGCAGGAATGGTAGCGATATTTCGCGCCCTGACATGTGGGCACTCCGGGAGCCAACGACAAGTCGTGCGAACAGAGCACTACTCAATAGGATTCCAACCCCCCATGGTCCACGAGAGTATCCGGGATATGATACACACGAGCGCCGCCCCGAATACCTCCACCCAGACCGTGGTAGGGACAATAAGCATATTGTGGTGATCCGTCCACGATCACGAAGCCCGGATATTGACGCTTTCGGCCGTCCACTAAATTCATCGGCTAAAGACCACATCAAGAATTCAGCAAAACATTCCTTCAAGCTTACGTTACCGGAATACCCTTTCCACGTCCCGACGGCTGAATCAAAATGTCGGACCGGAGACCACAGGGAATTTCCAGATCTGCCCATTTTGCAATTCTTTACTTGGTCAAACAAGTTGCGCATTGCTCTCAAAGAGGCAGAAGTCACTCCTGAGATGAAAGCAGAACAACTTATCAATGGCATTACGCCTTCAACGGGCCCACAAGGCGATTCCATCAAGGGACCTCTTCGTCACTGCTATATCATGGACCGGCGAGGTGACCGGTGTGGCTCCATTGTCGTTGACTCGAAATGGCTTGCCAAAGAACCTCTGCCACGCCAATGCCGATTCATTGCCATTTCAGAGGCCAAGTCATTTACGACAGAGGAAATGCCTGAGTGGACGTATTACATTCCCAAAGAGAGGGTTGAGTCGGAATGGGATGTCTATTTTGTTTTGCTCATCGAATATCATGCCCAAGAAGGTGTTTGGAAAAGAGTTGCTCTGGGAAAGGTATTCAAAACGGCATTTACTCATGACGAAGACACATGGAAGGAAATTTTATTAGGCTAGATAATGGCTGTATTCAATCTGGAGGTTAGATACATGTATGTATATAGTAGACACAGGTACTGAGTATATCCATTTGTTCTTGTAACATTTGAATTTATTCCTCCGTTGATTTAATGGGTATCATCATATGCGGTAATAATATCTGTCCATCTGCGTGTACTTCTTTAAGCGCCATCGGCGATATTATACATGCAGTAATCGATATTCTTATTATTGTTTGTTCCGCCATTATTCAAAGCGTAAGTCGGGAAGTTGTACTGTTTCCCACTTGCACCTAGGACTGCAAAACTGAGGATGAAGACCATCACCTGCGTACCACCGTCCAGGGCGGCAGAGATCAGGTAGTTGTACTTGATGAAAAGAGCGGGATGAAACCTGCGGAGATAGAACTGGGCGAATATTCCAAGACCGAAAAACATGAGCAGTGACGAGTTGACGCCGACGCAGAGCACACCGCTATACCAGATAATGATGGATGTATTCACGTCGCGGAAGAACTCGTGCTTGGTTAGTTTCCAAGCCAGCCAGAATGGGATGGGGGCCGCGAATCCGAGCAAGTATGATAATGTGACCCATTGGTATCGGCTGCCCACTGAGAACATATTCTTGGCCAGCGTCCATGCCACGGCCAGAGTATTATACGACTGCACGTTCTGCCCGGACCAGATGTTGGTACCATCTATCGACAATAGGGTCTCTGTCTGGTTGTCCACAATACTGACCATCATCACGTAGTCCATGATGGCTCCGATGATTGTACCCAGCATTTGGGCTGTAAAGGTCGCTTTTGGCGGTAAGTGCGCCAGTTGAGCCAACTTGAGATCGCGCAACAGCCACTGTCCCTGTTGGATGCCGTTGAACCCAAATACAGTAAAGTACATGTTGGCCAACGGCTTTCCCGGCAACAAATAGCCGCCTAACATCTGGATGACAGGCTGTTGATTGAACTGGAAACCAGTGAGGCCCATCTGAGCTCCAAAGAATAGGATGAAGAGTGCAGCAAAAAGATTCGATACAATGAAAGCCCACCAAGGTAAGGTCGACTTGATCGAATACAGGGTTATCATACCGATGACAAATGACAGTACAAGAACGATCCCATACCACCAGTTGGGCACCTCGGTGTACCCGTTTTGCATCATCAACTTGTAATGAGGGTCCACCTCGTCGTTCGCAAGAGCTAGTTGCCGTCGAGTCTCTTCATTCTCGGTGTTATTGATCCATGTTGAGGCGTTTCCAAGCCTTCGCAACTTGGATGGCCGCAAGAACGACCAGCCTTCCTTAATATCGTCATAATTCCATAGCAACATGTGAACAATAGCCGCAGTAATACCAATGTTCGTAGTGATGAGATAGAGCACGTACGATCCAGAGAGGTAAGGGTATCCTTGTTCGGCAACAAGGGTATTGTTGATCGTGTTGTCTGGATTGAGAATAACCGTGAGGTTATACTCGACAAAGTTGGTTGCGTTGGATGAACCATCGTAGAGTAGCTGCGATAGGAATGGGAAGTTCATGGACTGCCACACGTTACCATAGTAAACTCCCATGAATAGCACAATACATATCAAATATCCCACCAGGCTGTTAACGAGAGTGTACAGTGGATACCACAGGGGGGAGTTCAACCCGGCGATATAATTCCAATCAAAGCAAAGGCCGAGAAAACCAAGACCTTCGTTATTCTGCGCGCCTCCAAACAGGTTGGTAAAGACCAAACTGTCTTGCCGGGCTAAACAAGGAATCGAGATACCCTGAAAGATGGGTGCAATCCACAATGGTATAATTTCCCAAATAAAGGCGCCACCAAAGAATGTATAGAAAGATCGGAGGCGCTTCCGTGTCTCAGCTTTATCGCGGTGCAATGTCTCCAGTAACGTGTTGACGGGGATGTTGACGGGCCATAGCATCTTGGTTGGCTGCACCAAGACACTTCGAAGTAGACCGGCGATGCCATATGCCAGGAACTGCGAAGAAATAACGAGAAAAATAGCAGCACCCTGGTTTGGATTCGATCCATAGTATAGGCGCTGGGCGGCAAGAATCTGTGTCGCCACAGCAGATGTTGAGCCCGCTGAACCCATAATCACCATGAATGCATGCTCCTTAGAGTTGAAATCGGCTGGGTTTAGGAAGCGGCATACTCGAGCTACAATGCCATCTCCATCCGGGCGTGGGATGAGTTGGAATGGCAAAGCAAGGATGTATGCAATCACTGTAAGAAAGACAACCGACACATAGATGACTTGGGGCTTGAAATAGAAAATCTCCTGCAGTACAGATGCGAAGATGCATAGGATGAGACCTGAGAGAGGGACAGAGTGTTAGTGGAAGTATGGGCCATAACAACCTGCCCAAGCTTACCAATAAGCATCGCGCGAAATGTCCACGGAGAGTCAGCTGGATTATCGTCCACATGTAGAACGTGTGTGATAAGATCTTTTGCGTTGTCGATTACAGTAACCTCGCCGAAACGATCTTCTTTCCTGACGTCGTAATTGTCATCGTTTTCATCATCGGCATAGCTGATAGCTCTTTCAACTTCCGCACCCATGTCAGGCTTGCCTGTGTTGGTTTTATGCTTGGGTCCTGAATCTCCCAGAGAGCTCTCGTGATGCTTTTCATTCTTGCTTATCTCAATTTTTTCATCTGATAATGAAGTTTCAACAGGTATCTCTTGCTGCGGCCGACTGTCGTTGCCAAGAGGAGAGATGATGTCCTGTTGGCCAGCCATTGTGTTGATAATTTGTTCCCTGCCAATCTTTCATTGAAAAGACAGAAACAAGCCGCATAATTTTGCTTCTAGAAAGGAAATCTTATATATTACACAGATGTTTTAACCAATGGTAGATATCATAATTGGGTTTACGTTTCACATAGCAGAGTGTAGTGAGATGGCAAAAGTTCCAACAGCTTATCGAACCCCGCGTTGCCGGTTCCAGAAATATTTCCTGAAGAGGGAGGAGGGCATAAGACTTTTAACATACTGTACAGATTGCTAAAGGATCTTTTTTATCCCTCCCGGCAACAAAACTCCGATTGCCCACCGCTCATTCGCTCTGAGCCTGCAAATGAGATGTTGATCCGTGCATAAATACACGTTCTAGCTCGAATGGGGGACACTCCCGCCTGATTGCCGGCCGATTATCCGAATTATGTGGTGCCACTACGTTAGCTCACTTTGTTAGAATCTGGGAAAAAAAGTGATAGAAGGGTTGAAATAATACAATTGTATATCCATGGCTATGAAGACTGCTTTTTATTGCCCTTATGAAGGCAAGCATAAATACGAAGCGTGGTTGCCGATGAGCCGTGAGTGATCGGAATTGGCCCACATGAGCACGCAGGGTTAGCGACCAAAAGTCCGCGAATAGCTTCGGTTGCTAATGGTGTTTTTAATTATAAAGAATTCTTTATTATCAATTTCGCAGTGTAATTTTGTAGTGTCTAATTTTTAAGAGTTAAGTTTATATGGTGTGATTTTCCTTTGTAGTCCCTCAGTCTTCATCATATTTGCTTCATGACCCCTTTTGTATCAACTCCATTTCTCTATACCACCGTCGAACTCTCCTCTATTTTTCTCTATATGCCTCTATATAATGTAAAAAGTATAAATGATGTGATCAGATAGATAACGGATTTCAGCCATTTCATTCATTTTGGGCTAACTGTGCTGGGCTTGATTTGTTGTCCGTAGTTTGTGATTTTGATCGGCATTGTTCTTTGCCACGCTGGCGCCGATTTCTGCAGTGTCGTATGAAGAGGGAACATCTTCAGAAAGCTGACTGGAAAAATTCAGATTCTGAGTCTTCCAATCTATAGATTCATCCAATAGTTGATAACTTGTTGTTGTTAATTGTGTGGGAGGCGACTGGGTTCTTTCGAGGCGTGAAGCATAACTAGTTGCTAAAGAATGTAAAGAAATTAAAGAATCCTGTGTGCCTTCACTGGGATGGTTTGGTATGGGGCCAGTTGGACAATCACCGGAAATGTTTGTGCTGCTGAGGAATCATGTGTTACTCTCAATGTTCCATGCGCATAACAGCCGATAATATCTTCTTACTTTGTGGTATCAAACAAATCATCCTCCAGCCAAGGAGTCTCATAAAACGATGCACTGAGAAACTCGTCAGTGTTCCAATGTTACTTCAATGACACTGAGGAGTTTCCTTTTCCGTACTTTACGTTGTGCGCTTGTGTCCTTGGCCAATATCGGGATAAGCGTCTGGTAAGCCTGGAATATTTGCGATCTCTGGTCAAAGGGCCGGGTACAGGAGATGAGACGAGCCCCATGAATATTTCCGGGTTTCCATTGGAAGCGGGCATCATCTGCGAAATCTGCTCCAAAACCGGCTCCAATGGAATGACGTATAGTTCTTGAAAGTAATTGATTCCAATGACATATCCGTATGGCTTCTTCGTAATTGAATCTATTACGAGGGCCCCACTGTCCCCCACAGACATTTGACCTATACACATGCGATTAGCAGCGGCATTAGTAAGTGAGTTGGAAATTAATACTTGAATCTACAAGAGAAACGGCCCAAACCTTGCACAGGGAGCCAAGATTGTTGGAATTGGCGATAAACGAGGGTATGCTGGAAATAGTGCCATAGAGCGGGCCCCGAGATGTGACGACCTGCACATCTCGGCTTTGATATCCCAGACCAGGGACATCGTGCATTGCTAGATCGATTTTATCCGCCTCCCACTGTTCGCTCTTCCCAATCTCTATCAACGCCCAATCCAGATTGGGATCGTTGTTCCACTCCGGTCCTTGAGATCGGCCCCAGACCCGATTAGGGTTGATAACAACTTTGGCTTCAGAAGTATCCATAAAGCCTTCGGATTGGTCATGTGCATTTCCTGGGAGACCCGTGTATTGTCTGATCACTTGAGGTAATTCGTCTTGTTTATCCATGTTATCATATTTCCTAAGTTCAGATAAGTCGTACTCTACAGCTCCAAACCTGAGTATATCCCGATTCCGTTCTTCATCTTCATCTTCGTTTAGAGCATGTGACGTGCCAGCAACAGTCCCCTCATGCTCAGTATCTCTCTCACTGTTTTCGTCATCCTCTTCAAAAGCATGAGCGGTCGTTAAAACAAAAATTGTGTCATCCACATTTGGAAATCTGATGCCGCAGGTAATGGTACAAATCCTATCACCAGCATCATCCGATAGCAATGCTCCAGGAATATACGAATCCTGGATTCGAATGCTGAGACTATCCATTGGACGTCCAAAATAACTGAATTCAGGCCCACTAAACCAGTAGATGTCGAAACATGGATTTGAGCGGTATTGCCGCCGAATCCGCGGGCAACTTAGAAGGTGTATGATCTCCCGGCCTGTCTTCTCATCCGTCTCGGGGTGATATATCAGGATTGAAGGCTTAGCGTTATTAATACTACTGCCGCACATTTTTAACTTATATTCCGTCATAGCTGGGTGCTTAAGAGCCATGGGTCTGTACTCATGAAGATTTTGTTTGAATATATCCATGATAACTGGGAATCGAATTTGGTGACCTATGCTGAGGCATTCATCTGCATGCGGAAAAGCATAGACATAACTGCCACTTTTATTTTTATCCTCACCAGGGATTCTCACGGGATCACGGTACTGATGCTCCAATTGCTGGCCTATTGAATTGACTTCCGTTGTCGAATTCGAAACCGTTATTCCCGCATCTGAGTTAACGCCCTCAGGGGATACGTTCGATTGTACTTTGACAGCAGATGTTGTTGATCCCGTGATAGAAGGCTGCGCTGACGTCAATGTGGCTTGCGAACTAGAGCCATCTCTGAATGGCCGGCTCTTGAACCTTTTGGCAGGTCGGTCGAGGCTTTCACTTCGTGGTCTCTTCTTTTCAGAAGAGTCCAGAGCCACCACTTCCACCGGTGTATGAGATGGTACAGATTTGGCGCCCCAATGTAATTTGAAGAATATATAATCGAATTTTTGAAAATATGGTCTTATTTGCCAGTTCATCTTCGGATAAAACAGCCTGAATTATCGTAATATGTGCAATATTGAGTGACAGCTAGATTAAGCAATATCTGATATTATTAACTACGGACACTCCGTCTACTAAATGTATCTGAAGGCGGGGAAGCAAACTTTCAAAGGCAATCAAAAAAGAGGCGGTGGAGAACTACGGTTCTCCTCACGAGGCTCTGTGATGACTGGCATTAGTATGGATGATCTGTATCTAAACGATTGGTCCAAATATGGTCCTTGTGGCTTGGTTGCAGAAGAGCTATGCATGTCGCGGTAATATTGAATCCATGAGCCAATGAGATTGCAGATGCAACATTTACATGCTTGCAGTCAACCAACATGCAGTTGCATCGAATCCTTCAGCGGCTGTGCGCGATCAAATATCGGTGGGATTGGCGGTGGGATTGGCGGTGGGATTGGCGGTGGGCGCGGCCTACAACAAAACGCCTTATCTTCTTCAAGCCGTTGCATCTCGATCTAGTTATCGTCAAGATATGTATATATTTGGTCTAAACATCCAGTTATATATTTCATCTCCCCCTCATAAGTCACATACGAAGCGGGTACATGATCGAGTCTTCAACTAGCCAAGCAAAAGCGTAAGAGGAATAATAATTAAAATGAAAAGAATAATATAGGGAACTATATCTATGTCTCCTTTTTATATATATAAATCTACCTGGACCTTCCTGTACTTACTTGCATCTCTATATCTGACTTCGCTACTCTCGAGAGGCTTATTAGAATTACAGGGTATCTTTTTTTACATTCTTGGTTATTTGGACATTCGCGATCAATATGAAACTTGACACTCTGAGCTCTTCCCAAGCTACATCCATCGACGATGCTGTTAAAGCTCTTTGCAAAGTAGCCGAGCCCGCCGAGCCTCAGTTTGTGGCCTTTCGCCGATTTTATCAAGAGATAACACATTTTGATCAAATTGGCGACATTTCGATCTCTATCAATAAACCGGGGCTGACATCTCATGCCGATGTCCTTCAGGCAGTTTCCAGGTTAAAATCCCAATACAAAATAACATTGGATGAGTTTCAGAAAGATGCGTTTCCGGATCGTTTGCCTAAGGAGAGAGAAAAAGCGGTAAAAACTACCGTTCAGCTGGCATTTATGATCGACCCTTTTTCAAAAGATGGCTTCCCCATGGCCTACGGAATGGAGAACGATGTTTTCCCAGTTAAATGGCTCCCAGACCAGACTTTTATTCAGTTTTTCAATACCGCCTTTCCCACTGATCCGCTAGGCTTGTGGCACTCTGCGATAAAAAACCGCAGCTTGACCGCGTGGAAGCTCAAACGAAGAGTAGGGATTCAAATATTTCCCACCAACGACCTGGCTCAACATCTGGTGTACAATCCTACGATGAAAACTTTGGCTGTGTTCCATCAAGTAGAGTACCTCAAGGCTCAAATTGGGCTCACGAAGCATAGAAGCCTAGATGAGAGTGCAGAGACTAGTTTTGCCAAGTTAGACCACCCTGTCATGAATATGTAGCCAATAGCTAATTGTGCATACAGTGGGACTTTGCCTCCACAGCTCCTACTTGAGACTCTCTATTCGATCTACTATATACTCATCCCGCTGTCAAATTGCAACAAGTCGCTTAAATTGGCAAAAAAGCTTACACGAGCGAATAACGATATATATTCTACTTTTGATCCTAATCTCCTTGCGAATGATGGCATGATTCGTCAGGGGCTGGGTGCTCTCAAGTTTATATACTGGGCAAAGAGGTTGAGGGTTCTACAAGCGATTTTGAAGCACCCGCCGCCGTCGAACAATATTGTGTCGTGGTTTGAGAGACACACGTCGGAGAGGAATGCAATCACGGTTGCAATCCTCGGTCTGTTTCTTACGGCGCTATTTGGGCTGCTCAGCTTTTTGGTAGGAGTTGCTCAGCTTGTGGTTTCACTAAAACAAAGCAACCTCAATTCTTAGCTCTACTTGCATGTATTAGACACATATGTTCTCTTCTCCCGTCGCTTTCTTCTGCTACTACTGGCATCTTTTATCACTAGTCTGTTTCTATTACCGCAAAAGCTTTCAGCTGTCAATCATCACTCTCATTAACTTCTCATACTATGTCCTCTGGTGGCATTCATGCTCCGCACTGGTGTGGACGTACCTACATGTATCCAACTTTAGTGGCATGTGAATGTGGGCTGACCACTCCTACGAATAGCCAATGCTTATCGACCATTTGATTCCAGAATTAAACCTGTGTTTCATCATTTTGCCATGTACCGTGACTCCAACCGCCTTCCAAGTGCCCGTATTTATTTGTGCTACCCGATTCACGGGCACATCTCCATCTCAGTGAACATAAAGGCTCCTTGTCACCGCCTGCCGGAAATAGCAGGCGGGGTACTGCATCGGCGAGCCACCGCAAATACGAGCTTTGCGATATTGGGAAGAATTGCATGACCCGCGCAGAGAGAGGCATGTGATCAAGTCACTTCCCAGCAGGTCTCACAGCTGCAGAGGCACATGTATGACAGAGGGCCTTGATAGTGAGAACATCGTCGTCACAAGAGTACGTGTAGAGATGATCTTTTTTGAGTAGAGAAAAGTATGGCCACTTGTTGAATCAGTACCTGCGGAACAAGTCCCGTCATATGTCCGGCCATCCGCCGCCGTTTTCAGTCACCGCCCAAATGACTAATGCGCCAACTCCAGCCAAATGCCAGACATCATCTCCATTCTGTAGCCACTTTATTGCCACGACGACCACTTTACCGTCGCACCAACTTGCGCTGCCAGCGACTCACGGGCTCTGGAAAACCCCGAGGCTCCCGCTAAGCCTCCCAGCAACTTGGCTTTGGCTAGTCCCAGGGCTGAACAAATCGCCGCGGTTGGGCCAATAGCGCTAACACCATGACAGACAGCTTGGAGCTAGGCAGAAGCAGGGAGCGAATAAGCAGCTGCAACACCTGCGTCATCATGTGCTGCGTCGAGCTGGCCAAACCTTCACCTTACACCGTCTGACCTCGACTGACTCAAAGCGGAAAAGCGAACAGCAGACGGCTGCTCTGACGGCTCTCGAATCTCTCTCCGTTGGCCTGCTGCTCTGTCTGGCACCTGACTGAAGGCCGAGTCGCTCAGCTGCCCTGACTGGCCGTTTGCCCTAGCCAAGTCGATCGAGGCTGTCGGCTCTCCACACCCGTGGCATATCCTATCAGGAAAGGCGTTGCCTGGCGGGCTGAGCTGCCTGCCTGACCTGGCCCAATAGCTGCTGCGAGGCGAGCTTCACCACCAGGAAGCCACATCACCGCCTCTCTTCTGGAGTGCCCTTGATCTGCCTTGAGGCTCATGCCAGACTGCTAGGCTTGGCTTTATTGCGCATCTTGATTCATCGCTACTCCGTGGACAGACCGTCTATATATACAAGTATTCTCTGACATTACGCTTATGGCGGTTGACAAGGATACCGAGGGGTCCGCGATCAACATTCCCGCTCCCGCAGCTGCCATGGGACTCAACGAAGCCCCCGGAAAGGGCTCTGCAAATTCCCAGGATGTTCATCCATCGGGCAAGAGACCCCATGGTCGAGCGGTGCAGATCCTTCGAGGACTAGCTCTCGCGGTTTACTTCCTTACCTGCTGTGTGACGTACGTTTGCGCTGTGGCCCGCGTTATGAGCTTGAGTAGAATCAATGCTTACTGAGATGCAGTATTGTCGTTTCGCAACTACTTGGGTGTTGGCTATATTTCGTGAACCGCGAGATATACTACGACTATATGTCCATGACCAAGCGGTGGTTTGCCATCGTCGTAACTTGGATGACGCAGATTTGGGGCCCGACAACGATCCGAATCAGCGGCGATGAGTCGGTAGCGGGAGAAATCCGTCCTATGGAAGGTGGTGGAGTCCAATTCAACTTTCCTGAGCGTTTGGTGATGATAGCGAACCACCAGGTAAGAAGCCTTGGAATGCGGTGACATCGACACCTGTCAATTCGCCATTCCCACCTGCAATCTCATTTATACGAGCACACTTGGTTTTGACCTTTTGGTTTTCTTCGAAAATGTTTCAAGAGTGAGCTGACCAGCCTCAACAGATTTATACCGACTGGTTGTACCTCTGGTGGGTTGGCTACGTCAACCGAGCTTCGGCACATGGCCACATCTTCATTATCCTGAAGCAGTCGCTGCAGTACATCCCCATCATTGGCTGGGGCATGACGTTTTACAGCTTCATCTTCATGTCTCGAAAGATGGCAACGGATCAGCCTCGGCTTGCCTATCGACTGGGGAAGCTGAAGCAGACCAGGACGGATCCCAGCGGGAAGCAATACCGCATACCCATGTGGTTGCTGTTGTTCCCCGAAGGCACCAATATTTCCGGAAACGGTCGACGAAAGTCTGCCAGTTGGGCAGAAAAGAAGGGGTGGAAAGATCCTGAGCACGTGCTGCTCCCGCGTAGCACTGGCAGCTTCTTTTGTCTCAACGAACTCAGAGGAACGGTGGAATATGTCTACGACTGCACAGTGGCGTATGAGGGTGTCGGGTAAGTCTCCTGAGATGGTTTGATTCAATCAAGGAAACCGTGATATGCCAAAGATGGCTAACTGGTAATGTCGTAGACGAGGCAAATACGGCGAGAACATCTTCACTCTATCTAGTACCTACCTCCAAGGTCGACCGCCCAAGTCTGTCAACTTCTACTGGCGACGATTCAAGCTCTCAGACATACCTCTCGACGACGCAGACGAATTCGACGCCTGGCTGCGTGCAGAGTGGTATAAAAAGGACGCGCTCATGGAACAGTACCTGACAACAGGACGATTCCCCGCCATGGCTGGATCCAAGGTCGACTTTATTGAAACCAAGGTCCAGACGAAGAGTCCTTTGGAGATTCTGCAGATTTTCTCCGCTGTTGGCATTGCTGGTCTCGTTTGGCGTAATGTGCAGCGATTTGGTGGTGCGGTTGCTGGAAGATTCGGCTTCTTCGTGTAGAGATGGTGCCGTTATCGAATGGACCGTGGCCCGGTTATTCAGCATCTCCGCCTTCAACTTTTTCCTAAGTATTTTCTCGACAGTATGAGGTTTTCATTAGCGTTATCATGGCATGCTTTCAGTTTGGCACGGGTTTCGTCTTTTCTTTTCTTGGACAGTCAACGGGGTGGTAATCAAGCCGGCGAATAATACAGAAGATCAATGCAAGCTTTGGGTGTCTTCTGTTGGTGTGGAGTTTTGAGAAAGGGCATTTCCTTGGGCGAGCCATGAGTTGCCGAGGCATCGTATACCATGGTGAACGGAAGGAATCGGGTTTGACTGGGCTTGGCTTGTTTGACTTCGATTGATTGGAGTCTATTGGATTTAGTACCGCTTCTAAGTGGCAATAGTAGATAATGAAGCATTCATCATTGGACAGTCTGTTGCTCAATCTGTTGATGCCCGAGGAGGATGAAGCCAGGATGAGGGGACAACGGGAGACGGAAGGACCAAGTCGAGCGATGAGTCGCCGCGTCACCAAGCCTCGAAACGCCAGGTTGACTGAATCGCGGATGGAATTGGTTAAGAAGGGCTGGTGACTGAATGCCAAGGATAAATAGTCGCAGCTTGGACTAACCGGAAGGACAAGATCCTTGCGGAGAAGGAATATCAGCAAGAGAGCAGCAAATCGGGGATTTTCTAGCAAGTCTCTTACTGATGTTGGCGCTGGGTTCCAGTTATTTTCATGCAACAGTTTGGAGTAAGTCTTGCTTGAGCTGAAGTTTGTTTGTTGAAGTTGGCTTAGCTCTAGTAAAGGGCGGACAGAAGAACAGGGGGGAGAAGGCGAGCCTCGGCATCTTCAGTGCTTTACTCGCATCTCATTGGATTGGGGGAAGAAAAGAGGGGAAGAAGAAGGTGGCGTTTTTAAGAAGTGCGGAGAGAGTCTGGGGATGTTGTTTTGGTTTTCGGGTGTGGAATGAAGGGGTCTGAGATTGTGGGTGTGCACTGACTCTTGTTGTTTCTCATAGGATGGATGTGATGATGGATGTGGTGATAGTATCAAGATGGGATCAAGATGGATGGCGCAGTTTTGTGTTGCAACATGCAAAATGCAGATGCCAGTACTACATAGCATCTCTCATCCGACGATCCATCAACCGACTCCTTCGCTTCCTGGTGCTACACGGAATCCTACCCATTCCCCTGCACCCCAGCATGAAGCGCCACGCATGCATCGCCAAATCTGACCCAACCTGGACAGAAGCCCAAGACCCTAAATAAAGCATCGCCTCTTTTGTTGCCTTTCTAACGTTGGGATATGCACGAGACTAGCTGTTTAAGCTACGCGGCTAGGGTCCTTAGAGTCTTGTCTAGCTTGCTTCCCCGCGGATGGGCAAACTTCCAAATACGGAGATGATGGCCGGGTTGAGGTTATTGTGACACACAAGATTTTGTTTCGTGGTTTACGACTATAATGCTACTGTATGTTGATAGACAGTTGTCAACGAGATAATGCTTACCGTAATCTTGCAGTCTATGCTTCTGTGGATCGTATATGCTCAGGTACTGCTCACTTATCTGAATGCGAGATATCGTATCTACAGTATTGCCGAGTGCTGATGTCTCACGCTGCCAGACTTGGGCCTCGTAACCCCTGTAGCTCCCCTATTCGAAATCCCCGTCATCCATACCCGGCCGGCAATGCATATCTCAACCAAGACAAAATCTCACCTCTTGCTCACTCTGCATCATAGCCAAATTTGCCCGCCTTTTTGCTAGCGGAAACATGGGTGTACTTTCCCCCGATGCTGGTTGTACCCTTGTCTAAGCATAAAATAGGCTATTACTAGGTACATACCTGGTAGGCCCAGAGCGGCCCAGAATCTGGACCCCACTTGGAAAAGTCTGGGGGAGGAGGCCCGGCTCTTTTTTGTTTTTCTTGGCGAGGACCGGGATGAGGGATGGCTTGCGAGGACGGGCTCTATAGTTACTCCTAGCTGTTGTCTCTGAGGGTGAGGGGAAGCAAAACGGGCTCTCTTCGTTGGCTCGCCACATGGGATAGCTGGGCTGAGCATGGCCGCTAGCACAGGACTCGGAGGAACTAGGGTTGGCAGCTGTAGGCTTGATATGACTCGTCCGCGTGGGATATACTATTAATGCCATGGGCAGTGAGATGCGGAATATGCGCCGAGCTGCTGGGGGGGTTGATCTTGGCAACGCATAGACTCGTACGTATAGGTATATATACGTGTACGTGATTCTCCCTGCCGATCCATTTCGTGTGTCTCTCCGTGTCTCTCGGGCGTGGCAACACGAGTTCCTTTTCAACTACTTTTTTATTTTTCTCATTAGTTTCCCTCATCATCACTACGTCGCTGCCTCTTGCTATTATTCGCAAAGCGCGAGGAATCAGACACAATGGCTGAATCAGAGAAGCCCGGCTTCGAGGAAGCGGCGCTTGATAAGTCCCGTGACTCTGAGAGCAATGCGCAGGGAATCTCCCTTCAAGAGTCGGATTTCGGCTTCACTCCCGAGGAGCAAAAGAATATTATCAAGAGGATTGATAGAAGACTTGTCGTCATTTTAGGCTTCATGTATACAGTGAGTTTGATGGACAGGACAAATCTCGGCTCCGCAAACATCGCGGGAATGTCCAAGGAGCTCGTCCTCATCAACAACCGCTATGTAAGACTTCCCTCAACACCACATCTCACAGAACAAAATGCTCATATAGCACGTATTAGAATATTGCCAATCTCGTCTTTTTTACTACATACATTGTCTTCCAGCCTCCTTCAACTGTTCTTATCCGTAAGATTGGGCCTCGCACCCACCTGGCTGTCATCACGCTGCTCTGGGGCGCCGTCATGATTGGCATGGGCTTTGTCAAGAATTTCGAGCAACTTGCGGCGATGAGAGTAATTCTTGGTGTCCTCGAAGCGGGATTTTTCCCGAGCTGTGTCTACCTTCTTTCGACCTGGTATACACGTTACGAGGTTGGAAGGCGATATTCCATGTTTTATCTCTTGGGCTGCGTCGCCTCGGCCTTTGCCGGTATCCTTGCCTATGGTGTAAGTCATTTAATGTTATGTGTTCATGGAGTATTAATAGAAACTTATAACATCAATAGCTCATGCAACTCAATGGTCGTGAAGGCCTCACCGGCTGGCGCTGGATCTTTATCATCGAAGGCACCCTCACATGCGCCCTCGCCGTCATCGGTTACTGGCTCCTTGTCGACTTTCCCGATTCAAAACGTCTGACATGGAATTTCCTCGGTCAACGCGAGCTTGACTGGGTCGTCCACCGTATTCAGCGCGATCGCGGCGATTCAAAGATACCTCCGTTCAACCTCCGCAAGTTCCTTGGCGCTGGTACTGACTGGAAAATTTGGGTTTACGCATTGTAAGTCTTCTCACCATCACATGTCATAGCCAGGAGGCTAAAAAGGAAACAGGATTTTCGGATTTTCGACCACAATCACTTATTCGCTGGCTTTCACCCTCCCCCTGATTTTAACCCGAAGCCTCAAGTTTTCCGTTGGGGCATCGCAATGTCTTGTTGCTCCACCGTACGCCCTGGCTGGTATTGTGATGCTTCTTGGCGCCTGGGTTGGTGATAAGCTAAAAATGAGAGGCCCCATCATCATCTTCAACATGGTACTCTGCCTCATCGGATTGCCCATTATGGGCTGGGCTCCTCATCCCGGTGTTCGTTATTTCGGCGTCTTTCTTGTCACGGCTGGTGCCAACGCCAATATCCCCGCTACCATGTCACTACAGGCGAACAACGTGCGCGGGCAGTGGAAGCGAGCGTTTTGCAGTGCTACTCTCGTTGGGTTTGGAGGCATTGGAGGCATTGCGGGAAGTCTTGTCTTTCGTGAGCAAGATGCCCAATCCGGTTATAAGCCCGGCCTCTATGCCTCAATAGGATCCTCTCTATTAATTATTATTCTGGTTCTTCTCCTCGATTTTGGCTTTTGGAAAGCAAACACCAAAGCAGACAGAGAAGGCATTTTGCTTGAAGATCATGATGTAAGTTCAGCCAACTGAGGAGAGACAAGCAGCTCGGCTGTTTGTTTTCCTCATATCTCAGAATAAATAACTGACTTGAGCTTAGGAGGATGCTGGACCCGATTTCCGATACACATATTGATCAATCTGAAGGATTTAGGTGTATAGAGATCTCTGTGTATATATAGTTATTATCAGAGTAGTGTAAAAGCCAATACTCACTTATGAACAAGTGGGACACATTGAGACCAATAAAAAATACTGTAATTCCTGCTAGTTCACCTCACCCTATGTCTATGCTGGCATCATGCGCAGGAGAGGGGAAATGGCGCCAGTAGCGCCACAAAGAGAAGAACGAAAGAAACTCTCCTCGCCCAAAAGATCTGTCAGTCTGATGCCCAGGCTAGAAAACAAAAACGGGTAAACTTGGCCAAGCAGGAAGCAAGCAAGGCGCGAAAGGAAGAAGAACTGGTCAAAACG
This sequence comes from Trichoderma virens Gv29-8, assembly GCF_000170995.1. Lineage (NCBI taxonomy): Eukaryota > Fungi > Ascomycota > Sordariomycetes > Hypocreales > Hypocreaceae > Trichoderma > Trichoderma virens. Next base: position 495,842 of record NW_014013666.1, read on the forward strand.
CAAGAAGAGCTGGAAAGAGAGTATCCCTTCGCGAGCAACGGAGTCGTATATATGAAGTGAGAATTAGAGATGCCAAGAAATGGAAAACAAGAACGGTGAGAAAAGGTTAGTGCGACGGTATGAGGCAAGTAAACGGACGGCATCGTTGTATGCGCTGCAGCTTGAGGTGGCAGAAGTGAAGGATGTTCCAAAGAACAATATCTTGATGACTCCTGGTAGAACACGCAAGGCTGAGGGAAGGTTTGAGATATCCAGTGAGGCTTCTCGAACGGACTCAACTGTCAGACAGCTGGCAACAGTAGGCATATGGACTCTCGAGATGCCCATACAGCTGTCAAAGATTGCTTTAGATTTACTCGGTTTCTATGTGTTGTGCCTGTTGCATTATTTCACTTATTTTCAACCCTTCTCACTACTTCTCCCAACATCCCGCCATAGAATCAAGCACTATCAGATAGCTTCAGACCAACAGCGTGAAAACCAGCGCATTAAAGCGACAGTGAACAAAGAGATGCTCACAGACGATGTACATACCACGATCAGACCTATCGCCAGAGGCACCATAATTCCACACAAGGAGACTCAGACAAGCAATGGCGATGATTCGATGCTCATGCAAAGGCAAGTCAAACTAAGATAGTAACGAGTACTCTATTGCTAAGTGTTCTGCTGGGTATTTGCAGGTGCCATGGACTCGTTGGCAAATACGTCATAGCTAGCCGTACGCTATTTTCATTTCCTCCAGGAGGTGAGTGGTAGGAAATATTTCTCTCAGTGCGAGGGATTCTTCGTTATTGATCGGGAAGCGGCTCCAAACCGTCGGCGAAGCCAGTGACTCAATCCTACATGTACATACCTAGGTACCCTGCGGAAGACGGGGTCGAAGGAGACAAACGTATTGCTTCCTCTCCGTTTCCAAAGCGTCAAAGAGGCCGGCTACTCAATCCTATCTCTGAAAATGACAGCCAAGATGACAGCGGCACTTTTCTCTCTCCGCCAGTTAAGGACAGCGTCCGAGATGATGGCAGTGTTATTTTCCCTCCATCCCCTCATAGTGACATACAAGGTTGCATCGCTGTTTTAGCATATCCTTCCCTCAAGCCTCAGCCCAGACTAGAGTTAACCCCATGTAATAGCGAAGTGTAAGGATAAAGCTTGGAGGTCGTGCTTACCATCTATAGGCTCATCCAAGGATATTATTAACAGCAAGACCACCGATTAGATCAAAGTCTTTCTATACGTCTCTCGCACTACATCCAAGGCAGAAGTGGACATCTACGGAGCAAGTTTCCATGGCAATACACATCAGCATTTACTAATAACAAAAGGATTCGCAAACGGAGTTACCCAACATCGTTGATTGACCCTATCACGCTCCAAAATGATATACACCGATCCAGCTGGCAAAATCATTATCTTAAGATGGATGGCCATCGGCAAGAACCTGGAAGAGGTACGAGCATTCTTAAATTATCATGTTGCTACAACGCCATGGCAATGCCATCAGCACCCTTTGGCCCAGTTATGCACATCTAGCTACCCAGCCTGGAGAACTTAGAAAACCAACATTCATTTTGGGTAGGTGCTAGTATATGCATGTATACTCACTGTATACACCGCTATACACCATCGTGGAATATCTAACAGGGAACAAATAACCTAAGCCATCGCTTACAAATTAAGCAACTCGGATGTTCAATCAACATATACACAGCGGATATGATCTTATTCCGCAACCAGTCGAAGAATCCTTCTTAGAAATGGACGTTGGACTAGTTTGGCCAAACATTTTGTGCCACCGCATCGACTTCAACTACAAGATCATGAAGTCACAATTGAAGCGGAATGCTGCATCATGTAAAAAGAAGTGTATTGTATCTAACTATTGGAAAACCCCCCACAACAAAGCTAAGATTATGCATACACCCTCTCTGCATTCACTTTACGTAAAGGGTGGGAAAGGTTAGAAATGTACAGACAAGGCGCAAAAGGTCTTTTCGGCTCAAACACGGAATAGACTGCTCGAGTGTTAAAACGAAATTTGAGGTTCTTAACATTGTTATACTCGCTCTCCTAGTCTACGACTCTCGATAGTCAATGTCTGCATGCTGAAAGTGACGTTCGCGTCAAACGGATTGACATGGTGATTCCTGGGAAAGGTGTAAGGCTGATGAACCCCCTGGTCTGGGCGGGACGGCTGCCAACAAACGCATGGAATATTAGCCAGGTGCGCAGTTCTTGATTTATTTTTTTCGTTTCTTTTTTTATTAAATGGCATCCGATTCACTAACGTCTGAGCATCCTCTCTATTCTCTTGCTCGCCTTCTCCCCGTCTCATGCACTTCAACACGACTTTATAGTCCTTGACGAACGCGATTCTACAGCATCAATACGCACGTCATATCCCTCAAAACGAATGGTATTGCGAGACGATCATGGGCAAAAAACGCTATGATATCTCAACGGTCGAGGTTTCGGACCCTCCCGAGGGATGGACTGAGAGAGATTTGGAGAGAATACAGCTGAAGTACAGGACTTTGCAAAAAGGATACAAAGGTGCTGACGCTATAGACACCATGAACCTGAACTCGGATGAAGAACAAAAATATTGCCAGACCCTGGTCGACGGCGCGTTTCAGCTTCTTCGTCTCCAACCCGCGGACTACCCAGACTGTTTCAAAGCGTGCGTCTCCAAATGCATAGATACGCGTGCCCTCAAAGCACATAAATGGAGTTACTGGGGTGGTTACAAGGATGTGTATGTCAAGATAAAGGGCATCGTGGATGCATCCGAGCAACAGGGCAAGTATCATATTTTGCCGGCTACAAGCGTCGTGGCCTCGATTGTTGTCAAGTGTCTTCGAATGATTGACACGGATGGCACGGATGCTCTTACACAGCAAATGATCAAATACAAGGTCTTCGAGTTTGCGCACGCATCAGTCAAGTACTTCAAAGAGGGTGGAAACATGATTATGCCGACCAAGCACGCTTTGCCGAACTGGAAGCCCAAAGATAAGAGCCAAATAGCGGACAAGGACAAGGCTGGAATCCCTGATGACTACAATGAGATGGCTATTACCCAATCAATCTCGCGTACATCCGTTGAGGTGGATGGCACCAAGAAACAGGCTGGTATTATGCTTGAGAGCGAGCCGTCCGAGACGCCTTTCTACAGGCCCCGGGAAGCTACACCATGGCCGACGGCAATCACGGCAAGTAAGAATATTACCAGGGCGCAGGCAATGCAAGTGATCACACCCTATTGCAGCAAGATACAGAAGGAGATTTGGTCATCAGCGGTCAACGATGAGTTTGCAGCAGTTCTCAGCAGGGAGATAGTCATAGTATTGCCCAACACGTACAAGAAATGGCTGAAAACATGGAGTAGGCAAGCAGGGAAACCAGAAATCGAGCTGTGGGTGAAAGAGGCTACCGAAGACCTGGAGACGTACGAATGGGACGAGCCGCAACTGGTACAGAGACAGCCTCAGTTGTCGGCCAGAGAGCCAATCTTCATGATCATCGACGAACTCGAAGAAATGCAACATAATGAAAACGTCAAGGGTAGCGAGGTGCATCGCAAGCTTCGTGACGGAACAGCCATGATCCGCCGTTATATTTTAAGAATGGAGGAGAAGTGGAAGGCAAGGGCGTACGCCGATGTCCACAAGGAACTATATGATGGGCAAATAGCCATCCAGACCGAATTAAGTTCCATCCGTCGCTTACTAGAAGAAAACAAGGATCGACGTCACCGGAAGAGAGGCTACTCTCACGTCAGCAACATGGTGGACGATGCAGAGGCACAGGCGAATGACAACAATGCGGAAGCAAAGGTACCAGATGCCATGGACGAGGACATGGAGGACTAGTATAGTAAGCCGACGATATTTTGTCCCATGTCATGGGTTCGTTAGTATGGATTTGCGAGATGGGAATCTCTATGAGGTTTGGTTTAAGGCATGGATAGTTATGACGGGACGGCAATCGGGCCGATGAAAAGTTTGTGTTTTTTTCCCTGTAAGGTGGCAGTGATTGCACCATCAACTAGGTGAGTTGAGTAGTAGTTAGTATGACGTATAGATCTCATTTATGAGCCTCTCTTAGTCAGTCGTCCTTAAGGACCTGTTAGTTATAGTACATTTCAGTTGATCCATCAGCCTCATTGTCCCATCTATCAGTCGCTCAGTGAGAATCAACATCTCCATGCCATTTCTGTGTATAAGAGACATCTTTAGAAACTTATATTATAGGATAAGATAGAGCAACGTGGTACACAGTTGTGACCTTTAAGATATCGCGGACTGATGGCCGTGAAGATCATTGATTCGCTCGTGTTACTTGAGGCTTACGATGTAGGTGATTCACCCCTCTGATGAGTGAGATGTCAACGAACTTGTAATGGCACATAAGAGGATACTGAAGATGATTTGGGGTGTAGTTTATGTTGAAACTGGAGGATTATAGGTGAATCAATGTCTACGTGTATACGAAAGTAACAAAGTATTTGTGATGTTGCAAACATTTGTTCATCATCAAGAACACAACAGTGACTATGAATGAAACTCTACAATATATTATCCACCACATCTCTACCCTCTCAAATGTCACGAAGAAGCCCAACTCCCTCCTAGTAATTGTTAAAAATCTCCAAAATGCTTCCCAATCACCTCTGGCCAATCCTCTTCTTTGTCTGTCTCCTCATATCCATCGCCATCCTCGCTTGTCTCACATTTACAGTCTTCAGCATCATCCTAGACCGCCGTAACTCCACTCGAGAGGATTCTCCCGCTGAAAGATATTACACCTTTGAAGGATCTGTCAACGGGGCATTTGAAGATGATGTACCGAGGAGGGCCGCTGGAATGTTTGGCATTCCGCAGAAATTCCTAAAACAAAGGGGCAATGTTCCGGCTACAAGCACGAGAAGAGACTCTCGCCACAACCAACCTGCTGGAAGTTCCCACGATCATAGGAGACGAGCGTCGAAACCTTTAAGGACGCCAGCGCGAAGAGCTATGTTCAATACGCAGCATGGTGGTACTTTGCACGCCGAGGGCGTTCCAGAACATGGGAGTTTTACCCCGAGAACGCTTTCGGTAGCGGGGAGCCAAGGAGGAGATTATGGAGATGATATAACATCTGTCGCGTCGAGTTTGGTTGCGCACGCACCAGTGAGAGAGAGGAGCAAAAGGAACGAGGCAAAGGAGAATCATAAACGCACGGGGAGAGATGATTTCTTATTCAACATGTCAATCTGAGAAAGAGAGTATGATAGCAATGCTAAGAATTATATAGTCTGTGTAATCTACTCTATATTAGTTATTAAGTCCAAAGGACCCCTCGATCTTGTCCTTGTATTCCAAAACCTTTTCCATTTTCTTCTCCACACAATGCACCCAAGTTTCAAGGAATTACGATAGATTGTGCCGCAATCTGACCATAACGGTTTCGCAATTCAAGGCGCTGCAAGATTACCTCCTTGGCTGGTCCTGCATATGCTGGCGTCTCTTGTTAGCTCTTAGCCTTGTTTGTGGTGGTCAAATTTCCAGTTGCACCTACGGAGTGTATCCTAAATAATATGTTTCGGGGCTTTCCTATGTGAGTGTCGTCGATATACAATTGCAATCATTGTCCCGGATAATTTGGATTAAGTCGCTTGTAGTCTACCTTCATTTACCTCTTGATCCATCCGCAGTCGATTGTTCAAGAAGTTTGCAACAATGGTTGCTGAGAGCAATCCTGCAGCTGGACATAATCTAAGGAAACAGATATGGGTCTGTGTAGCGCCATTATACAACAGCAGCCGCGGCAGAGATAGAGATTGATCTCAGTCGCTTATTGGAGGGATTTATGGCGTATTTCTAAGTCCAGCATTCGCTCTCGTCTTTTGGGGCGTTGAGAGTGTCACTTTATGTAGACGTATTGTGATACACCAGAGTCCTCGTTCTCTCACATAAACGTCTCAGACATGAACGGTCGACGGAGGACTGCGTATCTGCAACGTCGCTAGCGTAAGGGTTACCAGCGACCCGTCTTGAAACAAGGATCGATATCTTCTTGGACATGAAAACAACTATTTATCTTTACTAGACTCGCTCGCAGAGCTTGAGATGCTTACGGCCTTGTTGCGTCTGGATTTGAGCTGTTAAATGTTCTACCACCATCTATTGGTGTTCTTCGCTGTTCTGGAGCCTTGTGCGGTTGCATGGCCCGTGAGATGCATTCATGAGGGAGTATATTGCTTGGCTGCTATTGTCCTGTCCCACGTTAGGCATGTTCGCGGTCGTGGCGAGCGTCATGTTCCCTTTTGCTTTCTTCCTTGGGGTACCGCAGGGGTAAACCCATCGCTATCCCATATAGCCGTTTGGATATGGACCAGAGTGATGACATGGTATTTGCTTAAGTCAGCCGTTGCGCCTACTTCGCGCAGCAGGCGGCGATTCGCGTGTAATGGGATTCGCGGGCCAAGCGCTAGCAGCAGGTTTGGGTTCTTCAACCTTGGGAGTGCTTCTTCTGACGACGGTGAGTAGCCAGATGGATCGGCTACCATAAGGCCAAACTGGTAGATGCGGGTCGAGAACTTGTTCGGTGACTGCATCTGGAGCTGTTTATATGAATACTTGAATTATTTATTATTGTCGTCGTCATCGTGATGGTCGTTTTCTGTTGACGCTATGGCTTACCAGGACATGTGAGCTTTGGAATCCTGGTAAACATACCTGGAGGAACAGTAGCTGGTCAGTTTGCTAGAAGAGAATCAATAGGTGATTGATGCAAGGACGACTATATCATACCTGAGCACCTGCGGAGGCGACGTCAGCTTTATATACCTACTTTAGATCAACCTCTTAAAAATCATTTTGAAAATAAGGTAGACAAAGTTCAAAAAAGGAGAAGCTACAAAACGTTCATGTCTCACATACCTGATGTTCCTTGTATCCCCCAACACTTTTCTTACAATAGACTACCTAATCAACGAAGATTTCTCGGGGATAGGATACAGATGTTCCTTGCAACGGCGACATTGCCAACCAAAAGATCCCTCGACTTGCCGCCGAGGCTGATCCCCAGGGAACACGCACCTTAGGTGTGCTCACCAAGCCCGATCTCGCCATCGAGAATGCAACCAAGGCGGTCATCTGTGATCTAGTCAACGGCAAGCGGTGAGATTTACACTTTGGCTCCTGTGTATTCAAGAATTTAGCGATGATGATACAGCTGGTAGCTTGAATAGTCAACAGAACAGGAACTCCCTCTGTTTGGACAAGCTTCATGGAGCACACTACCTTCTGACAGATCGGGTATCCCGGCACTTCGTATCCGCATAAACATCTCTCGGTGGACTTCAAATACACCTCTCACGCCTCGAGACCTGACGTAACGTGGCCAACTGGATAGGAGAGCTCTTGATTCGAGAGGTAGGTGGTGAATAACTAACAAGGCGTAAAAAGGAGTGAGCAAAAATATGCGGTCCTGCCAACTGGTGCTTCAGAAGAGAATAAAAGGAGAGGACAAAGCTCACCGGTTGCAGTAGTACGCGGCAAAACAACAAGCTGAGATAAAGAATTGTAGAACTATCAGGGAGTGGCAATAGAGGCGAACGGAAGATGAACAAAGGAATATCGAGGTAGATAGGTCAGCGGCCAGGGGGCATGTTAACATCAAGGGATGGGTCGAGTGGGACAAACCTCAAATGCCATGGCTGTGCAGACAAGCTAATGCTTCCATAATTGTCTCATGTCTTCCTCAAGGGTAGAGATTGTGCCCACAGAATTTGGAGTGAATACGATGCTTTTGATGTTCTTCTTCATGTGCTTTTCAATGTCTTCTCAAATAGAGGCGATTATCACAAACCCATTTCGAAGAACTCTTTCAGCTCACCAGTCCGCGCAGCATAGCAGTTGTCAAAGAGGGTACGCGAGCATCTCTCGTCATTCGTGAGCCCCTCATTGTGGTCATCATCACGACCAAGGTCGTAGCCACTGGAGCAATGTTCGGGTAGGTTTCGTCGATCTGAGTGAACACCGCGAGGGCAGTAGAGTGGAGGAGGCGATGGGGAACGCGAGTGTCGTCCGATGGTAATCGCCGTCGCTTTGGCGATGTGACTTTTTGGCAAACAGAGACGGGTTTTTGGCAATGCTAGCAGAACTGAGGATCAGAGAACGAGCGAGTAAGTACCTGGGCTCAAAAGTACCATGGACAGGTAAGTTGGAATGAATGAGAACATAACAACAGGTGGGGCGGGGTCGCAATCTACAGGTACCTATGTAATTCAGAACAGCGGGATTAAATTGGCCAACAGGGCTGCGTACGCGTATCGAGCAGATGCCAAACTTCGATTGCGGAATTGCTATATGGACAAAAGGGGGCCAGTCGGAAGTGGATTTGACAAATGCGTTGTTGCGGAATACATTTGCACTCGATTGTGTCAAAATTGGTACGTTTCGCCCTATTAGCTGAACCACACGCTCTTCAACTCTAACTGCACGAGAGAGGTCGAGATGTTCTTGGTCGATCCCCGGCCCCGAGGAAAATGTGAGGCATTCATTTTGGGCTAATACTCACCTTGGATCTTCCCACAATGCTGCTACGAATGTTTTACAAGACCATTATCGGCTTAAAGGCTTTGAAGGCTCGTCCTCATCGGGCTGGTCGCAAAGCGCCGGATCATAGCAAGAATGTAAACGGGACGGAATATGAAAAAGACAGTCCCTGGAGCTCTATGACAGGGAGTTTTCTCGATAGATGGTTGACCATGGAGTTCCCTCGTAAACTTTGGACTCTTTTAATCACTTTGCGCGCTTCAAGCAGAACGACAACGTTGAGGTCGTTAAACGCCTTCTCAGTGCGCACAAGGATCTGGCGAAGTTCGAACTCGCGCAGCTTAGAACCCCCGAATACGGCGAGAAAAGAGACAAAGAAGGCTACATGGCTAACGGCTGTTTTACAAGCGCCACCTTCCTACGGAAATGAGTCTACTTTCGCATCTCCCTATGCTCGTACAGAGCACAGGTCTGTGTTTTGCCTTAGGACACGTAGGTCTTGTGGCATGTAGCACGCCAGGCGCGTACATAACAGCGGTGAATAGCGGGCACAGGTTGCGGATTCTACCGTGGACAAGTATGTAGCACACGAGATGCTGTAGGGCTAGGTACATAACAGCGCCCGGTGAATGCATGTAGGGGCGGGCACAGGCTGCGGATTATAGCACACAGGGTGCCTACATCAAGGCGGTGAATAGCGGGCACGCCCAGTATTAGCCTCATCATGGCCTGCCCGTTCAATATTACAGTGGAGGTACCTATCTATATGTGGCATGCACCTATAGTATGTACCTAGGTACCTAATCGACCCCGCCCAATTATGCCAGCGCACAAGGCTACCTACAGATGTCTGGTACTTTGCCGTCGCCCAAGTGAATCAAGTGCCCTGAAAAATTCACTTGACGATGGATGTCATACAGCACGGTAATTTGTCTACCTACCGTGCTGTATTTAATCAGCACAGATCCCACCAGCGAAAGGAACCCTTGAACTTGAATATCCATTCCATCCTACCACTCTTACCACTCACCATTCATACCATGTAGAGACTGCCTCATCGACGCCAGAAGTGCTGCCCAAGGAGGTTATTTCCCCTCCAACTGCTCGATTCATCCTTACAAACTCCAGAACGGGAATCGCTAATCAGATCGTCGCAGTGCGCATCAACGCCTCTTTAGGCAGCCTCTTTCGCCGCCTCGCCTTCAACACACACGGATTACATGTCAGCTTGGGCAAGCCTGACGTTTATCCACACCCGATCACGATCGCCAGTATGATTCGGTGTGCCCCCCTTCCCCCCAAAAAGGGAGCTCCTTCAGAGCTATCTGTTTGATCATCAGATCATGCCATTGTGTTGACATTCTGCATGGGTAAGTTTTACTCAGTCGCATCCTCTCATAAGGGGTTTTAACCTTGTTTACAGAGCGTACTAGCATTTGACCATGCAACGACTATGCAATCAGCCAATCCAGCTGGCTTGATCACACCTGATGAGGTGAACGAATTGAATGAAACCCAATGCACGACGACGCTGCGTGGCCTGTGTGAGAGACGCTCCATCCATCAAAACTGCGCAATCATGTTCTGACAGATACTGCTATAGATATATGGTATAGTTATTCAATGCGGCAAGAAACGATGAATCTCTCCCCCATTCAACGCGATGGCAAAGTTTTCTCTCTACAGAACAAATCAGAGAGTACAAAGCACCCTGGACGACGTGCTCTCCTTCGTCAACCAACAAACGGACACTACAAGACATCGATAGTGTTATTACAACACTTAAATTATTTGTAAGGATCCATTTAATGAGGATGACGAACAGTGCACTTTCGTTGACACGACTGACTCGAGACTCGCCTCAACCCAGAACGGATGATACGCTGTTCGGCTTCTACGAATCCACACCGACCCCTACCTCCGCCTCTCGTTGATTAGCGACACCTTCTGTTGATCATTGGGCACCGGAACCTTTGTCAGTTTTTCACTGTTGGTTTCCCTCCCGATATGAATCACAACTCTACAGACACAATATTAAACGGGAGACTGGCTACCCGTTGTACTAGCCAACTACTCTTTTTCTTCTTCTGTTCCTTCTTGTACCTTCTTTTTTTTTTTCCTTCCGTTTCTTCCATTACCAACAACAACTGTCATGGAATCAATCTGCCTTACAGAACGATGCACGCCATGTACCAATACCTCGCATCACTACCAGGCGTAATCACATGGGAAGCATGGAGATGGATGAATATATCATCAGTTGCTTGCGCATAAACCACCCACAAGGGATTAATGATGCCTTCACCTATGCATCTCACCTCTCCGTTCGTCTCTCTCTCTCCTACGGCCCATCGAACTCACAAAGATGAACGATCAGACGGGCCAAGAGACTCGCCATTTTTCTTTCGTCCTAACGAAACTGCAACATTCACTGTTTGAGCGAGCCTCTTTACTCAAGAGTGAATTGCCCATTAAATCATCATCAGTTGGTTGTGCTCGAACCACCCACATGACAATCACAATGGCTTCGCCTCCGGCTCTCACCTCTCCGTTCCTCTCTCGCCCATAGCCCATCGAGCTCTACAAAGATGGACGATCAGACGGGCCAAGAGACTCGCCATTTTTCTTTCTTTCTATCCACCCCGCAAAACTTACTTTCTACTTGAGCCTCTTTACTCAGGAACGAATTGCCCAACTTCTACCGGAAACACACGCACCTTTTGCTCTGGCGAACCCGCAAGCCTCACTATCAGCACGACGAATTCGGACTTCAGTCAGTGGTTGAGATACCTAATCATCAACTAAGGTCTAGCTTCTGAATTTCGACTTGGCAGCAACTCAGCACTATCTGAATCTTCTTCCCTTTCGTTATATCCAATCTGCAACAGTTACTTTTGAGCGAGCCTCATTTCTCAAAAGTCATCTTGCACCAATTTTACTAGACAACTTCGAACACTTTGCGAGCCCCGAATACCTTTGGTACGCAAGTTCAATCATTAATTAAGGTCTAGCTTTTCTATTTCGACTTGGCAGCAACCCAGCAGCCCAAAATACACCTGAATCTTCTTTTTCCCACCCGCGCCATCGAACCTACCACAGTCACTTTCTAAGCGAGTCTCATTTCTCAAAAGTGAATTGCACATTGAATCATCCTCAGTTGCTTGTGCATGGACCACTAGCAAGAAAATCACAATACCCTCCTTCACGTAGGTACGCCTCGCACCTTTCCGTTCTTCTCTCTCCCACAACCTATCCAAACCTGCAAAGATGGATGACAGGACCGACCAATAAACGCGGCAGCTGATCGTCAATTTGCAGATCCAAGATGTCGAGTTGCTCATCAAAGGAAAGAATCGTCTGGGTGACACGCCTCCCGACCGTAAAGCAGCAGCAATGATCTACCAGCGCGAGCTACGCAACCTGGCAAAGCTATACTTATATCGCAACGTGTGCGAGCAGTTTGTATCGGCCTAGCATACGATTACAAGTCTCGAGCCGCGGCCGAATCTTCATCCAAACAAGAAAAGCAAATCAACGAATTAACAGTAGCTACCGAAGCCAATCCTGCGGAAGAAGCCGCTCACACCAGTAAAGAGAAGGATATGAACCAGGACAATGAAGTCAGCCAACTCAATGAATACAATCTAGAAACAGAAAGCAGTGAAACCAGCAAGCCATAATCGTCGACGAACCAAGTGAAACCAACGAACGAAACTGTGTTGCCCGCATGGAAGAAACTCTTCTCATTCAGGCTCTGATGGGACTATGCTCTCATATTTACTGCCACGGATGCTTTGAGGAATTTTTTGAATTAGCCATGTTCAACGAATATACTTTTCCTCCTCGATGTTGTGGCCAGACCATTCCCCTCAGCCTTTGTCAAGATATTCTCTCTACCGAACAAATCAGCAAGTATGAAACAAAGACGCCAGAGTACAACACAAAGAACCGAACCTACGGTTATCTGCCCGACTTCTCAGCGTTTATCCCCCTCGCTCATCCACGGAGATGCTGGAACATGTGAGAAGTGCGAGCGCAAGACTTGCATAATTTGCAAGGCCCATCTCACGAAGACGAATGCCCAGAGGACGAAGCCACCGAAGCAGTTTTCCAACACAAAGAACCGAACCTACTGTTATCTACCCAACTGCTCAGCGTTTATCCTCCCACCACTCATTCACAGAGAAACTAGAACATGTGAGAAGTGTGACTGCAAGATTTGCATAACTTGCAATGGCCCGGTGCAACACGCAAGAAATATCGAAGTGGATACAAAACAAACGGAGAGCAAACGGGCTCTTCCTCTTCAGAATAAACTCGCCAATTCTGCCCTACATTGCCTTCTCCCATTCTTCGGCGTTTCAACTCCTCTTCTTTTGGTGACACAACTTCTGTTGCGGAAGAGCATCCTTCACCATGAATTCATCTTCCACCAACTAAAGTCGGGTCAGGGACTTGGAAACGGATCACTCTTGAGAAATAAGGCCCGCAGACCAATTTGACCAATGACAAGCTGCACGAGATGACCATCAGCCTCTCGATAGAGAGCTTTCTGAAATCGAGTGCCACGAGCTGTCGCTATATCATGGATGATGAACTTGTTCCATCCCTCAGACGGCTTGCAAAAATTGGTTCCCTATACGATGCAAGAAGGGCAGCCTGGTTTCTGAGAAGAATCACAACGTCAGCCATGTCAATTAACATCACGTGGAAGAAGATCCAGATCGGTCACACACTCGAGATTAATATCAACATATCGATGCGTACAGGCTAAAGTAACGATGCATGATCAATTATCGATCCTGCCTCTGGTGAGAATATCATGGTGCAAATCAATATAGGAAGAGGTAAGAATGTGGCCAGATCATCGTGCTTGAAACTTTGCACTAATCCATGCGCTCTAGGTGAAAAACCACGTATCTTGACCGGGACCCCAATCATACAAGCAAACGGCGGCGATATCTCCCGTATCATCGCCGCGAAGTCCCTCATAATGAAGACGGCCAACAGAAGACCTTCAGATCCGGTGGTCTTGTTCGAAGAAAAGTTGTCAGACGACCATGACGGACAATATACTTGAGCAATACGACAACCTGTATCAGTACAAATTCAAGGTCTTGGTCTTAACAAGCCATGAGCATATGTGGTCGGGGCATCCCAAAGGGCCTTATGTAGCCAAATATGATGCACTCACCATTGGGTGGTTTTGTTGGGAGAGAAGTGTATCACCACAAGCCATTCTGTGGTTGGGAATGAGTTGGACAGAAGAAGCGCATCTATCCTTGCAGTGGTCTGTTAAACGATTATATCTAGAAATAAAAAAAAATTCAATTCACACTCTAATATTGTTCTTACGCTGGTAAATATGGATGTACCTAAGGTAGCGTAGAGCTGGCATCCTTCGTGACATATCTTCCAAGACGGTCGCCGTCCAGCCCTCTCTGGTGGTCGCAGTCGTCCTCCTACATTCGCTAAATAAGCGCGCTACGGTCGACGTGGTCCGTGTTACGAAGCTCCCATCCAGGCCCCCAGGTCCTCCGTTCTCTGCGGTCGTTCCAGGGCTTTCCCTCCTCGCGGTCTCCGTCGCTGTAGCGGTTCTCTCAGTACGTCTGGGTCTACCTTCTACCGTTATATGACCCCACTTGCAATTCTCCGAGGGCGTTCTTAACTCTTTGCAGTTGGGTTTGGTTCTGAGCCACGTCGTCCCGTCGCATCTTCCAATCTCGCTTGGCCGCACATTCTCTCGGCGTGGGCTGGGCCTTCACCACATCTATGGCGATCTGATGACGATTAACGTATCCAATTAGTTCGGCTAGGTGCATCCACTTTCACAATGTCGGAGGGCCTTTGCGCCCTCATCTATTTCCCCGGCTTCATTGTACAGTGACGGTAGTATTTATGGACCAAAGCTGGAATAAATTACCGCCTCTTGAACTTGGTGCATTTCTTTCCTCGGCGTTCGCAAACTTTTGTAACTTAGATGGAAACATGGAGATTCCAATACGAACCATGGTTCTCTTCTCAACATCGTCAATAGTTGTCACTGATCCCAGTTGCTCCTCATGCTGATTTGCATAATAACTCTCAGCGCGTTTTGAGCACTTGCACCTCGCAATGCCAATGCAATATGCATACCGCCGTCTTCGCTCAACCAAGCTCTGCGCTAGCATCTCCCCAGGACCTATATTCTATCTCTAAAAGTATTTTCAATTGGGCCAAAACTTTCATTGTTTGGATACAGCCTTGGCGCTGGAATCTTATACGCATGCCTCATGGTGTCAACAGAGCGCGGGAAGTATTCATAATCCACTAGATTATCTCTCGGTGGGGAATGGGAAAATACCAGGCAGAAAACCTCTAATCTATCATCTAACTACCTACCTACCTAGGTATGGGGAAAGCAGGTCTACAATCTACCTACATAGCCAGCCAGAAATTGGCAGCAGCGGCTTTCCGGCGTTGTGGCAGCTACAGTAGTAGCAGCCTTGGAACTGTATTGTATAGCGCAACAGCTGGGCCATCAAGTTATGGCCCGCTCTAGGAGGTGCCTACTAAGCGAGCAACTGCGTTTGCCAATACATCACGAGAGAGAAGCACGTGCCGTGCCACGAGCTCGTGGTGGATAGTTTTGGCGAGCAGATCGTCCTCGAGGAAGCACTCAATCTTGGCGACGTTCTCGACGCTGTCGCTAGATAGCGGCATTTAGGTGACCATGATGCCCGTCTTGCGGTTGTTGGAGATTGCGCATTTGCAAACTGGCGGATCTGGCGGACGCCGAGCTGCTTGTCTGCCAGAAACTTGACCCAGAAGGGGCCGCAGCTGGGCACGAGGTCCGTGTTCGAGGCTGTGGCGGGAGGGAGACCCCTTAACGAAGCGTCGCTAATCCCTCTCGAAAGCTGTCAAGGCCGTTCCCGGCAAGATGGGTATAGACTTGACCAGCGCATTGAGGACGAGTGCGGCTTCTGAAAGAGTGAGGGTATCGACGTGCTGGAATTCTCCTGGGTTCGGGGTTGCAGACGCGGTGTTTTTGCGGAGCATAGAGTCGCTGGGACGGATGGAGAATTCGAGTTTGGTGCGGAGGAAGGTCGAGTAGAAAACTAGCGCCTGACAACGCGCAGGCTTCTCAGAAGTTAGCATCGCAAACGTTGCTTCGATAGCTGTCTTAGTAGATTCATGTTTCTTTGACGATTTCCGGATATAAAGGTATCAAAGGTTCTATTTTCTGACGTTATTTGAAGGAATCGTAGAAGGCCGAGAAATGAGCGTGACGCGACTATGTCAAAATGGTCGTACGGCTTTTGTCCCTACCTAGGTACACTATATTCGTCACTACTAGGTATGTTACCTAACCTATAGATTAGATACCTAGGTAGTTTCGTCACTAGCTACCTTAGTACCTAGTACGTTCGAACATGGTCTGAGCGAGAAACTCTCTTGGTACTTCTAGCGCCCAATAGACCTGCTTCTCGGAGTGACATGTGCGAAGGCTGATGGCGGTGACATTATGACAAAGAAAGAAGATTATAATGCACAGGTGATTGGGAAACATTCATGCCGGGTCTCGGTGAATGCAGATATCGCTGTATGGTTGATGCATTAGAGATTGTGGCGGCTGCTTTATTGTCGAAAAAATGAAGAAAAAAAATCTATATTGCTTCTAAATGTTTGTTGTTCATTCACATAACAGGGAAATCAGGCGCAGGATCGTGAATATTACTACCTAATGCAAGCCGGCGATTCCATCAGGTCACTTCAGCCATTTACCTAACCTAGAGGGCTGCTTTTCGCATGGGCTAGACAAATCTACCCTGCGTGCACAGCTTCCCAATATCCAGTTTCGAGAGCATTTCCTTATATGACACTACTTAACACAAGGAAGATATCGAAATCGCCGTCCCTTTCTCTCCGCAACTTTTTGATCTTGTGTTGAAGATGGATGCCCGTGCTTGATGTCCTTCCAGGAACCATTTTGACAGCAGACAACGAGTACCCCTACTTGCCCTACTGTAGTGCCGAGGTGGCAAGGGTGGGAAGGCTTGCAGTCGTCACCTTGGCGTCATTACATTATCTTGCCTTAGTCTCGACTGCCTACGATCGGCACATTCTATAAACTGCCGTGTTCAAATTTCTGATAGGTGAAGGAAACGATACAAAATTTCACTCATTTACCAAGTGGTTGCACATTTTTGCGATCCTGGAGATAAGATTGAAGATCGCGCGTCATCGGGGGTCCCACAATTTTGACGGATGGCTTATCGCGATCATGTCCACATCTGCCCTGTGAAAAAAAGAGACATCTACGTGTATATACTGTATCCAATATGGGTCGTTCTGACGGTTTGGACGAGTACTAAAGGCTCGACGACGATGCGACAGCCCAGCCTTGGCAAGGTTGGTAGAGTTGGTTTCTATGATGATGAAACCATCATCCAATATTCATTGGCGTGTCTGTTTGATCGTCGAATAAGGTAATATTGGACTTTACATCCGGCATTAGGCCATCTGAGCGGTAAAGTAGGTACCTTTGTACTAGTACAAGTACTGAAGGAAAAAGCTGTCAATGTCACACGATTTATTCCGAATACATACAAGGCTCGATTCGCTGGTGGATCAGATCTACCACTACCAGGTACTAGTTCAACAATGCCCGCTTGATGGCATCGAGCTAACTCCGTACTTCGTTACGAGTACCGGTTTAGGAATGGGTCAACCAGCTGGAGCGCTGTAATAGTACGTATGGCACATAGGTAGGTATGTTACCTCATGGGGTAATTGCTGATGTTGGCTTGTTACGCTTGAATGCAGCTCACTGACCAAAATCGCGGCATGAACATTAGGCCCTAAATGACTTCGGCGTTTAGAAGCTGGCCGTTTCCACCCCAACTTAAAAACCTCCAGCTGCTTTGCACTTACTTGTAGGTGCTTGACAACCTTGCTGTGATCATTTGAACACCCAGTGTGTAACTAGAGGTATGACAAAGCGGCCGTACGTATCACGTGTGCCCAATGTGACCCACCTTTGGAACATTTCCTCCACCCAGGGTGGTCCTTTTTTTCGTTGTTTTTGCTCGTTATCTAATAGTTCAATGATTTTTCTGGCTACGTAGTCAGGCTTTCGATGATGAAGTGGGAGCAGAGCTCACGTTGTATGCCCCTCTCATTCCTCCTGTTCTTCATTGATCCCTTATATGGCAGGTTTCGCGTGAGTACTACTTGATATTTGTTGAGAAAATGTTGCAAAGCTAATAACCGCCTTTCAGCCCCACCATCTTCGCCAACTTTCGAATTTGTTACGCCTAAATAGTCGCCGCTCTGAATGCGTGAGAAATGCGTGAGCAAAACGTCACCTCTCAGGGCTGAGCAGCCTGATCGGCATCTCTATCACAGACGACGACATCCGACTCTCACCTTGAGCGCAGTCTTCAACCGTGTGTTCCTACGGGTCCTCTGGGGCACACCTCAATTTTCTCGCCAACATCTTTTCTCGCGAAGCTGAATGTAGAGCTCTTCTCTAACAACACCTCACACGAATTACCTCTTCAAACACCAGCGCAACTCTAGCAAGCGCTTGCGTCGACAGAAGACTACTCAGAAGACACATTCCCCAGCTGAAAAAAATGCATTTATCAGACACTGTGGGCTCGCGGCTTCTTAGAACCTCTGATGGAACTGATAATCATCATGAGAATATTCGCAACCTCCCAATCACAGCCCTGCCATACAAGCCACAGGCCTCCTACAAGCCACCAAATGCCGGCAATTGTAGAGGATGGCATCGCTGCAGCGCTCCAAAGAGGGCTTATCTTTGCACTATTGGTACACGACAAGATGATTACCCACGCTGCATTATGGAAAAGCCAGATGGCGGTTGCAAAATCAGTGCTACAGGAGTTCGCACTTACCCGAGAAGCGGTTGATTCTACATGAGAGATCAAGCAAGGCCTATTGTCCATGAGAACGATGGGGAGTATTTCAACAATAAGGCCACGCTAATGAGCGCGCAGTGTTGAGCAAGTCAAAGACACCGTCATCCGACACCCCAAGTGAGAATGGCCTGCTTCTCTCCGTCTTCCCGCCATTAGTCAAGACACAAAAAAAGTCCACAGATCATTGTTCCAAGTTTCTCGAGTTGCAAGGTTACAGAGCTGGCCTGATAGGAGGGTCTCAGAGACATCAGCCACCTCAGGAGGCTGCACACATATAGGCTCTCTACGCTGAAGATACTGCCCTGATTAGATCTAATACGAAGGCAAATGAAATCGGACACCAAATTTCTTGGCGGTTGGCCTTCCACGACGGCGTGATCGACGCCGCTTGATCTGTGCTTCAAGCTGCTTTTTGGCTGAACCTAACTCCGCCGAGCAAGATCTACCTCGCGACCGCGATAATTGTCAAAACCACAGATGGCGTTGCTGCTGGAATCACGGCGCTCTCACCTAAGGGAAAGACGTGATGTGGCAAAGATGTTCAAGCCTCTCATCCATGGGACATAGCAACGGTGTCTAAAGAGACTCAAAGAGCTATGATAACGATTCTTCAGTTCAAACTCGCAAAAGGCAAAGAAAACAAAGCACAGATTCAGCCGGCTAAATACTACATTTCCAGAAATCATGGACGCCGCTTTCATTGAGCAGTTGATGCCAAGATTCCTATGACAGCGTACATCGGTCAAATGGAATGACTGATTACTACTGACGGGGAAACATCATGCTGGAAAGCACGTCAACCAGCAGCCCGATATTACCAAGACTACGGACATATCCCACTGCGGGATGCCAACTCGTGCTTAATATGAGCCTGGAATAGTCTCAGATGCCGCTCAGTCGCAAGAGGAGAAGACAGAGTAGTGCTTGAGGATCGAGCGCTGCCAAGTTCATGGCAGGGCCGGCATCACATCACTTGCTGCCGAGAAACTCCTCTGTCAAGGCCCACGTATGGACCTCTCCCGACTTACGCCAACGATTGGTAAGGCCGCGGCCAACGAGCCGGGGGGAAAGACAGTCATGAAGTAGGCCGTCATGAGCATGCTGGATGACCTAGCTTCAGTTCAGCACGGTAATCTCGTTGAACCTTTCGTGCATTCCGCGGCCCCACCGTCGTTGCCGTCAAGACCGCTGGCACGAGTTCAATCTCGTCTTCGCAATCAAACAGAGTTATGCGCTCTCCTCAAAGAAATATTCAGCACAGGCTGTGAATGCACACCCGAAGCCCTTCACATTTCTTTAAAGACAATCGCTGCTCCACTCATCCCAGCCCTGTGGACGCTTACTGAGATTTGACTTGGAAAGGGCCACTGTTAATCGGGCCAACGGCGGTTGAACCGCTCAACACGAGGTGGTCTCCTCTATTAAAAGCAGTTATAAACTTGGGTGACTGGCTGAAGGGCATGCGACTAGTGTCAGAACGATGGCTATTGCGGACTTGCGAGCAATCTTCTACCTCAGTAGCCTGGCAGATCAGTTTCGCAACAGCAAACTAGGAATGCCTCGTCGATGGAGAGCATTAATCATATTTGCACAAACTGGTCAACTTTGGATCTACCTTCCTTCCCTCCTCGAAGACAACCATCCAAACAGTCCCGCTTCCATAAATCAGTTCACACATTGAGGTCTCTCGAGGCTGTAAATCTCTAGCCTGTTGTCGACTCCTCCGCTGACAAGTTGCGAGCCATCTAATTGCAAGCTGTTGATGCTGTCGTCATGTGTAGCAAGGAGATTATAGAATGCATGTTCTTCAGAGATCACATTCTGACTCAGCCGTCACAACCTGCTGCCACAGATTATCACTATGCATCTATAACAACCTACCCAACAAGAACCTAATGGCCCTGAGGAATGTCAAGGTATTTTCTTTGAAATGGTAAGAGAGAAGCAGTCAGTGATATTCCGCAAATTGAACCTGTCTACTCACCAGTATTTTCTCACGCTACACGAACCTATTGCTAACGCTGATATATAGGCTCGAGACGAAATATCAGTCATTCCTGCTTGCCGCGCATCGCTCCAACAGAACCCCCCCAAGTATACTCCCTGACACGAACGCGAAGAACAAGACCACCAGCTGGCTGCAGTGTGTGGAAATTTATCTTCTGATTTCAGAACGAGACACTGAACCCCATCGTATGTGACGAAGCACTGGTTGACACCATCTCTTCTTCCATTTACCATGGATATATTGAAACCCGCCTTGATTTCTTCGAGGCATATCTCAGCTACATCAGCGGACACTCTCCCTTAGAAACTTCAAGAAAATATGGACATTCCGACTGAAGCTTTGAACAAAGCCTCCATTGCATCGAGTGTCAGGCATTACAACTCCGACCCCTGAATATAAGTCAATGCCGAGCCCGGTACACCTATGCCCACACAAATCTGCATAGCGAATGGCCCTAGACACCTACTGGCCCCAAGAGCATGCCAACAATGATTCTTTGGTATCTGTGCTGCTCCCAACCAATAATCTCCTCCTGTGGCCACCATACCAAAGTCCGTCAACAGACGCGCATAACATTTGCCACCATGGTGACAGCCAATAGATATCAAACAGAGATACTGGCATGCGCGAATAGTAACTTTATCCTTGGCTACTGATGCAAGCGTCGATGTTCAGGAATTACCATTGATTTCCGGAGCTTACCACGCACTTGTACGCTGCTGAGCAAGAGATTAAGGAAATCAACACCTACTTCGACGCTTCAAACATCAGCAACAGCGTCGCGTACTGTCCGGAGTTTGATGGAGGAAGTAGCGGCGAAGCAATTACTGCTGTTATATTGCGTGTCTGCTTCATGACCAAAGTTACCTCAGGTACTCTACTTCGCTGCGGCTCACTTGAACCGGAGTTTTTGCTTCGCGTTCGTTCTCTCCCATCGCGGAAATGCACAGCTGAGCACAAAGCTTCGCACTCTTCCAATTTGCACCTAAGCATTCGTGCGGCAATACCCTTCATTCTTTTGCTTGAAGTCGATGATACTCTGATACTCTTATCTTCTCACGGCTTACTCCGTTGACAATACCATGTCAAGGAGTTGGATCCATGGCTCACAATTCTGATAACTCGGGCTGCATTCATTATACTGCCACTTGCTTAGTGTCATTTTACACAAGCTCGTCTGAAAACCCTACGGCACTACGTCTCCAAGCTGGGACTTGGCAGGTTCGCTCGACATTTTGCTTTCTTGTCCCTAAGCATATTGGAAATATCCGTTGAGAAAACATCAAGACAGACACATTTGGTTGAATGTGGGCTAGGCGAGATTGGATGCTATTGGAATTTTGTGGAGCAGATTTTATGGAGCCCTATGAACGCCTAGTGGATTTTTTTTTCCACACTCTGGATTTCTTCACACTCTCCCAAAGCCCTATCTCAGAGCAAAATTTACGCTACCAATGCGCCTCTCCTCCTCTTGGGGATAGCGACGAAGAACAATCCTGCGAAGCACAAAATAAAGAAAAGTATTCACGTCGACAAATCCAACAAGTATCCGCAACAAGTCCGAGAAGACGCCAAAGTAGCCTGAGAGATGGCAAAAACCAAACTGTGCGAGGCTAGCGTTTCCCGGTTCCGTGCAGACATGCATGAGACTTTAGGCGGCTCCATCAGCTTCAGCCCTATCGATGGGTTCACTCAAAGGCACTATCCAATGGAGAACGGATTACCGTTCCACTGAAATAGAAACGGTAACTCACGTAAGGATCCTGCAAATACCCAATCCTGCACATACTAACCTGACCACAGATTAGATGGCTATTGCAGATCCCTTTCAGCGCTGTGGTTAGGCAAGGCGAAGGAAAAATATCGCCTCATTTACTCGCGGCAATCCTAAGGAAGGGATAAATTACCGCTATGCTCCACCGAGCTGGAAGAAGGGTTTGAACGATGACGCACGCCGCCCCTTGCGAAATGATGAGGAGCGACCGACAGAGCACCAGGCTGCGTAGCTAAAACACGTGGAGTTATCATCATGAGAGCACGAGTGAGACGCAGAACACTCTCTTGAGATCAGACCACTCAACTTACGAGCGTTTCGCCAAGCCTGAAGATGAGCCAGTATCCCGACAAGCCTCTGCATCTCTGCCTACTATACGGAGTGCGTAGTAACATAAGTATCCCACATCGAGTGACATCGCAGCAGCCAGACCCCAGCTGGCTAGCCGATCACTGTCTGGGTTTGGAACAAGGCGTGCTGTTGCTTTAAATCCGGTCGCTTGCCTTCTCTTCTTCCACCCACCCTCTCCAGCAAGGCTCATCTTCACCAGAATCCAAGGAAAACGAAAAGCTCTTCCAAGATGTTGTCCACGGTTGTCTCTCTGCTAGCTGCGGCCGGCCTGGCCGCCGCCATTGAGAAGAGCCACTGCAGGTCTCTCAAGCTTTCCTCTATCACTACTATATGGGGGTCTAAGCACACCGACACGGGTACTACTGCTGCTATTGCTACTGCTGCCACCACGGCCAAGGCCAGCAGCTCAACCAGCTACTTCAAAGGCCTTGCCTTTGACCGCTTCGTTGTGACTTCCTTTGTGAAATAGGAGTACAGTAAGGCTTACGGTGACCGTAAGTTCGAAGCTCGGCTCCAAAGAGGGGACCCCGAAAGATGCCAACAGTATCTACAGCCAACTTCACCTCACAGCGATGGCACACATCGTTCCTTATGATGAAGGCCCAACCATCACTCATAAAGGCATCGCCAATGATGTTCCGCTCGCAACTTAGGCAAACTAGCCAGTCAACTCTTTCAGGATAACGTTGCAAAACAAACAATATAGTTATCCACAGTCTACGCATTCTGATGGGCGCCAAGTACTTCGTACGATCATGGCTGTTAATCAAGCTATTTGACGAACTCAGCGCTCCACTGCACGACATCTTACTCACCATCTGAGCTACTGGATGAAAAGCCTCGCACTTGCTTGTTCTACTGTCGCGGAAGAGGTCATCATGCCTCCGCCCTGCTACTGTCATGGCACGTACCAGAACGCGTGGGATGCCCATCTTTCAGCGGCCAAAAGAAGCAATAGCGCGATCCGAAACATGCTTGCCGCTGTGACATGGAGAAACGAGATCTCGTCTGCGTTAAACTCGCCAAAGGGAGCAAAGGCAGAGCGAATTGTTATACCGCTGTATTAGACATCTCATTTCCTTTGGGGTCGTTAGCTATTGGGATACCGAATGCAGCTTCCGCCACAAACAAGCGATACAGCAGAGCACCACTCAGACCACCAGTAGCCTTGGGGACCGACGGGGAAGAACGCATCGTTGGGAGAACTATCGACAAACGAGCAAAGCATGACAAAGGCGAATACGAAGTTCAATACCATGGCACAACATACGAGCCACGATCACTCCTTGTACTCAAGTTCAAGATCATCAACCAAAGGTCTGGCTTGTCCATCTGGACTTGGGGACCTGACAGCTGCCTACTCAGCCGCCTAAAATATTCCTGAATCCTTTTTCCCTCGTGAAGCGCTTTTTGCCCTAACGAACCCGCAATAATCACTTTTTGAGCGAGTTTCATTTCTCAAGAGTCATTTTGCACCATTTTTTATCAGCACAATATGCCGAACACTTTGCGAGCCCCGAATTCCCTTGGCACGCAAGTCCAGTCGTCAATCAAGGTCTAGCTTGTCTTTATCGACTTGGGGACCTGGCAGCTGCCTACACAGCCGCCTAAAATATTCCTGAATCTTCTTTTCATTCGTTCTATCGAATTTGCAACAGTTACTCTTTGAGCGAGCCTTATTTCTCAAGAGTCAGCTTGCACCAATTTACCAGACAATTTCGAACACTTTGCGAAGCCCTGAACTCCCTTGGCACGCAAGTCCAGTCGTCAATCACGGTCTAGCTTGTCTTTATCGACTTGGGGACCCGGCAGCTGCCTACACAGCCGCCTAAAATATTCCTGAATCTTCTTTTCATTCGTTCTATCGAATTTGCAACAGTTACTCTTTGAGCGAGCCTTATTTCTCAAGAGTCAGCTTGCACCAATTTACCAGACAATTTCGAACACTTTGCGAAGCCCTGAACTCCCTTGGCACGCAAGTCCAGTCGTCAATCACGGTCTAGCTTGTCTTTATCGACTTGGGGACCCGGCAGCTGCCTACACAGCCGCCTAAAATACTCCTGAATTTCTCATTTTCGTGAAGCGCTTTTTGCCCTAACGACCCGCAATACCCACTTTTTGAGCGAGTTTCATTTCTCAAAAGTGATTTGCCCCACTTTGCACACACAAATAAATTCCCCCGCCGCACAAACCTTGTTGTTTACTTTTTCTCACCGCACCACCTTCCATTTCCTCACATATCACCAACCGCTTTTGTCTTAACCTCCGACCCTCTTGGCAACGCCTATTCCTCTTTCGCGATAATCTCTACGCTTGACGAACCGCCTTCTGAATCAGGACGCATCTTACCAGAGACGTCATGGCTGGTGCGTGGGACAACCACCAAACCGTCAACTGGGACGAGCCAGCCAACTGGGATCACCTCCAGCCGTCAAGTGACGTCAAAGTGGACCAGACAATCACTGTTAGAGAAGATGAAGCAACCGACATTGCCATTTCTTCTGATACTGTGGACACACCTTACCAAGACTCGCCAGAGCCAGCTCTGGAAGCATTTTCGATCGAGCCGGTCACCGAAGAAATTGAGAGAGACAGTGGCTCAACCGCTGCACAGGCTCAAGATGATAGCTTCATAGCCTCTGAGCAAGCTGCACCCGCCGAGCAAACTACACCCGCTGAGCAGACCACTCCCGCTGAGCAGACCACTCCCGCTGAGCAGACCACTCCCGCTGAGCAAACCACTCCCGCTGAGCAAGATGCACCCGCTGAGCAAACCACTCCCGCTGAGCAAGATGCACCCGCTGAGCAAACCACTCCCGCTGAGCAAGATGCACTCTCTGAACAGACTCACGGCGATGCCTTCACTCCCGCTGAGCAAGATGCACCCGCTGAGCAAGATGCACCCGCTGAGCAGACCACTCCCGCTGAGCAAACCACTCCCGCTGAGCAAGATGCACCCGCTGAGCAAACCACTCCCGCTGAGCAAGATGCACCCTCTGAACAGACTCACGGCGATGCCTTCACTCCCGCTGAGCAAGATGCACCCGCTGAGCAGACCACTCCCACTGAGCAGACTTCACCCACTGAGCAGACTTCACCCACTGAGCAGACTTCACCCACTGAGCAGACTCACGGCGATACCTTCCCCGCTGAGCAAACTACACCCGCTGATAATCAGGTGGAGAGCTCGTCGACAGTAGACAATGAAGAAAATACTTTCAGTCAGGGTGAAGAAGACGAAAAAGAGTCAGCAGTCACTACACGCAGTGTCTCCACGTTGAATTACGGCCGTCAAAGTGTCCTCTTCTATGTTGATGGAGAACGTCTGTTTGGATTTCACGACGAGCGGCTCAAACGCGTCGGTGGCAGCGTGGCTCCTGGTCTCTTGGTGGACGTTAAGCCTCGTTGGGGTCCGAACACAGAGTCAGTGCTGAACATTCGCTTTCGATTACAGAATGGAGAACTGGCCGTGACGATTGCATCTTGCAACATTAGAATGTCATCCTTGGACGACCCTTTGCAGTTGGAGGTGATTTCGTCGAAGACTCAAGACATTGTTGAGCAACTCTTCTCCGAGGGAATCCAAGATCTTGAAGGAGTCGAGTTTGCAATCCATCGCGGCAAAGAGTACAACGCTAAATTTGATGGCGTCGAAGCAGATGCACATTTGAGCGCGTTCATTTCAGCGATCTCCCCGAATTTCATTCGTGCTGATCTCACGGTCAAGAAGTCGCAGTTCAATCTGTTCTACCCAGACATGTTTTGGAAGAATCTCGAGAAGCAACCTGAGCCCCTGCAGGACATTGCGCGTCGAGTCAAGAAAGTTCTAGATGGAATTGACGGCGACGCTGCCTCGTCATGGTGGATAGTGTTCCCAGAAACAACAAACTGGCGCACCCGATGGGAGTTCTTTGTGTCCAAGGATCTCCGACGCAATCCGTTCCGACCTCTTGCCCAGGATGTGCGCAGAGGAGATATCAATGACTTGGACTACGGCAATATCACGCTGGAGAACATTGACCGCGAGAACACCCAAGATGACGCAACGAACGCCTTTGTGTCATACGACGAACGCACGGTGGCACTCATCGCCGGAGCAGCAGATGAAGCGAGGTGGCAAACAGAGCTTGCGATAGAATGCGCTGATGTCATGTTCTCTGGTGACTTTTTACCCTTGCCAGGCTCAGATTAGAAGTCTTCGCCAACAGACGTGGCAGTGTACGGTATTGAAGCCACAGGAGTTCCGACAGTTTGTATGGTTGCTATACCATTGGATAAGGATATGAAACGCGAACTACTTCCAGAAGTCCAGTCCAAAGTGCGCATCTTTGCCAACGTTCCTCTGCGTAAACACGATCGCCCACAGAAGGCGCTTACGAACGCACAGGTCGAAACCCTTGCTACAGCTTTGCAGAATGCTTTGGATGAAGCAGAGAGCAAAGCACGCAACGTCCTCCGTGCAGCCGAGCAGAAGTTACAAAAGCTGCTTGGCAATGAAAATTCCTCAGATGAAGCCATCGGCAGACAGTATGAAGTGGTTGAAAAGGTCAACTACGAAAAGTACCTCGAGGTCGCGATCCCAAAAATATTGTCGTACATTGAAGATTTTTCCAAGGAGGCTGCCGCCGCCATGCCTGATGCCGACAAGGATCTGAAGCGCTTCTGGGACGCTCGAAAGTACGCACTGCAACTTCGCAACAAGGAAGGAGAAGATGAACTTGCCCATCGTGACCGCATTATTGCATGGCTCAGAAGCCAGAAAGTTTTGTGCAGAGCTCCGACGAACACCAAGCGAGGTGAACCTTTTACTGGCTATCGTGTCAACCTCCCCGAAGGAGTTGTGGCCGACGTCGCCTTGTTTCACGTTCGCGTCCCGCTGCAGACAAATTGGCCACACGGATTTACCCAGCCGCCGTTTAAGCTTGATCTTCCAAAGAGGGCGTTTCCGACAAATCTGAATGTATACTTTCAAAATGTGCACAAGATGAAGAGTTACAGCTTATACATTGAATACGAGGTTGACGACAAGTCTAATAAAGCAGAGTGCTGGGCGGTTAATACTATGAACAATCTCGGAGAGAACACGTCAGCCTCGCAATATTGGAGATACATTTGTGCCTTTGAGAAATCACTCACTCCCACTACTCTCGATCTGACCAAGATGTTCCCTGGCATCGCGAAGTTCATTGACTCTGGCAGATTCCGAGGTCAACACAAGTCAGCAGCCCAGGCACTTTCGCAAACTAAAGCAGGCAAGGTTTTTATCGCTGGCGGACCGGGCTCTGGAAAGTCAACATTCGCTGCAACTGTTGTGGAGGCAATCCTCAGTGATGTTGTCGTCCCAGTGACTGAAGATGCCGAAGATGCCGAAGATGCCGAAGATGCCGAAGATGCTGAAGATGCCGAAGATGCTGAAGATGCTGAAGATGCCGAAGATGATGAAGATGAAGATGCGCCTACTGAGCAGGACAAAGGCAAAGCTGTTGCGACCGAAGCCGATGAGGCAGAATGGGGCTCTGGTGATGATGATGAACCCATTATTGGCTCCGACTTCGCAAAGCCATTGAAGCAGCTTGATGCAGCCCCAGCGCAAAAACCCCCATCCATGGTGGTCTGGACAGCGCCCCAGAATACGCAGATCAATGACGCTGTGGAACGTTTGAAGCTAGCGATGCCGAATAAGAAAATTATCCGAGTCCACTCATACGCGCTCGAGCTTCGATCATTCATGACGGCCAAGCCCGAGGCACCAGAGTGTATTCCTATTACGGAGGAGACACCCGGAGCGCACAAACGGCTGTTCAGATTGATCAATTTGTCCAGAATGAGCCAGTTTCAAGAAGGAAATCCAGCAGCCGATCCCCACTCATGGTCTTCGCAACTTCGTGCCAAAGTAGAAGCCTCTCCGAAGGAATATCACATCATGATAGAGTGCTGGAGAACTCGGCAGGAAGATCCAACAGCGTTCCGCGTCAACAAGAAAGACTACGCGGCCGAGGCCCGGAGACTGATGGACAAGTTTATTGCCGACGCCGACGTCGTTGCTGGTACTCCGGTTGCTTTGATGACCATGTTCAACCATATCGAGCCAGTTACCCCGTCATTTTTCGTCGTTGATGAGGTTGGTCGAATGACGGAAGCCATGACATTTGTAGCAACAGCTCGACATCCTGATACGCCGACGATTCACATTGGAGACACGAAGCAATTTGGCCCTATGGCTGTTGCAGAGCAAGATAGGACATACAAGGTACTCTTCAAAGAGCAGCGCAAGCATAGCCTCCTACAGCGGGTAGAGGGAGCCGGCCTGATTGACTTTGTGTTATCGGCAAATCATCGAGCACATGGCGACGTCCATGAGTGGGCGCGAGGATATTTATACATGTCTGATATGAAGACCGTTTACCGTCGCGATGCATACTCCGAGCAGATACATCAGTGGATAACGGATGAATGCGGTAGGAGCTACGGCCAGAAAGCGGTTCCTGGATCGAACATGATTTTGATCGATGTACAAGAGGGCACAGAAGAGAAGGTTGGACATTCCTTTACCAACCCCACAAACGCGAACTTCATCATGGCCTTGGTCTCGCGTCTAGCAGCGTCCGCCCCCGTGTACTCTGTGCAGTCATTCATGCAGAATCCGAACGCGGACCCCTCTACCTACGCATGGGGCAAAATTCTCGTCATCACCGGATACAAACAGCAGAAAATCTTGCTGGAAGAGAAGCTTTCGCAACTGTCGCCCGCAGAGATCCCACGCGATCTTGTGTCTGTTCGTACGATAGATGATTCACCCAGCCATCAGGCAGAGGTAGTCATTTGCGATTTGGCTCGATCAGATGGCGTTGGGTTCCTCAATGATCATAAGCGGCTTGCTGTAATGACGACTCGGGCCCAAGGAATGACCATCCTCGTCGGCCAAGAAGCTATGTTTTCAACGAAAAGTTCGGGTATCTCGGAGTTGTTTAATTACCTCAAAACACGGGACAGCGTCGTCAGAGTCTCCGGCTGGAAGATTGTTTGTTCTCACTGCTTGCTACCTGGGCATCGCAAAGAAGATTGCAACAACGTACTCGTCTGTAGTTTCTGTCGACAAGACCATGCAGGGCGCAACTGCAACAGGGCTCAGCCATTCAGGAAAGCTACCTTTGTCAACGTACCTGCAATTGATGATATGTTTCGACCGATCTTCTCAAGCGGCAAGGCAGAGAAGGGACAGTCTGTCAAAAAGGTCAAGAATCGACGGGCGCAAGCTAAAAAAGAGTCAACGTCCAACTATCACGTGCAAGAGGCTCGCAAACTCGCACAACAATTTTACGGCTACCACATGAAGATGGATATTAATTTTGATGATGACTCTATTCCTCAGATTGAATTGGACTCTGACAATCACGAACCGACCTCAATTGCTGGACCCTCGGGATACAACAGTGTCGTGGATGACGAATCATTCGATTACGCGCCCGCTGGAAGTTGGGATTCACACGCAGACATACCAGGAATGACCGGCGGCTACCCAGACCCAGAGAATCAACGCAAGGAAAATGAAAGAATTGATTCTGCCTGGTAGATGCCTTGACAAAATGGCGAGTTAACAGACGAATGGATGAGGTCTTTTCTTTCTTTTTTTCTCTTTTTCCTTTTTTTTTTCTAGTTTGTTTGTTGGTTTTATAAGGGTTTGCTTAGCAATCAAAGGACGAAGAGGGGCCACATCAATCAATGGTCACCGAGGACTATATCTTGCAGCCAATGGGCGATATGGCGAGTGATGACCTGAGAGTCAGCTCATAAGGACTTGATATTTCTGTTTGTTATTTGCGTCATCTTTCTTTTCTTTCCGCGATAAGGACACTATGCTCTTTTGTTTGAGGGTTATTGTATGAGTCACACCCGCAGTTCTCCAGAATTCATCTCTTTTATTCTATTTTCCCTCTTACGCGATTTCCAACCATCTCAACAAAGGTCTAGCTTGTCCATATGGACTTGGGGACCTGGCAGCAACCTAGTGTAGCAGCCTAAAATATTCCTGAATCTTTTCATCGTGAAGCGCTTTTGCCCTAACGAATCCGTGGCCTTACTTTTGAGCGAGTCTCATTTCTCAAAAGGAAGGACGCACCTTATCCAAGACATCATGGCCAATGCTTGGGAACCTGACGCAAGTCAAATACAGCCAGCCAACTAAGATCACCTTTAGCCGTCGAGTGATTTGCTCAATAAAATACACTCGTTCATCTATCTCTGGTCCACCTACCCTTTCAGCCCACCCACCATTCATGCCAACAAACTTGGCACACACGCCATTACACCTTGCTCTTGCTATCATTTTGAACACCTTCGGCAAGCGCCAGCGACGATTTGATGCTCATGGAAAGGCAAGTCAAACCCACAAAGTAACGAGTACAACATTGCTAACTGTTCTCTCAGCTATTGGCAGGTACCATGAACTCGTTGACAGATACGTCATGACCGGCCGTCCGCGATCGTGCCTTCCTCCTGGAGGCGAGGGGTAGGAAAATTTTTCTCAATGCGAGGGAGTCTACGGCAATCTATCATGGGGAGACTTCAATGTGATCAATTGATCAATTGACAAATATCGCGCTTCGTCACTGATCAAGAAGATGGCTCCAAAGCGTCGGCAAAGCCAGCGGCTCAATCCCAGCCCTCCTGAAGATGATGTCCACGATGACGGCGGCATTACTACCTCTCCGCCTCCAAAGCGTCGGCGAAGCAAGCGACTCAATCCCAGCCTTCCTGAAGATGATATGCAAGACGACAGCGGCATTGTTCTCTCTCCGCCAATTGAGAATAGCGTCCAAGATGGCGGTGTCATCGTTTTCTCTCCATCCCCTGAAGATGAGATGCAAGACGATAGCGGCATTGTTCTCTCTCCGCCAATTGAGAATAGCGTCCAAGATGGCAGTGTCATCGTTTTCTCTCCATCCCCTGAAGATGAGATGCAAGACGACAGCGATACCTTTCCCTCTCTATTCCTTGAGAGTGATATGCAAGATGACAGCGACACCTTTCCCTCTCCTTCCCCTGAGAGTGATATGCAAGATGACAGCGACACCTTTCTTTCTCCATCCCCTGAGAGTGGCATCCAAGATGACAGCGACACCTTTCTTTCTCCATCCCCTGAGAGTGGCATCCAAGACGACAATAAAAGCACGAGCAGGGATAAAGCTTGGAGGTCACGCTTGACATCTATGGGCTTACCCGAGGATATCATTGACAGCGAGAATGTTGATTGGATCAAGATCTTCCTACTCGTTTCTCGCGCTACATCCGAAACGAAAGCAGAAATCATTCAGTTTGTCGAGGAGTAAGTTCCCTTTATCACGTCTATTGACTCTTTACTGATACCTTAAATAACAGGATTCGCACACGGACTTACCCGACCTCGTTAATCGACCCCACTGCGTTCCAAAATGATGTAGGCCGATCCATTTGGCACACTCATTGTCTCAAGATGGATGAGCATTGGCAGGAATACCTGAAAGAACTACGAGAAATTCTTGGAGGGTCATACCCCTACAACACCATGGCAAAGCCATCGGGACCCTTCGGCGCAGTTATGCACATCCAGTGGCATTACCCAACCAACAATACCAAGAAAACAAACATTTCCTTCGGGCACGTAGTGGACTCGAGCAACCAGAGCCTTCTCCATCAAGTCAAGAAAGTGGGACGTTCAATGAATATATCCACATCGGATATGATCCCATTTCGCAATACGGCCAGAAAACCCTCTTAGGAAAAGGATTTTGGATCGGATTGGTCGAAGATTTTCCGCCGCTGCGTTGACTTCAGCTATAAGATAATGACGGCCGCTCCTATCATCATTCTGATCGGGAAGCATGCGTTTAAGGCATACATATATAAATTCAACAACGACCCAACGCTCAAACTCAAAATGGTCGATCTTGGTCTTCACCTTACGATTTTCCAGGGACGCGCATCAATGTATATTGCATACAATAAGATGACTTTACGAATCGAACACTTGATCTTTTACACGTACCACGGCTCTCACTTTGCACAAGGCGCTTCAATACAAAGTGGAATACACTCGGATTATATTTGGAACGTTGCAGCGTCGATGGCCCGCATCCCGATAAAGAACACACACCATTTCATGAAAGCATCCCGCGATACTTTATTTACCTCGCGTGAAGATGGCTACCCAGCCCTGAAGAGAGCCAGAGATACATTGGAGGCAGATGGTTATGCACACTTGAAGGAATGGCGGGAAATTCATCGCAAAAATGGCTATCCAAATTTGAAGAAATCTCGGGAAATCCAGCGCAAAAATGGCTATCCAGCCTTGAAGAAGGGTCGAGAAACCCAGCGCAAAAATGGCTATCTAGCCTTGAAGAAGGGTCTTGAAACCAATCGTAACAATGGGTATCCAAATTTGAAGAAAGCTCGAGAAATCATGCGCAAGGATGGTTATCGTTGCTTGAAGAACAATAAAGGTCAACAACTCCAACGCAAATTGGGGTTCCCAAATTTGAAGCAAGGTCGCGAAACTCAGCGCAAAAATGGCTATCCAAGCTTACAGAAAGCTTGGGCAATCAATCGCGCAAAAGGCTATCCTGGAGTGAAGAAAGGTCTTGAAGTTAATCGCAAAAATGGGTTTCCAAATTTGAAAAAGGGGCGTGAAATTCAGCGCGCGCGCGGCTTTCTGGAATTGAAAAAAATTCTAGAAAACCAGCGCGCAGGAGGATTTCTAGCCTTGAAGAGGGGACGCGAGACTCAGCGCGCAGCAGGATTTCCAGCCTTGAAGAAGGCACGCGAAATTCAGCGCGCAGCAGGATTTCCAGCCTTGAAGAAGGGAGCAGATACTAACCGCGCAAAAGGCTTTGCTCTAAGGAACAACAAGTTCAAAAGACTGCTGTATAGCAAGGAAGCTGATTACCTATTGAGCCATGATATAGAATCCTATGATCGCCAGCAGGTAGGCGATATTCACGATCATTTCGCTAATTTGTTCGGATGGTCAAACCGCTGGAAGGATTTTCAGTCAAAACGAACATCCGGATATTCAAGACGCCTCAAGGAGAGTTACCAAGCTTTCAAGAAATATCGCGAGTCACCCGAATCATTCTGGGAAGAGTCCATAAGAGTGCAACGAAGATTTCTTGCCAAGTATGCAATATGGTACCACAAGGACAAAAATCCATATGGTGTACCCTATAATGGACCAGAGGCGTCAAACAATGCAAACGGTATGGATGTAGATGGCTACCACTATGCTATATGTCTATTCTGGTATAACAAGTCCGGAACCAAGGAGTTCAAAGATTTCGTTATTCAGGTACGCTACGCCAACCATTCCAATCACAGCTTGGGCTAACACATCTATAGAAATACCAAGCGGTGTCTATCCAACAGGAAGAATGAAATCAGGCGGATGGGGAGATTTTGGAAGGAAATGAATTGAGATTTTTTGCGATGAAAAATTGCTACAGTGTATGAAGAGATCTGCTGCGTGATGTGCAGGGTGCATTATTTATCTCAGATAGGAGAAGTAATGGAATGCAAGATACTGTAAAGATCATCTCTCATAAAATATTAACAGGGTGAATTAATCAGTCAGACCAGCTTGCAATTCCATCTGAACAATTCATTTAGCACTCCGTCGAATCAAATTCCACCCGAAAGACCTCGGACTTTGAACCATCCGGACTGTTGGACGTCTTGAAGTCGGATAGGCAGTTTAATACGCCCAGATTCCCTAGTCAACTTTATGAAGACACATTCGGTATATATGACTGAGAGGGCGGCAATGACAGCAAAACACGAGTGCGACAACCATGTAAATGGATTGTATGCTTCAAAATACACGACGGTTATATGCTGCGGGTGAGCTGCCTCGCAGACGTTCACGCAGGCATATTCGAGGTGCCAGAGAAGATTGGCTCGCTGGCGTTCAGCATCGCACTGCCCAGGCGCTAGATTGTGCATACACGATGAAGTGTCCGCGCACCATCTCGTGAGGGAAGTGGGCATTAGGAGATCGAAAAGCTCATCACCTATGGTTGAATATTTGGTCAGATGGAAGAACTATGGCTCAGAGGATGACGAATGATAAAGAGAAGAGAGCTTATCTGGTGAGCGGAAGAGATAGAAAGAGGCCAAGCTTTCGCGAGAGAAAATTAATACTCGCAGATACTTAAGTGAGAAATACAGCCAAAAGCCCGCCAAGAGAGAGAGGAAAGGGAAATGGCGCAAGGCTCACCTGGTTGGGGTACGCCAGAGAGCCGCACCTGGCAGATATTACTTCGCAAAGCTACCTTTGCATGCTTGCTTAGGTATATTAGTGAAAATTGGAACTTTGTTATTGAGTACCTATGAAACTGGGCGTTTGAACGTTTGAACGAGACCGTGGCTCTTTCAGCTCTACTGAAATCCTGAAACACTTGGGCAAACGGGCAGGAGATAAGGCAGACACGATGCGCTGCCGGCATGCGGCATTTCGTGTCAAACGGATTTATTTGTTTGGCTGATTGTATGGTAACTTGCGTCTATTAACATGGAAGAGGCTGGTGCTCCAATTGCCGTCTGGTCACAGAGTGACTCTTGTGTTGCCGTAACATTGTCTTCTTCGTAATTAATCTCATCTACCACGTGTTCAGTTTCAGAGACGGTGATATTTTCTAATTATTCCGCCGCCAGAGAAATGTTTTCATGTACATCAATGGCTATTTTTGGTTGTTGTTAGACATTATGCCGTCCGAGTGTAATCTGTCTCCCAATCTCAGAAGTGTTCGTCGCGTTTGCTTTCGGGTTTTTTTTTTTTTTTTTTTTTTTTTTTTTTTTTTTTTTTTTTTTTTTTTTAGATTCTGTGCCCAAATATTCTTCGGTTGACTGTGCATGATCTGGCGCGCTCAAGGTCTACTCATTCTAGTGAGATGGCCATGCGCCGTGGGTGTGCTCTTCGGTCGGATCGATGTCGCAGTCGATGAGGCCATCCATTGAGCTTCCAGTGAGCACTCGGCTTCTGAGAGAGTGAAGATATCGACGTACTGTTACCTAGTAGAATTCGCCCAAGTTTAAGATTGCAGGGGCGAGACCGCTTAAATGAAGCGCTGCGAATCCTCTCGACAACTTTTGGGATTATTCCCCGGCGAGTAAGAAATGCCTTCATGCAAGTTGGCTGAGACCGCAATAAGAAGGCGGAATGTTAGATATTACTGTCTCACAGCAAGCATATTGTAAGATTAAACCTTGCGTACATAGGTATCCAGAATTAACTCCTCAGTACTAGCTACCAAGGACAGGTATAAAATCTCAAATTCTATTTTATAATTTCTGTAATATACCCCCTGTTTAAGCTGAAAAGACCTTTTGTACCTTGCCGGTGCATTTTCCAACCTTTACAGCCCTCTTCTCTAACGCATTCTTCAACGGCGTCTTCGCTTGGATGTAATCCACCAGCACCTCATCCAGCGTGTCAAGGACGACGAAATCACTCCTCTTAGGCAGGATATTGTCTCCGCCCCCAGCAACGAAATCCACAGTGACCATCACGTACTCCTTCTCCGGGTCGATTCTCTCTCCTGAAATCCTTGCATCCACGAGCATGAATCCGGCAGGATTTGACGGGTTATACCTGACGTTGAGGTTGTGCGAGATTTGGAACCATGATGACAGTTTCTGGTTGTTGAATTGATTTACGCGCGATACGCATCCCTCGAGGATCTTGAGCAGGTCCTCGCCCGAGTAGGTCAACTTGGTCACGGCATTGCCAAAGGGGAACGACGTGATGACTTGGCCTCTCGTGATGTTACCGGCGTCGATGGTTGCCCGAACGCCGCCTGCGTTGATCAAGGCAAAGCTCGGTCTCTGGTCTTCAGGAGTGTCCGTGGTAAGGTTGTAAAGGTACTCGAATGCGGCATCAGCCATGACCTGGCCGAGGAGACAGTCGCCGCTCTGGCACGCAGTCTGGTCGAGAGTATTCTCCGTTGTGCCGACGACTTCGTTTGCAAAGTCTTCGAATGGACCTCTCCACGCGGTGATCTTGGCCTGGAGGTCAGGCTCCAGTTTGGTCGTGTTATCCATATGGATTGGAGCGCCGTGATACGCAAGCGCTTTGCCGTCATCGTCAAACGTCACATCGATGGAGCCTAGATACTCGCCCCAGCGATACGACGTCACGATAAAGACCTCATTTCCGGCCAGATCGTTCACAATCGTGGGGTACTTGCCCTGAGCGCCGTCCATGTCTCCAAGCAGCGTGTGACTGTGGCCACCAATGATGAGAGACAGGCCCTCGGTACCAGCGGCGAGCTGCTGGTCAACGTCGTAGCCAATGTGCGTCAAGGCCACGATGCGCTTGATATCGGTTGTGTTGCGAATCTCCCAGATGGCCTTTTGGACCTCATCCACCGGATCGAGAAAGGTGGTTAGCTCGCCAACGTGGGAAATCGTGGGTGTCGTCGGCGTCGTCGCTCCGATAACGGCAAGCCCATGCTCCTCAAAGATGTGATAATTCTTGATTGTCGACTTGAGATCCGCATACTCGCTTTTGACATTGCACGACACAACGGGAAACGTCAAGTTCTTCAAAAAGGCGCCCAGCTTCTCGTCGCCGCCATCCCACTCATGGTTGCCCAGCGTCATGGCGTTGAACTGGAGGTCGTTCATCGTCTCGGCAATCTTCTCTCCACCGTAGAAGGAGTAGAAGAGAGTGCCCTGGAACTCATCGCCGGCGTTCAACCACAGATGGTCCGGATACTGGGCGCGCAGCTCGGTGACCTTTGTCTTGATGCGGGCATAGCCGCCGAAGCAGCCCTTTGCGGGATCGACGCAGTCTGTGCCGGCCTTGACGTACTGGTCAAGATGAGCGTGGACGTCGTTGACGTGGAAGAAGGCTGTTTAGCGCATGTACGAGTCAGCCAGAGCAGTAGTTCCAGATTTGTGGTAAAGCCTTACACATATTATAGTGCCCTTCATCGTCAATGCCTCGCTTGAGCAGCCGCCTGCTGTAGAGCACATCGTCGGCCAGCGCACAGCCCACGAGAGCCGACAGCACGACTGAGGCCCTCATGGCGTCTTTCCACCTCTCGATAAGCCCCACCGCCTGGATTCTTCGTATAGCAGCGGCCTAGTGAAGCCTAGCCGGAGAGTCGCGATCAATCAGCGGCAGAAGAGGTTGAAGCTACAGTATCAATAAAGTCGCTGGACAGCGGACTCTTGGTTTCTTATATGCGCTCAACACTCACCCACCGCGTCGTTTCGTTCACCGAGGATTGCAGGTTCGACGCTTTTTTCTTACCTGCCTCCCTTGAAGGGACTTTTTGAAGGCCAAGACCTGCTTTGACTAATGGGGCTTGTGTTGCCAAGTCCACGTGGGGATGTCACGTCACGGTGCGAGAGGCACTGTGTCAGCTTTCTGCTGGAGTTTGTCTGAGAATCCGGCATCAGCATCTTATCTCATGCATCTGCCCTGTAACGGCTACTTCAGCTCGGCATCATCCGTCGGTGCTTATTTGGGAACATACATAGTATCCATTATGCCGGTTACATTATGTTCCAACACTGGGCCTTTTAGTGTAGCAGTAGTTTCATGATAACACCTCCATTCATCTATCCTACCCTTGGTACCTGTATGTACGTTATGAGATCTGCTTCACCACAGACTCTATATCGACAAGATCCCACACATCACTGAATTTGTTCCCGTCCACCACATGATACAACGTAAATTGCGACGTCGTAATCTGACGGTCTGTCGCTTCAATTCCCTGGAAGCTGCCTTGATGTGTGCCTGTAATCTTGAAATGCAAAGCAAGGTAATCACCTTCAATGGTGAGATGCTTTACCTCCCAGTGCCAGTCGGGAAATGCAGTCACCAGCGGCTTGAATTGCGCTGTAACTGTCTTTGGATCCCAAGGCTCATCATTGACGTTAAGAGGCGACGTATAAAATGATTCCATTGCTTCAAAATTGTGTGAGTTGCAGTGCTGAAGATATGTGTCGTATAGCGCTCGGTACTGTTCGATCTTGGTCAAAGACACTGAATTTACATTGTTGGCTGCCATAATGATGCAGTTGATGAGACGGCCGATTTATGTGTTTGACGTTGTGGTGTATGATAGAAAGCGAAAGGATTTGTTGACGAGTTGGTAAAAGTTGCAGAAGGAACAGTTTAATATACCATACAAGTAGACAATTAGAGACAATACATGTATCGCGCTCGGTAACATCTGTGCTTACTGATCACAATACTTGATTTCGTAATTGCACCAAGACAACCTCTTGGCGAGCTGGATTACGCATCCGTCCTGCTCAGGCAGTGCGGCCTAAGCCCCAGCAGCGCTTTCTAATGGCTCTGTAAGCCTTACGAAGTCTGAATAATTTCTCCAATATTATGTGAAGTTGCTGATCTTGGTGTTCTACGTATTCAAAGTCTGACAGTAATTACTCTTTCAAAAGCCTCATTCTCTTAGAAGCCGCGCTCGTCCTCTTGCGCTGGTCAAAGCGCCGGAACAATCGCAAGAACGTAAACAGCTGGGCCAATCCCAGCACCTCGATACCTTCACCAAAAACAAACGAACATTAGCCTACTTGTCAGCTCTAGACGAACTAATACATCACCTGGAACATTTGAACGAGAGGGTTTTTCTGTCGAGTACCAATCAATAAA
Source organism: Trichoderma virens Gv29-8 (assembly GCF_000170995.1). Classification (NCBI taxonomy): domain Eukaryota; kingdom Fungi; phylum Ascomycota; class Sordariomycetes; order Hypocreales; family Hypocreaceae; genus Trichoderma; species Trichoderma virens. The sequence goes on from NW_014013666.1 coordinate 535,104, forward strand.
GCCGTGGGGAACCTTACAGTGATGAAAAATGCAGCTCCTCGTGAAGTTATCCCCAACATCTGCCGTTTCTATTTAGAGACAGATTTCTCAATGACTAGAAATCCCTAACTGATGACTCGCATCCAATGTCCATCTACTACGTCTACTGGATTATCAATACTAGAAAAGGGCAATCTACTTCAGAGAGCCGAGGCCAACATACGACTTGACTTCATTCTCTAGGTTGCTTACCCATGGGACGGACAGGAACGTGGAAGAACGCTCGCCTTTGGCCCTCTGTACGGTGGGTCTCCAGAGGCCCAAGGTGAATATTCTATGGCAGTACGCATTCACGACATGCGCAGACCCGAGAGCCACCCTACTATGGGCCAGCTAGCATAGTAGAGATGCCGCTCACTTGCGCGTATTAGTTACGACATAACTATGCGCATACTTTACTACTATTTCATCATGTCCGTGACCGACTGGATACCCGCCATCCCCGACGCCTTCTTCGTTCTCGCCGCTCCAAGCTCTTCTGAGACAGGAACCCAGTCCCACGACGAGCCCCGCAAGCCCCATACCAACGAACGAATACACCATGAGTGTGCTGAAGATGCGGGTGGAAGAGCTTCGAGGGAGTCGTCCAGCTTCGGGCACAGATAGGCGAGGGCGACTCACTAAATCACGAAGCTGGGATCGCCTTCCACGATACGGTTCGATCTGAGAACTAGGCTTCCTTACAGCAACTGGGCGACTGACAGTCATGACAGCCCGAGCCAAGGCCAGGAGGAACTTTTCACCAGTTCTACTGGATCCATCTACGTCCATGCTGAAAATGATGTCCAGAATGAGCGGCACGGCGCTTTTGTTTATGCCAACAAACTGGCATACATCACGCAATTACACTTTGCTCTCGTCTGTCCTCTTTGGCCGCAGTAGTATCACTACGGAAGCTCTTGATTGCTACATCCCAACCACATACCCACTGGTGGTTGCTCGTTTCCGACAAGCCATGGCGATGACTCGGTCCGCATGCAAAGACTAGTCAAGCTCAGATTATAACAAGAATCAGTCCTTTCTTTAACATGAATTGACCCTGTCAAATCAGAGACTTATTCCTTCTCGAAGCAAGAGAAAATTCACGAAGGCATCACCGTAATCACTGGACATTCAAGCCCAGATCAGACCGAAGTGCCAGCAACGCTCCAGCTTGCATAACTGAAAATCCCACGCATCCAAGCGCTACTGGTATATCGGAAACCCACCGGTAGGATCAAAGAGAAACCATGAATTACGATCTCGATCCAGACCTTGAACGGGAATACATGACTAGAGGACTCATCATTTGGCCTGAGGCCATACCGACAGACCTATGAATTCGTGCATTGGACAGGGAAGCAGGAGAATATGGGAGAAATTGATGGACAAGCTGCACCAGCTCCATATAGATTAGGAGAGGAGGGACTGCTAACTAGTAGCTGAGTAGCTAGGCGGCTTGGGGGATCCATCTGTTAGTTTCACGTCGTGTTCAACGAAATCATCGAGCCACACGCCAGAGCATTCAACGCATCAGATAAGGCTGTTCTCCTGGCGCCAGTACCTTACTATTCGCATTCAGAGGAATTATAAAGCGCGGAAAACAAGTCAAGAGCTATACAAAGCTTGGAAATCATAACGCTGACGGTGCTTCGTCATTGCAAGCGCGAAAGACAAGACGAAGATTACAGCAGATTTGGCCATCCCATCACGGTCATGGCTGACACAAACATCGTGCCGGGCCCGCTTCTTGTGTTTTGATTGCTCTTCTTCCTTGCGCTTCTTTTCCTTCTCTCTTAGCCTATATTTCTCGTCTATTATCTGCGGCTGTTCCATTTCCCTTTCCTCTCTCTCTTGGCGGGATTTCTGCTGCAATTCTCGCTTGAGTATCTGCAGCTGTTCCATTTCCCTTTCTTCTCTCTCTAGGTGGGCTTTCTGCTGCATCTCGCTTGAGTGTCAGCAGCTGTTCTTTCTATTCGCGAAGAGCCTGGTCTCTTTCCAGTCAGTGGTGTTGCTTTTGTCTGTCGAATCCCAACATTTCCGCACACATGTGCTGCACCATTGGAGACGAGGCGTATGATACAGCCAAAAAAAATGCCAATACCTCTGACATTTGCAGAGAAGGAACTTCATTCTCCTAACCAAAGTCATTTCGTCGCGTCGCCACCATGGCATTGTCAGATCCCCAACATCAGAGACAGAACCCCTAGATTGGTAAAAAAGACTCCTCGCTACACGGGGCGCACCATCCAGGCCACGCTCTCGATCACCAAACTGACGAGACGACAGATTTCAACCCTTTAAGTGGACATTCGCCACTGCAAGAACTTGGGCCATCATCCACAATACTATCTCGACCTGCTTTAGGGAGGGCGGATTCCTAATTATAATTACAATCTGCAAAGACTCGCTCACTTCTCACATTAGATGGTTCTCCTCTCCACGTCGCTGCCGCAATACCATCTATTGCTGTAAAAGACACACAGCGACCCAAGACAACGAATACATCCGCTCCATCTAAATCACCACCACGAAGCCCTGTAGCATTACGAGCACCGCCTATTGGTCCTGCCGCTACTCCAGTATCCTCAGCCACAACGGTGCCAGCTCCGCAAACTCAGAAAAATCCCCAGACACCAAGTACTGCACCACACAGACCAGATACCACGAGTCCAACAAACCCACAATCAGGACCTCGAGGCTATGTTCCACTAGCCAGAAGCTCTTCATTTAGTTCTCGTGGTGGAAGAGGTGGATGGAATCAACCCCCACCTCGTCATTTGTCTGGTCCAACAGCATCAGCAACACCATATCATCAGCGGCACGGCAGGCCCAACTAGCGAGGCGGCGAAGGCATACGAGGAAATATCACTACAAACTGCGCCGAGAAAGAGATATAATGTGGCGAGAGGAGATATTAGGCAGAACAAAGTACTTATTATCAAAGGGCAAACTTATTATGAGATTACCCGTCACGATCAGGGATCCAACTGGAAAGAGGAAGAACACATGTTGAAAAACGCGTGCGATGACTGCAGTTGAACGCACAAGGTTTCTGCTAGAGGAAACAGCTTGGATGGAGGGGCGGCTGGGAAAACCAGAGAAGCAGTGTACAGACTGCCATGTACTATCTGCAGGGGTAGCAACATCACTGTATCCTCAATGATGTAGCTCGGCCAACCAAACTGCAGGCTGTTGATATCCGTAATGGGGATGAAGGCGTATGTGCTGCGATATGGAGAGCATGGAAGAAGGCTGCTGGCTCTATAATTCTGGGCCCCCATCTGTCCTCTAGATCTTCTTTGGAAATATCAAGTTGAAAATTAGAAGTTTGATATAGAAAGCTCAAGGTGCAATCGTGCTCTGAGTAGACGTTGATCAAGCGACCACACACACTCTTGAGCGTCAGCCACACTCGACTTTCCGACGGCGCTGGTGTACCATTACCACCAGATTCACGACAGCCGTAACCATTGACCTTGATCAATCTGGCTGACGGCCAGTGGATATGGTCACCTTGGCCTAGGTAGTTGTGTTTTGCGTAATCAATTTAGCTGAGCTCATAGTAACTGGTGGACTGCGATCGAACACGATCAATGAAATGACTTTGCACAAACCAGCTGAACACGATTTAATTAGATGCTCCTGCGAACTGGATGACCCAATCCATTTAGGTAACTTCCATCAATCTAGCTGATTCGAACGAACAGGCTGGCCTTTATCAGCCTATGACATTGGTTAAACGAGTCATTATTCTCCAAACTCGGGTGTATTGTGACATGTCGCTCTGCCGCTATCGAAAAATTAAGGCCATGTTCGTATTTGTAACCAACAAGGACAAGTCGGCTTGAGAGGCTTGGATCTTGGACGGTTCAGTAGCTATGAGGTGCTGTTAGCCGGCGGTACTTCTCTCTAAATGGATTCACAGACTACATGTAGTCTTGGGTTTGCGGCGGCAAGCAGCAATTTGAGCTCTTCAATGCCCCTAGTAAGCATGGTCAACATGAGCTAAGCGAATTCACCCGTTGTCTCGGCGTCGGCTGTCTACTTGCAGATCTCCTCTACCATGGCTACAAAGGTACAATCGCCGCATCGATTATCGTAGAGTGACCTAAGTGCTCAAGCCGTATGATAGCCGTAGTGTATGAGTGCTTCGCCGACGGCTGCCTTAGCACCCTTGTCGGTAAACTCCTGGCTCCCTTTAAGGCGTCCTTTTGGGAGTATGTACTGCCCCTTTGGCCTTTGTGTCAATATTGATGACAACAGTGGTAGTTTTTCCCTCGCCTGTGTTTGCGTGTTGCTGTGGCTGCTTGGTAGGTAGCGATATGCGCCGTGGCGGCCGTCGACCTGAGGCCCCCTTTGGGTCGCATCTATTCCTCGTCCTTGGTATCTTTGGCGGCGTGTAGCCTCCTGTTCGATAGAGCTGATGCGGGAGAAAGTTCTGTCGAGGGAGCGGGGGAAGAAAAAAGACAGCAACACTCGTGTACAACAAGCGAAATACAGCACAAGGTAAGGCATGAGACAGAGAGCATCAAACAACGCGTCACTTATTACGGCGATTCAAGTCAGGCTCATGGCGAAAACGTAACTTCGGTCGTACCAGCGCCCGCTAAGCAATCCTAGGAGGACATAAAACAGCTCAACTGGAACAAGGCCAGTGACCCCTCAAAAATTTCGCGGCCAGATCGGACGGCTGAAGTCACGATGTCGGGCGAGTTAATCGGCAGCTGATCTGTCATGGGACTGAACCCCATATATCCCTTCGTGTCGCGCAAACACCCTGAATGGTGTATTTCTATCAGCGGTCGCTGTATCAGTCTTCGTTATCATTTCCAAATGTTTCAATCATCGCGACGCATCGTCTATCTCAAGAAGCCGAGTGGGCTCTTTTCTTCAGATCCATTCCATTCTTCAGTATCTAGGCATTACATCTACGTCTACTAGATCTATCTACATCTATTAGAAAAAACAAGCTCTATTTGGTAAGATCCTTTTTATTGTCCAATATCTAGGCGTTTGCGTCTGATGAAAAACGCTATAGAATCGACGCCTGTTTGATACCGTTGCAGGACATACAAGACGCGGACATGGTTCCATTTGTCAAAGAAGGATAGTTGCCTATTGCTACTTTCTTCCACTATCGCTACTTTCTTCTACTATCGCTACTACGCTTTCCCTTATTCCTCATGCCTACCTGTAATAGGTAGTATCTGGTATTCTAGAACCACTCCCTTTTTCAACATGTGTTCTTCTTCTTTCCAATTGGATCCCTGTCGATGACGAGCAATCTCATAATAAGTCTCCCCTTTGATTTTTCGCGTTGGATCGAAATTTTGCTGTTCTAATAGCAGCTCGACAACCTTGATGTTTTCCTGACCGATGGCTGCAAGCATCGGGGTTGCAAATTCGGCCTGTAAAGTTTTGACTGGGGAAGGCTGTGAAGCCGACAACAGGCAGTCTCATAACAAATTTTCCCTTCGAATTTTCGCGTAGGGTAGAGCCCTTGTGCGTCCGCCTATAATCATCGTACGCGTTTTTCAACATGTGCTCTTCTTCTTTCCGGATCCCTGTCGACGACGGGCAATCTCATAATAAGTCGACACTTTGAATTCGCATTAGGTCAAAATTTTGCTATTCTAATAGCAGTTCGACAACTTGATGTTTCCTGACCGATAGCTGCGAGCATTGGGGTTGCAAATTCGGCCTGTAAAGTTTTGATTGGATAAGGTCATGAATCTCATCCTTGCCAACGATGGGTAATCTTATAATAAGTTTCCCCTTCGAATTTCCGCGTAGGGTAGAGCCCTTGTGCGTCCGCCTATAATCATCGTACGCGTTTTTCAACATGTGCTCTTCTTCTTTCCGGATCCCTGTCGACGGGCAATCTCATATAGGTTTCCCCTTTGATTTTTCGCGTTGGATCGAAATTTTGCTGTTCTAATAGCAGCTCGACAACCTTAATGTTTTCCTGACCGATGGCTGCAAGCATCGGGGTTGCAGATTCGGCCTGTAAAGTTTTGACTGGTGAAGGTCGTGAATCTCATCTTTGCCAACGATGGGCAATCTGATAATAAGTTTCCCCTTTGAATCTTCGCGCAATGTCGAAGTTTTACCGTTCCAATAGTAGTTCGGCAACCTTGATGTTTTCCTGACCGATAGCTGCGAGCATTGCAGTTGCGAATCTAAACCAACCAGCCTCGTCAGAACGACTTCTCTAATAAGAGACAGTACAATGCCCGATGCTCAATGATCAAGGCAATTTCTGAGGTTAGGGATGGCACAAACTATGGTCCATTCGAGGCTCGAGAGTTCATTTCGACCAACTGCTCTTTAATAATAATGAGACTAACCCGTATTCTGACCGTTATTATATCGCCACGCCAGTTGAAGCGCTGGCAACCTCGCTGATTCCGGCGCAGGTGGATAAGTGATTTAAACGCAAGGTTAAAGTATCTGCCGATGAGGAGTATCAGTTTCTCGACGAAGTAATGGAACAGATAGAACGAGTTCTAGGGCGTGAAGAGAGGACAAACTCCTACTAAAATATATAGGCCATCGCTGGGTTGGATGCCAAGGAACGCTTCATGAAGGCAGAGGTAATATGCCGATTTATGCCAATATTGTAAAGACTTGAGTTGGGGAGGTTTCGAACATCGTCAAGCTATTCGGCTGCGCACCTCATCGCCGAGACATTACTCGCCAAGGTCGCCGGCTCGGTTCAACTCTCCCATATCAGGCGAGTAGCTGGAGCTGGTTGGGATTGTTGCGCCCAGAGCTCGTCGACATATATATTGTCCGTCATGGCCTGAATACTAGGGATTCTGTGTATCAGCCGAAGTCGCCGTTGATGGTGACAAGCCTGACAGAGTGTTCACCCAGGCCTGAGCTGAATGGCGATGTTGACGAGTGCGTAATTGGCTGGTGCTCCCACGCATAGAGTACGAGCTCATGGATCCGATATCCCCTACCGAGTCATTCTCAGTTTCAAATCCCATATAAAATCCAGATCTAGACTCACTGCGAAGAAATTGAGTTGTGGAGCTGTCTTGCTGAAGTCGGGTTAATCGTCGAACAATTCAAGCCTGTCAAATGTATCCGACTCCGGGGCGCATTGTGCCGTCTATGGGATGATTGCGTTGGTATAAGGGATAAAGAAACGTATAGATCACCGCTTGAAGTTGAGGAATAGCGTTATCAGGGTCAATAGAGAATCAGTTTAGAAAGAAGGGTGTGAAAATACGCCTTTTCCGTTTGGGATCGTCCCTGTTTTCAGTGCATCGGTCTGACGCAGGGCATTTTTTGTCAGGGATCAAGCGTAAAAATGTGAAGCATGACTAAGCAAATGAACGCACAGCGAGTTTTGCTTCTATACAGGTAAATCCCTATTTATCTAATAGATGGAGATCTTTTGTCGTCTTCTTTGTGCCTTTGAAGTATTTATTTATTTCTTTGAACAAAGTCAACTTCACGTACTCAACTCATTTGCCTTCATGTCGGTTCTCATCACACCAAGAAACTAAGATCCAGGTTGGCTATCCAGCATCCCCTGTCAATGATAGCAGAAGGGCAGTGGTAGTAGCAGAGACTAGAAAAAGTAGCGATAGTAGCTGTAATTGGAAAAAAAAAAAAAAAAAAAAAAAAAAAAATTATAGGCGGGTAGATTAATAATACCCTGGTGTCTACTTTGTCTCACAGGTGCTATCTGAGGGATGATATTTGCCTATGTACATCACATGCAGCAGCCGGGATGCGGGATGTTGGCCACTCACTCGTTACCTAAGTGTACCTAGACAGGCATTAATAATAATAGCGTACGTTACTGTTAATGGCGCTTGTTTTATGGAAATGCCAATTTGGAAATTTCCATCGACCCGAAGCTTGATGTTGAGGTCCTCTAAAACTGCATACCATGTACTTTGGGGACCAATCTCTGGCGTTTAGACCAATGCAAAAGGCAATGTGCCTAAAGGGTACCCTCCACATAATGCTGCTACTATTACGGCATCTGTTGAGAGTACATATATGTGCAGCTCAAAAAAGTCTTATTAATGTAAATAGAGCCTAAACTAGAGAAACCTCAAACCCACAACATTTGATGTCTGCAAGTAGGCGCTCTAATGGCTGAACATACGTGATGTCGTTCAACCTATTCTGGCTTGCGCCTGCTGAGAGAATACCCGCAGGGCGCCGCTTCATGTCCCAGACGCATGACCCAGAATCTCCCTTAGTCGAGAAGGCCGCTTGATACTCATTGTTAGCCTTTTCAATGGGTACTATGGCCCATTCTTCACTCATCATTTCTCTATCCCCATCTGGAGTTTCTGTATGGCGAAGAATCGACACCAAAGTGTTGCCGAGACCCAGCGTCAACCCCCCCTTTGCTCCATACTTCATCACCGGCAGCATTGGAGTATTAAAGTGCTCGGAATTTTGAGAAGGACTCAGAATTTCGTCCATAGTAACCACGTCTTCCTTCAGCTCGATGCAGCCATCCACAATAGGCATGTCTGGTATAAGAAATCCCTCTAATCCACCCTTCTGTTTGGTAAGAAGTCTCTCAAAGTCATCTTCCGGCCCAACATAAACCTTGTTTTGAATCGAACAAAGGGGAGCTTGGTGGCACTCAGGAAGTAATTCGATCAATGCCCAGTCCCTCAACCAGTTGCTGCCACGGCTAGGGTCCGTTATACATGCCAATTCGGGTGAAAAAAGAAGCTGGCCAAACACCCTAGAGGAAGGGGACACAAACGGTTCCATAGCTCGTCTGAGAGTGGTTGCGGTCTTGGCTACCTTTGTAAATGACGCAGCGTAGTCAGTGTTTCCCCGATCGGTGTATTGTTTAGCATAATTCCGAGCCCCTTTGGCCTTCTTTCTCATGTAGTTGATAGTCTCCAGGTAGGTCGGTTGGTCTATCTGAATAACATCCTTTGAGTTACCAAGCTCTTGGCGAGAGTATTTCTCCAAACCTTCTGTTTTGGAGTCAATAACCACGTGTCTGCAAGTCAAAGCTAGGAGCTTGGGTTCGCCTGTAGTCGAAGATGCTTGAAGAGAGAGGTATAAGCCCTTTGTGCCAGACCTATCGTCCATATGCTTCATCGCAATTTTAGTCCCGAGGCAATCAGACATATCTGCCCAATGCTCAGCATAGACCATTCCATCCAGTATTGGTGCCGACGATAGCTGAAAGGTGGCTGGCCTCTCGGTGGTGGACTCGGCGGTGGACTCGGCGGTGAAATCCCTACAGAAATTCACAAGGGATTCTCGAATTTCGCAATCCACTCCATGAATATTATGGGCTTCAAAGATCGATTTGCATTCCATTGCAATAGCATATCCGTCGCTCCATGATAATGTACCAGGCTTAACAGCCACCATGAGGGTAATATGCAATTCGCCATTAAGCCCGACACGTAAAATATCAACGGCAGTCCAGTCAGCTGCGCTAACTGCTTGTAAGATCTGGGCCCTTAGCGAAGATGCCGCGTTGTTCCACAGCTGGTGCAATAAGGGATGCTCTCCAACTGGTTGAAGAACTCTGGGACACATATTCAATGTCCCAGGCATCTGTGGATCTACCCAAGCTTGAGTGCTGGAGCGTGCGATAAGTATAGGGCGAGAAGGAAGCCCATAGTAATAGAACTCCCTCTCTTCCTCGGTTGGAGGTGTTGGAGGTGTTAGAAGTGTCCTTTGCTGCATCGTGTATTAGTTGGTCGAATGGTCGGAGTCTCCTAAATTCGTGGCTGCAGCGCGCTCGAAACCCAACAGGTAGTGACGATAGCGGATAATAGAGGAATATATAGATATAAGCGATAATAGCAGGAAGTAGCGATAGTAGCGACAGTCTTGTTACGACCTTGACCTCCAGGTAGTCGATGGGATGCCAGATCTCCAACTTGGGGTGCTGAGTAGCTCCTCCTCTTTATATAGTAAGGAGGGAATCGGCGTCGGAACTATCCTTCTTTGCCTCATGAATCCGCAAACCTTGCTACTGGAGGCTCGTTGTTTTTGCATTGCACCTGTGGGGTACCTCAGGTAGGAAGGCATAAACGATGAAGGTTCACAAAGCGCAAGAAGGCCTGAACAAACGCCACACAATAAGCCTCAGCTCACAAATTATAGTTCAATGACTCACCCAATGCCGCCAGCCTCCGTTGTTTTGCATGTTATACTCTGCTTCTGTTACTTTAGTCGACCTGGGGTCCCCGTCGTTGAATGTGGGTTTGATAATGCGTAAAAAATGACAACCGGAAGGTAAGCTGGTTGAGTAAAGAATCTAGTAAGCTGTAACTTAAGAAAACGGTGACTACTTGACTTGATGCAAAAGAGAACACTACATGAATGCAAACGAGGACGACGGGGCTACTGAATGACCTCTGTATTGCGTTATGGTGTGGAGTAAAGCAAGCCCTCTTCTATGGTAAATACGTAATTCTAGCTGTTGAACTACTAAGTCAATAATCAATGTCTCCTATCCAAAAGATCTTAGAATACAACGCGAGATTAATGGGCAAGTGATAATGAAAGAGAAAGAGACATCAAATACAGGTGCTCAAACTCGAAATCACGAGACCTCGGCTGTGTGACTGCAAGGTGCACCCCTACGTCACCATATCAAACAAACAACATTGATAATACTCTTGATCTTTACAAAAAAATGTTCATTTTGATCCTCAATCATCATATTTCCTATTAGATTCCATACAAACACAGTATTTATCACGTCGTCGCTCCCATTTACAATGGCGAATCCTAGCGCAGGACAGTTTGTCCACCAGCAACAGCTTCACCCGACCTATCCAAGCCCAGTCACGAGCGCAACAGAATGTACGTCAATTTCCATCAATATCTCCCCAAAATTACAGAATATTAATGCTCATCATCAATGCAGCACCGCCGCAAAGCCTCCTCGCAAAGCAGCGAAACCTCGCCCCGACATTAACTCCAGCAGAAGATCAGAACAAGATGCCGTTGCATCGTCCCGACAAGGAAGCTTTAGTGGTAAATACGACGCAGCTGTTTGTTTGGACATGTCATGCTGATAGTCTGACTAGGAGCGGGTTTGCAACATGGGTGCCCAGACGCCAGCATCGCTCGCCGCGCAGATTGAACACGAGATGCAACAAAAGACTTCCACCTAGCAGTGCTTATACCTGACAAAGCCCACACCTAAACAAGTCCTACAGACACAGAAAGAATACAGATGTCATCAACTCCTAAGCTAGTGATTATCCAAAACAAATACAAGGTGCCGTAACTGAGCGTCGCAGCCCTCTCTCCCTGTTGTGTCATCATTCCATATCTTGGCAGCTCATTCTCCTCCAACCATCTTGGTCTCATTACACCCAAGCTATTATAGTTACCTAGAATCTGCGATCGCACTTGAAATAGACCGTATCGACCATGCGCTTCGCCGACAGCGCGTTGCTATCATAACGAGGCAGCGGCTCCGTCGTCGGATTCCCGTTCCTATCAACGGCTTTAAAGTCAAACATGGCGAAAAAGGTGGCAGTAGAAACGAACAGCTCGAGTTTTGCAATCTATTCATCAGTTAGCTTTTCGACTCAACTATCCGCGCTTGAAGTGCCTACTCTCATGCCCACTGTGTCCATGTTAGCCAAACGTGTCAGTACGGGCTGAATACAAGGGTCTGCTTACGGCATGGGTGTAATCCAGTTCCCCAGCCAATATATCCATGCTGACCCTTCTTGTCCTCTCCTCTGTCTGGAAGATATCGGCTTGGATCCCATTTCAACGGATCTGTGTAAATAGCCTGGTCCATGTGTATGTCTGCCACACTATAGACCTAATAAAACACAAATCGTCAGCACCGCCTATCTCCGTACGCTAGTAGTACACTCACAGCGAAAGCATTATTTGGAACAACGACACCGGTATTGCCAAGCTTGATATCCTTCCCGGAAGTATTCTGGCGGATGGAAGCCCCCATGAGGTTCAATCGGATGCTGTCCCGCACTCCCAGATCTATGGACGGGAATTCAGATTCCCATGCCTCGAGAGAAAGCTCTGCGAGGACATCTAGTGGCGTCTGATCTTCAGAAGTCCTGTATTTTGCAACAGCGGCGTCGACTTCATCTCTGACTTTGGCATACCAGACGGGGTCGTGGGCAAGATAGCAGAGAATCCATGCCGACTGAACTCCGGTGTTGATCAAACCAGCAAACAATGCGCCGATGATAAACTATTCAACAATATGTTAGTCCAGAATTGCAAATAAAGTGGTTCAAAGTACGTACAGCTGAGGACAGCAAATCGCTCTCTCCCTTGTCCATCAAGATCTGCATCGTGTCTTGCGCCTTACGACCAGTTCTTCTCCTCTCCCGAATCATATCTCCAAACATCATGTGCAGTTTCGCTCCCGCCCATATCTTGTTAAATTTTGTGGGTGTAGGCAGCCAGGGAAACATGACTTGAAGGGCCGAACTCTTGTCCAGCTTCTCGTAGTACCGCATCGTCTTCTCTTGAAGTGCAGGATCATCGGCAACCTCGTGGCAGCCGACGGTACGGTGAGTGAATTTGTAAAGTAAATCATAGAGAACTACAAAAGGATCCATGGGAACGGACGTGTCGACTGCGGTAAAGGCAGTGCGGGCATCTTTGTTGAGGTAAGGAAGACATGTAGTCAAGTGCTCCTTGCCTGTAAGCCGCTTGAAGAGTACTATAAAATAAGCGCTCATATTGCAGCCAAGCATACGGTCAATGTCGGGGCCTGCAGAAAAGAGTTTCCGGAATCTAAGAACTGGTCAGTCTCATTTTCTGAGAAAGTAAAGAGGCATGCTGGGAGGAGTCCATACCCAGCACTCAGATCAAGGCCTCGCGTGTTGAAGTAAGCCGTGCGTGCGGCCTCTCCCGAGAGAGCAATAATAGGATACGATCCATAGTAGAAATTAAAGTAGCCGTTGGGACTACGCTTTGCGCCCTCTCGCAGGAAATCACCCCTCTTCGTGAAGAAGTTGAGGGAACCGATGAACGGCATACCCCATTCTGTAAATGACGCGCCTGAAGGGAGGCCAGGCCGCTTAAAAAGACGAACAAGGAGCGAAACAATAATAGTCGCCGCCAGCAGTAGAGCGCTGGCAGGCCAATCCCGAGGCGAAGCAAGTGTGGCGACGAGGCTCACCATGATGAAACCTTTAGCAGCGCTGCGAACCTTCAAATGAGCAGAATCAAAATATCTCCCCTTTCAAAACATGACTCCCTCTGTTTGAATGGGAACAAGGCGGGCATTTATAGCAGAACAATTATACTTTTTGGCAAACATGTCTAAGACGCACTGCGGATTGGCTGCGCCATGTGAGACATCCCCATATAGAAACCGTGATGACGGGTGCGATGTCCGGCTAACACTTTAACCTTCAACCTGTCAGACTATAGCTCTTCTTCTAACTCGGAAAGCAACTAGATTGACAAAGCGATCGATTGACACGAGGGGTCGAGCGGTTTGCTACATTGAACAGCATTGCGCCGATTCGTTGCACGGCCTGGCGTGGCTTGGGAGACGTCGTCGTACTGCTGAGCACGATGCCGTGTCCCGCTTACCAAATAGCCTTCGGGTGAGGAGAAGGGGAATGTCACTCATGTTAGTTTGATGCAGCCACTTTGTGCAAGATGATGCCGAATCAAGGGGTAATAATACGCTCCATTGACGTCGTAAACCTCTCATGCAGGGCTATGCAGAGGTGGCAAGGGACAGGAAGTAGGGGGAATTAATAAATAATGCATTACTATTAGTGACTGGTATTTTTATCCAATACGTTGTGTAACAATAGCAACAATTAGCATCCAGATATCTTACCCTCTAAGTGACTCCCAATGTAACATATCAAGACCCGAGTGACGACACAAAGTCCAAAGACCATTGCATCGCCACATAACACCACAACATCTCGTATCACACAGTATTGAGGATAAAATCCGACGCCCTCTCCGCAATTGCATACAGCGTGGCCGTAAGATGTCCGCTGATCTGCATCGGTATCACAGAAGCATCCACCACTCGGACATTTGTTGTGCCATATACGCGGAGTTGGGGATCTACAACTCCGCCAAGTTTCCGCGGCAGCATCGCTGTGGTCCCAAGTGGGTGCGAGTTTGACACCATGTGGCTTACCGTAAAGTTCTCCCATTGATCCCATGTGTCGTCAGGCGAGGGAGTTCCTTGCTGTGCTTCAGATTGAACCGTGGCAGACAGGGGCGGGCTGTTCCAGAACTTTGCCGACAGGCGTCCGATGGCGATTTGAACAATCATGTCATAGCCTATGGACATGAATCTCGGGTCGATCACCGGTGTGTTAATGTCGTCGGCCGAGCTGAGGTGTACGCTCCCACGGCTGAAGGGTAAAGTAGTCCAGTATGCTGAGAAAGTCGCAGTGCCACTTGCGGTAGATAGTATCTCTGCAATGGTCACACCCTTTTTAAAGATCAAATCGTATTGAACCTGAAGCAGCTTCTCGATTGCTTTGGCTTTTAAGGCTCCGCCTGTTTCATTAGCAATCTGTTGTGCCCAGCTCGGTAGGAGCTGCTTTGTCGCTGCAGATATAAGTGTAAAACTATCACCGAAAAGAGATGTAGCATTAACAAACGTGGCATATGGTGCGTAGCCTGGAAACGAGGAGTTGGCCGAGTAGGATAGGGCGTTGTTAGGCTGATCAATCATGTTTTCTCCCACGCCCGGTAAGTCGACAACCGCTTTGATGCCCAAATTATTTAAACGACTTGGGTTACCGACGCCGGACAGCTCAAGGATGAGAGGCGTACGCAGTGCCCCTGCAGACAAAATCACCTCTTTCACTGCGCTCACAGTCTTATGCTGTCCATCCGGGGTAATATACTCGACTCCAGATGCGTCAAGTGTCTTGACCTTGTTAGGCTTCCATAGGATCCTGGAAACTGTGCCATTGAGTAGCGTTAGGTTTGGTCTATCCTGTACAGGCCAATAAAACGCAGTGGCAGAGTCGCATCGTGTATTCGTGACTGGGTCCAGCGTCTGCGGCCAAACGTCGAATCCAGCCTGGTATCCGCTATTGACATCTTTGATGAGGGGTTGGCCGAGATTTCCCCAAGTTTCTTTTGCGTCATCGTAGAACGATCCGTTGAGCAGGACCGGGTTGAAGCCGACATTAAGCTCTCCTGAGAAACCATGATATTCGTCTTCATATAGTGCGCCGACATCTTCCTGCCATTCCAAGGGAGGGAAGAATCGCTCAACCTTTTTGTAGTACTGTAGCATGGTATCCCAGTTCCAGCCAGAGGCTGGATTGAGCTCCTCCCAGGCATCGAACTCGGCGCGGTCTCCTCGAATATACGTCATCCCTAACTGATTCAGTATTGATCTCATACCGATTCATATATCAGGGCGTTTTGCATTTATACCATTAATCAGGCTAGTACCACCTATTCCCTTGCCTGCATCATACGTGAGAACCCTTCCACCGACGTATTTCTGAGGCGCACTCGAGTAAGTCCAGTCAACAGAAGTCCCGCTCAATCCCAGCCATGTGAGGGGATTGGCAACATTTGGGTTATTCCGCTCATCGGCACCAGGATCGATGATTGCAACATTGAGGCTGCCGTCTTCGGTCAGACGATTGGCCAAGAGAAGCCCACTTGTACCTGCACCGACAATTATGTAGTCGTAAGTGTCGGCTTGCGAAGCCAGTGACTGGAGTGGCAGAGCAGCAATGGCCAGCGCAAAAGCGCCAAAGCGAGTCTTTGGAGAAGACATGTCGCTTTGGTGTAAGATCAAGGCACTACCCACGATCACTGTTTCGGGGTTTCAGCCACTTATATATATCGAAAGCCAAGTACATTGTGTTGTAGTATTTTGTGTTCCGTTCTTTTAAGTTTCAGGAAGAACTCCGTCTGCACGGAACCGGAGATGGAGACTTGTCAAGTCGTCACGGCTGGGAGTTGGTAATGTTTTCGGTCCGATGGTGACGCATTAGTCGATAAATCGGCAGTACAACGGAAGGATCTGCGAGCAAGTTGCGCGTGATCAAAAGCTGCGCGTTCCATGGAGTTCTCTGGCTTGACCGATATTTGGAAGAGCCCTTCCACACAAAGTATCTTGTTGGCCTCATCGTTCTTTGCATGAGGCTGATGGGCCAGTCTCGGATATGAGACCATCAATCCGGCCCTTCAGCACATGTCGAACGCCTAAATCTGCACGATTTCCCATGGAGACGGGATCCTTGCTCATGTTCTCCGCATATTTGGGGCTGAGGCCAGCAATTCGGTCTTTCTCGCGACTCCTAAAAGGCTAAATAGAGTTGCCAGGCGTTAGTACTAAATATATGCGCCAAAAGTACCTCGACCGTGGGGAGAACATGCGAATTGGTGAGGAAACGCGTGATTCCCTATGCAAAATAGGATCCTTTGTTCCCCAGACGCCAACACAATTCCAAGCCATGGTAGCAAATCCGTATCATTGGGCATGTGTCAATCAGATGGCAAGCAAAGAGATATGATACTACGTGCTGCAATGCCTGTCAATGGGCCCTAAAAGACGAAGCAAGAAAATGTACCATCATCTCTGCCTTAACTTCCCTGAGTCCTTGGTGTTGGTACCCGTCGTAGATCACGTGAATCCGTTCACTACTGGCATCCGCCTTGGCCAGTGTGAATCAGCCCGCGAAGGCGGGCTGATTCACTGCAAGCTAATTCCCTGAGTGCTTTCCATGTTGTTCACTTGAGCCTAGCTTCAACGATAAAGAACCAAGTCTGTCTCATATTTTGACCTTGTTGCCCAGACCAATTCCCACTATCACCCACACATTTCTTCTCTCTCTTGCAGTCTATGGAAACGCGCAAAGATGGGATGATGACATCAACCAGGAAGCATGATAGCTGATCATCAACTGCACGGTAATAGTTTACTGCATTTTCATCATCTCGATCGCCTCGAATCCCCCTCCCCCCACCTCTTCTCCCCAGCTACATACATGCACCAAGCTGTGGTACATGGCCAGAACCTGTACCAATAGCCTTTTTCTTCCAGAGTGACACACAAGTCACGCAAACAGTGTAGCCGGAGCGCCAGAAGATTTAACACCGCCCATAGGTACTATACTAGGTAGACAGCTAATGTTGTTGGTGCAGGGAGAAGTATTAGGTACCTAGGTGCCGTAGTGTTGTTCCCCGTCGCAAAGTCCCAACACTCATTAACTGGCCCGTCTCTTTTTCGCAGCTCAGAATCTTCCCAAATACTGTTTTAGCAGCAATGCCTTCTTGCACGATCATTATGAGAATGCTGTCATCACGGTTGAACTACAAAATCACGCGCACGGTGGAATCGAGTTGCGACAGGGAACAGGCCGGACACCCGGCGCACAAAGATGCATCAAACTTGCCAATTGGTGTGCCAGATGGCAAGGATTCCTGGCTACCACTTGTTCATGGGGCACAATCAGTGAGTAACAGCAATTCAGCCGGCCAACATATTTATTGACCTTTTTCTTCTCTCAAAAGACTTCGCCCTAGCGAACCTGCAACACTCATTTTTTGAGCGAGCCTCATTACTCATTGCAAATTGTCCATCAAATTCAACACCTGCTGAGAAGTGCTTGTACTCTTTGACTACAGCATATGGCGTTGTCCGACTTTGACAGAGACATCACACACAATAATAATACGACCAACGAACCGCCTGGAATCCTAAGGCTGCACTGCTTTCGTATCTACTTAACACATCATGCCATGCACTATGAAAGATATAAATACATCACACGCAACCATCCCCTTACTCCCAATGGGTGAGTAGGAATCCCTCCATCGGCACCTCCCTCCTCTCCAGTCTCCTCTTCTCCTACTGCGTATATCCATTGATCCGCAAAGATGGATGACGACATTGGCTAACAAACCCGGCAGTTGATCATCAGCCTACAGATATAAGACGCTGAAGATCCTGTAAAAGGAGAGCACTTCCAATGTGACGAGCCTCCCGACCGCGAAGTCCCAGAAATGCTCTACCAGCACGAGCTACGCAACCTGGTAGTGGTCTACTCAGATCGCGATGTGTGCGAGCAGCTTGTATCGTCCTAGCATAGCGACGACGACCTGGCATCAACTCGGCCGCCTGACATATACCTGAATCTTTTTTTTTTCGTCCTAGCGAACCTACAGCATTCACTGTTTGGAGCGAGCTTCATTACTCAAGAGCGAATTGTGCCCCAGTTTCATTTCAACTGATGAGATTCTCGTACAGCTACAGCAGCATCAGACTGAGAACCGGAACATTGACCAGACAACACACGCTAACGAACAGCCGGAAATCTCAAGAACATTGTCCATATCTGCCCAGTGCAATATGCCTTTATCCTACTCATGCCATATACCAGTATCTCGCACCGCTCCCAGCTGTAATCCGATGGGAAACTTGGAGATGAATTAATTTATGATCAATTGTTTATGCACGGACCACCTACAACAGAGCAACAATACTTACCTTTACCTAAGCCTTTCACCTCTCCGTTCTTCTCTCCGTTCTCCTCTCTCCCACAACCTATCCAAATCTGCAAAGATGGATGACAAGACCGACCAACAAACGCACCAGCTGATCATCGATTTGCAGATCGAAGATGTTGAGTTGCTCATCAAAGGAAAGGATCGGTTGGGCAATACGCCTCCCGACCGTAAAGCCGCAGCAATCATCTACTAGCGCAAGCCACGCAACTTAGCGATGCTATACTCAGATCGCGACGTGTGCGAGCAACTTGTGTCGTCCTGACATAGCGATTACAAGCCTCGAGCCGCCGTCGAATCTTTATCCAAACAAGAAAACATCCAAACAAGCAAAGCAGATCAACGAATTAACAGTAGCTATCGAAACCAATCATGTGGAAGAAGCCGCTCACACCAGCCGCTTACACCAGCAAAGAGAAGGATATGAACCAGGACAATGAAGTCAGCCAAATCAATGAATACAATCTAGAAACGAAAAGCAGTGAAACCAGCAAGCCGAAGAGGCTAAACTCGCCGACGAACCAAGTGAAACCAATAGCCAACGAAGCTGTGTTGCCTGTTTGATTAACTCTCCAGTCGTCAAGACTGTGCAATGTCCATGTTGTGACAGATATTGTCATAGATGTTTAGAAGAGCTATTTAAAGAGCAGAACGATTCAGCACCTCAAGTTGGCTATCCAGCATCCCAGCGACCACATGTGTTTTATATATCATAACAAAACGCGGAGGGGAGAGTTTCATCTACCTTATTTGGGCAAATGCATGGTTCTCTGGTGTCTGCTATCGCTACTTTCCGCTACTATCGCTACTATCGCTACTTTCCGCTACTTTCCGCTACTGTCGATATATTTCTCTAGTACCTGTCTGCCATCATCGCCTCTATAGCTGTGAATTTAGACACGGGATGCTGGGTAGCCAGCTCTATGCGCTGGATGTTAGTTTCACCTCGGTGCTGTGGCAAACCGATTACCAATTTCCCAACACTTTATTAAAATAGACAACCTGATCAACGAAGATTTCTTGGGCATAGGATGCAAATATTCCTTGCAACGGCGACATTGCCAACCAAAGGATCCTCCGACTTGCCGCCGAGGCTGATCCCCAGGGAAAATCCCTAGGGAAAACGCACTTTAGGTGTGCTCACCAAGCCCGACCTTACCATCGAGAACGCAACCAAGGCGGTCATCTGCGATCTAGTCAACGGCAAGCGATCTTACCATTGAGAACGCAACCAAGGCGGTCATCTGCGATCTAGTCAACGGCAAGCGGCGAGATATCAAGGTGAAAATGGTCGACCTTGGACTCGACTTTAGTATTTTCAATAATCGCGTATTTGCGCTATCACCACTACTATCGTTCGATGACAACAGAATCAAAAATTGGAGCCCTGGGGGCGGCTAGCGCGCGCCAAAATGATAGTCAGGGTGACTGGGGGGACAATAGATGAATAGTGAGTCTCGGCAGTTCGGGCCACTGGGCATTACTTTCTGTCATGGACGAAGGCCAGACATGAGGACCGAAATGGCAGCGATTGTCTTCTTAGATGTTGATTGGTGAGATGGCCAATGCCTTTCGGCCTATTGGAGGCACATTTAGTCTTGAACCATTCCGTGACAAACCCCTCTACCAGGCGATTGACTTGGCTTGTGCTGCAAGTTAGGTCTCTCCAAAAGAATCAGCGACGAACAACGCCAAGCTGAAGTTCAAACGATGTAGCGGAGTAAGTTGGCTCTTGGACTGCCTCATACCAGCGTTGAGCGTCTATTCAGTAACTGGCAGTTCGACTATCGCCTCTCTAGCTATGTTCTGTCAGGGCGATTACTTTTTTTTTTTTTTTAGAGGTCAGATGCCGGTCCTTGAATCTGAAGGATGTTGGCGGCTATGGATACATGTAGTACCTCATGAGGCTTCACGAGTGCATCCAGGGTTGAGAAGAACGGATTGCCAATATCGGGAGGAATGTCTCCGATATTCCTTGGAGGAGCTGCCATAAGCTTGGGGACATAACCCAGAGCGGAAGTTGCAGCTATTTTATTGGGCAGTCGAACATCCATGTCGCCACCATGATAATCCGTGGCCATAGGGCATCGCATCGACTACTCCGTACATACAGGTACATATCCAGTAATACCAATATGCACCTAGACCAGACGCCTTGCAGGGATGGGCGCGGCCCGCCCCGTTGGCTGTTGTCACACCCCGCCGACCAATCTGGAGTCGTCAGTTCGAGGCTCAGCCTTTCTTCCGTCGTTTGCAGCATCTACCACGCGGCGGGCATGGCGCGTTATCGCGACACCTCCGCACTGCCATCCCTCCGGCGCGTCAACGAATTCCAGATCCTCCGAGGCCATCTGGGACGACCGTCTCTGCCGCCCTGACGAAGCTGCACCATGGCCAGCCCTCCCGCCAGCAGAGACGAGTTCGAAGTGGCAGTGATTTGCGCACTGCCCTTGGAGTACGACGCCGTCACTCTTTTGGTAGACGACTGGTACGAGGATGGCCGATACGGTAGGGCTCCAGGAGATGAAAACATATACAAGTCTGCACGGATGGGCAATGTGAACATCGTGCTTGTCGGCCCTACAAATGTTGGCAAAGCTAGAGCTGCTGCTGCTGCTGCGAGTCTCCGGTCGAGCTACCCAAACCTGAAGGTCCTCCTACTGACCGGAATCTGCGGTGGCGTACCAAGCACTGAGGAGGATCAAGAGCTATTGCTAGGCGACGTCGTCATCAGCAAAAGCGTCATTCAGTATGATCTCGGTAAGCGATACGATGGCACATTCCAAATGAAGAAGGGTATCGAAGACTCTCTTGGCAGGGCGAGGAAAAGAATTTGCGATTTGGTTACCCACCTAGAGGTGGATAAATGGCATGAACACCTTGAAAGTCAAGCAGCTTGCTTTCTTGAGCAGCTTCAGGCGAAAGAGTCATCTCGGCATCGGAGAAAGTACATTTATCCTGGCACCGCAAGTGATCAACTCTTCGAGCCAAGCTATCTCCACAAGCACCGACTTTCGACTCTACCTGCTTGCACAGAGTGTTGTCAGAGCTCGGATTCTATTTGTTGCGAATCTAAAGATTTGAGCTGCGAAAAACTTGGATGTAGCAACACGCATACTATACGGCGGCAGCGCCTAGAGTCAAAGGGAAAGCTGGAATTCAACAAAGCTCAAGCGCCTGCCATACATTTCGGTCGCTTTGGGTCGGGCGATACAGTAGTGAAATCTGGCAAATACCGCGACACACTTGCGAGAGAGCATAAGATCACGGCCTTTGAAATGGAAGGCGCTGGACTGTGGGAAGAGATTCCTGGCGTTGTTATTGTGAAAGGCGTTTCCGATTACGCCGACGGCCATAAGAACGATTCCTGGCAGAGATTCGCGGCTGCAACGGCTGCCGCAGTAACAAAAGGGCTATTAGAGCATCACATCCCGCTCATATTAGACGGCCCACAGAACAGCACAGGACATTCAGCAGAGCGAGTCGCTGAGCAGCAAAATGGCAGACATATACCGAGAGACAGCAGCTCTCGCGGTCTACGCTGCTACCGCTGTGATTGGGATACTCATGTACTGCGGGATTGCTATGCACATGAAGACACCGTTGAAGACGGCCGAGAGATCAGGTGGGATGAAAACCGATGCTTGAACTGTGGGGAAGAGGACCACTATCGGAGGTCCTGCCCTTGGGAAGATTTACTACCCAGGAGACGCCCGGGCAGTAAATACATGTATCATCGCCGCTAGCAAATATATAGTAGGCACAGTGATTGAAACCCTATCATCAGGCATTCTCAACCCTGACCGACTCTGACGACTCTTTGTTACTAATTGTGCTCCGGGAGAAAACATGCTCTCCGGGTTAACGACAGAAGACAATTTCATATCAGCTTTACACACATCGTACTTAGAAGGGGGGCGCGTCTGTCAGCGTACCAATATGATCCCGCTCCAGCCCAACTCAATCATGGTAAAAATATCAAGCAGCTATTATCTACCCACTCGTTCTTATGGGTTAGAATGGACTCAATCAACAGAAATTCTCCCAGGCTAGGAGATCGGGTTACGACGCCTCTATAGTCCCTGTTGCTTATTCCCCCCACTATAGTAGCTTCCGACTCGTAATCTAATGATGAGAAAGAACTATATGGGAAGATACTTCTAGGATATCTCCACTACTATTGTTCGACGACAACAGAATCAAAGGTTGGAGCCATCATCCTGATGGTGGCTAGCGCACGCCAGAACGATATTCAGGGGGAGTGGGGAGGACCATGGGTGAAAGCGAGTCTGAGCAGTTCGGACCACTGGGCATTACTTTCTACCATGGACGAGGGCCGGACATGAGGGCCGAAACGGCAGCCAAAATGTATTTGATAGTCTTCTCAGATGTTGATTGGTGAGATGGCCACTGCCTTTCGGCCTGTTGAAGGTACATTTTAGACGCAACAAACAAGGTCTGTGATTAAACAGTCTCTTTACATTATGATCAAGGATCCCTTAGTTATCCAACAAAGAAATCCGTTCCCGGTGTGCTTCCATGGCCGACGAGATTGCTTTTTTCAAGTCTACAATCATCGGGGTAACATCGTAGCCCCATAAGCTGGGCCTTGACAGCAGCTCTGCCATGTGCATACCCAACGGTTCCGCTTCCTCCCAAGAGAAAGCATCAGAGATGATGTTGCTTACAAAATTTGATACCCTATCTGCATACTCCTCTTTGGAGAGCTGTACCGGAGTTTGTCGCCTGAAATCTGCCAAGTAGTTGGATTGCACAAACTCTTTCCTCAAAAAAGCCTTCCCACCATAATTGGGCGCTTCTGTTAATTTAGGCAAAGGAATAAACGTAATCAATGCCTCGCGGGGAACAAAGCTCCAACAAACATATTCATCGGCATTGCCGGCCCAGCGACGGAGATTTAAAGGAATATTAACAGATCTCTTCAGAAGCATGGTGGTGTCAAGGAATAACAGCATATCCATTACCCTCCAGACACGCACCATACTAGGGTCAATCAATGATGTTTCAAAGACAGCCAAGCCAGGTCTTTGGTCTTTGGTCGCCCTCCTACCAACCGAACAGATTCTCTGTGCTGTCCACTGAAAGTCACCACTAAGAGAGACGATGGAAGACAGGGTTGGTTTCTCTCCAGCACGTTCTTCCTGGCCATTAATCTGGGTCTTTTCCAGATGAAATCTCAGCTCCGAGAAGAAATCTTCAACGGTATAGAACTCCGTCAGATCGCCTATGGGGACACATATTGGAGATTGTGCGTCATATTCAACCCAAAGATGAAGGTCAGAGCCGAAGCTATCGCTGTATTGTCCCGTGCCATCGTCTAGAAATCGGGGAAACGGGTGACCGTGATTATGAGCTCGAAATAAATACTTTGGATATTCCGAGTTCTTGGCCTTTTCGCCCATAAAGGTAAAGACTACATGTAATCACCATTAATAAGGGTGTATCTGCGGGATGTCCAGGAAGGCTACGTACAATCCTTCCATTGTGCTTTATTTCTTGCAACATTTTCATCCGAATGGTCTGTCAAATCGGTAAGATTAGAAGACGACGATCCGGATTGCGCTTCTTCCGCAATGTTTAGGACTGAGCGGAAAGCATCACTAAGTTGCTGCATCTCTATCGTTGAGTCGGGCTGTTTGCTCGCGGATACGGTTGGCAAGGCATCGATATTCGCCATGTTAGAAGCGATAGGAATAGAATACACGAGCCTATCAAACTCAGCAGAGAGGTATCAGTTAATACGTGTACATATGTCGATCGTGAGAAACATAATGTACACAGAGAGGGGTCTTGCTCCCACTTACACAGCCCTGGAGGTGGTTGCCTGCAGCGATTCGGGGCTTAGTCATCATAGTTCGTTGACCTCATCACTCGACGCCTCGATCTTACAACAAGTAAATCTTCACTTTAAGCCTTTAATTTGTAGAAAACAAGTTCATATATCGCTATCTTGTATTTCCCTAGAGAAATTATCTCAATCATGACGCAAGACGTCGTAGAATCGCCGCCTCTCAGGCGCAGTCTCCGCCACATCAAGAGAGACGTCAACACCAAAGGCTCACTCCCCGCGATCAAAGCAGAATCCAAATTCAACGTTCCTTTATCAAAATCTCCAAACAAAGCGGCCATTCTCCAAGCTCGCAAGCTCAAATCATTCACAGCTCATTCTCAAGCATCTCCATTCCCGACTTTTCTCCATCCGACGCCCCAAGAATGTGCCCTCGCTCATAGTATCCTGGCGTCCCTCCACGGCGAGCGAAAACGTCAAGCCGAAGCCATCGTCGCTCCAAGCACCCGCGCTGGCTGTGGCGATGCGATGTTTGTTACTGACGCTCTTGTGAGGACCATTTTGAGCCAGAATACGAGTGATCGCAATTCATCTCGAGCAAAGCTCGCCATGGATGAGACATACGGGCGGAGCGATAACTGGGAGGCCATTGTCGACGGGGGAACAGAGAAGCTTCAGCGAACGATCCGATCTGGGGGCCTCAGCGTGGTTAAAAGCAAAGTAATAATTAACATCCTCCGCCAGACAAAAGCCAAGTACGGGAGCTACTCCCTCGATCACCTCCTTCACGCTTCTAATGATTCCGCCATGCGCGAGCTCCTCTCTTTTCAAGGCGTGGGCCCCAAGACTGCGAGTTGCGTTCTCTTGTTCTGTTTGCAACGGGATAGCTTCCCGGTTGATACTCATGTATATCGGATAACAGGACTCCTGGGATGGCGGCCTGAGACGGCAAGCAGAGAGGAGGCACAGGCACATTTAGAAGCAAGGGTGCCAGACGAGGACAAATACGGATTACATATCCTATTGGTAACACACGGTAAAACATGCAATGAGTGTAGGGCCGGAAGTACAAAGAGTGGGAAGTGCCCTCTGCGGAGAGCTTTTCGAAAGGGAAAGGAAGTGGTGAAGAAAGAAGAAGACTAGGCAATCACATCATTACATATATTTCATCAATATTCGACTCGTCTATATACGAATACTGCCTATAGCAGCGACAATATTTTGCTCCCATCTCAAATCGCCGACCCATGTGCTTATACGGGTATTGTATGATACAAAAAAAAACTCCAGCCGTCCAGCAGATGGAGATGCTCAAAGGACGTGCTTTTATGCCTCCCAATCCATCTCTACCATCCACTCCCAGCTATCGCCATCATTATCAATGCCACCACTTGCGCCTCCATTCTCAGCAAGCCCATCCCCCTCTATCCTGAGCTGTTCAATCCTCCCCGCCGCAATACCATATGACACCTCCAGGCCACTAAGCACTTGTCTGACGATCCACGTCAAATCGTACATCTTGAGCGGCGGCGTCTCCCTCCCTTCAGCCGCATCCTTCCACCGATTCCGTAGCTCTTTTGCCTTCCACAGCGCATGATTGACATCCCCTCGTCCCAGAGCCTCGTGCAGCGGATTGCCCTCCTCTTCCAGCGTCTTGAGCACGTTATGATGATATGTATGCGCCGCCTGGCTTCTCGGTCCGCCGGTACCGCGGGGAACGGTGATGCCGAAAACGAGGAGGACAAACACCAGCGCCTGTTCGATGCGGACGTAGAACTCGTGGAAGTCAACTTTGAAGTTGACCTCTGCGTCTTGAGTCGAGAAGCCGTAGTCTTGCGGCGACAGCGCACGCTGGTATGAGGACTCGAGATCGATGTATTTCCACCGCAGGCGTTGGCATGCCTGTTCGAATCTGTGAAAGGCCTGTATGGGCGACAGCGAAGATGCTGCGCCGGACGAGGCTGAGGGCAGGACAGCTATCGGCTCCGAGCTTGGCTCTGTCGGTGCTGAGAGGCTGGCGGGCGGTACGGATTTCGATCGGGTGTCAAATCGTTCGTAGGGGCGCCTTCTCGCCGACGCCCACATGGACGCTCCCAGGCCAGTCGAATTCATGGTGGAAGTTGTGAATCGCGTGCGCACTCGATGCGGGGCGGGCAGGATCGCATCCAGCTGCCCCTGTCATGCGCCTTTTGCGCTCGGCCAGCTGGGGGGGAGAAGGCGGAATATGATGCTTTGAGAGAGAGAAAAATTGCAGCAATTAATGAATACTTCTAACGTATTGCATTCGCCATTGTAAGTGTTGTTGGGTGGTCGCAAGTGGGGAGCGGCCTGGAGGTTGAAGTGTAAGGTTTTGGTTGCATTAGAATCCTCTGGTGGCTGGCCGGAGTGGCTTTACCTCTGCACCTCAATTTAGTAGGAAACGAGCAGCAGTTGAGAGACAGATGACATGTCCATTTTTTGATTCAATCGATTTCCAGTGAATTTACATGCAGATGACCAAAGACAGGTATTTATGGGCTAAATGACATTCAGCAGCTGCAGTGATTGTTCTCGATGGAGTTGGTCGGCGATCGTAGCCTTGCGTTTGGTGAGTCTACTGGCATTCAGCATCAGCCCGGCCAACCCATTTGTCTTGCTGTCTGTGACACTATCTTTTCCCGGTATCTGTTATTATTGGTATTGGTTTTCTTTGGAATTTACCATCATCACGAAAGTTTAGTGGGTTGTTGTTTTGGATACAGAGTGCTAGATAGAAGATCAGTTCCTATCAAATAATAACAGCTAGGCATTATTATCGTGACAGCGTAAACAACCTGTTTAAAGCTCTTTTCGTCAAACATTGCTACAAGAACATATCGCTATTCGCAAACACCTCAAAATACATGTTGTTCTATATCTGTCTTTCAACTAATGAGATGATGACTAACTGTAGTGTTTGCTGCCCCAATTTGATGCTCTCATTTGGCCTGTAGGGTAAACACCTGAATAGAACGGAGCTAGAAGCCTCACAAAGGTACAATGTACATGTCAACGGCAACAAGTTTTAACCATAACGCCTCTCCCATCTACCTGCTTCCTACCTAAGCGCTTGTGCTGCATCTGCGTGCAACCAGACAAAAACTCTCCAATCATCAAATGGCATGTGCGGTGATTCGCCTCCGGACCTGCGCGTATGATCGGATCGGCGTTGCGGGCCCCCAATCCGGTCAGCCGGCCCCGACCAAAAGTCACGATGGATTGGTGGCAACCCAGATGACTTCCGATGACTTCAGGCCAAGCCAGCACAGGGCAGAATTATGTTGAAGGCAGCAATGTGCTGTGTTGATCTTGTGACTATTGGGATCTCGAAGGAATAATCAACGGGAATAAATGAAGCGATGTGCCCATCATTTGTTGGAAGTCATCTCCGCGGTCCTCTTCTCTTGACATCAGCAACTGCACCAAATGAAACATTTGCACGCAGGCACATACGCCTTTTGGGTGAACCTCAATCAACGTCCGCTTGACACAGCAAAAGACTCCATACTATATCATCATTCAAATTCAAAAGCACAGACTGTGTGACTGTTTCAGTCTTCGGCACAAGCTATCCGTGGCAACGCACTTCCGTGCAGATCAGTATAGTAAAGATGGCTGACGAGCTTGTTTATCACAATGGCCATTATCACCATAGGAAAATAACAAGCCGCGATCGACATCGCCCGAAACGAGACGACTGGAGCGTCATGAAGTTCTGGGACGAGGTGCTCTACAGCGTTGGCGATTTCTACTACAAAGTGCGCAGACGATAGATTTCCGACATACATTTGCCACGTTGTGAATACGAAGCAGAGAGTCTCATTTTACTGAGTAATGACTTGAGCATCGCATCACCTAGGCGAGAAAAAAAAATCGAAAAGAAAAAAAGAACAACCTTGAAGCAACATAAGCCCGGGGCAACTCGCAGGGCCGGATACTCGGCTCCCAAACGGCCCGTATCCGAGCTCTGCTGAATGTGCCGTGGCTCCGAGAAAGGGAGGAGGCGTTCACGAATCACGAATCACGAGTCGGAAGAGGCAGTTGAAGGGTAGCGCAGGTCCTCAGCCACTACGGCACCGAGGACCCGAAAATGGAAAAGAAAGAAAGAGCTGGATTGAGAGGACGGCGAGAGGGAATAATGCGAGCGTCAGACGAGGGTGGGCCGGCCTTTTTTGGTTCACGTTCCTGGCTAGCGCTCTTCGAGGCGAAACAGGCTGGAGAGGAGAGGCTCGGCTGCGGGTGGAATTTTCTGTGCTCGTACGGCATGGAGATGGAGATGGGATGGGATGGAACAATGAAGCAACATGTGCCAACAAGGCTGGCCAAGACAAGGCGAGCACGGGCTGGACTGCTTCTGTCGCATGTGAAGAGGCTCAGAGGCGATGGGAGGGCCTTGACGCGTCACCCGAGAAAAGGGAGAGAGGCTGTACATTAGGTACTGGACAAATGCCAAGTCGTATCTCGTAAAAGAAGCGGCAAGACGAATTCTCGTTGTACAAGTACTCGTAAATAGAAGAGAAAAAAAAAAAAACTGCCTCAACAATCAAAAACACCATGTGTGGCCAAGCAAAACCAAGAACGTTCATTTCCATGCATGCTAATTTGGGAGACAGCATATGCAAGGACCGACAATGAAGATCGCTGTGCCGAGCAGTCAAATGTCACTTTATTGCTTCATTTCGCCCAGACGGGACCTGTAACGTGCCTCGCATTGCATTGTCGTGCTGTAGTCAGGGGAAATTCGCCTGTGGGGCATCTCTGCAGCAGCACTCTGGCCCCTTTCTTCCGTATGGATGGAGATGGATATTTTCAATGGACGGATGTTTTCGAACGACACGGGCACGCCTGACGGTTCCACACGGTGCAGGAAGCGGCCTTCGAGAAGCCTCGTGTCGAGTTGCTGCTTAGCATGAAATCCCCAAGATGAGGGCGCTCGGCTGCTAAAACGACACCGTCCGCGCTACAGTGCTGATAGCGCCCCGAACCGCCTCGCTCCCACTGTCCGCATCCTCTGAGCCCACCGAATCCTCGACGCCAGGGGATCCGCACCCCTGTCACAGGCCCCTGAACGGAGCCGCTATTGGCCCTGATCTGCCCAAAACAAGCTTCTCGCTGCGCCTCCCATAGTGCCAAGTGTGCCATCCGCTGCGTCAAATGGCTTCAGGGCAAGCGCCTTAGCCAGGTCCTAGCCCGGGGCCTAGCCAGGGGTCCCCTGCTGGTAACCGCTCAAGTCAATTTCCCCGTGCTGGACCCTCTCCTCCTGGCGCGCGAACAAAACACTCGCTGCCTGCTCCATGGCGCCGTTTGGACGGACCAGATCTCTTTTCGCATCTTTCCTTTGATTTTGTAGCTAATTCATCATTTTTGAGGGTGGCCGCCTCGAACAGTTGGCCTTTTCAGACACTCTTTAGAACCCACAGCTTTTACATTCTATCCATTCCCTTGTTGCTCTTCAGCACTTCCAATCGCTTAACCAACTCAAGAATTACGAATCGCAATTCGCAACCACCAAGAATCGTCAAAATGAGCTTGTCCAAGCTCTCCGTCTCTCTGCTCGCCCTGGCTGGCGGCGCCCTCGGTGCTAACCTGCCCTCCATTACCGCCAAGGTGAGCGAGCCACTTTTGTTCTCCAGATCTTCATGTCTCGATCAACCGCTAATCGTCGGCTGTCAATCATAGGGCTCCAAGTTCTTCTACCCCAACGGCACCCAGTTCTTCATCAAGGGTGTTGCGTACCAGCAGGATGTCGGCCAGGCCGGAACCACCACCTCTGGCAACTCGACCTTCATCGACCCTCTCTCCAGCGAGTCCAACTGCAAGCGTGACATCCCTCTGCTGCAGCAGCTGGGCACCAACGTGATCCGAACCTACGCCATTGACCCCACGGCCGATCACTCCGCCTGCATGAAGCTCCTCAACGATGCCGGCATCTACGTCTTCTCTGACCTGGGAGAGCCCTCTCTGTCCATTAACCGTGACACCCCCAGCTGGAACACCGACCTGTTCGCCCGCTACAAGGCCGTTGTCGACGAGATGCAGCAGTACTCCAACGTGATTGGCTACTTTGCCGGTAACGAGGTCAGCAACGCCAAGAACAACACTGGCGCCTCTGCCTACGTCAAGGCCGCCGTCCGTGACACCAAGGCCTACATCAAGTCCAAGAACTACCGCTGGCAGGGTGTTGGCTACGCCGCCAACGACGACGTCGATATCCGTGCCGAGATTGCCGACTACTTCAACTGCGGTGACCAGTCCGAGGCCATTGACTTCTGGGGCTACAACATCTACTCTTGGTGCGGCCAGAGCACCATGCAAAAGTCCGGTTACGATGAGCAGACCACCTTCTTCTCCAACTACTCCGTCCCCGTCTTCTTCGCCGAGTACGGCTGCAACCTGCCCAACGGTGCCGCTGCCCGTATCTTCCAGGAGACTGCTGCCCTGTACTCTGACGAGATGTCTGCTGTTTTCAGCGGTGGTATCGTCTACATGTTCTTCGAGGAGGCCAACGACTATGGTGAGTTTACTATTGGAAATGCCTAAATACCGCAAAATTGTTAACAGTATATCCTAGGTCTCGTTTCCGTCTCCAACGGCGCCGTCACCAAGCTCAAGGACTTCAGCGCTCTCCAGGCTCAGGTTACCAAGGCTGATCCCAAGGGTGTTGACTCCAGCGACTACAAGCCCGCCAACAAGCCCGCCAGCTGCCCTGCCCTGACCTCTGACTGGCAGGCCATCAACGACCTCCCTCCTACTCCTGATTCTAGCCTTTGCACTTGCATGCAGAACACCCTGTCTTGCGTCCGCTCCGACTCTCTCGACACCAAAGACTACGGTGACATCTTCGGCTTCATCTGCGGCAAGAACCCCGCCGTCTGCGCTGGTATCAACGGTGATGCTTCCACTGGTGTCTACGGTGCTTACAGCATGTGCGACGACGGTGCCAAGCTTGACTATGTCCTCGACGCCTACTACAACTCCCAGCAGAAGGCCTCCTCCGCCTGTGACTTCAACGGCCAGGCCCAGGTTATCAGCGCCAAGGGCGCCGCCTCCTCTTGCTCTGCTGCTCTGGCCTCTGCCAGCGCCATCAACAAGGCTGCTGCCACCGCTACCAGCCCTGTCGGCGGCGGTTCCACCTCTGGAGCCAAGGGTGCTGCCACCAGCACCAACGCCGCTGTTGCCGGCCGCCCCAGCGCCAACCTGTTGAGCCTGGGCGAGCTGTCCGTGGCTCTGTACATGGGCGTCGCCATGCTTGCTGGTGGTGCCATGATTGTCCTGTAAAAAGGTGGCCTTTGAAATTTACGGTGGGGTTGTGTATGTAGATGGGAGGTTTATAGGAAAGTGAAATAATTATCGTCGTCTTTTCATGTATCTTTGGATCCCAGGATTTTGTTTGGCCTCTCTCTTTTTCATGGGGAGGAATCAAATTTCTTTTTTTTTGATATACAAGGCATCAATGGTGTTGCGTGTCTGCGGCTTTTTTCGCTATTAGAACGGGTTGTCTCGATAGCAGTATTGACTTTTACGATTCTACAATACTTTGAAAAATTTCTTCTTCTTTTTTAAACAACTTTTTTCACCTTTACCCTTTTTTTATCTGTTTTATGCCCTTTTTGACTTGTATATATTCGTTTTGAGATGCCTTTGATGCGGGGTGTCTTGATGGTTTATACAAGAGCTGAATTGAGAGAATTATATGGCCAGTAGTTGTAAAATGTTTCAATGCGTATGTGCGTGGTTCGTTGAGGTTTCTTGTGAGAATGCCCATCAACATGCGTTTGAGTATTCGGTATCGCAGTTGTGCAAGGCTGTCGCATCGTTGAAACCTATATGGTCCAATCATATGGATCGGCAGGCATCAAAGAGTCTTCGTGGCGCAGTTGGCTAGCGCGTCAGTCTCATATTGAATCTAATATGATCCAAACATCAGTTTGGGCCATCTGAAGGTCGTGAGTTCGAGCCTCACCGAGGACATTCTTTTTGCATTTTTTCTCCAATTGTTTGTGATTGCTTTTTTCTCTTTTTCGTGGGGATGTTTTCTGTGGTTGGAGATGTATTCTTTTTGGTGGTTGGTTGGGTTGTTGTATGCATGTGCTCATCTCATGCGGGATGGATATGGTTGACAACTGCCGGATAGGCGAGACCAATTAGTGCAGTGCATCGTCACACCAAAGGTTCTGTAATTGCATGTATCCTCAGAGAAACGAATGATAGATCAACATCATAAGAATGACAGCCTTTCGAATTACACAATGTGAGACATTGCTGTTGTACAAGTACACAACATTGAAGTCAGCCCCCGCCTTGAAATGGCAGCTTGATCAAAGGATCATGGCCCCGCTCCGGCGTCTTCTGGCATTTGATCTCAACGTCATCTCCCTTATCTACATCTTCACACCGAAAATACCTAACCATCAACAACGTTCCAATACTACTAGAATCCCTCTCGAAATTATCATAAATTCATCATGGCTGAACCCGCCAAAGCAATTCACGCAACGCTCATCCATTCCCTCTCCCCCACTCTACTCCAAATCATCCCCGATGCCCTTATCACCGTCTCCTCTTCCGGCACAATCCTCACTCTCCAGCCCAACATCCCCTTCTCCAACATCCACAATATCCTCGCGGAACAAAATATCGAGCAAATTCCTCTCACCAAACTCTCCCCAGGCCAATTCCTCATCCCAGGCTTCGTCGACACGCACAACCATGCCCCGCAATGGATGCAGCGAGGCCTGGGCCAGGGAATGCACATCTTGGACTGGCTCGATGGCATAACTTTTCCCAACGAAGCCAAGTTTGCGGATGCTTCCTATGCGGAAAATGTTTACGAGAAGCTCGTCCGGGGGATGCTTAGACAGGGCGTCACGACGGCGTCGTACTATGGCTCTCTGCATGGGGAAGCAACTCGTGTGTTAGCATCTACGTGCTTGAAGGGAGGTCAGAGGGCGCTTATTGGGAAATGCAACATGGATCGAAACTCACCGTCGTTTTACTGCGAGGCCTCTGCTGAAGAGTCTATCTCCGCGACGAGATCGTGCATTCAGCACATTCGAACCATTGATCCGGAGGGTTCTCTCGTCAAGCCCGTCTTGACACCTCGTTTCGCAATATCGTGTACGGCACCGCTCCTTCAATCTCTGGGCGAAATGGCACGCGAGGACCCTTCTCTGGCCATCCAGACGCATTTCAACGAAGCCGCGCAGGAAATCAACGCAACCTTGTCTCTCTTTCCGGAGTTCACTAACGAGGCTGATTTGTACTCGTCCTTTGGACTTCTTACGCCGCGAAGTATTCTTGCGCACTGCACCATCATGACGTCGTATGAGATACACAAGCTTCAGGACTTGGGGTGTGGCGTCGCTCACTGTCCTACTGCGAACATGACCGTCGGGGGAGGCTTCATGGCTGCTCCTGTCAAGGAGTTTCTTAGAAGGGGTATTAATGTCGGTTTGGGCACGGATTCGGGGGGTGGATATAGTTCGAGCATGTTGAATGCGATGAGGCATGCTCTGATTACTTCATATGCGAGAGAAGCCCTGTATCCGAAATTCGAGTCTGAGAAGGATGAAAGCGTTAGCAAAGAAGGCAATGGAGGAGAAACATTGAGTTTAGAAGAAGTGTTTTACATGGCTACAAAGGGAGGCGCCAAAGTGGTAGGCTTTGACGATCGGGTTGGTGGATTTGCTGTTGGGATGGAGTTTGACGCTTTGGTGATTGACATGCGGGATGATAGAGATGGGGTCAATGTACCGTTGGATGAAGAGAGTGATTCGGCGGAGAGGATGCTGGAGAAGTTTGTCATGACGGGGGATGATCGGAATATTGCGCAGGTGTATGTTAGGGGGAAGTTGGTTCATGGAGGGGATGTTTAGGTGTTTGCTGTTTGGGGTGGAATTATTCGCTTGTTTTTTTCTTACCCTGGTTCATAGAATGCTTAAGAAATTCGTTGATAATGACAACCGGCGCAAAATTTGCAGCAGATCTGGGAAGATCCAATGATGCTCTCTCAGGTGCAGTGGTATGTTGATCTGGCTGCTCTCTATCCAGACACAAAGGCCGTACGTAAGGATGGACCGTAGCGGGAGACATTTCAGGATACTATTCAAGGCACATCCTACTGGAGTAACAGATACTATTATTTCTTCAACTGGTGTGTGCTGTTGTTTCTCGTTGTATATCCTCCACTCTCCTCCCTCTTCATGTTGATCCAGATGCTTGAGACATTCGTAGCCTATCCTTCCTCCTAGAGCGATTCGATCTTCTGCAGATGCGAGGCCAGAGACAGTGAACGACTTCTACCAAGCCCCGATTCATATACTCTCCCTGTATGAAAGCCCTGTATGAAAGCCCTGTACGAAAACCCAGTCCATGAGAAAACGCAGCCCGCCGTCAATGTGGCCCTTCTCACCTGCGTTTCCCAGTCAGTAAAGAGCACGGCTGAACAAGAAAGCAGCATTTCAAACTTACCCCACCCTCTCACCAACACACCACCTGGTCTTGTGCCAGTCTTGTACCGGCACCAAGACCAGGGGCACCCGAAGGCCAACGAGCACAAGGAATAACACATCCATCCCCGTCATCATAGAAGGCTCCAAAGAACAGAAACAGAAACAATGTAGACAACAAAGCATGAATGGGCTTGTCTTTTGCAAGTCTAGTACCTGCACAAAGACCATCCCACCCTGCATTCTCAGCATCGGCTGGGGGGCCAACTCCGACAAACCATGTAGACAACAAAGCATGGATGGCACTGGCCTTTTGCTAGTCTCGTACCAGCACCAAGACCAAGCCATCCATCTTTGATCGTTTTACCGAATACAGACGGGTCATGAAGACGAAGCGTGAATGAGGCTGTTTTCTGCCAGTCTTGTACCAGCACGAAAATGCCATCTTCTTAGGGAAGCTTCCAACAGGCCACGCAAGCGGCAAAACATGAGGGAATCCTTTTTTTTGCTAGTCTAGTACCAGCACCAAAACCGGGCATGTTTGCCGCTGCGATAAGTGGCGTCAGCATCAGTGAGAGTGAGATGCTTGGAGGTGGAGTTGGGTCAGCCTGGAATTAGGATGAGTAGGCGGTCAAGGAGGGAAGAAAGTTCAAAGAAACCCACGAGAAAGGTGGGATGTCGGGCTGTATTGGGCACTCTTGGCTGTCACCATTCTTCCTATGTTGATCTCGCGGTTGAGAAGAGGACTGGAGTTTGATGTGATGGTTGGAAGAGAGGAGAAAGGAGGAGAGATGGTGGAGTGAAAGACGCAAGGATGTGTGTGAGGTGTGTAGCTTCAATGTGTATGGAGAAACTCATGATGGTTGTGACCATTCTAAGAGAAGATGGTGAAGAAGAAGAAGAAGAAGAAGAAGAGAAAAGCAGTGGAGAGGGAAGAGAGGGAAAGCAAAATAGGCACAGGCTGCCGTGGGCACACTAGCGAGTGAATAAAAGGGCAGGGGACAACCTCATTGGCCCGGAGACTTTGTTTACAGCAACAGTGGAGTAACGTGCAGCTATAGACTTGTTTGTAGCTGCAGTGCTGGTTCTCGGGGAGGTTTGGGTGATTACACAGGCTTTGGTGCTGGTTGATAAGAGAGTTTGGGGGCTTGGGGGAAAGCCTCAGGAGTTGTTGCTCCAGTGATACGTTGACAGCTATTGTGGCTGCATATGAATGGGTCTGATGGTGTGGAGAAGCAAACGGGAGAGTAAATGTTATGGTTTAATGTAACCAGAATGTCAATGGATTCAATGCTACTAGCTTGCTAGTTTATTCGCGGCGGGTGATGGAAGAGGCGGCTGAGTGGTTGTTCGACGAGGAGTAGCTGATACGCTATAGTTGGCTCGAACTGGGAAGCGAAGCCTGGAGAGCTTAAATTTGATAGATGAATGACGAGGCAGAGGCAATTCCCATTGTAGTGAAGTCCTTGCCCGCGGAAATGAGGGTCGTGTCTTGCAGACTTGACGCTCCACCGCAGAGAGTCATTCGATCCCATGATAAGACAGCATGAGTTTGCAATTCACCTTCAATTGTTTAGTTGAGTAAAAGTTCTGGAGGTGTTCATCATAAGCAAGCCGACTTGATTGAACACAGGAATCTGCAAAGTACTTTCAGGCCATGTTTATATGTGGTTGCATGAGGGTGTTCAATGCTCACCAACTGGCAAAGTGTACACCGATTTGGAGCGCAAAATGAGCATGTAATACTTTCTTTTTTCATTCCCTTTCTTTTTCTCTTAAAAATGGTTATAGCAAGTAAAAACAAAGCATCTCTACTTGTACATACTCGATGAAGCGAGTTAGATCTATGAGCATACGGGAACATTACGTTATACATAGAGGCGTAACATATTCTGGTAACCATCATTCCGGCCCATGCTATCATTGGTAGGCTTGCCAAGGTACCTTAAAAAGTACGAACTGCCCATTGAAATACATTTACCTCAACTCTGTGCCACCTCTCTGACACTGAACAGTATTGAACCAGTGCTTTCAGTTCAAGAGAGTTGGATGCTGGGTAATCATGCTCAATGGCAGAGATTGAGCTCCAACGCCAAATGGCGTTATGCTGGTAATTATAATGGGGTACGTCAATGGTAGAGTTTGCATAGTAATGACGACTTGACACAACAACTACGATAGTAGTGTGTGGAACTCTGCGCAAATAACAATGATTAACAAGAGCGGGTGAGAGTCAATTCATATGCATACATATATTCAATGGCGAGGAGACACCCCTACCTAGGTATATAATGCTCGGCTAATCCTCCCTGTCTGGCATGTTCCGGAAAGGGTTATTTGGGTCTGCCAGCTCTTCCTCCACGGAGGGCAATGTCTTGACCACCTTGGCTGGTGTCCCTAGTGCCACAGAATACGCAGGAAGGCTCTTTGTGACGACGGAGCCAGCTCCCACGGTGCACCCACGGCCTATGGTCACTCCGGGGAGGATCACAACATTTCCTCCGATCCAGCAATCATCCTCGATTCTGATGGGCAGACCAAATTCCACAAACTTGATGCGGGACAGCACAGAGGTCTCGTGGCCAGCAGTGTATATCTGCACATTAGGTCCCATCTGAACGCGGTCTCCGATGATGACCAAGCTGGTATCCAGGATAGTCAGGCTAGATAACAGCACAGTTAGCTTGTAGCCTTATGGACAAAGGTGGCGAGGCGGGACAGACCCGAAATTCATAAAGCAGTTTTCGCCCATGATGATATTGCAGCCATAGTCTGGCGTAAAAGGGGGTTCGATGAAGGTACCGGGCCCGACCTTGCCAAGGATGCCCTTTAGCATCTCTTGTTGAGTCTCTATCAGTTTATCGAAAGGCGCAGATGAGGGGTTCAAGTTGTTGTAATTGTACGCCAAGCATCTTGCTTTGTGTCGGCCTTCCATTAGCAAAGGGTGCAGGGGATTATACCTAGAATCACGTCTAATGTGTTAATCAAGTTCTATCTGCAGTGACCCAGAAAGTTGTCTAGTCTCCTCATCTTCTCAGATGCTGGTGGGCAGAAGGAGGATGGGTTGAGCAGTGCGCCAGATGCGGGGAGCTGAATGGGATACGCACAGCATGCCTGAGACCATTTTCTCATATTCCTCGCACCATGGAGCTTCTCGAAGGGTTCGAGCTAGCTCCAGAATCTGGTCGTCCTTTTGTTGTCGAGCCATAACGACTGGTGGTTTAGCGAATGCTTTGGCAAGGTGCAGTAGGAGAAGCAAAGCAGGTGAGGGGTATCGACTGTCTGCGGTATGGGGCAAAGGTGCCGCGTTACAGTGCTGTAAAAAGACTTGATGAAACAATGATGCAGTTTAGTACCGTAAAATAATCGACATATATTGCTTCTGTGATGGCGGTGCAGAAAGCTCAACCTTTATATTGTACAGTGGCCGAATATTAAATGCGGCAATACATACATGTACATGAAGCCAACAGCGAGCCGATTCTACAGCCCCATTCAGCCCCAAACCAAAACGAGGCTTGCGCTAGATCCGAAGAGCTCCGAAAACTTAATATGGTGAATCTCTTCAATCGCTATTACTAATCCAGTTATGCGAATCACCCACGCATTACTGCAGCATCATACCAGCCCGGGTTATTGTAATCGACTTGCGTCCAACAGGTCGCTTCTTGTCCCGAATCCCAGAAGCATACTCTCGTACTCGGGAAGAGTCTGAACAATTCAATCGGAGAAAATGCGGGGGAGACAAATAAGAGAGGCCGCTCTTGGTTTCAGAATCTACGGGGCCCAAGGAAGGACCTAGATGATACTGCTGGCATCATATTTATTCTTGATCTATAGTATCACTTCCGACAAATTATAATCTAAGCCAAGAGTCATTCATGTGATATACTATTTCTCCATCAGAGTATTGCTTCATATATTGCACGATTTCAATTAAATTGCTGGAGTTAAGGGCTAGTCCCTCTACATCTGTTGCACAGTCGGTCTTGGTGCTTCAACAAGGATTTTCCTTAGACAGAGGTCGGTTTCTCGTCTGCAGACGCACACTTTTCAGCAGGCCTCTCAGTAGTATTCCTTTCCACTTCCATCAAATCCTTCTCAATGTCCTTCTCAACGCTTGTGTAATCCGTGCTTTGCGATTCATTTCGCTCGACAAAAATCGCAATTCCAAATTTTACAGCTGCCCATAAGGCCTCAAATGCCATGATACGGATGCATGCAATACAGTATCTGGTGTTCTCTGCTTCTCCGTTGGCCTGAAAGGTCGGAAGCCACCATGATACCGAACAGTAGACAAAAGTATAAAATCCCGAAATACAGAAAAGAACCATCAAATGAACGGCCGAATCCACAGGAGACATGCCCATTTTCATCCCCTCACATTCTAAAGAAGGCGCTATAGACCAACCGTACAAGTTCAACATGCCCATAGCGAGTCCGAGACAATGGCAGAGAGATGCGATGAGGAAAATGATAAAGGCAATCGCGGCGCTGTCTCGGTCTGTGGTTAGGTTGCGATGGCCAAAGTCGTAAAATAATTGCCACAGCCAGATTTCGGTGAAGATGTATTCTAGAATGAAGGCGAGATGCAATATGCATCTGAGCACCTGGATAAAGCAGAAGCCCAGTGTTTTCACCCGCATCTTTAGCGATGCTTGAGCTTTGTTCACAGCGCTGGATTGCATGGTGACGTCGAAGTGTTCGATGGAAGTGTAAATGTCGTTTTGGTTGGTGAAGCAGTGGTTAGCAGTGAATGGAGGAGAGCTCAATGATGGTAAAAGATGGAGGAAAGCGAAAGAGAAAGAAGGTGTTCTAGAATTATCAAGAGAAAAGAGGTAGTAGCAAAGTAGAGTGTTGAGAGTCCAGTGGTGAGAAGAAGAGAATTTGAACGTAACCTTGCGTAGAAGGACGAGACCAGCAGTAGTATTTATAAGAAGCATTTTTCATCAACAAAGAATATAAACGATATTTTTATTCTTAATTAAGCGCCGCCCTTTTGCGGGTTTCAAGCTCTTTGTTCAAACTTGCCTTGATGGATGGGATGACTGGTCTAGGTTGGCTGTTGCTTCAAAGAGATCAATGACACCTTTCTCGCTTAGACCGTACCTTACAAATGTTTTCTAAAGCTTTAGGCATGCGTTGATACAAGTACCCAACTACAACATACACTAAGTTGTCTAGAAAACATTCAGTAGGCTCAAAATGGCTCAATCATTGGTTTCGTCTGCCCGACTTCGCTTCTGCCCGACAGCGAATTATAACTGGGTACTATCATCAAGATCCCAAGCGCTCGACCCTGCCTCTCGCCGTTCTTTGTCCCAGTTCTCCGCTGATGGAAATACCCGACCAGAAGTCTAGGGCCTGATGGAGACAGGCCATCGCCACTCTGGCACAACCAACACGTCCATTTGCTCACAGGCGTTTGACCGGTTCATTGACCTAGCTTCTAAGCCCACGAACGTGATTTGGTCTCGCTATAGAAATGCCACGTTTGGTAGAGTGGACCTAGAAATTAAGATTTTTGGGCCGGCTATTTAAAGATTGAGAGCTAGGGGCGGAACGTGATCGGCATTTGTGGTTTGAACGGTGCGCTACTCTCATCTAAGGAGTGCTTGATGGAAGCTATTTATCTAGATCGAAAACTGATGAATTAAGTTGATTATGAAGAATTCTAATGTTTGGATATTGGCGTATGTATAAATGTGTACACACTTTTGGCTAGTATCTGTAGATGTTGGTGCTGTACGACTTTGCACCCATTTTGATTCAAAACCGTTGTTATCAACTGTCCGAATATTGGCGATAGCGAGTTTCGGCGTAAAGCGAAAGAGTATATCGATATAATCATATTCCTGTATTTTGTAATGCCGTATTTCAACAACCAACAGATAGTATGCACTAATTACATGTACATATCTCTCCCTGATCAATTGTAGTATCAACAATCCAATAAAGTACGGCAATACTGTTCATTGATGCCAATGGTTTGGGAATTTAGCTCTCACAGATCCGTTTATATCAAGTCACTTCCTCTTCAGCCCAGCTTTTCCCATATTATAGCGACTCCCAGCGTATACTTTCCCGTTTCTCAATAGTTCTCCCAATTATGTACAAATCATATCTACGAGGAAGATACGAGGTTCGATGAAATTATAGGAGTAGATTGAATTAAACCTATTAACGACCCTATGTCTATCACGTAGGTGGCCCATTGCCCTTATCATTTTTTTCTTCTCAACGGCCTCCTCAACTTGTGTGCAATACATAATCATAATGCACCCCGTTTATAGGTCAGAATAATTCGCCTAATGAGGGTCACCGTTGCCCAAACAACATCAATTGCCATAACAGTAATACATGCAATGCAGTAGTTTATATTCTTAACTTCACCGTTGACCCGAAATTCATCAATCCAGGCTACCATAGCAACGGAAGTGACGATAAAAAGCGGCAACCAGATGATAAGTTTGACCAGCTGAAACATGTCGGAGCCACCGTTGATATAGTACCAGTACGCCGTTCCACTTTCTGAAGGCCGTTTGCGCCAGTTATTGAAGAAGCAACAAAATCCCCGGCCAAGTTCGTGCGCATGGTTGAGAGTCACGAGAATATAAAGGAAAACGGCCAAGAAGCCACAAGATTGAGCTGGGAATCGGTTTTGGTGTTCAATATAGATTTTCATCTGCCCTAGTTGGATGTCGAAGAGAATGTATACGGCTGTGAAATGGGCATGTATTAGGCAACTGGCCAGCTGGAATAAAAGATCAAAGCGTTCGCTCTCCATGTTTATTCGATAAAAGGAGCCTTTAAAATGTCTTTATGATGGCATTCGATGAGAAATTTAGTATTAGGTGAAAATTGAAGCGCTGTTATGAGAAAAAGTATTGGAAAGTAATGAACCAAATAGAGAGTTCAATAATGATAGTCAAAATTCTTTCATTACTGCCGGGGGGCAGACAGGAGTGTTCTGGATGAAAGAGGCAGTAGCAGGCGTAGGAGATTAAGTGTCGAGTGTTAAAGAGAGAAATGAGATGAAAATACAGAAGGAAGAGGCTGCGAAAGAGTATTTATATAGTGGTTTTCTTTTCGTGGGCCTTTGCTGTTTGTAAATGTTGTATGCAACACTTTCGATTGTATTTAAGCGCTGCATATTCGCTGGTCTGAAAGAAAAGTCTTTGTTTAAACTTGCCTTTGTGGGTTGTAACGACTGGTCCAAATTTTCTGTTGCTTGAAAGGAGATATGGCATTTTTCTGATTTAGACCGCTCCTCCAATTGCAAAGGGGGTTAATAGACAATCCCTTCTTTTCTCATGCTATGTTCCCAATCTTCTCTTCTATCCCTCCATCGGAAGCGATGGTCGTCACTAAATTTCTCCTTC
Source organism: Trichoderma virens Gv29-8 (assembly GCF_000170995.1). Classification (NCBI taxonomy): domain Eukaryota; kingdom Fungi; phylum Ascomycota; class Sordariomycetes; order Hypocreales; family Hypocreaceae; genus Trichoderma; species Trichoderma virens. Next base: position 577,256 of record NW_014013666.1, read on the forward strand.
ACCATAGCCCTAATATCTAACACCAAGTCTAGATAAATACTTCTATCATCTAGAATATATCCTCTACGATGCCCCCTGTGTATACTGCACAACTAGCCACCAGCCTTTCGGTACTACCCCTTTCACCTTCTCTGGAGTAACCCTCACTTCCAAGACTGCCTCTCTTATCTCTTTCACTAGTGGCTCTCCAACCCCCATCACTTTCAACTCCTTCCCAGACTTAACCGCATCATTCACCATTTCTGCCCCAAAAGCCTTCATCTCTCCCTTCTCCTCCTCCCATCCATCCTTACCCGGCTGTAACGCCACCCATACCTTCTGCACCGTCACGCCCTGTCCTGCGCTCCAGAAAGGCAACATATGCGGTATCCGACTGAGATTCATCACCACAGCCTTCCTCCTTTCCTCTTGCGTCTTTGCCGCGGTTATCTGCGCCGAAAATTGACGCCACTCATTGGGGAAATCAGCACGCAGATCAACCAACAAGAGCGCACCCTCGTGCCCGAGATCCTCCTTCAGCTCACTTCGGAACTTGCGCACCGCGTCTGAAGCCTGCTGCTTCCACATGGCCCCGCCCTCAAGGGCAGTGTACTGCACCGTAAAGAGCACGTCGCTGATGGTGTGATAGTCAAATTGTGGAAACGGCCCTGGCAGTTCAAGCTTCCACCTGCTGATGACCCCTGCGCCCTCAAATGGGACGTACCGGTCGCCGTTGAAGTTGAGCTCAAAGGCGCCACTGTCATGGTTGCACGTGCTGAGGGCAATGGACGTGATGGGGATGGAATCCGTGTGGAAGCGCTCGTCATTGGAGGTATCTGCGAGGTAGTAGCTTCCCGTTGAAGATGTCCCGGCTTTGAGGCGGTATCGGTGTTCAAGCAGTCTCAGAGTGCAGTTGACGCCTGTGTAGGGACCGATAATGCTGGGGATGGTGACCGAGATGGACTTGATGCGTCGGCAATAGTGGCCGGGAAAGTCATGGTCGAAGAGCACCTCTGGGATCTCAAAGTCGGCGACGCCCTTTGTGCGAAGGTCGATAAGGGCCAAAGGAGAGGTTTGCCGCAGGGAGATAGTCTTGGTAAGCTCGTAGTCGTGCGCTGTATTCTCGATGTAGAACTTTTCCATGCGATGCAACGCTGCCGTGAGCTGCTGTGCCGATAACAACCCGTCCCGGGACTCATCCCAGTAGGCGTTTGACAGAAATGATTGAGCTCTCGGTCCATACTCAAACATCGTGGCGCGCTCCGCCGTCTTAGCCATGTCGAGCGCTGAAAGGTAAACCTGGTAAGCCAGCTTGCGGGTTTGCACCTCGAGCCACGAATATAACTTCTCAGACGTATACTTGGAGCGCAGCCACGCTTCAGTATCCGCTGCATCGGCCGCCTGCTGTTGGTGTGCGCGCAGCTCTGCCTGGGTGATCTCGATCCGCTTCTTCTGGCTGGCGATCTGCTTGTCGATACCCTGGATGTCGCGACCCGCCATGTTGGCCTGTAGTTTGCGCTCTTGTAGTTGGCGGACCAGTTGACCCTTGCGAGATACTCGGAACGCCATGTCAGTTGAAGCCTGGGCCCCGGCCCTGATGACCCCAGCTCCAGCCATCATACCCCTAGCAATAATTGAGGCATCAAGCTGAGACGATGTTCCAACACCCATCGGCTCAATCTGAACGGTCAAGCTGGGCAAAGCCATGAGAATACCTGCGTTCTGCTCGATGCAAGTCGCTACATTATTCGAGTGTCTTGCCTGGTCTGTCAAGGTCCATTCCAGCCACTCCTCCTGACTCATCCGCAGCTCGTCTTTGTTAGGCTGAACTATACCAAAGTCAAAGTCCACCCATTCGGTCTTAGATGTCGGCACATGGTCTGTTGGTTCCCCTAGAAGGGCAAGATAATACTGCAGCCTGGAGACGTGTGACTTCCGGGTCTCCTCGAGGGCGTCAATAGCCATCGATGCCTCCTGAACTTGGAGTCGCTTGACCTCGCCCATGAGGGCCAAGGCTCCAGTCTCCTGTTTTGCACGTAAATTGGCCATTGCCTCAGCGTCCTGTCGCTCCCTGATGGACAAGTACGAGTCAGAGAAACCGCGCAATTCTCCGCAGAGATCCAACGCCTTTTGCAGCAGGTATCTGGCACGGTAGTTAGGCATAGGCCCTCCATCTAGCCCTTGTGCAAAGCTCGAGAGGCCTGCGCCGGAGCTCAGCGCGGCAACGAGCTGACCAGGATCTAGGGGTGGGTCAAATAATGGGAGACGACGGGGGTTGCCATTAATATCCAGTCCATTTCGGATCTTATAGAGCCGGTCGTCTATGAGATCACGGAGGGCTTGCATCTGCGGGTTGGCCGGGACACCGAAATACGTGGACCGTACGAAGCCGAGGGTGCCATTGCGAAGATCGGGTTGCTGCTCCCGACCTAGTCTAGTACCACCACCCCTCATGATGGGATTGATGAAGTGCGGGAACTCGAGTTCCATGTCTACTGATGCAGTAGCAAAGTCGTTCACCAGGTGTCGGATCTCGTCATAACTCCGAGTGACAGGTTTAGTGGGCGGATCAATCGCGATAGGGGCGGGCCCAAACAACGCGGAAGCCTCAACGTAGCGCTGGGTAGCCAACGGAACTGCTTCTAAAGAATTCTGGCGGAAATACTGATCCCCACTGGCGATCAAAATCTCAATACACTTCATAACAAATCGCTTCATGTACACGGCCGGTCGGTTACGGGCAACGGCATGTGGCGAGAATGGATTCGCCTCCCAGTCGGTGATGTCGCTGGATTTGGCTTCTCCAGGGGCGAGCCTTTGGATGGTGTCCCTGACGGAGCCAGCTAACCGTAGCTTCGAAGACTTGAATGGGATGAATCGCCAACACTTGTCTAGTCGGGATAAAGGCTTCGGTGGCTCGGCGTTGGAGCTAAACTCGGTTTGCTTAAGGTTGACATCGTCTCGGACGGGGTCGAATACGAGGCGCGAGACCTCGATAGCGAGATCAAACTGCTGGGTAGCCAGCAACCTTTCCATGAGCAGGGCAGCAGTATGGAAACCCAGCTCCCAGTTGTAGACTGAGCTAGGAGTAGCCAGTTCGCTGTACGTGTTGCTATCGTAACCAAACGCCAGTTTCTGTTTGTCTTTGGGCAGTGTCTCCATGGCTTCGAAAATGCACTCGTAGCCTTCCTTGTCGGCAATCTCCTCGACCAGGCTCAGCGAGGCTTCGTGAGTGAGGGGGTGTGTCGTGACAGTGGTCTTGTTGGTGGTGTCGATTTCCCCTTCCGCGGTCATGTCCGGATACCCAAAGAAGGACTCGACTTGAGTCGACGTGGACCGTTCTACTACAAGACCTGAGGTTCCATTGAACTGCGAATCATCATAAGTCAGTAGCCACGTGAGTTCATACTTGTCGTCGACTACGCTCTTGGGGTTCGGAACGGTCAGCAGCGATTTCTGCTTCGACTTGGGGTCAATTCCCACGGCGTAGTTTTGGACGGTTTTGCGCAGCTGTTCCACGTTCTTGGTGGTTTCTTTGTGCGAGATCCGAGAGAAGGCAACGCTACCAGCAATGGACGAGCCAACAGCGGACCTCGACGATGTTTCCACCAGTCGTAGCAGCAGCCCTTGCATCTCGAAGCTGCCTTGCTTCTGAAAGGACCCTTTCACTGCCGGGGTATCGGTCTCTAGTTTCCACTTGTCGACATTGATGGCTAGGCTCTGCCCAGAGTTACGTGTCTCAAGGCGGAATCGAAACGATGCGATAGAGGGCAACGCTGGGCCAGATGCAGTTGCTGGTGCAGTTTCTGGTGTAGTCGGCTCGACGTTGATGCCGGTCGCAGTGACGTATTTGGGCGACCACTTGCCGTTGCGCATCTCAACCCAGGCCATTTTGACCTCCCAGTACTGCTCGGGAGGCTTCGACCCGGAGGCGTCTTGTGCTGCCTCCATCATGGGCTTTGTCGGTGGTGCAGCTGGCTTCGTCTGGCGCGTGATCTGCGGGATGAAAAGAAACAGCCGGTTCTTAAAGAGAGCCGGTAGGAGGTAGCTGCCGGGTCGTTTAAGTGGTTTGTGGTCTGCATCAACCTCGTGGGTAGGGATTTCGACTTCCATCTTGCTCCATGGCAGCCAATTCCATCGAACGGATGCCGCCGAGGCGCCGGTTACTTCCAAGCGACGATAGTAGAAGTCGAAGGGCGCCGTACGCGTTCGGGCGAAGAAATGGTAGTTTCCACGGAATCCTCGGGTCGCCTCCCACAGATAGCTTTGGACATCAAGATCAGCCACCTCGTGGACGGCATAGACGTATTCCCGAAGAAGCTGGCTGATCAGGTCTTTGTTAAGATTCATCTGTAGCATCTTGCTCTCCAGCTCCTCAAATGCAGGCGTCTTGTCGTCTCGCAACGACGGGTCCGCCCAGTTTTCGGGATAGAGAAACACCTTCCGGTTCGCCTGCCAGAGCGTGTACTTGCTCATCCAACTCCACAGCGGCCGCTTGACTGCGGTGGTGGGGAGGCCGTATAACTTTTCCAGGCCGAGGTGGCTGCGCTGCACGAAGAGCTGAACGCTGGCAATGGCCTGGGCGATGCGTGACGTCTGCATCGCTGGGCCCATCTTGACGTCGATAAGCAATTCAGCCGACAAATCATCGGGTGTGGTGATCTTCTTGGCCTTGAATTCTGGCAATCGTAGCAAGGCCTCCTGCAAAACCCGCTGCTGTGTCGAAGCGAGAGATTCTCTGGCGCAGGTCAGCGCATTCGTCGCGTTTCCCGATGACAGCGAAGCCTTGAGTTGTCCGATCGAGTCAAAGTCCTCAGGCTTCGTAGGCAGGTGAGAAACCTGGGACCATTGGTGGAGCGTCGAGATGGAAACGGCCAGCGTACTTGACATTTCACAACAATCGGCCAGTTTCTGGAGAGGCGATAGGTTCCGAGCCAACAAATTCATGGCCGCCTCTGAGGCTGACGTCGAAGGCCATTGCAAGTTAAAGAAGATAGAAATGTTCTCGGCTGTGAGCTTTGTTACCTGGCGGGTTTCTGCGACGAGTTCGGCCCATGCCTTTTCCACCTCTGCTTTGTCTTCTTCTGCCTTGGCTTGGTCGTGGTCACCCGCTTGATCAGCAATGCGTCTCGAAGCTCGCTGAAGGTATTGACAATAGCCAACAAGAGATGTACCAGAGGCTCCAAACTGTTTGCGGATGCGGAGAAAGTCCAGAAGAGTTCGCATATCATTGAGCTTCAGATCAAACAAGTCCACCCCGCGCTGTCGATAGAAGTTCACTTCCTCAGGACCCAGTTTCAAAGTTTCGGCTATGTTCAGGCATCGTTCTAAACATGACAGATGGTGGGAGATAATTTTGGCTCGTGACGCCGAGAACACCGACGTCTCATTGAAGCTTGCTTCACCTTTAGATGTAGAAAAGCTTAGTGTCTGTAGGGAGAGCCCTTGAGAGAACTCCAGAAGCGACGGCTGGCCCTGATTCAGAGATTTAGGACGAGTAATAAGTTTTGGGGCCCCGGACAGGAACTCGACAGCTTCGTCATCAACGATCAGCTTTCCTCCGCTTGAACTGCTGATGAAAGCGTACTCAGTAGTTGCTGGTGGGAAGAAGTAAGTTCCCTCTGCAATGGGCTCTGCACTGCGTAACCAGGCCCGAGAGTTATCCCATACTTCGGTCAAAATTTCTTGGTAACTTTTACCTGAAGGAGTCTTGGCTGAGAAGAACACTTGGAGTAATTGGGGCTTCACATCTGGGAATCTAGCGGCCAGCGCGGCTTGCACTGCGGCTTCCATTCCCCGACGCTTCAGCTCCGGAATCATCCAGCGAATGGCCTTCTTTCGACGGGACCTGACTTCATCTTCCTGCTTCTGGAAGTCCGAGACTTTTGATTCAAGAGGCTTGAGAAGCTCCCTACTAATCTCTACTTCTTTCAACTTGAATTGCTCGCTGAAGATCCGAAGAAGGCCATTATCAGAAGTGAAATGACCTGATTGGAGCAAGAACCGTGTTAGAGCAGACTTTGAGAGATGCAAGAGAAAGAGTCAACAAACCTTCTATAACCTCCACAGCCGTCCTTGAGATGATCGGGCCCAAAACACGAGAGCACAGAGCTAGCAATGCCTCGCTCGTGAAAAGCTGGGCCTCCTCGATACTGGAAATATTGTCCGCCACAAAAGGGGCGTATTGCGATTCGACCTCAGCCATGCCTTGCACCATCTGTGAAATCAAGGCCAGATCCTTGACACTTGACTTGTGGTCGCTCTCGACAGGGACAAGCAAGTTGAGCGCTGCTTCCACAGATGGGATCTCTTCGGGCAGGCTCAGCCATAGATCCAGTGCCACCAAGGTGCTTTGTGGATCCATAAACGGGTTGGCCACTTGCTCACAGTGACTCCACCACTCGGAATATCGCGAAATTGGAAGATTCAGAAGCCTGCTCAGCAGCTGGTGGCTGTACAGCTGCGCAATATTTCCCAAGCTCCAGTGCGTATCCGGTCCGAAACCAACGATTTTCATCAGCACGAGCAGGTCAGCTTGAGTAAGACGGAGTGCTTGGAGGAGAGCACCCATGTTCTGGCCAAATGTTGCGCTGACCAGGGTTTCTCCATCGACCAGATTCAGTGATGGATATTGCTGAACGAGGCCGGGACGCAAGAATAGCACAGTGTAGAGCGAGGATGGAAATTGCGCATCCATGGGCCCCCATAACGGCAAAAGCTCCGTCAGTGGTACATTCGTTTGAGTCGACAGCCGATTTGCTGCTGCTAGGCGCTCGATAAACCCGCCATCCAGAACATGATGTCGATAAGCGTCCTTCTCGTAGATCTGAGCCCGACGAGCCAGAGCAGCAATGGCCGCATCAGTCGCCTCGATAGACCAGCCCAGCCGATGATAGAGTCGGATGAACGCCTGGAGGTCGAGACATGTCCTCTCGGAGAGCCTTCCAACGCCCTCGACGTCGCCGATCAGAGGTGATTCCTGGAGTCGCATGTCCTGAAGGCGGTCACTGAACTCGTCGCCGCTGGCCAGCGTCACCACCAAACGCTTGCCAATGTAGCGTGTCTTCAGGACCATGTTCAATTCCGAGGGTGACAGACCGGAACGAATGAGCAATTGTTCCTTGATTAGCCGCAAGCTAGTCCCGGAAGCAGAGTCCACCATCTTCCAGGTGGCTGTCCTGGCAGAACTGGTCTCGTCGTGCTCACCATCCTCATCCACGACTGGGTCTGCCTCATAGCCCCAATACTCGCCAGCATGCCGCAACCCTGCTACTTCCCTGTAGGTCTTCGATGCCATCTCCCTGTTATAACCCTGGAGCAACCGGACGAAGTTGGGACTGTGGAGTGCCTCCTGAGTGATGGCCTGGAAGTCGAGAGGCTGTAGCTTGAGTGACTCGGCAGCAAGCCGTCGTTCGTGAAGGTTTTCGGCCGCCGCCGCATAAGTCCTCTCGCATGCTGGGCTACCTGGAAACGCGCGACGAACCAGGTCTTGGTCGGACTGGAAACGCCGTAGGAGCTCGTAGCGCGAGTATCCTCTAGCCTGCAAGAGCTCGCGGGTAGTAAGGATGGCATAACTATATGGAAATGCGGTCATTGGAGCCAGCTGCTGGCTGACGGCTGCGTACACGTCGACCTTTTGGCCACCCTCCGTGCTCAGGCTGCGACTGAGGTACTGCTCCATGACCTCGATGGCCAGATCCTGATATGCCATGGGAGTCTCTGTGTCGACTTTGGAAAGCTTTGTGGTAGCAATGTCGGGTCGTCTGTGAAGAAACACATCCAGCGCACTCAAAGCGTCTTTGATGGTCCATGGTTCAACAGTTTTGATCGACAAGTTGACAGTGCTGAGCATCTTCAAAAGGTCCACCAGATAGGATGCTGGGCCCAAAACAGAAGTGCTGTTCTCAGCAGCAACGCTGTCGAGGTCATTGAACAAGGTGGTCAAGTTGGTATCCTGGTCATCCGAGGATGGCGGCGGTTGAGCCTGGTTCAAGCCGCTGATGGCAAGGACGGGGACTTCGCGCCGTGTTCGGACAATGTCAGCCCAGAAGGCATCGTTTCGCCGGTCGATGCGCTCGGCTTCGAGGTGAATCCTCGCGGCCGTTGCGAAGCTCAAGCCTCGCCCTTCAAGCAGCTGGATGAACTCGTCCCGATCGCTGGAAGCAATGACGCGGGCGGATGTGTAACGAGTGCCAATCAAGGCCCCCAAGTGCTCGGCATCAACAACCAAGGGATGGAGGCGATACAGGGACTCGAGTGTTGTTCGTACGGCCTGTGCATCTTGGGCGGATAGCTTAGATAGCTCATCTTGACAAGCGGGCCGAGCCATGAACAGCCCCAGAGTGCCGGAGCGGACGTCAAACTGCTCGTCGATAGCTAGCTTCAAGACACGAGATACAGAGTCCCGAACAATGGAGTCCAATGCCAGAATGTCATTGTCCACGACGGCGCTAAGTACTGCTGTAGGGACGCGGAATAGAAGTTCAGCGCGAACGGCATCAGCACCCGGAACTTTGTCCTTGGTAGAGTAGTACTTGAGAGCGACATCGTTCAGACTCTTGATTGCCCCGTCTTTGAGCAGCAAGAGACAAAGATTGTTCTGTTTCCCGCAAATGTCCAGAATGTCGGCAGCAAGCAGCAGTCGCTGACGACTAGTTTCATCGACTTCTTGCTCTGCCTGTGCGAGTCGTAGAGCATCGAGCAGATTCTTCCCAGCTCTGACACGCTGTCTGATGCTGGCGATGATGGTATCGCTGACTCTCAGGGATTGATAGAACTCGTCCATTGTGAGGTATTATGATGAAAGGCAAAGACAACCTACGTTGACTGGAGGAATCTGAAAGAACGGGATCATCAAGACTTAGTATGTGCAGGCCACGATGGCCCATGGGAAGTGGGCGGAAGGTAACGGGTTGGGCCAGACCAGCCAAACACCTGGATGTCAGGATGAATGCTGGCTCCCCGCTGTGGTGATGTCGAGTGGTTGAGATGCATGGCTCAGCTCTTAGCCCGTCGTTTGCTCATACTACTAGGTTGTGTCTTTACCAACGTCGACTCCTGGTGAAGATGTGATGCAACGTGCAGAAGTGGGTTACATTCCCTGCCGTGTGGGACGGTCCGGAGTCATCCCCGTGCGGGTCTTGGTCATCCCAAGCCAACGGCATCTAGCCAAGCAGCTCGCGAGATGCCGCGGACATCCAAGACGGTTTGTCGCTGAAATGTAGAGGCCCGCTTCGGTAGTTGAGATGCAGATGCGGGCCTCAGTTTACTCGGTAGGTACATGCAGCTCAACAATTCAACTAGGCAGTTTCGTAACTGAGCCGCGTTCGTCACCAGCTGAAAAACTACCTTACCCATGTCGCTCTATAGTCAACGCATGTCTCAACGCATGTCTCAACGCATGTCTCAGGCTTTTATTGGTCCAGAGACAGCCAACAACGCATTCAGCTCGCCACAATCAATACTCGTGATACTCCCCACACGATCTGGACCATGAAGATCATCGGGTTGAGGCCCAAAACTGAAGATAGGAAGAGGGGATTGAGCTTTTGGGCGCAGCAACGAGGTGTAAGGAGCAGGAAAGGTACAAACAAAGAACAAAAGTGAGCTTTGTGCGCATGTACCTCCCCCTTACCATCGAGGCATCATCCCCCTGCCAGCTCCGTTTCGCTGCAAGATGCATTCCTACGTTAGGTTGAATTGGGTAGACAAAGTACAGCGAAGAGGTCTCTACCTCACCTCATGCTCATACCAGAAAATGTCCCGTATTCAGTTCAACGAGTCAACCTCGACATATAAAAGCAGCCTGGTCGTCGGAGAGTTACCTCCATGCCCATGCTGGACCCAGCCAGACTCTTTAAACGTTGCGTGAACCATCTTGCCCATTCTAAAGCCGCCCTCGCTTTTTCATCACCATATCATGGCCGACCTTTGGGACTACGTGTCTCGCCTCGAGACCACAACTCGCACCGACGACGGAGCTTACGATCAGGTGCTTGCCGTATCACAGGGACTGATCAATGACCATTTCGAGGCTCTTTTTGACCTTTACAAGGGCGAATTGAGCAAACTTTACTTCAAGGATCCCGCGATTGGTACCTTTGAGGGCACATTACAGGCTCCAAAGGTGCTCATCCCTGGCGCCGATGAACCATCGGCCAACTTGAACGAGGTGCTGCTGCTGGTGCGGTACGTCTTCTTTTCGTCCCATTGTTCTGCTCTAGGAAGTGATACAGAGCCGCTAACCTTGTTGGCCACGTAGCTTTGACGATGGCTCTCTCAAGAGCGCCGATGGTAAGACTGAGATTGAAGACCTCAAGCACTGGACCTTTGCTGTCCGAGTCCCCGTGGTGCCAGAAGCCTTGCCGGACCCAAGCACCATCACGGACCCAAAGAAGAGGAAGAGGGCCGAGGAGAAGCGCCAGCGAATCCGAGAGAGATTTGACCATCCCGGTGATTATACTGTTGAGCGCTTGTATATGAAGCTGTCCAGCGCAAACTGGTGAGTCGTCGACACCTTCCCTTGGCCCCTGTGGCGGCGTCAGGATGCTTTGCTCAACTTCAAAATAGGAATAGCCTCGACAACGAACGCTCAGTGGCCGGCCTCGACTCTGAAGGGAAACCAGTGCCGTACTGGGAGTGGAAGTCCGATGAGGACAACGTAAGCACAGCACGCCGCCTGGCCCTCTGGTTGGGCGAATGGGCCGATTCGTTTGAGCGCGACGCACACAACTCGCTGGGTCTGTCATTCAAGCCGCCAACAGGTAAGCGCATATGTGAATGGAGAAACTTTCCAGTGCTAACATGTTCACAGTTGATTCCGTGATGCCATCATACGGTAAGGGTTGTATACAAGCAGGCAACGGAACAAGTCGCTGACGGAAACTCCCAGTTCCCAGGGACGTTCTTCACCAGGTCCATCAGTACAAGAGCGAGCCCAATGGTGCAGAGAACGGCCAAACAGGTTTCGGGGGTGCTGGAGACTGCAACTGTCTGCTGTACCTCGAGATGGTCCAAGGGGGGGGCGTGAAGCCCAGTGAACCCCGCCTCCTATGGTCCGGCAACTTCGCGACGCAGCCCAGCCCTAACAACCCAGCCGTGAACGCCACTTTCCTCCTCAACCACCAGATCTTCTTTGGCAAATATCTCTTGCCTGAGTTCCGATCCCTGAACCAGGCTATTGACGTCTACCACTACAAATTTTACTGGGAGGTGAAGAAGCCTACTGACAACTGGCCGCTCTACCTGCCTTGGGTCATTGGCTACGATCCTAATTATCCGAGTGTAAATGACTCCAAGTACGACTATACCCCCATCTATGATCCCAAGAATGCCCACAAGGTCATTTCGTACCAGTGGAACAAGGTGAATGAGCAACCACTCCGAGTTGAGAAGAAGCCGGGCAAGAGCCACTGGGGCCGGGCGAAGACCAAAGGTAAGTCAATATAGCTCCAACTTGTGGCTCCATAGAGTTGCGCTGATCTGATTGATAGACACCATGAATACCACACTGAGGTGGGACACTGGCAATGCCGAGCTCACTTTAAGTGGCACGACTATTGTTGATGAATTCGAGGAGTGGACGCACACCGAGGACGCTTGGGACAACCCAACCAGCTACAACTAGTAAGCACTCCAAAGACCATTCATTCATTCCTTCATTCACATGCACGATGGCCGTCTCTGTTCCATCCCACATGGATCGCTGACACAAGAAAATAGCGACAAGTATACGGTAGAGTGGAGTATCAAGATGCGTATTGTTCCTGAGAATGATACCAATTTGGTTTCACACCTGAACATTGTCGTCGATCCGCCGCCTCCCGGCAAATCCTCGTATGTCCAAGTAACGGCAGAGCATAACCCCTACAACATGAAAACGCTAGATCATACGGCAGTGTTGACCGAGGACATTACCACCCGCATGACCAGAGAGCTCGACCGCATAATTGGCAACATCCGAAAACATCTCAAGGCGGCAGGCCGGTTCACATATCCGGGCAGCGGCACCCTGATTTTCGAGGATGCCGTCATTGGTCGATATGGAGATCTCAACGCCAAGGTCCGATATGCGAAGTAAGCTTCCGGTCCGCTCCAGCTTAGAAAGAGATCAGCTTTGTTCTAACAATCACGCATAGGTTGAAACATAAGGACTGGGTAATCAAGGTCCCCAGAGTGGAAAGCGGGCAGCCGCCGAAATTTGTCGAAGTGAAGCCAAAAATCAAGACGTCGCAACCCCTCATCTCTAGTCACAGCCTGTCGTGGTCAACAAGCCCTATCCGGGCTCTCCAGCCCGATCAGACCTTGACCATCCGCGGCGTCAACAATACCACGGAGGCCGTGCGCTTTGCAGCCATCACATTGGGCTTCCGCTCGGGCAAGGTCAAGGACTGCATCTTCACGACTTCTGACTACGAGTACCAGGAGAACAAGCCTCCCGCACCTCCATCCGAGAAAGAAACAGAGAGAGAGAAAGAGAAAGAGAAAGACAAGGACACTGACAAGACCACTGCAGGCGCCGAGAGCCACGGATACCTAAGCAAGCTCAAGGACAGACTGACTGGCTCGGGATCACGGTCAGATTCCAACCCGCCGCCCAAGAAGGGCATCGTCAAGATCAGCCGCTCCGACGACGTACCTCAGCTCGCGACCACGGTGAACAAGACGGGCGAAAAAGAGGGCGCTGCCTCTTGGGAAATCACCATCGCCACGGTCAGCGGCAAGACGTTGGTGCTTCCCCCCAACGCGTGGGTAGAGGTCAGCGTCACGGCGGAGACTGCATTTGCGCAGATGCACCCTGTTTCCATCAACGAGTCAATTCGGAATGACAAGGGCAAGGACATTGGCCATTTTGATCAGCCAATTGTGGTCCGTGTGTCTTAGGGGCTTTGGCACCGAATGGGCGAGACTTGTGCGTATATGTTAGGTAGTCGTATCAAGAATCACGTACACGAAATGATGACAGGAATGCAAATGATGAATCTTTGGAAAATCCTGAAACCCAGAAGAAAAACCCAAAAGAAAAATGCTGAGTTTAATACAACTGGCTTGTGGTTGAAGCAAGGTTTCGTACTAAAAGCTCAACCAAGTCACGTCAAGTCGGACCACTTGACGAGAAAAGAGATGAGCCCGCTGAAAATCGACATTCAGTTTCCGATGCAGTATGCGCTCAAGGGCACGGCGCTGGAGAAACTAGGCGCATATTGCTCCAGTGTAAGCACGTATTGATTTTGCCGTCTCTATTTTTCTGATGCTCGCTTGGTAAGGTAGGTCAGCATTGGATGTTAACTATCTTTGAAATTGCACCCCAAGGTCCTAACGTATTAAAGTACATGTAAGGTTAAGTATTAATTATGTATTTTTAGAAATAAAAACTAACTATTTATAAAAAAGCTACATGTACATTAGTTTTTTTTATTTTAAAGATAAATATATTAACATAATTAACTATAAACTTATATATTAGTGTAAGTTGGGATTTTTTTTTTATTAAAATAGTTGGTAATTATTTCGTGACTATGCCAACACACTTGCTTACCTCAAAATTCAATGTAACTTGGTGGCAAAATTTCACAAGCGCTTCTGTTACTCTCCTAGGCTGATGATCTGAGCATGTTGCAGGAGGCTCTATTCTAGAGTTGTAACGGCGATGATGGGTTCATCTTTCTTCATGTACGATACCGCATGTCTGGTTTTTCTACACTCAATGGTATATCATAAATATGGCATGTCACATAGGCATTACCGTTACCATGAAAGGCGCATATTAGTTACTCAATTAGACAACCGACCGTATCTATTCTATTCTAGTGTATCCTTCTCACTAAACATCCATGAAATCCTCAGCGTGCTTGAGACCAACCGAATACTGCCACAGACGACGGTCAACGAACTTCTCCTTGCATCTCAATGTCCTGTCCAACACTCTGTTCACCCGGACCCAACGATTGGTGAGGGCAAGCTCCCACACTCTGTTTATCTGGACCCAACGACTGGCGAAGGCGAGTTACCACGTCAGAATCCCGCACCTCTTCCCATTTACTTTTGAACACATCAAGAATCTTCTTGCCATTCACACACGCCACTATGCATAGAACAAAACAATAGGCACTCGATGCCATGACGGCCCAGGCTACACACCAAAGATCAATTGCAAAAAGAACGATGCATGCGACGCAAAATCCAAAATTTCTCGATTCGCCGCTGGCCTTAAAGTGTGGAAGCCATTTGGAAAAGCGAGCCAAGAGCACGGCGTCGTCAATAACAATGACAAGGCTCACAAGGTTAGCAATGACGCACGCGCAAATGAGGGCCGCCAAAGCCCCAATGGTAGCCACGCAACCCTTAAACTTGAGAGTTGGCCATTCAAAAATCTTATTGCATGCAATCTTTGTAGCCAATATGACTAGTGGTATGGGCAAAATGATGACATGACCGATAGACTTGATGAGAAAATGAGAAAGAGCAAGTTTGATGTATGCTCGATCTTCGGTTGTGTCGAATGCGTTGGGAAGCGTCCACAGCCAAGCTTCGATGAATCCATACCCCACAAGAAAGAGGGCGTTGATGAAAGAATAAAATATTATGAATATCGAAAGGATTATGCATTTCCACATCTTAGAGGAGCGAAACGTAATACCAGAGGGCTTGTGACAAGGCCTATGATGAGTTGGTTTTGGTTGAGATGCGAAATGCGACCTTGACTGACAAAGTAGCGGACAACTGCGGATAAAGAAGTGGCTAAATGGTAGCACAAAATGAGAGAGAGTAGCGGTGATAGAAACTCTTTTCTTGATGGCTAAGGGGGACAAATGCTTGTTGGTGATTAAAGAAGTGATAGGAGGCGTTTATTGCAGAAGAGAGATGCTGGAACAAAGTAGAGGGTAACAAGAAATTTATATTGCCACTGCTGGTAAAGCAGCGCATAGCCGATGGCATTACGTGTGTTTGCAGACTGTCTGTTTGTACTAATATAAGTCTTTGTTTAAATTTGCCTTTGCAAGCAGGGATAGTGTTGGCCCAAATTTGAGCGCCTACGGCTGCCTGTTTGCAATGACAAAGGTCTTTGTTCAAACCTGCTTTCATTGGCCAAGATGATTCAGATTGATTTTGCTGTAGCTTCAAAGGAGAAAAAACATGTAAAATTACTACCGCCTGCTATGAGGAGTTGTCCAGCAATCTTCTCAGCCAGTTATCCAGCCCAGTCTATCAATCTATCCGGCCCAGTCTATCAATCTAATGCCAGCGTATACAACTCTTCTCACCATTCCTCTCGGTGTCCTTGACAATCATTCTTAACGCTGCTTACAACGTCATTTTACAACGGCTGTGAATTAATCACTCGGTCCATCCCAATGCCCCCCTCAATGCGAGTCTCAACGCCCATCCCAATCCCCCTCTCAAAGCCCATCCCAATCCCCCTCTCAACGCCCATCCAAATGCCCCTCTCAACGCCCACTTCAGCACCCCTCTCAATGTCCCTCTCAATGCTCCTCTCCATGCTCCTCTCAATGCTCCTCTCAATGACCTCCATGTCCCTACATGCATACCCTTCCCGCTCTGGAGCTTCTTGCAACTCCATCACTTGGTCCCACATGTGAAACCTGGTATTCCTGCGATTGTACCATCTTTGACGAATCTGGCTGGCAATGTCGAACAGCTCCAGGCCAAAGAAGAAGCATAACAGCTGACAAGAAATGCCAACTGCCGTAACAGAAATGCATGCAATGCAGTATCTGACATTTTTAGCTTCTCCATTGGCCTGAAACTGTTCGAGCCACAGGAAGTATCGAACGAGGAAAACGGTAGAGGTGACGAGTTCAATGAGGGAGAAGCCTTGCCTGATACGTCGCCACGATCTTGCGTCCTTTGCCGCATTGGACAAGCGGGAAATGAGGAAGAGGACGTAGTTTCCATAGGAGATAGTAAAGACAATGGAGAAAGCGAAAGCCGCTTTGCCATATCGCTCATCCACGTATTGATGTAGAAGGTTGAAAGCATGAAACCTATGCCACAGCCAGATGTCGAAGACGATGTATCCAGCCAAGCGGCATCCATACCACGACAATACGAACGCGTACTTGAGGTAGTCCGTAACGAGCATCATTTTAGCAATGAAGTATAATGCCGGAGGCCTTGTAACGCGGCGTTCGATCGAGGGAGATGGGTTGGAGCGGTGGCTGGGGATGTGAAGGCGCGGTTCAGGTTGGCAAAGTAGTCGAAACAGCAAGTCAAGACGACTGCGAAAAAAAGATATGGTAAGGCAACTGTGGCGATTATCGGTTCTCTTGTGAGAGGAGCAGCAGTGCGTGTTCGGGATGGAAAAGACAATAGCAGATGTTGGTTACTGAAAAGATAGGCTGGATCAAAGCCGAGGGGAAACCTCAGTAAATGAGGCTTATATGCTACCACTACCGCCAAAAAGAAGCATTTACCCGTGGTCCCCAGTTATGCTAAAGTGCTGCCTGGTTGTAACAATGAAAGTCTTTGTTCAAACTTGCAATGTAGGCCGGGAGGATTCTAGTCTAGGCTGGCTGCAGCTTCAAAGGAGAGGCAACAATTCTTGCCTTTGACGAAAAGCTGAGCTGTGGCTGGGTTCCAGGCCACCTCATCATACAATGAAGGGATATGTAGAAGGTTTCATCTATCCGTTGAAGTGGATGCAAAGATATCAAGGCAAAAATGATTGTTCTTTATTTGCTGGCTTGTTGTTTGCCATTTGCCGTTTGTGGTTGAAGCCACCCAATCACAATATTGTTACGGCGGGATACCGGACCCATCCGCCCAGTGGCTTTTAATAATAACTACAAGTAGCAATACCAAATGTTTGCCGCGTCTGAGACGCCGAGAAGCTTTGTCCTCCAGCAGGCCACAGAATAACGCATTTGTCTCCTGTACCAGCGCCCTGCTGTACAGTTGAAAGCGATCGTTGAATGGAATAGATCATAATAACTGAGATTTCATAAAATAATTCTCTTCATATACACAATTCTCTTTACATAGAAGATAGTGTCTCAATAATAACCTTCTTATTTCTTTTGGTTGCCCAAGCCAATATCGTCTCTCCGTAGGTATTCATTGCTGTCCTGTCAGCACCATACTGCAGGAGCAGCCGAATGAGAGCCAGCTGTTCAGTTTGCACGGCTATCCATAGCGGCGTATACCCAAATGTGTTTTTCACCTCTGGATCAGCTGAGCTTCTCAGAAGCTGCTCAACAGCGGGTAAATCCCCTCTCCTGACTGCCTGAAACAGAGCTTGGCTTGTTTGCGGGTCATTCAGCTTGGGGCCTGGGAAAGCATTGTATGGCGCATTGGCTCCCGTTGCAGCTCCATTGATTCCAGGCCACCCACCGTAAGCATTGTAGTAATCGCCAAGGTTATTCTGATAACCATTGCCACTGAACCCCTGAGTTGGCGAAGTCTGGGGGTAGCTGCAATGAACCGTCGGCGCAACTTCATTACCGTATCCAAGGTGTTGACCGGGCGTATTACTGTAAGCTGGTGATTGGTATGGGGGCGTCTGGTGATAGTTATAGTGGGGGCCAGTGGTCTCAGGATTGTAGCCACCGTTCCCTGGCCATGGAGGCAATGTCTGAGGATTACTTCCGTTTTGGTCTTGGAGGTTGCCTGCATAGTTTCCACTATACTGACCGGGAGTATTGTTGTTGTTATTGTAGACCGGTGACTGATACGGGGGCGTATAGTAAGAGTTATCGCGTGGGCCAGGAGCATAGCCACCATTTCCAGACCATGTAGATGGTGGTGTCTGAGGATTCATGCCGTTTTGCTCCTGGGTATTGCCATTATAACCGCCATTATACTGATCTGGAGTATTAATGTTATTCTTGTTGACCGGTGATTGGTATGGTGGCGTCTGGTAAGGGTTATCTCGCGGGCCAGGAGTCCTGGGAGCATAGGTACCGTTTCCAGACCATTCAGCTGGCTGTGTCGGAAGATTTCTAGCGTTTTGTTCTTGAAGGCCGCCTCCAAAAGCGCTTTGATCAGTGACATTTCCATTAAAACGTCCGTCAAGAGAACGTGGTGTCTGCGAATGGCTCCCTCCATAATGTGGCCCTTCAGCTTGGGGATTGGTTAGGTTACTATGATCTCCAGGGGCCTGAGACGTACAACTATTTCCAAATGCAGATGTATTATTCCTTTGCTGCTTAAATTCATATTGAGATGACGGTGGTTTGCTGTCTTTCTCCTGCTCTGAATTGTTGCCTCCATTCTGTCCTGCTGGAGGCGACGGCATTTGGTGGTAGTTGATATTAATGTCTCGCATTCCGAATTCAATATCGCGGACTTGAGGTGATGATGTTGGGTGATCTGGCTGTGTCGGTTGTCTCACAGGATTTTGCTGCTGGTGTGTGTCCCTTAATGGAGCTCCAGTGTCACCATTTGTAGGCGTTTCTGGTTGGGATGGTAACGTCTGGCCATTCTGATTTTCACTCATCTCCTTCTCCAAAGTCTTCTCGGAAGCAACTATTACGAGCGTATGGTGGTCAGTGCGCGTTTTATGTCATTCTGGTAAATTGAAACATACCGGGTTGAGTAGCATCCTCTTTTTTATCACCCCAAAACCTCTTTTTTACGTCCTCAAGAAAGGTGGATGAGACAACATCTATGTCAAATTAGTCAAACTCATTGCTGCAACCGTTTGGAGAACCAACTTGCCTTCAATTTTAATGGATTTCAGCCCATCCATCTCACTCACTGGGAGAACAGAGAGGAGTGATTTTGCATAGGCCGCAGCAACGGCCGCTGCATACTCTTGCCAGACCTTATTTTTATGCTCATCTGCATAGTCGCAAATGCCCCGGATGACAAGACACGGAAATTCATTCATCAATCCGGCCGCTTCCATCTCAACGCAAAGCACGTTTCCATTGAAGTCGGCGTTGAGTCTATCTCGAGTTGCAGTATCCTTAATCACTTGGTTGCCTGATGCAATTAGGCCGTAGTGAATCTGCATATCTTCTCTCAAGTCTTGCCCGTTACCTTCGGCACCTTGAGTGACACTCAGCGGATCTTTCATCGAATCAGACTTGAGAAAGGTTTTCGGTACATCAGACCGAGTTTTCAATCCATCCAAACAATCGAGAATCTTCTGGCGAGAGCTTATTGAAGTAGCCCTGAACTTACTCAGTGCCGTCATCACGGCTGTGGGCGGATTGTTCAAAGAGCCTGTTCGCTTGAATTTGCCTCCTTCCTCTGTCTTACCCATATCCCACTGAACAACTGCAGGATGCCCATTCATAGACTGACTGACGACTACATCGCCGAGCCGAACATTTGGGGGGACGCCACCTCCAATTCCTACCATCAAACCCACTTTAATGTTAGGAAATGTAGATATCATTCGAGCTGCGACCGTCGCCGAACTGTTGTTACCATAGCTGCCTGACGGTAAGCAAGCAATGGCAACATTGTGATCGCCAATGGCTCCAAGCCAGTACGCATTTGTATCAGCTCTCGGATTTGAAAGGGGCAGGTGCTCCACGTCTAGCATGAAGCTTGCTGCCTCGGCTTCTTTTGGCAATGCACATATCCACCCAATAGTGTATTCTCTGTGGGTGAGGCGAATAGAAGGCTTCTTGATCATGGCTGATGTATTTCAAGGACGCTTGTTGGAAATGGGCAATTCGGGGTAAAAAAACTGAGTACTATGAAGAGATGACAATGGGCTCTTGTTCCAACTTGCTGAACATTGTTCCCAGTTTGAAGGGGCGTCGGGGGGACATGAAGGTTAAAATAGAAAACTTGTAGGAGCCGCAGTCCAACAGCTGCCACCATCATTACAAAGTACAAAGCTACTACTAGATAAATGGAAAAGGTCATCTTCGGTATAAGGTGCCCAAAGAATCAGTATAACCCTTGGGCAGCGCTGCCACTAAAAGAGAGGGTGGATTGGCGTAGACTTGGGCGACTCTGAAGGTGGCTTCTTTTCTTCTGCTTCGTCTTTGTTGACATGTTCGTTTCAACAGCCTAACTAACATACATGTAGTGAAATTCATGCTACATTGCGGTTAACAATATTAGATTCCCAAAATGTGGATTCTGAGGCTGAAATACAAGCTTTGCCTTTTTTTGTTGACATTATGCCGAGCTGCCTAATTAAGGTACTGTTGTCATTGGGTTTCATCAAACATTGACCAGTCAAAATTCCATTCGGTGAGCAACCATAGATTAGCCAATCACTTACGCATGCACCGTATCCGGGCGGCTCCATATAGCCAATAGAGTCTGATATCACCCCGCAATAGATAACATGAAGAGTGTAATACATGCAGTGACTTTAGGTTGTCCTGAAATATGGTCCACACAAACTTCCGTTCGGTGAATATTGAGAGTTATGGATTACAGGCATCATCGCGCATAGGGCCAGGCTCTATCCCGCCATTTATCAGTATAAGACACGTCAGTGCAAGGCATGTCAGCGCAGGACACTTCAAGGCAAGACACGTCAGTTCAAGACACGTCAGTGATATTATATCCTAGAGGCCATTGGGCAGTATGAGAGCTTCCTCGCTTCTCTTAGGCATCATGACATATTCTTGGGCACAAAGCCTCGCTAACGTGGATAAACGTAAAGACCCTCATTATCTATTGAAGAGGTTAAGATCTAAAGGTGAATCAAGGAAGATTCTCTCTTCAAATTCCTATATAGAGATCTCTGTTCCCCCGAAAGAAAAATAATTGCATATCATAACCTCACTCCCGGGAATTCATCATAGGCTCAGCTCGTTATCTTTAGGCCAACTAAAGCTACCTCTCCTTTCCTCTACTAGCCTCAAAAAGACAAACAAAGTCCAATCTTTGAATTCTCTCAACAATAAGAAAAATGAGTCTCTTCAGCGTCCTTGAGAAAGTTGTTGACAACACTGGCGCAATAGTCACCAAGACGCTGGACGGTGGCCTCCTGGGATCCATCACACATGATACTGCCGACGTCCTCGGAAAGACTGTGGGCGGCGCTGAATCAGTCTTGGGAAAGGCTGTCACTGCTATCCCCCAGACTGTCGGCGCAATCAACCCAATGGCGGCAACCCAAGCTAGGGCTGCAGCACCAAATCAAGCTGCTATTGCATATCCGATGGCTAATGGCTATCCTGCCGGTCCTGGCGGCTATCCTCCTCAAATGATGCCTATGGGCTATGCGCCTCAAATGATGCCCGGCGGCGGTTATCCGCCCCAAATGATGCCCAACCCTCAATATTCTATGCAAGGCCACGGCCAGTACCAAGGCTTTCCTCCTCAGCAGCACATGAACATGGGAGGCCAATCTCCAATGCCGAGTCCAGGACCATACGGTGGTCAAGGTTGGTCTTCGCCAAATTCAGGAGGAATGCAAGGTGGTTATCCCCATCCCGGCATGCAAGGAGGAAATGGGGGTATGCGGCCAGGATATTAAGTCATGCTATGGAGTATGGTTGGTTGATAAAAGACGGATGTACATGAGTTTATGATTTACGCAACTTGACCTGCATTAAAGGATAGAATATATACGAAATTGAAGTATAATCGAGATCTGGTAAAACTTTCATGACTATTTTTGGCAGTAATTCGATGAATTTGTCACAGAGTCATTGGACCATTCAGTTACATTAGCTTTGTGCTGGTGCGCCTCTCGTAAGTTGGGGGTCTATTGTCAACATACACGTACATTTAGAGATCCATTCTCCCGGGATCACATATTACAGTAAGCATCTTTATTCAAAAAGCTTGTTTTTAATAGTTTCTAATAGTATCGAGTTATAAAAGCTTGTTTTTTGTATGAATCTTTTTAACTTTACTAATGACGATGATAGTGTGGGTATATTGAATATGCACGTAGTACGAGTTTAACTACGGGTACAATAGATTGATACTGAATTTGGCTGGGAATGTACAAACAAGTGAGCAATTTATGATGACCCGATACCCATAGATTAATAAAAGCTCGACTAGGATAGATGGACAACTTAGAGATTGGAATGTGTACATCTTGTCAAAATGAACAGTTACAGGGTAGGGTAGTCACTGCTTTGGCGCAGACGGACATGGCGATGCTCCGTGCTTTCTGTACGTGCTGCTGTGTTACCCCAGATTCAGTCTAATTGGTGATTCTCTACCTGACGCATGATGATCGATGCAAGGGGAGTGTCGCAACGATGAACGATGCATCATCTGATAAGGCGGACATCTTCAGCAGCATGCGGGTGTTGATTCGTGAGGCCGCAAACTGTGGCGGTGCAGCGTGCTTGACGATGGCGGTGCAAACCAGCTTGGCCTCGTGCTCAGCCCAACGCATGGATCCTCGTCCTGATTGATTGACTCAAGCTGCAGATGGAGATGCACGCATACAATACGGCCGTACAAGTACATGCGAGTATTAGCGGCCTAACAGCGCCAGCGCAATTGTCGGCCTGGGCCGCGATAGCTCGCAAACCCCGGCTTGCCCAACCGAATCCACCGAGGCGAATGCGAATCCACCCCCAGCCACCGCTGGACACGAGACTGACCGTGATGCTGCTGCAAGGTTCCCAAGGCCCTCGTGCCGCCCAACCATTCGGCGCCAAGTGATGAGGGTTTGACGGCGCTTGCCAGGGGGTCGTCGCTACCATGACTGACGCTGGAGACGGACACGGCCGTGGTGAATCAGCGCAAACCACGAGGCGAACGGACCCCTGATAGCTTAAATGCGTTGATGCCCTGGGCGAGGGACAGCAAAGACGAACCGACGTGGCCCTGCTGGTGCTGGTGCTGATTCTGATTCTGATTCTGCT